>NC_080072.1:48102207-48787207 GCF_949987535.1 Balaenoptera acutorostrata | reverse complement strand
TTATGGTACTTATTATTATTTATAGGACTTATCATTACAGTACTGCATAATATTATTAAAAATATTATATAATAGTAGTGTATGTGTTTGTCTCTCCCATCACATGTAAGCTCCATGGGAGCAGCTATGTTTTTTTCACTGATGCATCTCCAGCCAATAGGACAGTGCTTGGCTTGTGGTAGATATTTGGTAAACACCTGTTGGTTACACTGAATATGGACACCAGAGTTCAGTGAAGCAACCTCCCAGGGGGGCCAGAACAGGAGAAGGCAGAAAGGGTCTGAGCCGGGCTTGTTTGTGCTGGGTCTTTCCCACAGACACAAGGCTTTGTTCATACAAAGTCTGGGGAGTGGCAGCAGGCCACTTTCCAGATGTCTCATGGCCAGACCCAAGGGGCTCCTGGCCTGGAGATGCCTTCACTCAGATATGATCCCCACCTGCTGTGAAGGAAGGAGGCACATGCTCAGGGCTCTCAGCTCTTTCTCTGAGCTGCGGGTTAAGGGCTGGGTGCTAATTGGGCCCCCGGAGAATCTGGAACGGTTCAGGTGGCTGGTGACAGATGGGAGCAGCAGTCTGGCATCCCACTGAGACACACAGGCCTCGGTTTGGGCGCTGGTCCTGGCTTTGCCACTAACTCACCCTGTGACACTGGGCAAGACTTTGTCCCACTCTGGGCCTCAGCCTGCCTATCTCTCGAATGGGACTCAGTAAGCTCCAAGGCTGACTTTGACTGTGATCTGCCTTCCAGATGAGGAAACTGAGGAGCAGAGAGGTTCAGTGACTGGCCTGAAGTCACACAGCAGCATTAGTCATAGAGCTGGCCCCAGGCCCTTCACTCCCACCTTTCCGTCCCCCTGTACCCCAGTGTTCAAGCTCTGACTTAGAGAGCTGGTCTTCTCTTCTCATATCAAGACTTATTTCCCAATTAGGCTTCGAGCCCCTCAGGGCAGGAACCACAGCTGGTTCCTGCTTCTCCCAGTTCTTCGGGATTACGCAACCAACAGGTCCTGGATAAAGGCTTGGAGAATGAAAGAAGGAGCTGGGCTGCCCAAGGGAGATGGCGGCAAAGTCAAGATCCCCACCAGGTCTTACTGGTTCCCCCAGAGACTCCAGATGCTAGGATTTGAGTCATTCATTCACTCATCCAAACAACAGTTGCCAATTACCTGGTATGTGCCAATTACCACTAGAGTGCTGGGAATCCAGCAGTGACCAAGCCAGACAAGGTCCCTGCCCGCAGGAGCTTATGTTCCAGTGGGAAGTAGCAGATCAGCAAGGACCAAATCCAGACACAGGACAATTTGAGATCAGGACGAGACCTATGAAGGAAACAAAACAAAGAGGCAGACAGTGACTGGGGTGGAGCTGATTTAGTATCAGGCGGTCAGGGTAGGCCTCTCTGAGGAGCTGAGACCTGCAGGACAAGAAGGAAAATCCCACTAGGCAGAGGGAAGAGAAAGTACAAAGGCTCCGAGGCTGGGAGGATCTCAGGGTGTATGAGGAAAAGAAAGAAGGCTGGGGGCTTCCCTGGTGGCGCAGTGGTTGAGAATCTGCCTGCTGATGCAGGGGACACGGGTTCGAGCCCTGGTCTGGGAAGATCCCACGTGCCGCAGAGCAGCTGGGCCCGTGAGCCACAATTGCTGAGCCTGCGCGTCTGGAGCCTGTGCTCCGCAACAAGAGAGGCCGCGATGGTGAGAGGCCCGCGCACCGCGATGAAGAGTGGCCCCCACTTGCCGCAACTAGAGAAAGCCCTCGCACAGAAACGAAGACCCAACACAGCCATAAATAAATAAATTAAAAAAAAAAAAAAAAAAAAAAAAAAAAGAAAGAAGGCTGGAGGGGCTGAAGGAGGCACGTGAGGGCACAGCTGGGCGAGGTGAGCTGGAGAAGTAGGCAGGGGCTAGATCACGCCCGGGGAAGGAGTTTGCATTTTACTTGAAGTGAGTTGGGAAGTCTTTGGGGGGTTTCGGTAAAGGATTAAAAGACATAATCGATGTTTCTAAAGGATCTCTCTAACTCTGCAACTTCTTGCTGTCGCTAGTAGAGAAGCCTCCGGAATCTGTGGTCCCTTGCCCAGGGGGAAGGAAGCCTTTGCTCCCAGGCAGCCAGAGGTTATAGTGGCTGACAGAGGCAGGGCAACTCACCAGAGAACTGCACCTGAGGCTCTGGTCCAGAGAAGCGCTGCCGCATCCCACCCCCGCCCCCCGGGATCCCATCAACCTGCCCCCGCCAAACGTCCCAGGGGTGTTACAGAAAACTGTGCCTGCAAGATGTCTAGGCCCTCACTCCTTGATTATATTAATGCCAAAATGTATTAAAGAAGCGTGGTAGAAATGCCATTCTAATTGTTTCGTACACACGCCACTGGGAGGGAACTGATTGGACACAGCTCACAGGCAGTATGTTAATATGCTATTTTCATATGATGATAGCTTTGCATAATCTTCCCTTCTCCCAGCTTTGCAGGGACCTGTTGTTAACCAAGCCCCAGGAGAGAGGGGGAAAGGCAATCTGACTTCAAGTCCACTCCCCGCCACATTAATTAGTCATGTGGCTGGGGAAAGGTGTGTGCACTCAGTACAAAGTAGACTTTATAATTTATACACCAGCTGTTTCCGTCCATTCTCTTCCCTGCCTGCCTCTAATGAAATCATGTTACCAGAGAACTGACTGGCGTGAATTGAGCCTTTAATCCCATTGACCCTGGCCTGGCTGGTGGGGCCCAGGGGAGGGGGTGGGGCCTTTCAGCAAGGGGCTGTGATGCGAAGACCCTGGCAGGCATGACCCTCCCGCCGCCCCCCACCCCAGGCCTGCCAGCCCACACAATGGAGCGGCTTGGCACAGGAGGAGGTGCTGGGAGTGCGGCCCTGCCTGGCTGAGCAGCCCTCGTGGGGATCCCTGGAGGCCGGGATGGCTCACATTTATTGCCTCATCTTCTGAGATCCAGCGAAGCACAACATTCTCATCTAGGTTGTTCTTTTACTTAGAGAACAGGCCAGGCCAGACTGCACAACCAATGAGCTAAGGCTTGCTTTTCTGGCCATGGGGGTTGCTGGGAAAACAGAGACGTGATTCCACGGAGTGAATGCTGCCCCAGCCCCCCAGCAGCAAACCAAAACTCTCCTGACCCAGGAAGCTGACTCCGAGCCCAGGGGCCCCTTCCTGGAGAGGAGGGGTAGAGGCAAGACAAGGGGACAGGCCCTAGTCCTGGTTCTGGCGTGTCCCAGAAAGGCAGTGATGAGAATGATGTGTCTCTTTCCCTGCCCCCCACCCCAAAAGAAAAACAAGCAAGATCAGGCATCCGGAGCCACTCAAGCAAACGCCTGCAAAACAGCGCATTTGGCGAGCGCGAATAAACACAGCAATTAGCACCATGGCAGTCTCTTAAACAAACACATGGGACCAAGTCATGGGTGGGGGAGATGCATCTGTCAGAGGGGCCAGAGGCTACAAAGACGAGGCTTGAGGTGAGGGAAGCTGAAAATAAGAATGGTCAGGCTAAGACGCTGGGGTGGGCAGATCTGAGTGTGGGACCAAGAAATGGGGTGAGGTGGTAGGATAGGGACTGGAGGGCTGCAGGAGCAGGAAATGCAGGGAGGGCGGTAAGGTGGGGTGGGATAAAGGTGGGGACAGTGTGGCCTCCTGGCTGCCATCTCCAATTTATTGGAAACCCTGATATCCTCATATGGATGTGAGGGCCTTCTGTCTGGGAAATCAGTGAGGTGAGACGTGGCATCCTCAGGCCTCATTTCCCATGAGAGCCTGAGTGAGAAACCTCTACCCAAGCCCAGGTACACTCCCAAGTCTACTGCCCGTTGCCTGGCCTTGGCCGTCACCTTCTCCTCCATCTGGAATGGCAGCCTTCTCGTCTTCCCCCAGCTAAGTCCTAGACCCTTCAAGGCTCAGATCTGATGTCACCTCTGCCTTTCCTGATTCCCCAAGCTGGTCTGTGCTGACCCCGACACAGCCTACGTCTCTATCTTCCCCACTCCTTGATGGCAGGGGCCATCTCTGCATCCCTTGTAGCTAGCATGGGGCCGGACAAGGTGGCCTGGAATGGGTCTCCTCCTTTGGCTGGTCCTCAGTTTACTCATCTGTAAAATGGGTTTGGTGATCTCTTAGAGCCACTCTGGCTGCCCGAAAGCCCCAACTGGATTCTCTCAGGCTGAAAACCACACTCTCTGTCCTGATAAAAGGAGGGGAACTCTGTTGTGGGCATCCAAGCTGATTTATTAGCTCTGAAACAGCCAAAGTACTACTTTTGTTTAATGGTATTAAAAAAAACCAAACAAACTGCGACCAGTCCTTTTTTTAATGAAAGTATGGGGAACATCAGGGGAACCTATCGAGGGAGGGAAAATGAAGTTGTCATTTTTCAATGTAATTAAACTTGGTTTTCAAAAAAAATCTCCTGATCTGAAATGTGAATTACGCTAATTACTTCTGGTGGCTGCAACATTGATTTCAGTGTCGAAGTTAATGGACTTAATGGACGTTGCTTTTCCCTCAGACATCGCTTGGGGCTCCTTGCTGGAGGTCCTGTTTGTCCACCATGAGGGGCTTCTGCTGGACCCCCTGAATCCTCTGTCATCAGCTTCTGCTGCCTGAAGCCCCTGCCAGGTTGGTTCCTCCCTGTCCAGCCCTGGCTCTGGGCTTGAGGCCTCGGGGGAACAATTGTCCCCTTTTCCTGTAGGTGGGTGGGGGTCAGGCACCTACTTTGTGCTCCCACAGTGCTAGTGCCCTGTGGGAACAGGGGGCACAGAGAAGGAAACGGCAGGTGGTCCCTATTCCTGGAGCGCTCATGGCCTAGAGGAAGCCTGATAGGAGCCAAGGCCTGGGGGCTGGCAGGGCTGAGATTTGGAGCCTGAGGCTCTCTCAGCCCTGAGCCCTCTGAGATGGCCTGGTGGTAGTTCCAGGAGAAAAGAAGAGGGAGAAGCAGAGATGGGCCAAGAATTTCAGGGAAGCCTTGCTCCCTGGAAGACGGCGTGCAGCAGCTGGCTAGGAAGGCAGAGTATTGGAGTGAGCAGGGCAGGGGGCGGGTCTGCGGGGCAGGAGGAGCAGGTTGGCATGGCCAGGCCACAGAGCTCTCCATGGGCAGTGGTGGATGGTAGGGGGTCTTGGAGGCCAGGAGGAGACTTTGGATGTGGTCTTCTGTCTTAGCCAGAATGCGATGGAGCCTTGGTGTGACAGTACCACCTGACAGCTGGAGGACCCTCTCTCTCCGCCAGGAAGAACTGCTTCAGGATGCCCTGAGGGCAGGCCGGGCCAGATGCCTCTGCTGGTTGGCCACCTCCAGAGTGCCTCAAGTTCCCCCCATTAAAATGTCATCTTAACTGGGAGTCTGGGGTGCTTTCCTGAAGGTCTGTTTTCACAGGAGAAGCCTTTGGGTTCTCCCTGACCAAAGGGTCACAAGGTCTAGGGCACAAAGATATAGTCCTGAGTACACACGTGCCTCCTTCACAAATGGGACCTGCCTGTGCCTGGTAGGGGCCCCCGGGGGCAGGGGCACACTCCCTCCAACATGCAGCCGCCGAGGACACTGTGCACAGGCAGAGCTAGTCAGCAGGAAGCTGTACTGGCCGGAGAACTATCTCCTGAGGCGGAATGCAGGTAAGTCATGGCCCTGTGGCCACCAGGAGGCAGCCCTGAGTCACTGGCCAGAGACAGAACTCCTGGGAAGCTGAGGGGCCAGGCTGGAGTGGAGGGGCCTGCAGAAGGAAGCAGGGCCTGATGGGGGCAGCCCAAGGGGTCTTGAAGGGGCAGTGAGAGATGGAGCCGGCTAGGGTCAGGGTGGGAAGGGCCTTGATGACCAGGCCAAGGAGTCTGGACTGGATCCTGTCAGGAGACAGGGGGAGGGAAGGGCCTTCTTGATACGAACCCCCTGGGGGCAGAGGGGAACAGTGGGCTCCAGGAGGGAGAGTGAGGAGAAGGCCACTGCGGGAAGCTCATCAGCCATGAGGCGGGTTTGATCTCACCGCTCTGCCCTCTCCCTCAACTTCCCGCCCTCTGAGGGGGAGTATGAGGTACATTTCACCAACGTTACCCCACAAGTTTCTCTCAAGTCCTCCCAGTTCTCTCCATCTCCCACCCCTCACCCCAGGCCACCATCATCTCTCCCCTGCACTACTGCAAAGCCCCGCTCCCTGCCTCTCCAGGCCCTGCAACCCACCTCCTCACGCCAGCCTGAATGAGCTTTGTGAATCGGAGATCTGACCTCTCTTTGAAATTGCTGTAGCCAACACTCATGTAGCCCTTGCTACAAGCCAGGTACCCGCTTTACGCATTTTAGGTGAATTAACTATTTTAAATCTTGTAACAATCCTATGAAGTTGACACTATTATGAATCACCAGGGTTACATTCAAGAAACTGAGGTCCAGAGAAGTTAAGTAATTTCCCTGAGGTCACCCAGATAGTAGTGGCTAAGCCAAGATTTGAACCTAGACTATGTCCACTTCTGCCCTTGTGATCCCTTTGAGTCTGTTCTCAACGATGTAGTCAGTAAGCCCCTAATCATGTTTGAGTCCTTCAGTAACCTACAAGGCCCTGTGCAACCTGGTTCTCCCTTCTTCTCTGCCCCCTTCACTCCCCCTTCCTCACCACACAGTGTCCTCATGGCTATTCCTTGAACAGGCCAGACCTCAGGGCCTTTGCACTTCCTCTTCCTTCTGCCTGGAATGCTCTCTGTGTGTCTGCTTGCCTTGCTCCTCTACTGCTTTTATGTCTTGGCTCAAATATCACCTTCCCAGGAAGGTCCCTGAACCCTCTACTTAAAATTGCAACTCTTCCTAATACTTCCTATTTCTCTCCCCGCTTGATTTTTCTACATAGCCCTTAGTATTGCCTTCTGACATATTATACAATCTGTTTATTATAGCATTTGTTATCTTTCTTTTCCCACTAGAATGGAAACTTCATGAGAAAACAAGAATTGTTGTCTGTTTTATTCATTGCAGTATCCCTAGTACACAGAACAGTGCCTGGCACATGGTGGTCACAATAAATATTTTTTGAATGAATGAAAGTATTCTCACAGCTCTGTACCTTTGTCCAGGTTGTTCCATCTCCTTGGAATGCCTTTTCCCCATGGTGCCCCCAAAATTCCTAAGTGCCCTCTCTGTGACCACCTCCAATGGCACTTCTGTCAGGAAGCCTTGAGCCAGGCTCCCCCAGATGCTCGCAGCCCAGGAAGCTGGTCCTATATCACCGACTACATGCACTGTCTGTCCTGTGTGGTATGATCCCTGCATTTGACTCATCACAGGTGGGGATGGGGATACTCTGCCAGAGGACAGACTGGTGCCCGACTCATCACTTGCTGTCAGAAGCCAAGCTCCCCTGCTGCCCAGCAGATTCAGATGAGACAAACCCCATAGATCAGAGGTACCCAGGGGAGAGGATTCATCAGCACCGCCCCCCACGCCTTTACTGCAACTTGTGGTTCCAGACATGCCTGTGCAGTTCTCTGGCACTTTGCTCCTCTGGTTTCTGCTCTGATCCCTGGGACCTTTGACTCTTCACTCCAAGTCCAAATCTTCAAACTATTCTGTACCTGTCTCCAACCTGACCCTTACCTTCCCACCAATCTAGGTCCAACTTAGCTCTGGGCCCAGAGTCTAATTCACCATGTTCAGCTGTAGAAGTTGTACACTGCACAATTTAAAGGGGGCATTCATATTGTAGTCTATGTAAATACCACTCCTTGGAGCTTGTGCAATGCAAAACAGCACAACCAGCCTAGCAGACCTGCTGGACCCCCACTCATAGTAACTCCTTGGGTAACATCTCCACTGAGACAGCAGTCTTTGGGCCTTTCTGGGGGCCACGCCCTGTTCTACTCGTGTCAGACTTCACCCACTCTGCTGACCACAACCTAGCTGAATTGTCAGAAGAGAGAGGAAGGTTTGAGAAAGAAAGATGCTCTGGTTCTGAATCTCCCTTGCCTCCCGTGGGAGAGGCTAAGCCTGCAGAGGGGAATGAGGAAGCCCAGCGGAGAGCAGCAGCCTCCACGGACCGGGAGTTGAACCAGCAGCTAACCAGTTTCTGGGCCCTATAAACCTGATGGAGAGACAAGAAGATCCGGTGCGCAGGTTACTTTGGGGATCATTCCTGGGCCAGCAACAGTAACCATTGCAGTCACTCCCATTTATGATTGTTAACCACATACCAGACAAGATGGAGGCTATCACGATGCCCACTTTACAAACGAGCATATCAAGGCTATAGAGGTTACGTGACTTAGCCCAACTCGTAGTTAAGTGGCAGAGTTAGGATTTGAACCCAGGACCATCTAGCACCACGTCCTACATTCTCAGCCGCCCTGCCCTCCCGCCTGTAGCGCCTGTGGCCGCTGAACACCTGGTTGAATATGCATACACCCTCCACCCCCAGCACCCAGGTGCAGACGTGGATATTAAACCGCGCCCAGTCCCGAGGTACTACCTGGGTGAAGCATGGCCGGTAGGTGGGTGGATTGGGTGGGGGCCATTTCCATGCACGTTTGAAGATCTGAGGAACGGAACATGGGACGCTGGGCCTCTCTTCTCCTGACGGAAGCAAGCTCCTGAGTGGATTTCTAACTGAGCGGAAGTCAGGCTAAATCTGCTAGCTCCCAGGTGTTACGTTGCTCCCCTTTTGGCTGGAAATTCGACTGTGGTTGATTTAAAATCCTGACACCTGTGTCCATCCACCCCAGCCTCCACCATGATTACCGTCCCTATAAAGTTCTAAATCCCTGTACTTGTGCAGTGTCCTTACCCTCTGATGGGCCGGACCTATGTGAGCAGGGAGATTGGGTTATTATGTAGAAGAGTTATAATAAGAAATATGACTGCAAAAGCCAAGTCAGTTGAAATTGGACTATAATTAAATGCTTAGAAAATTCTATGCTTGGCTCATTTTAAAATCAAGTGCTTCTTTGTAGCAATTTCCTTTCTTTAATTACAATTTCCTGTCTAGTTTGACATTTACAATGCAATCTTGGGGGACATGTTTGTGATTTATTATTCCTGCTCCTATCAGGATATCACTGTGCAGAAATGAGTTTATAAAATAAGAGCTCAAATTATTATGGCCTTTGACCAATAAAGCAGGCTCATAATTTTAGGCCTGAGAGAAGATTACCATTTTTGACAACCCAAGGCAGAAATAGTGGAGAGAGGGAGGGCACAGTTTAGGAATTCGCTCTATGTTCAAAAACATTGCATCGTCTCCTCGGGGAGGGCCAGCTTTGGAGGCAGAAGAACATATTAATAACCCTTCAAATATATACAAGCCTTCGCAGCTTTGAAGAACTTTCACTGTCGTTGATTCATATCATCCTAGAGTTAGACAGGCAGGCATCATTATTCCCACCTTACAGAGGGGAAAATTGATGCTCAGAGAAGTTAAGTGACTTGCCCAAGGTCATAAAGCCTATATGAGGGGTCTTAGAATCAGCACCCAGGTCCGACTTAGTGAGTCCTTTTCCCACAATATAGTAGCTGACCCAAAGGCCTGAGAAGTGACCTGAGACACAGAAGATACCCTCGGCGCGCATCCAGGCAGGGAGTCCTTCTGCCCCAGTTTCAGGAGTTTTGACCAACCCCCAGAGCAGCACTGCCCATGACCCACAGGAGGCCTCCGGGGCTGTGGCCCCAGCTCATGAAAAAGGCGACATCATTTCCTTTTTTCTTTTTCCTTTCATCTCAGGGTTTTCCCTAGCAATTTGGGAGTACTTACTGGCCTGCACCATGCCCTTTTACCCTGGGCTGCAAAGCGAGACTTCCAAGCCCAGTGTATGAGGGTTTACCTTCATGTGCACATGTGGACTTTCAGTTGCTCAGCTACATGGTGCCCAGACGTCTGCACTTGTTTGGGGGAGGGTGTTGTGTGAGCACCTGTGCACATATGTGCTGAGTATAGTACATGTGCTGAGTATAGGAGGTATAAGGATGCTTGTGCAGAGAGTGCCTTATTACCCAGGCCGTTAGACATAATCTAAAGACCAGAGGGCCAGTGTGGATGCACAAAGGGATGTGCATCAAAATCACGAAGGACTCAGTTTCAGTCCCTCTGGGAAGGCCTTGAAGAGAATGGGAAAGACAGAGAGAAGTTGGGTCCCCTGGGGGTTGTTTGTGGACCCTTCATCCTTCTATTCCTTAGAACTTCCTGCAGTGAAGGCTCCCATCAGCCTGGTCCCCAGCGGGGGGTGGGGGGGGGGTGACTTCTGACCAGGTCAAGTATGCCCATTGGCCCCTCCCTGAGGCTGGAGAGTCCCTGGGGAGTGAGCATCGCACTCCCTTCCAGAATGCCAGCCGGCTGGGTGCCCTGATCAGGAAAGGGATGATACCCTCTTGGTGATGAGGAGCACGGGAGGTGGGCAGGCCTGAGAGTTGGTGATGAGTCTAGCTGTGGACACAGTGAGTTGGAGGCACAGGTGGGACATCCAAGGGGAGGTGTCCAGGCGGTTGCATGTGTGGGTCTGGAGCCTGGGGAGAAGGTCTGAGCTGGGCTTGTGGTTTTTGCCCTGCCCCATAACACCTCGCTGTGGTTTTCAGCCTCAGTGCCCCTCCCCAGCTTTGACTGTGGCCGTGCAGCCAGGATCGGGATGGATCAGCCAGGCCATGCAGCCAGGATCGGGACAGATCAGCCTACCCCTAAGGTAGGCTGAGGCAGTCGGTCCGTGGCCGTGGTGGCAGCCAGCACCTGGTTGAAGCGGGGTTTGTGGAGCTACTGGCCTGGGTTTGCTCATAAACAAGGCTTCTGGGCCAGGAGCAGGGGTTTCTGGGGCGCTCCCTCCTGCCCCTCTGTGGATCCCCTTCTTCCCCTTTGTCTCACTTGAAAGGAGTCGTTATGGGAGGTAAATCCCCGTCTCTGGGTTTTGGCCTCAGATTAAGTCTGTCCAGAGACTCATCTGTTGCCTGTGAAAATCCCTTTATTACTTCAAAACAATTTTAAAGCAGAATATACTAAGATTTTCCAAGAAAGAGAAAGAATCATATCCCTACACCAGGATGCTGGTTATGAAAGTCAAATGGACGGGCCAAGGCAATCCTCTTACACTTCCTCCCTCACGTCAAACTGGGAGATGGGGTGGGGGCTCGGGCCCACCCCTCTGAGTTCTGAGGAAACTTCTGACCCCTGCACAAAGTGCTGCTCTCCTGATGGCTGTGGCAGGACTGGCATTGCCTGGGCCGATCTGCACTCGCTTCCCTCCCCAACACGTGTACACACTCACCTTCACACCGGCACACCCACAAGCATGTGTGCACGCGCTGGTCCCTCCCTGTCTACAGTTCTTCTTTGAATCAGGGAGGAAGCCTGGAAGACTATTTGATCTCTACTGTTCAAAGGAGAAAATGAAAGCTCAGACGGGGGAAGTGACCCTTCCAAGGTCAAGCAGCACCAGATCTGAAGTCTTCTTCTTCCAAGGTCAGGACTCTCCGCTTAGAACTTCCCAGACCTCCAAGCGTAGGTTTGCGGCTCCTCCCAGGTTCCTGACTCCGTGAGGAAGGCTAACCTGGGCCCAGGTGATCCTGGGTCCCTAGCTCGTCCCTTGTTGAGTCTGCAAGGCCTCTGGTCCTATCCTGCCCAAAGAGACAGAGAATTAGGCCAAGCTAATGCTGCTGCCCTAACCCCACCCCATCCCTCTCCTGCACCAGCCCCTTCAAGCCCCAGCAGCAAACAGGGACAAAGGCCTGTACAGGAGGCGATGGTTTCCAGAACCCACGGAAATCCATCCATCCGTGCATCCATACTTCCATCCACCCAACAAGTTCAGCTACACCGCAGCTGCAGCAGAGAGTAAGGCAGCCACAGTTCTGCCCTCAAGCTGCTCGTGGGTCTGTGAGAAGACAGGAAAATAGTCATTGCAACCCAGTGTGTTAAGCATTGTGACCAGAAAAGTACAGGGAGCTGGGGTGGGGGTGGGGAGGCGGAGGCACAGGCATGTCACTTATCCAGCCTCCTGAGCCATGACAGATGGAAGAGCCAGCCACACGTTCCCAGGGAGGAGGGAGGTTGGACAATGTGTGACCAAGTTCTTTCCAGATGTTTTTTTGGGAGCAAAGGTAGGGGGTGGGGGTGGGGACTGGGGCCCAGGACTGCCTCTGTGGAGTGCCACGGAGTTACTAGGAAGCCCTTGCCTGGCCTCACCCAGAGTCTACCGACGCTGATTCCACAGAACATCCACTGTAATTCCTCCATTGCACGTTCATCAGTAGGGGGCCCTTCTCTAAGAACCGCTTAAATATAACTATTTAACACTTCAAAGATGCCTGCCACCCCTTATACTAAATGCTTTAGGGATATCATCTCCCTTGGAGGTAACAGAGCAGGTGCAAATTGCTCTGTGATGCTCAGGATGCAAGCAATGGAACTTTATCTTATTCTTCTAACACAAATTAAATCTGGTGCTGGCCCAAGCTCACCAGTGTTGGTGAGAGATCCAACGCCAGTCATTTGTAGTGTGCTTTCTCTTCCCCTTCTTTTTATTTCCCCTTCTTGCTGGGACCTGATCCTAAGACACTGGAGCCTAATGCTCAGCCTTCCAGCTGCTCCTCCAGTGGACCCAGAAGCATGGTCCCCGCGGCCAGCCCAGGGCCTGGGGATGCATCCTGTGGACTAGATCACTTGGAGGACCTCCTGTCTGAGGCTCATAAGTTGGCCTAGTGTTCTGGGATCCCCTTTGGCCACCCAAGGTCTTGGTTGTCAACAAGCCCAGCATTGTGTGTCCTTCTCACTGGCCACTGGGAAGGGTCCGGCAGCCTGCTGTCCCTTCACTCTCCTACCAAAGCCCTGCCAGTCCCTTGATTGCCTGCAGGCTGACCCAGCTCTGTGACAATTCAGAAATTGTGCATTCAGTGGGAAGATTAGGCCTGATTAAGAAATTCATGCTAACGAACTGTGCTTAATTGGATTTGGGGAAGGACACAAAATGGGCTGCTTGACATTCCAGGGTCTTCAGCACAGTCCTGGGGCCTCCCTGGTTCCTCCCTGCAAGGCTGACCATATCAGCTGCCCCTTCTCCCCCAGTGCTACAGCCTTCGGCCTCTCAGCCTAGTAACCGGGAAGTTATCTGCCTAATCAGACTAATTAGCACCGGGGACACAAAGTCATAATCTACAAAGAATGCAAATGCCAGTTTTACAAAATGAAAACGCCATATGTGCAGTAATTAGCAAACCACGGGCACATTTTATAAATCATATTTATTAGTTTGTAAACAAATCAAGCTCTAAATGCAATGACAGATGCCATTAACTGTGACTGCAGCAGTGGCAGTGCTGAGCAGGCCTCGATGTGGGGGACTGGGGGTACAGAGTAGAAACTGACCCAGGGCCCCTGCCTGGGAACCCACCAACCTCCCTCTAATCTCCCTTCCAGCCCAGCAGCCTTGGTGTGGGAGGCAGGGGTCTGTGCCCTGGCTAGCCAAGATCCATGGACCACTTGTCTTCCTACCAGAGCCCCCTGGTGGGCTGCCCACCTACCCAGTATCCCATGACCCTGGGCTGGTTACTCAGACTAGGGCTTAAACAAATGATTGTTCCCACCATGACAACAGATGGCATCTGAGCCCCAGCTCAGCACCAGACCCCTCTTTCCTTAATTTTGGAACCATAGGCCTCTTTGTCCACTTACATACCTCTGGGGCTTGAGGAAAAGTAAAGAAAATGTCTCAGCTGAAGGAACTTCATACACTGACCGAGCTTGCTGCCCTGCTTCTCAGCTTCTGCTGTCCTTGGAGAAGAGCTTGAGGGAAGGAGGATTTTCCCAGGTTGGTCCTCTCCTGGATTGCACTAATGTGTTCTCCTGTTAATCCAGCTGAGGTCCTGCCTACCTGGCACTCAAAGGGTTGAAATAGAAATATAAGGGTAAGTCTAAGCTTCCCAGGTACTCCAGATCATGAGAAAGGGTCCCAGTGTGGACTGTGGTAGCCATGATTGTGTTCTGGTCAGCGTATCATCCCATCTCCCTTCTTTGGTGAACTGTTCCTTCTTGCCTTGGGGAAAAAAACCTCTTCCTGCCCCATGTGACTATGATGAGGCTTTCAGTCCAGGTGTCCAGCACCACCTCCACCACAAGGTGGGCATGTGATCTAAGTTATTGCCCTGCATACCCTGTACCCAGTGACACAAGTTGGACCCATCACTCTCTTTATCCAGATTTTCTGAATAGAGAGAGAGGGATTGTCAACTTCAGAATTACATAGGTGGGTCACACTTTAATGGTCTGATCTGGTCTATACAAGGAGTAATGACAATCGATTATATAAAGAGAAAACCAAAGGCTCATAGGCAGTTTCAAAAATAAGATTAACAACTCCATGAACCAGAACTGGAATAGAAATCCTGTATATATATATATTAGATTGCATGTAGATAGCTAGCTAGCTAGCTAGCTAGCTAGCTAATGCATATATATAGTATGCAACTGAGAAACATGGAATTCGATTGAAGAGCTTTAACATGCATCTAATAAAGGTTCCATAATAAGAGAATGAAAGAAATAGTAGAGAAGCAATATCTAAAAAGATAATTGTCAAAAATTTTCCAAAATTGAAGAAAGATGTGAGTTTTCAGATTAAAAAATCTACCCAGTGTACAGAGTTGGAAAAATAAAAATAGATCCACATTCAGACACATCATGTGCAACTTCAGAACATCAAGGTAAAAAGATCATTTTAAAAGCTATCAGAAGAAAGAAACAGATAATTACAAAAATCAGATTAGATCAATAGCAGGATCCTTCAGTGACCCATGTGAGAAGAAAATGAAGTAATATCTTCACGATATATACCCTGTTAATCTATTATCTAAAAGTGCAGGCAAAATAAACCCCCTTATAGACACACAAAGACTAAGCTACTATGCCCCTATAGCTCTTCACTGAAATAAAGATGTCCCCTGAGTAAGAAGAGAAGTAAACAGGAAGGTAAGGCAAATGGGGTGCAAGGGACCATGGATGACCACAGGAAGTGATTAAAACATGTTGGTAAATTCAATTAAGTGTTGACTATAAAAAATAACAATATCCATATTTTGTATATTTTTAAAAGGTTAAACTAAACCCCTAAACAAAGATAATGAAATGGATGGGCATGTTCAATATAGCATTACATGGGGAAAAAAAAAAAAAAAAAAAGGGAAATCTCCAGGACCAGAAAAAGAGTGTATTTATTGCTAGGATGGTAAGCAGGAAGTGATACTGTAGTGTCCTTTGGTGGTGGTGGTAGTGGCATTTTAACACCCAAGTAGGGACAGGAGATTTAGCCTCCTGCCCATGAAAAGCACAGAAACAGAATTAAGACCCCTTGCATACAGCTGAGGGCACTGAAAGTCTGCCATCTATATGAAAATGGAACTAGAGAAACTAAACTCACAAGTGTAGGAAGCAACAAGAAAGCATATTGTGTGTCTGGGGCAGTGGATGGGAGAGAAAAAAAGTCCACAAGAAATTGCAGCCTTGGGAATGGGCCAGAAGCAGGTATGAAGTCCAAATGTACACTACCTGTGAGGCCTAGGATCCACAAGCTGAGAGAATAAGATGGGTCTAGGGAACCAGCAACGAGAAGCATGAAGCTGGTTGGCAAGGAATATTATGACAAATACGGCACTTGAGACTCCATTAGAAGCACAACCCCTGCTAAATCTCAGGGAAACGAAAGCTCAACGAAAAGTTACCAACCACATGAGGAAAGGAGGCACCATGAGAGAGTATCAGGAGAAATCAGATGGTTCAAAGATTCCCAATCGTTCCAGAAGAAGAGAGTAGAAAGAATGGGGGAGGGCATCCTAGAAGAGAAAATGCCTAAGAACTTTCCACAATTGAAGAAAGAGCTGAGTCCTCAAATTGATTAAATACCTTAAATCCTGAGGACAAATAAAAAAATCCACATCTAGATGCATTATGGGGAAACGTCAAAACATTAAATAACAGAGAAAAGCAACGAGAGACAGCAGAATTCCTAAAAAAGAACAACAGTTGGGCTGGCAGCAGACTTCTCAGAAGCCAAATTAATTCCAGAAGACCATGGAATAACATCTTCAAAGCACTACAGAAAAATAACTGGCAACTTATTTATTTGGAGTAAAGGCAAAGTAAAAGATATTAGAAAAAGTCAGAGAGTGTTTACAACGCACAATTCTCTCTGAACTAACAACTAAGGGGTGTAACTTAGAAGAAAATTGAGACCAAGAGGAAATAACAATGAGCAAATAAATTAGAAAGCATGTTTGGTTAATTTAAATAAGCATTGACTACAGAAAATGACAACTAATCTTTAGAATGTGTTAAAAAACAAGGTAGAAAAAAAAACAACAACAAGGTAGAACTAAAATATTTTATAACAATAGCAAGAAGATGGGAGCGGGGATTGGAGTTGAAACATTTACAGATCTTTGTATTGTTGGAGGCAAATAAAGATATTGACTAAATTTAGACTTTTTAAAAAGATATAACATCCAAACCAGTAGAGAGAAGAAAACAGGTAATAAAAAGAACTCAGTAAATCCTATTGAATACAAGAAAGCAAAAAAAAGAAAAATACATGGTAAAAAATTTTAAAGATGGTATAAAATAGTCCAAGTTTATCAGTAATCACAACAAATTTAAATGAATTAAACCCACTTATTCTGAGATATTCCCAGGTAAGATTTTAAAAATCTAGTCATAAGTTGTTTATGAGAGACATAATAACTAAAATATAATTATGCAGAATGCTTGATAGTAAAAGGATAGAAGAATATATTGTAAATACTAACCAAAAGAAAGGAGACATATTAATAGCAAGTAAAAGAAATTTTAAGACAAAAAAGTTTTGAGATTTAAAGGAGGTGAATATTTACTGACAAGAGGAAAAATTCAGTAGAAATCTATATTGATGCTGAACCTGATTGCTATTAATAACATAACCTTAAAGTGACAGAATTACAAGGAAAAATTGACAGTATATTAAGCAAAATTACATAGCAAAAACTGACAGAATTGTGGGAGAAACTGACAGACTTACAATAATAATGGGCAATT
The DNA here is from genome assembly GCF_949987535.1 of Balaenoptera acutorostrata. NCBI lineage: Eukaryota > Metazoa > Chordata > Mammalia > Artiodactyla > Balaenopteridae > Balaenoptera > Balaenoptera acutorostrata. The sequence continues at coordinate 48,770,201 of NC_080072.1, read as the reverse complement.
TTAACATTGCTTTTTCAGAAACTGATAGAACAGAAAAAATTAGTAAAAACATAAGCAGTTGAATACCTATGATTGAACTACACAATTAACATTTGTTTAATAACATTAAACATTTGTTTAACATTTGTTTAAAACACTGTGTCCAATAATTAAGGACTACACTTTATTTCAAGTATACATGGAACATTAACAAAATTGACTATATAATAGGCCACAAAGGATGTCTTAACAGACACTAAATATTTGATATAATTAACGGCACATTCTATGACTCCAGTGCAATAAAATTAGAAAACAATAAAAAAGATCTAAAAAATCTCATTCATTTTCTTCCTGTAGTGAACTATACTATATGTGTAAAAGAGTATACATATGATATATAGAATTTAAGGAAATATAATAAAATGAATATCTGTGCAACCATCACTCAGATTTAAAAATATTGTATTTCCAGACTCTTTCTCTCCAGCTGCATTCTCTTCCTTCTTCCCAAGGATAACCACAATCCTGACTTTTAGGATAATAATTTTCTTGTTTTTTCTTACTGTTTTACTACTTATGTATGCATCCTTAAATAATATTGATTAGGGACTTCCCTGGTGGTCCAGTGGTTAAGACTTCACCTTTCAATGCAGGGGGTGCGGGTTCGATCCCTGGTCGGGGAGCTAAGATCCCACATGCCTTGCGGCCAAAAAACCAAAACATAAAACAGAAGCAACATTGTAACAAATTCAATAAAGACTTTAAAAATGGTCCACATCAAAAAAATCTTTAAAAAAAATATTGATTAGTTGTCTCGTTTTTATCTTTATACTAATTGAATCATACTGCCTATAATCTGCCTGGTGTCTATAACCATGTGCTGGGCAAAGGGATTATAGAGATGGCTTAGACATGGATCCTGCCATCAACATGATCACATCTGGTTGTGGGAATGGGTAATTATGACACAATATTAAGTAAGATATGGAAGCACACAGAAGGGGTATTATCATAATCAGAATGGGAAAAAGAGAGACTTCTTGGAGCCGTTGACATTTGAGATGAGTCTCAAAATGAGTTGTCTTATTTTCCAATAAGACAAGGGGGGTGATAATTACTGACAGTTTTGAACACATAGTGTAAAGCAATTCAGCCATCGTCTTAGTCAAGATTCAAACTAGGCAAAAAAAAAAATTTGTTTTTAACTTACATAATTGAAAAGTCATGGGCAGTGGGTTCAGGCATGGCTGGATCCAGGAGCTTAATTGATTTCCAGGTTCTGTTTCTCTCTATATCACTCAAATAGGTTTTCTTTATGTAATAGATCAGACAGTCCTCAAAAGCTCTAGACTCACTTACTTTCAGCATAACATTATTAGTAGGAAGTATTTTCTTTCATAAGTTTCAGCCATGGTTCCCAGGGAGCATCGTAATAGGCCCTGCTTGGATCAAGTTCACATTCCTGTATTAATCACTGGGCCTAGAAGGATGGGGTATTGTTATAGTCCTAGATCACAGACTTAGATCACCTACCCATCTTCATTCAAACCACATAGAACTGGTTTGGGTCTCAGAAGTGAGAAGAAATCTTAAGAAAGCAAAACCAACTAGAGTTCACACAAAGTATGAGAAACGACAAGCTATTTGGTATGACTGGAGGGTGTGATGAAGAGGGACGTACTGGGGGAGATGCAGAATACGTGAACTATCAAGTTTTACTTTATCCTGAACACGATGGGAACTTTACAGTGATTGAAGGGATTGAAGCAGAGGGTGAGTTCAAATGTTCATTCTGAAAGATGCCCCTGGGACCTGTGGGAGGGAGGGACTGAGAGCAAGGACTGTTATAATAATTCCGGTGAGGAGCCTGAAATGAGGTAGAGGAAAAGGAAACCTTGTGGGGCAGAGGGCAGAGAATGATCAGAGAGTAAACTAACAAAGAAGTAGAAACTGTAGAATGAGGTAGGAAAGGATGGGAAGACAAAGAAGAGAGAGGAGTCGAGGTGACAGCCATGTTTCTCATCTGGGTATCAGGTGTCTGTGTCGGGGTGCTCATCACCAAGTTGGGGAGCATGCGTGTGATCAGCCCATTATTTTAAATGATGGCTGTGGCTCTGCTCCTCTCTGCAACTTCTTCAAGCCTCGTGCTGGGTGCACACTAGTTTCCTGAGAAACCGTTATGGGTTGACAAATTGGAAGTTGCATTGAAATGCAGGTGTTAACTGTGGCTTGTGCTTCAAGCTGTAGGTCTGCTTCAGGTCCCATTGCCAAGTCCTTGAGAGCCCCACTGAGGAGGGCTGGGGCTGAGCCAGTGTGTGTGCCTGTGGGAGATGACCTTCCTTCCCACTGACAGCCAGGCTTCCAAGCCCATGCCTCCTGCTGGTGGGATCAGGCAGGGTAGGCTGCTCTTCCCCTGCTACTTAACCTGGTGTGGGGCATGTCCTGACCCTAACCTGCTTCTCCTCTAGCTCCACCCTTCCCACCTCTGCCAAACCTTTCAGAGGAAATCCTGGAGAGGCTGGAGTGACAGAAGCCATGTCCTAACCCCAGACAGAGAGGGTGTTTCAAGGAGGGACCTGGCCACAGACAGGTGCTCTACCCCACCATGGACGGGCCTCTGTGATGCCCTCCCTCCATTCACACCCACAATGCGCTACAAGGCAGACACTAGCACTGTCCCCAATTTACAGATGAGGAAACTGGAGGCCAGAGAGGCAAATGGAGTTGTCTGCGGCCCCTAGTTTGTAAGTGGGGGATCAAAGTGCAGGTCCAATCAGAATCTTGGGTGCTTCAGCCCATTCCTGTTGTCAGGAGGCAGGCAGCCTGGAGTGGTAGAGGCCGGGGGCTCTTGGGAGAAGAGGCTGAGCTCAGATTTTCCTGGGTTCCAGGAGGAGTAGACCAGAAGCCCAGCTCTACAGTGAGCACAGGGCCCCTCCCTCCTGGGCCTGGGTTCCTAGGGGCCCACGTAGCGGATGGTGACAGGCAGAAGGCTGGTAGCAGAGGAGTAGGTGGCTGGGGGTGGGTTAACGCTGCTACCTTATGAAGGACATTTTTCAATTGAGCCAGTAACTGGAGGCCCTGAGAGTGTGTTCTATCTCAGCAGCTCTACAGTCGGAGGATATGAACTGGCTGTGAGAAAGCCATCAGGGGCTGGCTATTCCCAAACTCTTGGAAGGCACCGAGTTAGATTTAATAAAAGGGGAAAATGGAACATTTTCATTAGCACCAAATTTTCCATTTAATTTGGACTTCTGCAAAATAAGTGGCCTAATTACTGCCATCATTTGAGCGTCTCAGTAGGTTTTTCCTCTAAGAAGTTGCAGGCTCCGCATGGGTTCCATTCTCCAGGGCTTATTCTTGTACCACTGCCCCTCCCACCCCACCCCTGGAAGCAGGAAGGTCTCAGAGGCCTGAGGGGGGTGGGGGCGGGGCAAGCCCCTGGAGGGGAGCACAAAGCTTTGGGTTCACCTGAGCTCACAGGGCCCTCCTCTGCCACCAGCTCCAGCAGCCGGTGGGAAAGCTGCCATTCTGGGGTCTGTGGACCCCCAACACTGGCCTAGACTGTGTCTGAGCCCTGACTGGAGTCTTGCTTGGGTGTCACCTCAGGCCTGGGGGTTTGCTGAGCTACAGTGAGCTGACAGTATCTTCTCCCCTGTGGTCTAGCTTTTGCCTTTTTTGCTGCTCACCCCAGGCCTCCGTCCTTGGCCTATAAAGATGACTGCAGCCCAGCAGTCTCAGCCCACTTACACTGACCCTGCCCATCATGGGGAGGTCAAGGAAGAGGAGGTAGCCTCAGTCCTGGGTCTCACAGCTCTGGTCGAGGACCCTTGAAGGCCCTCGCTATCCCCACCCGGCATCAAGCCTGGAGGCCAAGGGCTGGAGTCACTCCCTCAGCTCCTCTCACCCCTCCCCCACCCCTCCCCCCAACAGGCCTACGGCTTTTGCTTTTTTCTCTTCCCTCTGCGCTTGAAGAGAATCAGGGATTAAAGAAACGGAGCAAGAAATTGCCAAGAACTAGCCTAGCAGAAGATCAGATAGAGTGATGGAGGGAAAGGACCCTCCCCTCCAAAGCAGCCTGGAACATCCAGGCCAAGGGGGGCCCCCCCGAGAGAGGCAAGGTAAACCAGTGGGCAGGGTCTGGTCCTGGGTGTGCCCAGTGCCAGAGACCAGGGCACTTCCCTACCATCGCCAATTCCTCTTCTCTCCCAGAGAACCAGTCCCATTACCAGTCTCATTGCTGGGCCTCTGTCCTACGCACAGCTCTTCAATGCTCCCCTTCCTGCCCAGGAAAGCAAAGCCCATTCTGGCCCCTCTCCAAGCCAAACCCAGTGGCCCCAAAACCTCTGAGGGCTCCCGCTCCTAATTTCCAGTGTCCAGGCCCGTGTCAGCCTCAGCACCCCAGTTCTGGCCCTCCCCTTCCAAGGGGGAGAGAGAGGCCACCCCAAGCGCCTTACGGAAGAGCAGCTAGAGGCTTGTGGGGACACACCAAGAGCCACATCATAACTGGGGTGTCGGCAAAACAAGGTGAGATGTTTCCTGGGGAGCTGCGGGTTCCCTTCAGACCCACGGCCCTTCCTACGGCCTGGGGGAGGGTCTTCTTATATTGGCAGTTCTTAAGCTGGACCCTTAGTAGCGGCGAGGGAGGACACAGAGGGGAGTCCCTATTCTCTACTGAGAACATTTTCTGTGGTTCCTACTCTCATAGAGCTCGCAGGCCAGTGGAAAGAGGTAGGTGATATTCCCCCTGTTTATCATACATGAAGAGACTGGCTCATGTGCCCTGTCAGCCAGCTGGGGTGTGGTAGAGTTGGGATTCCAACTGAAGGCCTTAAGGGCAAAGCCTATGTTTATTTGGTTGTTACCACTGAAAATTTAAATTTACATATAGCAAAGCGTGCAACTGCAGCTCAATGGTTTTTCACCTATGTGTGCACCCGTGTAACCATCACGCAATTCAAGGTCTAGATTCCAGCATTCCAGAAGGCTCCTTCGTGCCCCCTTCCAGTCAGTATACTCCCACAAAGGTCATCTCTATTCTGCCTATCTTGGCACGTTTTTGTGAGCAAGAGAATCGATTGGCCCAGCAGGGCTCCCCGCTGGTGCCTATGACTCAGCTGTTCCTGGAAAGGTGGCATGACCCAGCACCCGACTGTCACATAGGAGGAAACCCTGGCACTCTGGGGAGTGAAAAGAGTTAATGATGTCAGGACGACAGGTATTAACAGGGACTGTCCCAGTCTCCCTCTTTACCCAGCCCTGCTGCCTCTCGGCCCTCAGGGAGAGCCCAGAGGCGCGGAGCCAAGGTTTTTGGTGGAGGCTGTGGAGGCCCTCATCTGTAGTAGGACCAGACCTGGCCCACCAACCCCTTCTGGGGGTCCACCAGCCTTGGGACTCAGCAAGAAGGGTGGGGGTAGGTGCGGAGCCAAGACATCCCGGAGGCCTGGGAGAGGCTTCCTTTGCCTCTGGTGGCAGCCTGCTCAGCTAGCTCTGCCGGGCCCACGCTACACTTTCTGTGAGGGTGGACCTCAGAGGTGGCTGGCAGGGACTGTGTCTGCCATCCACACGATGGAGACTGTCAGGAAGCAAGTTTCCCCCAAGAGGACTTCTGGTGCCCCAGGGCTCCCCAGACCCACGACCACTCCACCCACCCAGGATCCACTGGCCAGGAAGGGATCGCCCAGGAAGATCCTCCTTGACCCCAGCCTGCCTCTTTGTCTTTGAGCCAGGCCGGCCAGTGCAGTGTTAAAGCCGCTGGAGTGTCCAAGGAGACATAAAGAAAGTTTAGAGACTTTTAATTTGCCAGCACGGCCTCTCCTGCCGGCCGGCAGGTTGAGCATTTATGAGAAGGGCAGCTGCAATAAAGGCTTATTGTTCCTCCTCTGAGCCACCGCTTGGTGACTCCTTTCTTAAGTGAGACAAAGGGAACCCAAGGCCCACTGGCCTCCCCAGGCTTGGGGGGGCTGGACCCACAGTTAGCAAGCGTTCCCCACAGCCACCCCAGAGCCAGGCCTGGTGGGGAGGGCCCAACTCTGGCTCCATCTGGACTGCACTCACGGGAGAGGGCAAGCCGGGAGCACTGACCACGGGACCCACACTCCAGTGGGGACTCCAGGGGACGCTAGAGCTCCAGGAGGCGGGACTCCAACAAGAAGGGGCCCCAAAGTCCCCCTGCAGGGGAGCTGCACAGCCAGCAGAGGAGCAGCTACAGGGGACGCTGGGGACAAGCCTCATTTTCAAAGTCCTCCTGGGGTAGGGGTGTTCCAGGAAAGGTTTCCACCGCCAGAGAGGCCACCACAGGAGGGAGTGAGCTCCCCACTACAGGAGGTGTGTAAGCCGAGGCCAGAAGCCCACCTGCCAGGAGGGTGCCCAGAATGAAGGCTGAATTCTGCACAAGGAGCTCACTTCCAATGCCCAAATGCCCAGACTCAGGATCCCCAAGCGAGCCCTCTTGGCCAGGCAGGGATGGGGGGAGCAGAGGGGTGTGGTGACATTTCTAGAGATACTCTGAGCCTGAGGCCACCACCTGGTGCTGCACACACTTGGGAGCCAGGCATCCCATACCCTTGGGGAAGGGAGACTGAAATGTGGCACCATGTCCCAGAGCACCCTTTGCTCAAAGCAGCTGCTATCATAGCCCACAGGCAGCACTGCCCAGGCATCCAGAAGGGAGCCTGAATGGTTTCTGTCCTGCTTGCCCTCACCTGCCATGATGCCTGAGATCCGTGGGCATCCCGGTAGACAGTGATGATGGGAACATCCTTTCTTGCTGTCCATCGCCCCCTCTGGAGACTCGCCTTGCTTCACTGCCCAAAACGTTAATGGCTTTGGAGATGTGCAGACAGTGAGTTGCTTAAACAGTGGCATTTCAGACCACGATGCTGCTGGCAGGGGGTAGGGACAGCACTTACAGTTGTGTAGGTTGTTCACTGCACAAGGGAAAAGGGAGCAAATGAGGGCTGGAATTCAGACTTTGCTCTGCTCACCAACCTGTGGGCCCTGCTTGGCCCACCCTTGCCTGGAGGAAGGGGAACCTTTCCTAATTTTAAGATACACAGAGGCCCTGTAAGGGCTAGTGGAGACCCTGAAGGTGTAGTCACCTGGTTCTTGAGGACTGGCCTTTCCTCTCCAGGGCACTCGGACCAAGGGTCACATTTCTGAGGCTTCTGTGACAGCCACAGGCTCAGCTCTAGTGCATCATGGATGCATCCCCAGCCCATGGGGCCTTTCCTGCATGCTGGGGTTGGCAGCAAGAACTGGTGCCTGTAACTTTCATGTCTGCACACGAGGCCTCAGCCCCAGTGACCTCAGGAGCTGCCACCTCAGCCCTCCCGCCTCCCAATGTCACTTGTCCTTGGATAACTGGATTGGGGAAAGGGAATATTATTTACCAGTCGCTTAGACCTATTCCTCTCAGCCCGCCCCCATTCTCTGCCTTGCCAAAGAATGAAGATTGGGGATGAAATGAATTCGATAATAACCCATAAGGACCCCCAGAGAAAATAAAGCAGCTTTTATTAAACTTCTTCCAAGACCTTTTGTGTTGAGCCTCTGCAGGCTCTCTGGGTGCAGCCTTCGCAGGATTGGCTCTGTTCCTGCGGGTGAGGGGAGCCCCAAACCTGGCCCTCATGGTCCCTCCTGCAAATGTCCAGCAATAACTCGGGCCCAGGTCCTTCCCATGGCTGTCCTGAGTTGACTCCTATTTGAAAGGCAGTTAGAGCCACAGAAAAGACTCCGGCCTTGCATTGCCTGGCTCTGAGGTTTTGGTGGAGTGGTCTTCCTCGGCCAGGCCAGGGCTCTGGGCAGCTGGTACCGACGGGTCCCAGCTCCAGAGGCAACCGAGTTGAGGCTTGGGACCTGCTGCCATTCATCCCCGGAGTCATCTCTCCAGGTTGACTGTGGCACGATTTAATGCTCCCATTCCTCCATTCCTGCTCTGCATGACAAATTGTTTTAATAAACATAAACCGGGTAATAATAAAGTCATAATAAGCCCGCGACTCACCTTATATCACTGCAGTTAAATCCTCCCATAAGCCGGCGCTGGTTACAATGACAATTACGGCCGGGCCAATCCACAGGCAGGCCTGCGTGCGGACAGATTTAATATCGTTTGTAAATATGATTAGTGGGCTGTCATGTTATTGCAGGCTGCTATTTACATTTCTCTCCGGGGTTATACACTCCGCCAAATCAACATTAAGTAGTGGGCCTCTCTTTCCTCCTTAAATCATACATTCCCTCTGCCTGCGCCAACCCCGCTTAATGAAGAAAGGGAACCTGACGGCAGGAGCTGGGCAGGATGGAGCCTCGCCTCGGCATTTTTCCGAAGACAGATGGGCACGGGGAGCCCCGAGAAAGCTCCGCCCGGAAACTCCAGTGGGTGGATGGGCCCTGCTCGCCACGGCCCCCTCCCCTCTCACCGGCAGCCCCTGCCCCTCTCCCTGCCTGCTCGCTTATGAAAAATGTTCACATAATGAATGGTTGTTGTTTACAGAAGTAATTTCATGCTACATTTCCATTATTGCCTGGATTTGTTTGGCTTGGCACACTACCCCATTGCCTACGATGAACTTTTAAGGAAATATTGCTCGTGCTTCCTGCTCTGCCGTTCCGCTTCTAATGGAAGCCGCTTGCATTTGAGACATATTGTGACGCTTCATAACTGTGTGCAAATAAGCATTCTTAAAGTGCTCGGCTCAATTAATCATTGTTGCGAAGGCCGGTCTGCCCCTGGTGCGCCAGAATCCACCCCACTGGGGCGCAAGTTTGGAGGAGAAAAATCTAAAAAACGGGAGGGCGCAGGGGATGGGGAGAGCCAGGAGCCATAGCTGTGCTTTCCAGATCATCCTGTGTCACTGGAGACAGCACAGGTGGGTTCCCCTCTGTCCCCAACATAGTTTAGGGCGGCCCTCTCAGCCAGAGAGGGGAGAAAGGTGAGGGTGGGGAGCCGCTTGGGAAGAGTAAACCTCGAATATCATACGCCTCTGATGCCTTCTCTAAGAAGGCATTCTAGACAGGATTTCATCTTCTTGAGACGGCTAAGGTCACCGTTATGTTTGAAAGTGGAATATATAGATGCACTCAGAGGCTATGAGGGCTGTTAGTCCTTGCACAGAATGCCCCAGCGCCGTGGTTTCCGAGCCCTGTGTGTACGGTGTGGATGTGTACGGTGTCTATCGCGGCCCGGGTGTCTGTCCCTAGCATCTTCACTTCTCGTGCTACTCCTAATCTTTGGTGAGCTTGGAGGCCAGGAAATTAACTTTGGAGCATGAAGACTAGAAAACCAAACTTTATACATTACTTGTAAAAGAAGATGAGAGAGATTTGGCTGAGAGCATGGGGACTCTCCTCAAAGTAAGAGTCAGGACATGTGTTTTATTCAGAGCTCTTTGTTTCCTTCCTGATTCTCAGCTGAGTTGGAGCTGAGAATGGGCCTGGATGGAGGCTAGGAGGAGCTCTATCCTTACGCTGAAGCATATTCATTAATTCATTCTACAAGTACTTTATGTGTTAAGCTCCTGCACTGTTCTGGGCCCTGAGGGTCACAGAGTCTCCTTCCTCCCCCGAGGAGATTATGCTTGAGCTGAGATAAACACACCCCCTCCCGGTGCCCACACGCAAATCCTTACAGACTCCATATGCATGCACACCTGTGTGCGTTTTCTTCTTCATTAATGACTCCTCAATGAAATCATTTCTCCTCATAATGGCCTATAATTGCCAAACTTTGTATAATGAAGTTTATTATTTTAATAAAAAGAGATAAAGATATAGTCTTTTCTTAATGTCAGGAGATTTAGGAAAAATTTTCATTCAAAAAGGTTAAAATAATAAAGTGGGTGCTTGTATGGTGACACATTCCACTATCTGGAAAATGTGGATGACGTGAGTCAGGGTCGAGTGTGCGTGTGTGTGTGTGTGTGTGTGTGTGAGAGAGAGAGAGAGAGAGAGAGAGAGAGGCGAAGGCAGGGACGGGTGTAGCTAAGGGCAAGGTGACAGGCCCCGGGTTCCCAGGTACTGTGAAACAAACCAGGGGTCCCAGAGCCATGTGTTCACCAGGCTTGTCAGCCCGCACAGAGATTAGGGCTGGGACCGTGGCCAGAGAGACGTCTCGGTCCCCAGCAGCACAGGGGAAGCGCGAGATGTAATGAAAAGTAGTAGCCCAGCACTGAAAGTGGAAAATGGTATTGATTTTCCAGTGCTTGGTTGCTCAGGGGAGCTCATCAGGTACAACCTCCCAGGCGTCCACCACCCGAGAGGGGTCTGTGGCGCCCCCTGCCTGCCTTGCTTCTCCACTCCACGGAGGCCAGCTCCCCAGCCCAGCCTTTGCAAACCCCATGAAATGCCTTGGCCTCTGTCCCAGGGGTTCAGCTCAGACAGTGGAAGGATGGGTGGCAGTGAGCAGAAAAGGCCTGGGAGGACACAGCTCTCAGCTCTGGAATGTGTGACCAGAGGTCAGGCCACTGCCCACAGGCCAGGCTGCTGCCCTGGCTTTAGATCCCTACCCTCACCAACCACTGTGGCCCCCAGGCACTCAGGTGAGCGCCCAGCATTGGAGCCTGTCCTTACACAGATCTAGAGCCATGTAAAGGAAAAGAAAGCTCTACCCTGGAGCAAGAAGCAAGGAATAGAGGCAGAAACTACAGTGAGTGGCCCTGGATACAAGGCCGATGCAGCCCCACAGGCTCATACCCACAAGCAGGGGTTACCAACTGAGAAGGTGATATAGTGCAGCTGTTAAGAGTGGGGTGTTTGGAGTCAGCCAGGCTTGGACTGGCATCCTGGCTCTTTCATTCGCCAAGTATGTGAACCCAGACAAATTATTTAACTTTCTTCAGCCTCAGTCATCCCATCTATTGAGAATGGGGATTATAGTTGTCTCCTTAAGGGTTTAATGTGAGGATACCATCAGAGAAAGCAGGTAAAGCACTTGGCACGTGCTTGGCTCCAGTAGTGCTCCAGATTATTAGCTAAAACAACAGCAACAATAAATGTCAAGGATTTAGGGTAGGGCTGAGGCTCACACCTGTTCACCACCCTGCCTGGTTTTTGCTTCACCAATGGTACCACCATCCCCTCATTGCCTGACGCAGAAACCTTGGAGTCATCCTAGACTCTTCTCTCGTACCCCATGCTAATTAGTCATCCAGTCCTTCCCATTCCACTTTCTGGACACCCCTCCATTCCCTTGGCCTCCTCGCCCATCCAGGCCCCATGATTTCTCTCCTGGATGACTGCAGTAGCTCCAGACTGGCCTCCCCAAATCCCCTCTTGCCCTTTCCACTGCATTTGATGCCCAAAGTCTGAAGCAAATCAGGATTCCATCACACTCTGATTTTCCGTCTTCAGTGGCTGCTCTTTACTCTGTACTTGCCTACCTTCCCTTCTATCTCCCCCAGGGGGCCAGTGAGCTCCTCCAGGGAAGAACCCTTGGATTTTTAACCACTGTAACCCCAGTGCCTATCCCAGTGCTTGGAATGAAACAGGCTCATGGAATGATTGTTGAGTGAATACATGAATGTATACCTCCCCAGGCCCATCTCTACTGATGTTTAAAGTCAACACTTTGGACCAGCATCTGACCACAATGTGTTAGAGTCATGAAGCAGTGGTCTTTTGTGGGTGGGGTGGGCATTGAGGAGTAGGGTGATCGGGGCAGAGCTGCAGAGGTGGGAGAGGCAGAGGAAGAAGAAATAGTGGACAGGGGTGAGATCACAAAGAGCCTGGGATATCTGGTAAGGGTTATGCACTTTACTTTGTAGGCAGTGGGGGAGCCGTTGACAGTTTCAGGCAGTTCAAAGGCATGCTTTGATTTCTGTCTTAGAAAGGTTGCTCTGGATTGGGGGCATGTGGAGCAGAAACAGGAAGACCGGACAGGATCAGGGTGGTGATGGAAGTGGAGAATGGGAACCAGATTCAAGAGGCATTAAAGAGGTAAAATCAATAGACCTTGGTGACTTTGTGTTTGAAGGAACAGAGAAAGAGAAGTGGAGGGCCTAGCAGGAGAATTACCCGGCAGTTGTGTGATGGTTAGTGTCATTCACCAGGACGCTGAATACAGGAGGGAGGGCAGTTTGGACCAGGGATTGGTGAGGGTAGAAAGTGATGGGATGAATTTTGAATGTGGGACATCACGTGAAGATGATGGAATCTGTTGGCTCTGTGAGGGTCTGGAGCCCAGGAGACAGCTCAGTGCTGGAGACAGAGGTGAGGGACCCTCAGTGTACAATTCAACAGTGGAAGAAAGCCAGGGACAGGCCAGATTGTAAGGAGGTGTGTTTAATGAGAGGAAAAGTCCTGGGGAACACTGACATCTAGGAGGTCACTGGAGGAAGAAGAGAGAGAAGGGAGTGAGGAAGAGCAGCCAGAGAGGAAGGAAGGGTCAGGGAAGATGAGAGGAAAAGAATTCATGGAAGCATGGTCGGCCGTGTGGCCCACAGAACCTTGACAAGAAGGGAGAAGGTTCATGATGCCTTGGGTGGGATGCCAGAGGGGATGAAATACTTAAAAAAAAATTTTTTTTTTTGGTAATGATTGAGGAGACTTGCATATATATCGTTACCTACTGATTTTAATTTATATCGGCCTCCTTTCCAAAACAATTTAAGACAGCTGAGGAAAATGTGACCTTATTTAGAGCAAGGGAAGGACATATAAGTGTGGCCAGGCCCACGTCTTCCATGGTCACCTCAGAGAAAGGGCTGCACTGAAATGCCCCCTTGGTTAGTCATGAGGGTCTAAGTCATGACGACAAAATCAGTTACATGAGGTCAAGGTGAGGTCAAGACGTGAAGTCAGGGCTGGGTCGTTTTGGTGTGGGAGGCGAGGTCACAGTCAGATGACGACAATGAGGGGGAGAGACTGGAGGGTCGGGGTGTTGAGGGAGTGAGATCTGGGCTCATGAAATCCCGGTGGGAACAGGGTGCGGTCAGAATCGTGCACTGAGGGAGTGTGGTCAGGGTGGGATCAGGCCGGTGGGACACCAGCAGGAGCAGGTGGGCGTGGTCACTCTAGGTGGCGACCCTGGGTGGTGACGACGATGAGAGCCGTCCCATCCCTGTCCCCACCCCCAAGTGTGTGCATAGGTACACATTTGGGTACTATGTGGGCCCAGTGCACATGGCCTGCATGTGTGCACATGTGTGACATGCCCTTTTGTGAGTGTATGTGTGTGCTCACTTGTGGGCGTGGCACATGAGTGCATATTTTGTATAGTGTATCTGTGGTTATGTTATGTTTTCTAAAAGCACACAACAGACAGAGGATTATAATCAGAAACTAGATACAAATCCCTCACAGCTATGGCCAAACATCCCATCTTATTTCCTGATAACTTCTCAAGGCTGAAGATCTTTGGAAGCCATGTGGAGAAAGAAGAGCTCTGGTCCTTGTCAGCCTCAGGAGGATGCATTCCCAGTTGGTGGAAATAGGGTGGGGGGCAACTGGTAAAGCAGGGGTCCCCAGCCCCTGGGCCGCACAGCGGGAGGTGAGCGGCGGGCAAGCGAGCGAAGCTTCATCTGCCGCTCTCCATTGCTCCCCATCGCTCCCCATCGCCCGCATTACCACCTGAACCAGCCCCCGCCCCACGGTCTGTAGAAAAACTGTCTTCCATGAAACCGGTCCCTGGTGCCAAAAATGTTGGGGACAAAAAGAAAAGAAAAGAAGCCTCTTTACCTCTTCCTGGAGATAGGAAAGACTTCACGAGGCCGGTGACGAGCTAGATGAACTCGGAAGTGTTGACTCAGAGCTTGCAGGTGGCTCTGGGAAGGCACTGAGCACAGGCACAGGCAAAGGCTGGGAGACAAAAAAGGGCCGCAGAGTGTAAGTAGATTGACACAACTAGGGCACAGGTGCAGTGGCAGCAGGCGGGGCTGGGGAGGAAGCGGGCTCTGGTCACTGAAGGCCAGTGAGCAAGGACTCCCTCCTGGCGTTGAAGGGGACTCTTCCAACTAGTCAGGAAGGAAATGACTGTGCAGGAGACCTGGTGAAGAGGCATTTGGATGCGGATCCGTGGGACCTGGTTGTTGAACAGACAGCTGTGTCCTGGACGTGGTGGCCCGGGCTCAGAAGGGCCCCATGCTTGGGGTTTAATGCTCTGTGGTTGCTGTCTTGGAATTCTTCTCATTTTATCTATGAATCTGTGTTTTGGGTGTGAAGCCTACTGGGACAGTGGCTCATGTGCCACGGGCTTGGAGCACAGTCTAGCTTTGACCCCCTCCCCGGGACGAGTTCTGGGCCTGCTCCCTACCCTTGGTGCCCCAGGCGGGAGCCGTCACAACCTAAGCTTTCGCTACTCTGTGGTGTGATTCAGGGCAAAAGTCCTGAGTGTGGGCTCCACGGAGGGAGTAAGAGGCGGAGGTGTGAACCTCTCCTCACATCCCAGCTGAGTGGGCCTCTGGCCCTGACGCCACACCTCCAGGCACTGCCTCCTGGGGTAGCTGTGAGAATGCCACCGGTCAGTCCAGCACCACCATCCTCCTGCCTGTAGCTCCACCCCCCCAGGGGCCAACTGGGTCCTCTGAAGTCTCTCGGGGTTTGAATGATCCTCTGCACTCACTAGAGCTCAAAAGCCTGCTTGAGACTTAGCTTGCTCCAGGCCAACACCCTTCCCAGTTCCGTCCGCTCAGTCCCCCTCAAAGAGTCACTCCAACAGCAGCCAGGCCTGGGATGGAAGACACAGGGTCCTGCAGCCTTCGGTTTGTGGGAGTCAGCAAGAGCCAATTGCTAAATATGCAGGAATTCTGCAAGTCAGTTGTTAAACTGTCGGTGGCTTAAAATCTGCCATCAAGGAAACAGGCAAACACTACAAATCAGGGCCTGTTTTTCCCTTGGAGAGCCGTTTACTAACTCATCAGAGCCTGGAGGCCTGATTCCCAGGGGCCAAGTGTTTGGAAAGGCCTAGGGTGATTCCTAGTATGTGTATGTGTGTGTGTGTGTGTGTGTGTGTGTGTGTGTGTGTGTGTACATATGTGCATGTGTGTGTTTGCTCTTGTGCGTGTCTCTATAGGAGTTTACATGTGCATGCATGGGTGTGTGTGTCCTGTATGTTTCAGCACAGGAACTGGCAGTGTGGGTTCTCTGACAACCAAAACTGCCCATGTCACAAGAGTTTCCCAGTGTAGGGGAAATGTTCCCCAGAGATCCAGCAAGAGGCTCCACTCTATGACCATGCAGGCTCTCCTGCCTGACCCCAGGGGCCTCAGGTCCTCACCTGAATTGTATAGTAAAGGGCTGGGGATTCTGTGCACATAAACGCATTAGCAGCCCCAGAATCCCTGCACCTGGTGTAACTCTGTTCAAAAACTGTGCTCTGTTTCCTTTGGTTGTTTATATTTCATTTTAATATTGATAGAAAACAAAATTTGGCCCCTTTGGAAAGTCTTAAGTCTGAAACAGTTAAAAACAAAATAATACAAAACAACAAACTACTAGAAGTTAGTTAAGAGATAATCTTTAGCTTTTCATGCAAAGTTATGCTCATAGCAAATCCAGAGAAGACCAGTGAGAAGGCAGAACTGGAAGGACCTGGTACTATGGGCAACTCCAACCTGATGAGGAAAAAGACAGTGTATGCAATGAGCTCAGTGTACCACCAGGGCTGGGGATCAGCTCAGCCAGGCACTGGCAGAAGAAGGTGGGACTCTTTCTCTCAGTCAACAGAGGTCATCAGGCAGACCTGGGTGCGCCTCAAATGGGAAGGCTGACAATTAAGTAACACTGCCATGTCCCTATGCTGGCCAGGCACAGAAGGTGCTCAATCAGTGTTTTTTATTGTTCTTTTATACTGGGGGGGTGTCTTTCTTTCTTCTTCCTTCCTCCCTCCCTCCCTCCCTTCCTTCCCTCCTTCCTTCCTTTTCTCTCTCTCTCTCTCTCTTTCTTTCGGATGAAGACTGAATGTGTCTGCATACCCTTCATCCCCTGGTCACTGGTTGGAGCCCAGGATGTGAAGATAATGATTCAGGCCCCTTTCCCATCTTCCCTGAAGTTCTGAGAGGGAAGGACTATGTTGCTATGTCCCCGAAGGAAAGAAGCCAAGAAAGGAATCTACCTGCACAATGGGTGACCAAGAGGGTTGGGACCTCAGGCCAGGACCCTCTTACTCTCTAGTTTTAACCGGCCCCTCCTTCTGGGGAACTCTCGGAGAGGTACCTTATAAAGTTTCTCAGCCCTCCTGGCCACAGCAGCTGTCCTCAGCAGCACTTGGAGGAACTTGGCTGTGTCCCCACTCACTCCCTGACCATCCCAGGCATTTCAGCCGCACTCAGCTGGCTGTACCCACTGATGGGAGCCCCTCAGGAGGAGTCCCCGGGGACCACAAACTAGAGGCTCAGCTTCCCGGTGCCGAGGTGGCTGCACCCTGGTGGGATTCTGGGGGTTCTCCCAGATGCCTCAGAATAGGGGGTAGGGGAGTGGCAATTAAGACGTTTAACTTGAGTTCTGTTATCTGCTTTGCATAATAGCCTTGTTTATACAAAAGATTTTGTTTGAAGAAAGGGTTCAGCTACTTTTTAAAAATTGCAAATCATTGTTCTAGGAGTAGCAATTTCACTAGGTAGGTTTGTTAATAACCTTTAGGGGATTCCACATGGGGGTGGAGGGCTTGTGTGTATTTTGTAAAAGATTCTCTGGGGCCCTGATTTGCCCTGTGTGAGAGCCAGTAGCCTAGTGGGTCAGAGAAGGCCAAGCTGGGCAGGTCCCACAGATCATGTCCTTTCTGTGTCCTCACACCATCCTCCTCTGACTGGATGTGGGCCTGATGCCTGCCTGCCTGTCTTGTGCTTATCTGGGTGCTGTTTTGGCGGCCTGGGCAGGCCTTCCTATGACTGCAGCCTCAGTGGGTCGTGTTGGAAAGAGGAACCTGGACCACCCTCCACCCCATCCTCCCTGCCCTCGGGTGTGCCTCTCAGAGGCTGAAGGAGAGACAAGGGGGCTCCCTTCAACCCAGGGGACAGGGAGTCGTCCCCCATGGCCGGGGCCACAGAGATTCCTCAGGACAAGGGAAGGGGGCCTTTGCAGAGGGTAACTCGGCCCCTGGATTCCCCACCTTCCCCCATCTACCCTCTCAGTGCTTTGGGAGTTGGAACCTAATGGAAGGGGTTACTTAAGAGAAAGGGGGAAAGGGGGCCTGCCCTGGAGGAAGCTGTGCCTAAGGTTGGTATTGGGACTGGAATTGGAAAGCTGAGGGGCAGGGGGGTGGGGTGGAACCAGACAGGAGGTCCTGGTCCCGAAACTGTCCCCCCTCCCAGGGCCTGCAGGCTTTACCGGCCCCTGCCTACCCACAGACCACCCTCCCCAGGCCCCTTCTTTCAGCTCCCCTTGCCTGACTGTCCCAGTTTGGGCCCACGATCTTCTCCCTCTCCACCCTCTGTCCTCTCTGCAGACCCAGCCTCTCACTCCTGGCCTGACACAGGGCTTCCTGCCTTGTTCTTCTCTCCCTATTCCTGCGCAGGTCTCTGCACCTGCCCTGGTGAGCCTGCGCCAGCAGCCCGGGGCCTCTAGGGGGCAGCAGAGAGAGGATGAACAGGCTGAGCGGCCAAAGAGCCCTGTTCCAGATGCATTTCTGTCTCTGAATTGCTGCGTGCCTTGGGACAATCGACTGACCTCTCTGGGCCTCCGTTTCTACACTGGCTTTTCTGGGGAGATGACTCACAGGCCCTTTCCTATAGGGTATTCTGCGGTGGCCAAGCCGCTGCAGAGAATCTAAGGAGGAGGTGGAGAAGGGAGTGTTCAGGCTGCCAGGAAGGAGTGTGGGAGGCTAAGCAGTGGGGAGGCCCCAGCAGGTGTGTGTGCCTCCACTCAGTACCCCCCAACCCCAGGACAGCAGACCAGAGGCTACAGACAGGCCAGGAAAGCACGGTGGTGGAGCATGGTGGCTGGGGACCTAGCTGCAGGCACGGGGCCCTAAGAACCAGAGACTGCTCTGTGCCTGGAGGAGCCCAGCACCCCTGCGGCCTCGCGGGCCCACGAATTGCCCCTCCCTCTGCCACCTCTGCCCGGGTTTTCTCAGCTCTGATTGTAGGACTAATAGATTTGTGATTTCTTTTTGTAAAGAAGTACAACCCCAGTGCACCAGGCCGGGGAGGTCCCTAGCCCACCCAGATGCCCAGAATCCCATGTGCCCCCCTTTCCCTGGGGAGGGCTGGAGTTTGGGCTAGGGGGAGCTTGGCCGGCCCTGCCCAGGAGGGGCTGGGAAGTCAAGGAGGCTGGAGGGGCCTGTACCCGGCTCTGGCCTCTGCCAAGCTGCACTGGGGAGGCCCAGAGGGGTTTATTTGGATTTTTTAATTATCATTTTAACTTTTTTTCTCCTCATGAAAAAGTTTTAATATACACAGTAAATTAAGCTCAGAAAAAAAAGGAGGGGGGCACATTTCATCTTTAATCTATTTACTTCTGAATATTTAACATACAATTCTGGCACCAATCACCAAATTTAACTGGAAAATTACTCACTAATCTGTTTGCTTATTTGGAATAATTGGGTCGGCTGCCAGCGTGAGGATTTCCCCCCCCCCTGTTTAATATCTCAGTTAGTAGTCCAATTTCAGCTTGGCGGCATAATTACTCTGACAGAGCTGTAGCCACGGGGCCTGTGAGTGGGGCTGCTTTTAAACCGTAAATTATGAAGGATTAGCATTTATGAATTTTAAATCAGGGCTGGGGTAGGAGACACTAAAGCTGCTTAATGCTGGGGAACGGCAGCCTCCACTCACCAGCAGAAGCCGTAACCCTTCCGCTCCCAGGACGGGCCGCAGGATGTGGGAGCCTGGGACGTGGCAGGTGGTGACCCAGAAGGTGTGGGAACACAAAGGACACAGGGGTGGGGGAAGCTGCCGCAGTGATGGAGCCCCCAGGAGTTAGAAAACCTGGGGTGATGTGAGCAAGGGCTTTGGCCTCTCCCCCTGCCCCACCCCGGTCCATAGGGTGCAGTCTCCCCCCTGGTTAGTAACAGTTCACCTCCCCCCTGCCCTAGAGGAAGCTCGGAGCAATGACCTAACTAGGAGTTGAGGTCACTCCCTGCAGCCCGCTGCCTGCATGCAGGAAGGGTCCCTGCTGTTCTTAAGCATTCCCATCTGGCCGTGAGCCAGTCTGACTCAGCATCCTTTGGCTCTAAGTGTGACTTCCTGGTGTACCCAGCTCTGGCCAGCTGCAGAATGGCCGCCAAGGCTCCCCCAGGTACGTCATTCTCAGTTCTCCCCTTCCCTCCCCTCTTCCTCCATCCTCACCCCACCCTCCTCTGGCACACGATGGCCCTAGACCCACCTTTGAAACCATATGGACCTGGGTTTGAAACCCAGCTATGCTCTTTACAAGCTGTGTGACCATGGACAAGTAACTTAACCTTTCTGAGTCTCCAACTTATTCATCAGCTAAATGGAGACAGTAATTCCTACCTTACAGGGCTGCTGGAGACTTTCATTAGATACTGTGGGTGAAGTGCCTGGCACACGGCAGGTGTTTATTCTGTCAGCTCCATGCTCCTTGGGCTCTCCCCAAACCTGAGTCAATGCCCTGCATCCACTGCCCTCTCCCTGTGTCTCATTTCTCACAGCACAGGGAAATCTCAGCCCCTGGCCACTCAACCTGCCCTGATGGTAGATGCCAAGGTTGGATCTCAGGACTCTACTGGACTCCAGGCATTGGTGGCCACTAGAGCACTGACTCTGGGGCCACGCTGGCTGGATTTGAACTCTTACTCTGTCGTTCACTAGCTTGGTGACCTTGACCAAGTTATTTAGCCTCTCTATGCCTCAGTTTTCCTAACCTGCAAAATGGGAATCATAACAATAGTATCTCATCATAGTGCTGTTAAGATTTGGTAAGTTAATGTACGGCATTCAGAATCATGCCTGCCACACAGTAAACACTAGCTGTGCTGGTTATTGTTATTTATTATTCGTATGAGGAAGATGACTGTGGTCCTCTCTGTGGAACTTGAGGCTCCAGGTTGACCTCCCTTGAGCCTGAGGGATCTTTAGGTAGCCTACAAAAATAGCAGGAAAAGAGGCAGGATCTGAGTGGGCAGGACCAGGCTACCTGGCACCTCATTGAGGGCCAGTCTGGAGCACATCTCTCTGAGATAAAGCAGTCCCTACAGTGGCCAGACCTCCACCTGTCCCATCTATGGGTGATGGGACCTCCCCATGACCTGCAGCTCTGGAAGAACCTCCTGATGTGCCTGATGGGGCAGATTTCTGGGGTACAGGCCAGCAGTGTGGGCAGCAGAGGCCGGAGGGGCAGGAATGAGACCATAGGGGAACATCAGCCCAGAGACACCCTCTGCGTGGGTCAGCCCTCTTTCCCAAGCTGGCCAAGATCTCTGTCCTCCCGGTCCCCAGGCCTGAGCTAGGCCAGGTCAGTGGGTGGCCAGGGAAGGCAGAGTGGGGGTGACTCCAGGCATCCCAGCCTGCAGGGTGAGCAGGCCAGGCCAGGCTGAGCCCAGAGCCTCACTCTAGGCCTCCAGGGCTAACCTGTAGGCCCAGCCCTTCCCACTGCCCCTCACCAGCTTCAACGACAGTCTGTCCCAGCTCATCACGTCCACCGTGTGACAGGCTGCCAGTGCCTTAATGTGAGTCCTCTGGCAGTCCACTTGCCCTTTTGGGACCTGATTTTGCACATCTGAAAGAAGAACAGGAGGGTCTTGCCCGCCTAGGGGTCTATGATTCAGGTTCATAGCCTGTTATCTCAGCAGAATGGACACAACGTGTCATTCACCTGTTCTCTGCAGAGCAGGTCCCACAGCCCACCCACAAGTCCAGGCTGGGTGGAGTTTGGCTTCATGCGACATCCTGGATGGATTCGGCAGCCCAACACCATCCATGACCCTAGGCTTAATGACAGATGAAGCCGCAGCCTCAGCTCCCGGGTGCGGGCTAGCCATGGGAGTCCTGGGGAAATGCTACAGCCCAGCGGGGGCTCACGGGCCCTCATGTGGTATTAATGCTCTTTTTAAAAATGCCCTGAATGATAATTTTGCTTTGGCAAATAAATCCTTAAGTGTCCCCCCCCACCTTGTACCTCCATATACCCCACACCATCACCCTCAGCCACCTGGCCCTTAAGGACTGTGACCTGGGGGAGGAGTAAAGGGGGAAGGAAACCCGCCAGGGCTGCCGCTGCTTGTGCAGCTGAGGGAGGGCTGCACTCCCAGGGGACCCACAGGACTTCTAGTGCGGCTGGTCTGCCAGCCCGCTGGGATGCTTGATGGAGGGGAAGTGCCCGGTTTGTCGAGTCCTTGCTGAGCTTTGTGATAACTCATTATATTTCTTTCTTTACAAATTGGCCCATTAGTACTCCTGAATTGAACGGAATTCTAACGCCAGGAGCCTCCCAGCCTGGGCTGAGCCTGGGCCAGGAATTACCTGAGGCACGAAGGCCTGCATTCTGGGGAGGAAGCCTGGGAAGGACGTCTGGAGCGGGCCCTACATTCTGCAAGGGAAGTGGGTTTGTTTTCTTTAAACTCTAGAGAATGAAAGAGTTCTAACCAAGCCCTGCTGGATTTAAATAGCAAGATCTGCCTCACTGCTCACTGGCTTTCAAGCTGGGGGCTCTGATCCCTGTTTGAGGGGTTAAACTCTAACCCCATTAAGCCATTTATGGAAAGCTGACCACCAGGGAGGGAGGCGGCCCCTCTTCCTGCAGCCTCCCTAAACCCCACAGATTCTGAAATTGGTTGTCACTCTCAGTCTGAGGATTCTAAACAAGTAGGCACTAATCCCCTCTGTTAAGGAGATACTTATTTTGTCTGAAAAACTTCAAAGAGCCCATGACAGACACTCAAAATCAAAATTAGCATTCCAATGAGGATTTAAAAAATAATAATTCTTACAGTTCTGCTGAGGAGAGGAGGAGAGGGGAAGTGACTGGCCGGGAGGCTGGGGGAGGGAGTGGGGGCAGTGACTTTCATCTGCCTACCCTCAGGAGCTCTGGGGAGGTGCCCCTGCTGGCTGAGATGCTGAAGCCCCCTCCCCAAAGGGGCAAAGGCTAGGCCGTAGCCTGGGCCCCCCAGGGTGGGCGGGAAGTGGCAAACCCCAAGGACTGTGCAGGTGAGAAGTTCAAGTCTCAGAGAGAGGGAGGTAGCATCCGGGGCCATCAGCTACCAGAGCTGCAGCTACGGCCAGGCATTTGGACCCAGGTGCGCCTCGGGTCTGCCTGCCTGAGGCCTCAGTGGTGCTCTCAGCTCACAGGACTAGTGGGAGTGCAGAGAGGCTGACAGGTGTCCTGAGGCAGCTCAGCGGCGGAGTGTGGAGCCCGACGGCCTTGCCAACATACCTGTCCACGTTACGGCCATGTCTGGGGCCACTGCAGGGTCCTAACATTCCCTCCAGCCCCAGCAGCCTCTCTTCTGGAATCCAGTGAGCCTCCTGCCACCCCCAGGCCTGACCTCTCCCTTTGCTGGACTAGTGCCCCCAGCCCAGCCTCACCCTGGCCTGTCCCACCCCACAACCCAGCCTACCCTAGAAGGTCTCCCTCATCAGAGTCATTCTGGCATTTCCATCTCTCAAGGGACCCTCCTGTTCCAGATTCCAGATTCCCAGGCCAGGAGGAGGCCCCCATCTCCAGACAGGGGGCTCTTCTCTCCCAGTCTCTATAGCCCCTTTCTTTCTAAATTCCCTTAGGTGACTGCAGGACCTCCTGGGCCCCTCTCAGCTCCTGGACCAAATCCCCCACTTCCTCTATTGGCTCCTGCTTGGCCTTCCCGGGAAGCCAGGGGGCAGGACCTATCCCTCCTGCTCCCCTCAGCCAGGCTGCCCCAAGCCTGTTTGGTGTCATCCCCTGCAGGGAGGACCTCACACCTCAAAGACTATTAATGGAAGTTCCTGGACTCTCAGTCTTCCCCCGCCTCCCCCAATACACACTGCTTTTCTGCATCACCCCCAAGTTCTATCCATCACCTGCCCAGTCCCCACCAAGCACTGTGCCCCATTCCAAGGCTGATCTGGAACCAGATTCTGTCCATTCACTCAAACTCTCCTTCAATGTGTAGACCTGCTCTGTGCCTGGTCCCGTGTGAGTGCTGGAGCACAGGGACCAGACTCTGTTCTTGGGGTGCTTCCAGCCAAATAGGAGTGCTGGTCCATCACAGTACAGATGGATCAGAGAATTCCATCTGCAGTGCTCCCTGAGGAGGTGCCAATGAGCTTCAATAGGAAGTCACCAGGTGGGCAAAAGAACAAAGGGCCTTCTAGGAGGCGGAGTAGTGTGCAAACACAGAGAGGCCAGGGAAGCCTGGGAACGAGGCAGAACCCCAACTCTAAGCCCAGTACCCCTTCCTGATCCCTAGCCCGGGTCCCCAGGCCCTTCGTGAAGACCACGAGGTCCTGGTCACCTGTTCTAGTAATAGTATTGCACAGCACGTGAACCTCAGAGAGAGAAAGAAGTGCCCATGACACCCTAGGCCACCAATGAGAGAGACCCCTTGAAAGCACTGCCTCATCCATGACAATGGTCATTGGCTTCTGGTACTAGAAAAGCCTGAAGGAGATATCCAAAAGGCCCAGCTTTTGGCAATAACCGTTCCTGAGGCAGGCCTGGTCCCTCCTGGCTGCCAGTATTATCCCTGTGAAAACTGGCTCTGTTCAAAGCACTTTCCCACCCATATCTCATCATAGATTTCTAGAACATTCATGCTCAGAACCCACATAGACTGGTGTTGTCCAATAGAAATACACTGCAAGCCACATACATGATTTTTAAAGTTTCTAGTAGTCACACTGAAAAGATTAAACTAATTTAATAATATATTTTCCTTAGCCCAATATTATTATTGGGTTTATATAACCCAAAACACTATCATTTCAACATGTAATCAGCATAAAATTATTACTGAGGTGTGGTTTTTATCATAATAAGTCTTAGAAATCTAGTGTGTATAATCTTTTACACTGACAGCACATCTCAATTCCAACTAGGCACATTTCAAGTGCTCCATGGCCACAAGCGGCTAGTGGCTACTATACTGGACAGCACAGAGACCAGCCCAGCGTGTCTCCAGAGGAAGAAACTGGGAAGGAGGGGAATGGACTTTGTTATCAACTGAATGTTTGTTGTCTCCCCAAAATTCATATGTTGAAACCATACCCCCAGTGTGACGGTATGAGGAGGTGGGGCCTTTGGGAGGTAATTAGGATTAGATGAGAACACGAGGGTAGAGCCCTCAGGAATGGGATTACTGTCCTTATAAGAGACACAAGAGAGCTTGCTTCTTCTTTCTGCTGGCCACCCTGTGAGACGTCGGCAGTCAGCAACCCAGAAGAGGGCCCTCTCCAGAACCCAACCATGCAGGCGCCCAGATCTTGGACTTCCAGACTCCAGAACTGTGAGAAATAAAGTTCTGTTGCTTATAAGCCACCCAGTTTATGGTATTCTATTATGGCTAAGGCAGACTTGCTCAGGATCAAATGCAAACCAGGCTGTGGGATGAAGTCCCCTGACTCCAACTTCTGTCCCACCCACAATCCTGCTGGACCCCGAGAGGGCCCAGGGCACTGAAGCAGAAGACACTGGGCTGGGGCTGGAGGCGGGCATCACGTGCTGGGTCTGCTGCTAACCTTCCCCACACGTGGCCTTGGGCGGATCAGGAACTGCATTGAACGTGGGGACCTCCTGCCGGCTGTGAAAGGAGGTCAAATGAAGAGGCACCAGAGTGGCAGACATTTCCAGCGTCTGCTCTGTGCCCGGCACCGCGTGGTGGCTGGGGGCTGTCCTCATCCTGAGGAGCTTGCGGCTGGGGATGGGACAGTGACAGCACAGGTGATGAGGCCCACAGTGGGGAAAGCACGGGGCCCTGTGGAGGCGCTGAGGACAGGGTGTTTGGGAGAGGCAAAACTTGAACTGGGTCTGGGAAGAGGAGCACAAGATCTACTTGGAGGCCTCTTTCTGTAGCTGGGACACCCCCCTCCACGCCCCAGCTTCCTAAGACCCTGGGACCCCAGCTGTCCCTGAAGGGTGAGGAGAGCCCACTCAGGTAGCCCAGCCCTGCCCACAGTCCTGCCAGTCAGGCAACACCCAGCCTCAGAGGTGGCTGGTACTGCGCCCTCCTCAGGGGAGCCCCAAGGAGTCTGGCCTCGGCCCTTCCCCTTTTCCTTCAGGCATCCCAGACTTCTTTGGGATGAGCTGGGTCTGCCCGTGGGCCAAGCTGGAGCAAGAGAGGCGGCCTGAGTCCTGCCTGCCAAAAGCCAGGGCAGTCACCGCCTGAGGGGAGAGCTGAGCTGCCTCCGGGGCTAAGGCTGGGTGGCAGCCCACGGGGCCTGGGGGGCTTGCAGTCTGCAGTCAGGGCCTCGCCGCCTCTTGCCCCCCACCTGGCCACGAAGCCCCAGAGCCGGTAATGAGCACCTCCGGCTCCACGGTGGCTCAGAGGAGGCCTCCTGGCAGCCCGGCCTTGTTCTCATTGTCCCGCTCCAGCCCAAATGCACCAGGCCCAGGCCTCAATCATGATCAATGGGCCGAGGATGTGCTGAAGCGGCACTTTCATCTTTTCTCAAGGCCGGTGTTTGAACTTCTCCGAGCAAGCGGCCTTCCCAAACGGGTTTGTCTTCTAAGAAGGCGGCCAATCTCCTTTCCCTTGCTTCCTAAGCAGGCTGATCCTGAGAGTTATTGAGGCACAAAAAAAAGAGACGTTCAAAGGCAAATCTAAATTACCGTCCTCTTCAAACTGGCGAAAAGTCTTATTAAGTCACCTGCGTGTGAATCCCGGCCTATTTCTGCCTGCAGACCTTTCTTCCTTTGTGCCACATAAATGGACACATCTTATTGATTTTCTTTCAACCTGGATCACCTCCATCGCTGTGAATATGGGCAGACAAATCCCGCTCCTTCCTTCCTGGTGGGGCTGAGGAAGAATGGGGGTGGCAGCTAGAGGGGCCCCGCACGATGGGGGCCACTGCACCCTCCTCACCACCCCCTGTGTGCCTTCCCACAGAACTCAGCAGAGTGGCCCAGAGCAGCATTTTCCTGGGGGAGCCGGGGAGGCACGGGGGGCCTGTAGGGAGGCTCTGTGAGTACAGCCAGCAGATGGGGCCTCGCCAATCCTTCCTGGGTTGGGAGGACAGCTCCAGGGACCCTTGAACTCACCCCGCTCTGCCCTCAGCCTGTCTTCTCGTGTCCTTGGCCTCCTACTGCTTGTCCTCTGTGACTCCCATCCCCAAACGCTCCCCACTCTGCTCACTCCATCCCAGCCTTGACCTCTTTGCTGAACAAGCCTCACACATGCCCACCTCAGGGCCTTTGCACTGGTGTTCCCACGCCCAGAAGGATCCTCAATCCTCTTCCCCTCACCTCCTTCAAGTCTCCACTCAAATGTCAACTTCTCAGTGAAACTTTCTCAGGCCACCCCATGGAAAATGGTACCCATCCCCTTAGGCTCCCCAGCACCCACCCCACTTTATCTTCCTGCATGGCACTTATCATAATCCACATGCTCTACGTTTTACTTGCTTGTGTTGGTTGGTTATCTGCCCCCACTAAAGTCTAAACTCCATGCCAACAGAGCTGTTTGCCCCTTTGGTTCACTACAGTGTCACAGCTACCTAGAACAGTGTTCAGTATACCAACGTGCTCTATAAATGACTGTTCAATGCAGGCTATGCAGGGGCCCAGCCAGTGCCAGCACCCCACCTTCTGATTCAGTCCCCAGCCTCCAGAGGACACCACACAGTATGCCCGGACCGCATCCTCACTTCACCATCATCTCTACTGAAGTGACCTCAGGCTCCCAGACAAAAATATCCTTCCCCTAGGCCTGCAGCTTGGCCTGGACACTGCCTGGTCAGGCTTTGGTCTCAGGACAGATAGTTTCTAAGCCCATGACCACACCTCTGAGCCCATCAGTCTCCTCCTACTGGGGACAGGCCCCTGTGTGAGGGTATTTCACCCCATCAGATCCAGCTGACCAGGGCAGTACCACAGAAATGCTCTGGGTCCTTAGCTGCCCTCCCCAAGCCACTTCCAGAGGACAGATCTTCCTGTGGGGACCCCAGGGCTGCCGCCCATCTCCCTCACTACATCCCTAGGCTGGGCAAGTGGTATAATAATTACTGTACACTACAGTCTGAATGTTTATGTTCTCCCCAAATTCAAATGCAAAAATTTTAATTCCCAAGGTAATTAGGAAGAGGGGACTTTGGGAGGTGATTATAAAATGGGTCCCTCCCTAGCGCATTCCACCACATGAGGACACAGCGAGAAGTCGCAGTCTACAACATGGAAGAGGGCCTACCCTGGAACCTGAGCACGTTGGCACCCTGATCTTGGACTCCCAGCCTCCAGAACTGTGAGAAATGCATTTCTATAGTGTGTAAGCCACCCAGTCTGCGGTATTGTGTTCTGTCAGACCAAAGAGACTAAGATGCGGTACAAACACCCTGGCTGGCCACTGGGAGCCCTGGGGCTGGCCTTGGCTTTGCAGTTACTCTCTGTATGGCCCTGAGGGACTTTCTTCCATCTCCTGACTTGAATTTCCCCATCTGCAATATGGAAGGAGTGACCCAGAGAAACTGAGGACCCCTGTGTAGGTCAGAGCCCTCTCTGGCTCATTCTGGGGAAAATCAGACACACCAACTGGAGGTGCTGGGGCTACAGGCTGGGCAAGCCCACCAGCTAGATTGACCTTTTTAGGGCAATTCGCATCTTTGGGCTGCACTGGGCCAGGAGGATGGGTTGAGAGCCTGGGGCAGGGTGGAGCCTTGGGTCTGGAGCAGTGCTCTGGACAGGTCACAGGGCGGTGGTGAGGGACACACCCCAAGTCCTTACTTCATTCCCCTTTGTTCTTGGGCCTCAAATGGGCCACAAGGTCAGGTGGTAGGGCTGTGAGCATCAAAAAGCCACCAAACCTGACCTCAGCCCTCAAGGGGACTTTACTCTGATCAATTCTTCACGGTAGGGATAGGAGTTCAGGGGGTGGTGGCCAGGGGTCTCTGACTTAGGCCCATGACCCTGGGGTCTCCCCTTCGACCAGCCCGAATATGTTGAACAGAATCCTGGTCACCAGCTGAGTCCTGAGCTTGGCCCTATCACTGACCCTGACCCTGGACCAGGCCCAGCCAAGACCTCCTAGCCCAGTGGCCATGCTACCCTTCAGGCTGCCAGCCTCCTGGCTGTCTCCCTGCGTCCATCTCCACCAGATTTCACCTTGAGGCCATGCAGGTGGCAGCTTTGCCCGCAGTGATACACACCCCTCCCCCCGGCCTCCAGGAGGCCTGCGTCTCTCATTAGTCTGTGGACTCTCCCAGTGAGGCCCATCGTGATTCCTCCTGTCTGGTCTGCCTGAGCACAGCCCCTCCCCCATTCTCCCTGCCTCCCCTTGATTGAGGTGTTCTCCTCTCCCTGGGACCCTTGCAGTCACTTCCTAACTGGCCTCCCTGACCCTGACCCTAACCCTTGGGCTGCACTGGGCTGGGAGGATGAGTTCTAGCATACAGCCGCCAATGATCTTTCTAAAACTGTTTGTTCCCATATCTCTCTCTTGGAAACCTTCCATTGTCCCAAGACCCAGACTAGGGTGCAAAATTTAAGGATGCACTCATCCTCTGGTTGTGCAAGTGTAGGGTCAGACTTAAATAGCAATGCCTCCTTAAATCCCTAGGGCCCCTGCTGGACTCACCCAGTCCTAGCCTGGCATTGCCCTTAAATCCAGATAAACTCCAGATTCCTTCACTAGGCTCAAGGCATCACCACATCCCAGCTCCGGCCCTTTCCTGCCAATTCCCTGCCAAACCCCACATGACTGCACCTGGCCACACCAAAGCACCTAGGGCTATTCCCCTCAGTGCTCTCCCACTCTGCGTTTCTGCACATTCCTGATGCATCCTCTCCTTTCCTAGGCCTGTCTCTTTTTGTCCTTCTAGGCCTCACTTGGCTGTCACTTTCTCCAGGTAAGCCTTTGACCAGGGCCCCCTTGGGAGCAGAACACAGCACGAACCACACTGAACTACTCAGGCCCATTTTTGGGTCCCTCTCTCTCAATGGGCTGAGTCATCTTTGAGGGCCAGAGCAACATCTGGTTTTTCCCCTTTCCAGCGCAGGGCAGGGCCCAGAGTAAGTTCTCAGTAGGTGTTTGTTGAATGAATGACTGGAGGAATGAAAGAAGAACCCACAAGTCCCCAGGCCCATAAAGGAACCATCCCGAGGAGAAGCCTCATGCATCTGCTTGCTAGAGAGAAGCAGACAGACAGATGGAAACAAGTGAGGCTGAGGAATTCTTTGGGGAAAAGCAGCTCATTTCCAAACGGGAGGCATATAGACCATGGGAAGACAAAAAAATTTCTCAAAATTAAACCAAAGGAGGGGTCTGGGGAGCGATGGGGCCCCCAGGGATTTATTAATGCACGCCTCCAAGTGATTCTTCCTCCTGCGATCCAGGCACTGGGTTAGCACTGACTTCCAAATTACGTTTAATTGGACAATTATTCAAACTGAAAAACCTGCACAGGAAACGAAGGCGGTCCTTAATAAACACCTTGTCTCCTCAGCCCCAAACAGGCAAGTCGTTTACTGACCCAAGAGGCACAATTTTGTCTTTGGTAAATTTATTTTGAAGTAATTGCCGACTCCGGGAGTAACCATTTTTCAAAGGGAAACTTGGCTCTAGCCAGCAGAATAACAAATTGTTCCCTGACCTGTGTGAAGCCTAATCCCTTTAGAAAGATGTGCGCTTAGAGGGTGGCGGGCCTTGGCGGAGAGGGACGACCCAGCCTCATCACTGCTGCCCCGCGCTGGACAGGTGGGAGCCTCCCAGGCAGACCAGGGTGCGCCCACAAGGACCAGCGCAGACTTTCTCTGCAGGAGGGGCTGCGAGGCCTGGGCTGGAGATGGTCACCCGGGCTGGAGATGGTCCACAAGGTTGGGGAGAGAAGGCTCACACTTTCCCAGCCACCCCAGGGCCCGCTGGGAGCCCAGTGCAGCCCTGATGCTCAAGCCTCCCTCTCGGGGCTCCCCACCCGCCCTCCGCATCCCTTCGCCAGACTGTCCTCGTCTCCACCCTCCCAGCCCTGCCGGGCCCAGACCCGGCCCCGCCCCCTTCTCTGCACACCTGGTGAGGTTGTGCAAAGCCCTGTGCGGTGGATGCACCTTTCACACAGAAGGTGCACCGCAGGCCAGCCTCCACCTTGAGCAGCTGAGGGCCTTGGGGAACCTGCTTTAATGAATAGGAGTGCGTTTATAAATAGCATATCCAAATGCAAATGAGCACCTCCAACAGCACGGAAAGTGGCTGGGCTCTGATCCCTTCCTGTTAAGCAAACACAGTTGATAAAAACTGGGTTCTGGGCTTCCCTGGTGGCGCAGTGGTTGAGAGTCTGCCTGCCAATGCAGGGGACATGGGTTCGAGCCCTGGTCTGGGAAGATCCCACATGCCGCGGAGCAACTGGGCCCGTGAGCCACAATTACTGAGCCTGCACGTCTGGAGCCTGTGCTCCGCAACAAGAGAGGCCGCGATAGTGAGAGGCCCACGCACCGCGATGAAGAGTGGCCCCCACTTGCCGCAACTAGAGAAAGCCCTCGCACAGAAACGAAGATCCAACACGGTCATAAATAAATAAATAAAATTAAGAAAAAAAAAAAAAAGAGCCCTAGCAGTGAGCAGGTCCCCTGAGAGCACTTTTGGCTACATACCTCTGGTTAACAGGGAAACTGAGGCTCACAGAGTTGGGGGTCTTGCCCCAGGTCACACCTGGAGGGGGCTGTTTCCCAGACTCTTAGACATCAACATGCGGCCTAGGAGTTAGGGCCAGGCACCCCATCACCACCTTGGGTCTTCTTGGGGGTCACAAGGCTTGGGCCCCTCTATCTAGCAAGGCCCCTTTGTCAGAGGACAGGGACCCCATGGGACAGGGAGGCTGCCTCTTTGGCTTCTAATTCCTGGGTCATTCTACTGTCCACATCCCATCCCAGGCGGCTTTTGGAGCACCTAAGGGGGCCATTCCCACACGGCTCCCGTGGTCTCCCCAAAACCTTCTTTGCTCCTGCCCCTGGGCTCCCAGACCAGCTCCACCGCCACCTGCCCAGTCACATTCCCCCCGCGCCCCGCACTGGCTCCCTTGTGGGTTTCGGTGAATGTGGCCTCACCTTTTGCTTATGGGAGAAGAAACAAATTGTTCAACAATAACAACCTGAGGGCAACAGCTGGAAGAACTGGAGGTATTTTGCTACGGAAGACCAGATGCAAAGAGAATGTTTCCAGAGCGGGCTGCGTGGGGAAGCAGTTTAATAGCTGGGGGTCCGGAGAGTGGGTCCTGAAATAACCCTTGCCCCTCTTTTAACCAACTGTGTGGCTTCTGAAAGTCACACCACTTCTCACAGACTGTTCCCTTGCCTGGAAAGTGGCACGATAAATAGCACCTAAGTCTTTAAATTGTTTGATAATGAGAGCTAACATTTTTTTGAACACTTGCTATGTACCAAGCACTATTCTAAACACTTTACTGTTACTCATTCATTTGATCTGCACTACACAGAAGAAGGTAGGTATTATTATTTCCCCATTTTACAGATCAGGAAAATGAGACCCAGAGAGGTTAGGTTACTTGCCCAAGGTCACACAGCTAGTAGGCATTCTTCCAATGGATGTGATAGACTTGGCACGCTGTAAGCACTCAATAAATATTATTATTGCTATCATTAAGACTTGACTTTCTTTGTACCAGTCCAAAGAGCAGAATGAGGGCCACAGGGAGGTCCAGGGAGGAAGTTGTGTGGTAGGGAAAGTGTAATAGAGCAGGGGAGGGGCGGGAGGTGGGGGGGAGGCAAGAGCTACCTCTGCGACTTCTGATGGGAGCACTGAGGCACATCCCCACGGAAGCAACTGCATCCAAGATTTACGTAAAGAGCCAAGAAGTATACTGGGAAAAGGCCTTGAATTTAGACCACATACAATCATCTTCTATGGGCTCCAGGGCCCTGACAGAGAGCAATGGCCCTAAGTAAGAGCTCACCCAAAGAAGTGATGGTGGCTGGAATGAGGGCGAGCCCAGCCAGATCAGAGCCCCAGTGGGGATGTGGGGTCTGGCTCTGCAGCTGGGGGAGGAATATCGCTCAGCTGGCCACCCTGGGAGCACGCGTGTGCTGTGCCCTTTACGGAGAAAACCATCACAGACTGAGTCACTACACTTATACCCTGAAGCCAAGTCACCAGCTGTAGGACCCCTAACTGGACATGGCTGGAGGCGGGGCACCCCTCACTTGGAAAGGGAGGCCTAGAAGACACAGGTTTCATTGCCCATGTGACTGGCAGTAGGGGCAGCAGCAAATGCCTGGCACAATGAGCTCCGAGGTGACAGTAGTGGTGGCTGAGGCAGTGAAATCTTGGCCAGGATTCTGGCTCAGCTGGCTGCCCCTGTGAGTACAAATCATGTAACGTACTTCCAGAAATTCCCCCAAAACACTTGCGAAAGGGAGGTCTACAGACACCTGAACTCGAGTGGGGCCATGGAGATCCAGATGTTTTGCTAAGGCCCGGGACATACAGGGAAGAACTTGCTAACTCCAGGGAGTCTAACAATAAATCCAGCAACCCAAAACGGGAATGAGCTCCCCATCGCTGGGAGTATGCAAATAGAGGGTAAGCCACTGTCTGCCAGAGTTGTCGAGAAGAGGTTTCCAGTCCTGTCCAGAGAGGTGTAAGATGACCCTGCCTGATTCATCCTACCCAATGCTCTTCTCTCCCAGAGGTTCACTGCTCATGCATCATCGGGCCCCTGTATGGCCACAGAGCACAGAAAGATGACAGACACAGTGAGCTAACACTTACATAGGGGAACTGTGTGCTACAACTCTGCAGGTCCTGACCCATTCATGGCCTCATGACAGATCAGCCAGGTATCGTTAGCTCCATTTCACAGATGGGGAAACTGAGACCCAGAGAGGCTCAGCATTACACTGCTAGGAAGTGGTGGCACCAGGATCAGACCCAGGTGGCCTGGCCCCAGGTCCACACACTCAGCCCCTTTCCAGGCTGCCTGCCAGCGCATGAGGCAGTGTCCCTGTGGGTCCTGCATGGCTGGGCTAAGGCCTAGAGACCTGGGTGCGGCCCAGCCTGGAGAGGGGCCCTCCGGAGTGCCCTCTTGGGGCCAAGAAGGCCCCGGCTCTCCTGGCTAGGTGGCCTCTTCCTGTTGGATAAGGGTCTACAGCCCACAGTCAGACGGGTCTGGGAGGAGTGAGGGTGGGCTCCATCTGCAGGAGGGAAACCGAAGGCAAGGCCCAGTGGGGTCTCAACCTCCACCTCGGGGGCCATCAGAGCTGTAGCCGGGCAGCTGGCCTGTCAGGGCTCTGGGAACCTGTGGCTGCCTCCGCTGTGACTTCTGCCACTGTCTGCAGGAAACCCTCGGAGTAGACTGAGACAGGGGTCTTGTTGGGGGTTATGAAGAAAAGTGACAGTTGCGGAAACAGCTGGTTTCTCACCCTGCAACCCAGGAAGGGAGAATGCCCAGGACCAGAGCAGCCGAGGGCAGCTCCGCAGAGGAGTGGCTGGGCTCTGGGCCATGCCTCAAGCAAAGGGAGAAGGGTCAGAGGCCCGGGCACCGGGAAGCACCCTCCCCATCCCAGTTCAGAGGGCTGCTTCCATTCCGCACTCCTGGGGCCCCTGTCCTCACTAAGGCTGGGGGCAAGCCTCCTAAATGGCCTCCTGTCCCACCCCCACTCTATAATTCCCTCACCCAATAGCCCCTTATTCTCCACTGCCCTAGACTGATTCCAGAACATAGTTCTGCCCATGCCTTGACCCTGGGAACAGCCTTCTGGAGGCTTCTTAGCACCCCAAGGGCAGAGCCCAATCCCTCAGCCTGGTCTCATCTCACACCACATCTCTTCTCCCTCCCTGGGCCCCCATCACCTCACACCCTTACCATTCCCCTAAAGGGCAATCTAATTACCAACTCAAACTCTGCCCTCAGCTTTGAAGGCCCTTCCACTCTCTTGTCCTCCATGGGAAATTGTATTAGTCCTTCAAAGCCCCAACCCATTGCTCCTTCCATGAAGCCAGTTCCAATCTCCGTTTTTCCTCCCTTGAGCTTCCAGACAATAAGTACAAAAGTGACAGCAACCACTTCTATAGCACTTACTCTGTGCCAGCACTATTCCAAGAGCTTTACCCCACTAACTCCTGTCACCCTTACAGCTGTATGAGGTAAATATTATATCAGTCCCATTTCACAGATTAGAAGACTGAGCACAGAATAGATTAAGTAATGCACCCAGGGTCACACAGATAGTAAGGAGTGGAGCTGATATTAAAACCTCGACAGTCTGGCTCCAGAGTCTTAACCATTATTTGAGACTCATAGGTTTGGGTGTTGGGTATAGGCTTTGTTTCCTTCTAGGGTATGAAGAGGAGTGGTTGAGCCTATGTCTACTTTACTGCAAAGCCCTTTGCCTGAGAGTGGGATTGAATCCCACAGTTGGCTGATGACCTGGCTGGGCAGGGGGCTCTGATCCCCACCCCCAAGGCCAAGCTGCAGCATTAGGAGCATCCCATAAGGGCAGTTCCCCCTACCGGGCACCATCTTCAGCCTCCATCCCTCTCTCCCAGCACCTGGCTTTTCACAGCATTTCCCGTGTGTCTCTGGAGCTGCCTGGCAAAGACCCCCCAGTTGGATCTGACAGTCCCCAAATCAGCTCAGGTTCCCTAGCAGAAGGGTCAGTCCAGAAACTTTCCCCTCCAAATCCCTTCACTCTCCCACCTCTACCCTCCACCATGTTCAGCCCCAGACAAGGGTGAGGTTGGAACCCAAGACAACAGGCATCTCCAGAACTTCCCTAAGAGGCCTTGCAGAGTCCAATTCAAGATCAATTATCCTGCTCTAGTCCAAATGCCAACTATTGACAATCCCAACCTTGTAATCTTAACACCACTTAGAAAGTTATGGCTAATATTAGTCATAAAACCACTACATCTATGTTACCACTGTTAAAGGCCAGTAACTATTATGCCAACAGAAAGTAATGTGCCCAGGGCCTGGCACAGAGAAGATGCCATTAAACTTCAGTCTCCCTTCCTTTCTTCCACAATTATGTATTGAGCACTTGCTGTGAGCCAAGGCCTGTGCTGAAAGCCAGAACACTGATCTTTGCGGATAACATCCGTCCATGGCATGAGGTTTGAGAGCACTAGCAGAGGGAAACCCAGAGAGCTGAGGACACAGTCCCCCGCCTGGAGGTGTCGTGTGTGTGTGTGTGTGTGTGTGTGTGTGTGTGTGTGTGTGTGTGTGTGTGTGTGTGTGTGTGTGTGTGTGTGTGTGTGTGTGATGGGCAGGGACAGGCAGGAAGGGCCTGTGGGCCAGGCTGAGCAGCTTGGGCTCCACCAAGGTGCTGAAGGAAGCATGGTGGTGAGATGCGAGCTTCAGCAGGATCGTTCTGGTGGAAGAGGAAAGGGGTGAGACTGGAGGCAGGCAGACCAAGGAGGACAACTAAAATGGTCCGGAGAGAGATAATGGCCACCTCTCCTAGCAAAGTGGCAGCCAGGTCAGAGATAAATGACTCTTCAACGGTGTTTAGTAGGTTACAGTTAATTATAGCTTCTAGTTATCGAGTGACAACTGTGTCCTCGGTGTTAGATCTCTGTGCCTTATATCCATTATCTCCATCCTTATAGAAATCCTTCCACCAAGGATCTATCAGCCACATCCTGGCAGAAAGCAGGTGGCACCCTCAGACTCAGCACCATGAGAAGAGTTTAATCAGTGGACTATTTCACAGATGTGAGCAGGGTTAAGGGAAGCTCTAAAGAATGGTGTTGTACCCTAGAGCTAGGAACCATGGGGAGCCGTTACCACCCCAGGTCAGAGAGGAGATGGGGAGGGAGCAGCTACTGGGACCCAGACAGAGGAGAGCTGTGGGGTGCCACAGTGGAGGTGGGGTGCTTCAGCTGGGGGACACAGTGAGCCCGCGCTGACCCTGCAGGAAGGAGAACTAGCAGAAGTGTAACAACCACATGAAGGCAGACCAGGTGACGAGCCTCCTGGGCATGGGGTGGGAGAGGACAGGACTAGAGGGTCCAGCACATGGTCAAGGCCAGAGGGCCTGGGGACTGAATGCAGAGTCAAGGCTGACCCAGTTCCTGGTTGGACGTTGGTGGCAGATGGTGGTGTGATGCTCTGAGACAGAGTCAAAGGGAAAGGAGGGCAGGACCTCTGTGGCGGGAAGGCCCCTGTCTCTACCCCGAGGCTCCTGCATGGCCTGCACTGGCTCTGTGGCGCTGAGGACCTGCCTCGTCTTACCCCTGGTCTCCTTCTTTCTACAACAAAGCACTTACCAGCTGCTTGAAATGGCCTCCTCATGTCCCCCCACCCAGCTCTCATCTTTCTTCTGCCACAACTCTGGGCTGCCACATGGCACTTGGGGCCATGTTTTAGGGAACATGAGCTATCTGGGGAGAGTAAGGCCCAGGCTCTGGAGTCAGGCAGAACTGAGCTGGGCAGGCACAAAATGGCAGAATTTTATACATTCAGACATGCAAAAGTACAGACCTTTATTTTCTATGACTCATCTCATCTTGCTCTTGCGCTTGTATTCCCACCGATGCCTGGGAAAGGAGTGGGGGAGATCCTTTAACTCATCAATTAAAGATAGCTCAGCCTTTTCCAGTTTAAAACAGTCTCTTTCAGGTTAACTCAACATCTTTTGCATAAATACTCAGTCTTTCAAAATTCAAGCTCTCAGGACAGTCTCCTCTTTCATTATGTCTTCATTCTACTCCCGTCTTACAAAGACGGCAGCCAGCTGCAGGGGGCAGCTGGCACCTCTCACGGGGGCACAGGGAAAGGCATTAGGAACCCATGCTGCCCGTTGTGCTCTCACTGGTCTCAGACGGCGTGAGCAGCTCCCGGTGCTCACTGAGGTGCTGAGTCCTTGAGTCCTATCTTGGCTTCTAGTCATGAAGCCTGTATCAGCCAGTATAAGCTAGGTTATGCCATGACAACAAACAGCCCCCAAATCTCAGGGACGTACTTCTCACTGTGTTACGTGTCCATCACAAGTCAGCCACGGGCTCTGATCCATATCGTCACCGTCCTCCCTCCAGGACCCGGGCTGATAGCCACCATCCAGAACATCGTGAATGACGCAGCAGAGGGAAGGAAGAGCTACGGAGGGTTTCACTTCAGTGGCTAAGTGCTCTGTCCTAGAAGAGGCACTTTTGCTCGTGATGCTTTGACTAGCACTAGACACGTGGCCCCACCATGGAGCCAGGATCTCAGACCTGCCCCATGCCAGGAAGGGGAAAGAAAGAAACTGGAACGCTTAAGACTCCTGTTCTGTAGCCTCCAGTACGTGACCAACACCAGACCTACTTGAATGTGCCATCACTCTCCCCAGCATGCCCTTTGTGGGCTGGGAACGTGAACTGGCTTTCTCTACCTCCCTCCCCCGACCCTTGACAGAGTGCGGGAGGTCCTGTGAGGCTGTCTTTTGGCTCAGTCACCCGGATACCTTCCTTGGCCATTTTTTAAAAAATGTATGTATGTATTATTTTTATTGAAGTATAGTTAATTTACAATATTGTGTTAGTTTCAGGTGTACAGCAAAGTAATTCGGTTATACATATATATGTATACATCTATATTCTTTTCTTCTATTCCTTTCCATTACAGTTTATTACAAGATATTGAATACGGTTCCCTGTGCTATA
The DNA here is from genome assembly GCF_949987535.1 of Balaenoptera acutorostrata. Classification (NCBI taxonomy): domain Eukaryota; kingdom Metazoa; phylum Chordata; class Mammalia; order Artiodactyla; family Balaenopteridae; genus Balaenoptera; species Balaenoptera acutorostrata. The sequence continues at coordinate 48,732,607 of NC_080072.1, read as the reverse complement.
CAGTAAGTCCTTGTTGTTTATCTATTTTATATATGGTAGTGTGCATCTGTTAATCCCATACTCCCAACTTCTCCCTCCCCGCCTTCCCCTTTGGTAACCATAAGTTTGTTCTCTATGTCTGTGAGTGTGTTTCTGTTTTGTAAATAAGTTCATTTGTACTACTTTTTAGATTCCACGTATAAGTGATATCACATATTTGGAAAAGACAAAAGCTGTAATTCAGAAAGATACATGCACCCCAATGTTGACAGCAGCACTATTTGCAATAGCCAAGACATGGAAGCAACCTAAGTGCTCATCAGCACATGAATGGGTAAAGAAGATGTGGTACATATATACAATGGAACATTACTCAGCCATAAAAAAGAATGAAATAATGCCATTTGCAGCAACATGGGTGGACCTAGAGATTATCATACACGGAGACTCCCAGCTCCATCTGGGTGACCAACTCCACTTCCCTGGTGCTTCCACTCCGGGAGCAACCAGAGCGTTGACACTTTGCCTCTCTTCCTGCTCGCCATTTCAGTGGTGCCCATCCCTCAACGCCCTCTGCCTGTGGAGGGGAACTTCCTCTGTGTAACATCCTCCATCCTCCCCCCTCCCCTCCCACACACCAGCTTGGCTTTTCCCTCCTGGCCCTCCGCCCCCTCCTCCTCTTCACAGGCTTGACCTGGGAGCACCTCCTTCATAAACCACTTGTACACGATTTCTCATCTCAGGGTTCACTGCTGAGAACCCAGCCTGAGACAGCACAGGCCCCACAGAGCTGTAAGCAGGCACAGGTAAGGCTGAGAGTACCAGCTACTTACTGAGCGCCTACAGTGTGCATGGCCCTTCACATGCGTGTCTCATTTAATCCTCACAGCTGAACTTCCAGCTAGGAGATATTATTATCCCCGTTTTACAGATGAGGGAACGGAAGCTTAGAGCAGTCATGTGACTCGCTGAAGGCCATCTGGCCAGTACATGGCGGAACGGGATTTGGATCCAAGGCTGTGGGACCCTGTAGTCAACCTCCCTAACACACACCCCACCCCAGGATGCACAGTGGGTGAACACAGCCGAGAGTCCCACGACAAGCGGTAAGGTAGTTAGTGTGAGGGAAGACCAAGATCGTCTTTGGAGGAATTATGGAAGAGCAAAACAGAAAGAGCTCAAAGTGGGGATATGGGTGGAGAGGCAGACCCCAACCAGCACATGGGATTGGGAAGGGGCTGGGCTGAGCCGGCCCACGGGCACTAGAAGAAAGAAGGGTCAGACTACACACTGCTCCCTCTCCCACCCACACTGACACACACGCCCCCACCAGGATACACAACGTGGCATGTGCACGCGCTACTGTGACACAGACACACCAGGGACGCCCGGGGGGTTACAGCTCACACCTCACCATTCCCTTGCAGAGACCCTGGGTGCACCACGTCACTCTCCTGGTTTCGGCCACCTCCTCTTGTACTAGAACACTCCAAGCATGGCTCCAGCCCCCAGGGAGGAAGGGATAGGCCCACTGGAAGACCCAGGGCAGGAGGGTCTGCTCAGAGAGGGTCCTGGGTTGAGCTTGGAAACGCAACCCCTACAGGACATGTTTGGATCTGAATTGGGAGAGGGATTACCCTGATCCAGCCCCTGACGTGGGAGCCAGGGGACTAGCATGGACCTCAGCTGGGCAGTGAGGGTCAGGAGGGGAAGACAGGAGTGGCCCTGTCTTCCCCTCCTGTGACGCCGGGACCTGTCACAGAGCAGCTTCTGCCTAAGACCTGGGAGGCCGCAGGAGTGGCTATAAGTCAAGTGCAGCCAACCTGGGAGTTCAAAGTTCCCCTTCCTAAGATCTGGGGCCAAGCTTCCACCTGAGCTGTGGACAGAGCTTACAGCTAATGGCAGGTGTGCGTGGGTGGCCATGGCTGTGGGCAGGAGAGAGAGAAGAAGGAAGCCCAAGATCACTCTCCTTTGGAGATGGTGCCACCCTGCCCACACCGGCAGCAACGGAAGTGACTGGGGACCTTCAGTTTCAGGGCTTCCATGGGGTCACCAGCCCCTAATACCCGTAGTCTCAGAAAATGGTTGGGACAGGAAAGGGGACAGGGACAGGAGAGAGAAAGCACAGAACACTGGGCTAGAAGCAAGAGAAGGAAACTTCTGGGTGTTCCCTGAGGGTGAGCTAGAGTGGACTCTGGGGATGTCATGCCTGGTCTTGGCCCCTGTCTGGGTCCCTAGGTGGTATCTCCCAAATGAGGAAATCCTACACCCTGACACATACATAATCCCAACTGCACCCTCATCCAGGAGAAAATCCTTTCCCCCCAAACCAAACTCCAGCTCTATTCCCTAACCCGACCTCTCTCCTAAGCTCCCATGGAAGCCTCTCTTGACCCCTGACCTGAATCCAGCCTTACGTCAAGCCTACCCTGACTGAGCACAGACCCAACTGGAAACCTCACTCTTGCTCTGCCTCGACCTTGAACATCCTCCACAAGCCTGCGACCTTGGTCTTGACAGCTCCACGCTTGCCTTGGCCTGTGCATATCCAGGGACACAGCTTTGTTACAGTAAGCCCCCTACATACGAACGAGTTCCATTCCATTCCGAGAGCGCATTTGTAAGTCCAATTTGTTCGTAAGTTCAACAAAGTTAGCCTAGGTACCCAACCAACACAATTGGCTATATTGTCTTGTACTGTAATAAGTTTATAATACTTTTCACACACATAATACATAAAAAACAAACACAAAAAATAAAGAAAACATTTTCAATCTTACAGTACAGTACCTTGTAAAGTACAGTACAACAGCTGGCATACAGGGGCTGGCATCCAGTGAACAGGCAAGAGGAGTTACTGACTGGAGGAGCGAGAGGAGGTGGGAGATGGTAGAGCTGAAGGATCGTCAGCAATAGGAGATGGAGGGCAAGCTGCAATTTCACCCACGTCTGACGTTGATGGCACAGGTTCTGGTTCCTTGCTGGATTCAATTCTATCTACCCTCTTGAAAAAACAATCCAGTGATGTCTGGGTAGTAGCTCTTTTTTTCTCATCATAGATGACATGGTAGCACTGGATTGCGTTCTGAACAGCTGCTGCAACCTTTGTGTACTGTTCTATATTTGGGTCCTGTGCCTCAAAAACTAACAGTGCCTACTCAAATAAAGAAAATCCCCTTGCCATTTCCTGTGTCATGAATCTCTTTGGTTCTTCAGTTACTTCTTCTTCCTCTTGTCTCTCTTCATCCTTTCTCTGGGCTTCCAATTCCATCAGGTCTTCATTAGTAAGCTCCACATTTACATCTTTGAAAGTTCGCACCTTGAAGGTTCATATGGAGGGGACTTACTGTAGTTTAAAAGGACCGTGCCCGGCACCTGGCGGCTGCCAGCCTCTGCCCGCCCCACCCTGAGCGCCGCAGGGAACCACCTTAGAGTGGTCAGGGCTCTGAATTTTTCCGGCCATGCCTGCGCGTGACGGGTGAGCCCTGGCGTCATCAGCACCACGGGAGGGATTCACCAGTTTCCCCTCCTGTCACCTCATCATACTTTCTAAAGCACAGTAAGCTGATGCCATCTCTCAACATCATTTGACTCCGTCCCTGCCGCAGAGGGCTTCCTTGGGGCCAGGACCCAGAAGGGATAGCCTGGTGCGATTATTTTGCAGACACTGACGGGCAGGCTGCATCAGCTGTCACACATTCTGCTGGCCTCCTGGACAGATGTCACTCCAGGCCCCCTCTGCCTCAGCCCCAGCACTCCCGGCTCGTCTGAGACCTCCATGTCACCATGAGCATCTCCATTGCCTTGGAGCGTGAAGGAGGCAGGTGAGGCAGAGACCACCAAGGGTCCCTTTCACACTGTGCCTCCAGCCCCTCAGGAAGGTGACAGAAATCCTAAAATCCTCAGCGGTGCTCAGGGACCTGTCCTCACAGGCAGGAGGGACATAAGCAGGGCCTGCTGTGGCCACTCTCCCATCACCTTCCCCACCTGCAACTGTCCCAACAGACTGACCATGAGCTGCCTCTGCTGCTGTCACGGGACCCCACAGGCAGTGGGTGGATAGTGGCTGCATGACCCATTGCAGAGTGGGGCGCTGGTGTGGCGGAAGGTGGTTCAGGAAGAAGCCTGCAGGTAACAGGGAGCATGGGTGCTGTGGCAGAGCCTGATAGGATCACCCCCTGGGACGTGAAAATGTTGAAGGCACAGCCCCCCTGGAAGACCGATGTTAACCACAGACAGAACGCTAGGGTTTCAGCCCAGGGCTCAGAGGCAGAACCCTGCCAGGGGGAGACGGAGAAGCATTTCCAGACCTGGGGCCTCAGCCTGTGGGGTTGTCCGGTGGTGAAATCCCCAAGGTGCAAGGTAGGTGTTAGGGTGCCCCCCAGCCGCACTGGGTCCACAGGCTCTCAGAGAGCCCTGTGCCTGAGGGGACCAGGTTGCCCCAGCCTGGCATAGTGGGAGGAAAGCAGGGTGTTGATGGGAAGGTTTCACCTCAATATAAGAAACGACTTCCTAACCATCACAGTATCCAATTTAAAAGAACATCTAAAAAGAAGACATGACATCAGCTCTCTGATTGTTTGTGGGCTTTGAAGACTGACTGTAAAACCTCCTCGGTAATTAAGTAGAATGACTCCATTTTGCCACATAAGTATGGTTATTGCTCCTGGGTGGCTGCAATTAATATAAAAGCAGCTTAAGGAAGCCATCATCAAGGCATAATGAGTTTTTAAATATTAATCAATATGTTAATAACCATTCTAGGTTAAGCGTGCGGTTTTGTGCTGTTAGCTTACTGCCAGGGACCCAGGAATGCCTGCATCCTACCCTACGTAACCTCCACTTCCCGGCGGGACTCCTGGGGGGGCAAGAGCAGAGCGCAGATCAGAGCCCTGCTTTATTCATAGCTATGTGATGTGTGATGCCTAATGCCCAGCACAGCGCTCTGAGCGGCCAGAACCCGGAACATGGAGCATCGGCTTCAGTGGGCCCGAGCACTTCCCCAAATCTAAATGTGGCATCAACACCTCCCAAGGAAAGAGAGTGAGGCCCCGGGAGAGGTTCTCAGTCCACTTCTCCTCCCAGGATGTAGAATCAGAGGGGATGCTGAGGAGGGCTGGTTGCAGGACCCAGGGCTCATGCCCTGCCTGGGTCAGCGAGATGCCGTGAACTTAAATCGGGGTCCACTAAGGCCATGACCTTGGCCCAGCCGACGTCCTGAGTTCTGCAAGTTGGCAGAGCCCTCCTTCGGTGGGAGGACAGTGGTCAGAGGAAGGTCTAGGAAGGGGAACGTGGAGGGGTGAAGCACCCTGCTTTTGTTCTCTCTTGACTTTCTGGTCTACCTAGTGGGGGGGGTGTGACTGCCTCCCAAGGGAGGGGGCCACAACCAGTAGCCCATTGATACGGTTCTGTTCCCAGCTCACTAAGCTCCCTTGGTCAATACCTACTGGAGGGATTTCCCTGGCGGTCCAGTGGTTAAGACTCTGCGCTTCCACTGCAGGGGGCACGGGTTCGATCCCTGATCTCACATGCCGTGAGGCACGGTGTGGCCCAAAAGAAAAAAACCTACGGGAGAGCTGCAGGTCCACAGGCCTCTGAATAGGTTAGAACAGGACATTAATTGATAATTGAATAACCCAAGGTTGTCCCACACACTTAGGTCAAAAATTCACACACCCTTCTATTTCCCTACCTTAAGTTCTGACCAGCCCCACTGCCCCAGCTAGTTCAGCAAAGGGGGCGCCACAGACAGCACAGGCGGCAGAAGTCTAAGCGGCAGCAGAAAAATCCCCCCCAAGTCTGAGCCTCACCTCCTCATTAAGTCCTTACAGAGAAACCAACGTCCAAAATGAAATCCCTTTCTATGTGTTAATCCATATTCAAAATTCTCCCTTCCCATCGTTTTCCGGCTGTCTCAGAGAGAGGGGGCCTTCCTCGGAGGCCTGGGGGGTGTCGAAGGTACCTCTTTACTGTTGCAGCCTGGATCAAATTTCTTTGGAGTGGTTTTCAAAGTTATGTAGAGCTAATTCAAACTCTCTCATCTGTGCCATTTTTCCTAAAACTCCTAAAAAACTTCAGCCACAGCCCCAATTCCAGGCCATCTGGAAACAAATGTGGCCACTTCAGCAATAAATAACATTCCCCAAGGTAAGTGAAGTGAAGGTCTGACATTTCTATAGTCAGCCATGGACCACAGCCCACATTGGAGCCCTGGGCTGGGGAGTGAGAGGACAAAGGTCAGCTTTCAACTCCATCTCTGACCCTGTGTGGCCTTGAGCAAATCAATTCCCCACTGTGGGCCTCAGTTTTCCCCTTCTGCAGAATGGGAATGACAGTCCCGCCCCACTTCTTTCCCAGAGCTGTGGGGATAAACCAAGAGGAAGCATTTTGGAACTGTAGAAGGAGATGCAAGATGAGCATGCTCTGTAAATGTATCCCCTCCTCCCTTCCTTGGCTTTCCTCCATGTGGATCAGCTCCAAGGACATGGTGGCATCAGTGAGGAAAAACCCCTGCCAGGCCCAGCCTGAGCCAACTCCCAGAGTCTTCCCACCCCTGCCCCCATCTGCACTCTCACCCTCAGGCCTTATCTCCCTTCCTAATCCACCCCCACCCCCCATCTTTGCTTTCCCAGATAGAGTATCCTAAGGCACAGGCCTAAGGATACCTAGTTGTCGGGGTCTGAACTCAACCACCAAAGCACACCTCTCGGACGCCCCACATCCAACCCAGCCCCGCCCAGGGCAGTGCAGGTTACATCTTGTCAAGGAGCTTTCTCTCCCAGCAATCTGCCCGGGGGCGTGAAGAAAGTCCCGAATGCTGTGAACACGGGGCTCCCACCTTCTGTCCAGATGGTTTCAAACTTGCTGGGACAGAGGGCTGAGCCCCTTTCTGGGGAGGGGCAGCAGCTGGGCCCACGGAGCAAGGGGAGTGCTGCCGAGCAACCCCTGCGTCAATTAGGACCTGATTAGCTGGGAGGGGGCCAGGTGGGCTGCTGGCTGGGCGCCGGCCCCTCTGTGGCCGCAGCCTGGCTTCCCTAATTAGAAGCGGAGCCTGGCAGGGCTGGGCAGACTTCACGCCGAGAGAGAGGAGAGAGCCAGGCAAGGCCTGAATGCTTCTGTTTCTGATCTCTTCTTGCAGGAAAAAGAGCAAAGCTGCTGCAAGCTGCTTGCCTTTGGGAGGAGGGGAACGAATGGCAGGTTTAAGCAGGGGCCCCTGTCTGCTAATTGCAGCTCCTGATGCTTGCCTGGGGGCTGCAGAGGCAGGTGTAAGGGTAGGGCTCTCATGCTTTCCCACACAGCCCCTTCCCACTCTGTCCCTGCCAGGTGTTCATGCTCTGAGCCCCTGAAGGGCACCCGGGAGAAGATTCCTGAAGGTTGCTGACTCTGAGTTCTACCCCCAAGCTAGGAAGGCCACTGGCATTCTGTATGGGGTGACTGATAACAGGGGAGGTTAATATTCCACATCTGACTACTGAACACGGAAATGCGGCTGGCATGACTGAGGAACCCAATTTGTAATTTTATTTAATTTGAGTTCATTTAAATAGCCACATGGGGTTAGTGGCTACAGCACTGGACAACACAGATCTAGACTGAAGTGAGGAAAATATTGCCCAAGTTCCTCCCAGGTTGCTTGGGGGACCTGAGCAATGGCATGACTGTCCCCTGACCCCATCTTCTCCACACGCCAAAGGACTTTCTTTTCTCTCCATGTCAGCCTGGGTCCCTGCCCCAGGAGCTCCAGGCCCTGCTGGCTGGGCTTCCAGAAGAAGTTGAGGATTGAGGTTAGAAGCACAGGCTTTGGGGCCACACAGACTGGAGTTCAAATCCATCCCTGCTCTGCCACTTACCAACAAACCACCAAGCTTTTCTGAACCTCGATTTCCTCATCTGTAAAATGGGTATCATAAACAATACTAATATCCACTTCGGTTACTGTGAGGATTGAGTGAGTTAATACATGTGAAGCACCGAGACTAGTGCCTAGCACACGGGGAGCACTCAATAAGTGGGAGTTTTTGTTGCTATTACCACCACTACCATCATCACCACCATCATCACTGTTAGCATGCAAAGCAGCAGCTGGAATTAGAAGGCAGTACTGACAACTGCCTTCTGGAGGGAGACTACAGACCTTAAAAACGTAGCTTGAGTCGCAAGCTTCTCCTTGAGCAACAGAGAGTAAAGACCATCAGGAAAAAAACCAAACACTGCTCTACCCAATAATGGGGACAGGGTCCAACACCTCTTGCTAATTGAGGAAGTGTGTCAGAGTATGGATTCAGACCTAACAATTGCTGCCACCTGGGTGGGGCTGGGGGAGGGATGCACCAGTTGAATGGTATCTGTCAGATGTTATAGGAACAGTCAGGCCTGAAGCTCACCCCAGTGGGGACAGAGACAGGACAATGCACCCAGAAGCTCCCACGTCCACTTCTGACCATGGGCCTAGCACTCTTCCTGCCCACAGCTGTCCTGGGAGACCTCAGTGGCACTGGACCTTAAAGGGGACGGGGAGGGTGGAGGAGTGTCTCTTCCCCCTCCCCCACAGGTGCTCTGAAATGCATGACCGATGTGGGACTCTGCACTGGGCCACAAGGACAGATGCCAGCTCGTAGTGGTGAGGTTTCCCTGAGAGAGATGGGTGGGATTTCAGGCAGAGGTTTGCAGAAGACCCCCGGTGGCGCGGTGGCCTTGGAGCTGGGGGAGGCAGATGAGGACTGGAGAGCACCCAGACATGAACGCCTCCTCTTAGGGTCTGAGGCCAGCGGTGACACGCCTGGGGAATTCTGGAGGAAGTCCTGTTGGCAAGGGCTCTAGACCGCGCCCCCCCCTCCATGTGGCACAGCTCCTGTCAGTGCCAGCCCGGGTGTCTGGGGGAGCCTGAAGCCCTCCATCTCCTCTGGCTCCGGGAAAGAGCGACATCAGCTGTCAGGTGGCTGGATCGTGACCACCGTTCTGGGCTGGCTGTCGGGGAGAACCAAGACCCTGGGTGGCGCTGGGAGCACCCAGGGACGACCCGCCAGGCCAGGGGAGCACTCCGGAGAGACAGGAGCCTGAGCCCAAGGTGACCCCGAGGGAGATGAAGCTGTCCCAGGAGGGGGAGGGCGAGCGCACACAGCTTGATTGCGTTGAACAAAATGAGGGCGGCGCCCCGCCTCCTGGGCACTGCGGAGGCTTGGAGTCGGGGCGCCTGGGCCAGCGGCTCGCTTCTCCCTCCCTCCCACCGCCGCCGCCCCCGCCCGCCTCCGGGCAGGGCTGTCATCAGACTCATTGGCTCCCAAGTTCTGAAATGAACTCTGCTCCAAGTAATTACAGCTCTTCAAGTTTCCCGTCCTCTGTTTAAAGAATTCGTCCTCTCGCCCTCAATGCCCCATCAGCTCCCTAATTAGCAGCGCGCGGCGCGATTACACATTCTCTGCAGCTCGCTGGGTCCGGCCCCTAATGAGTGTTTGTGGACAGCTGGGAGCCGGGCCGCCGCCGCCGCCCCGCCGAGCCAGGAGTCAGGGCCCAGGAGTGCGAGCTGTCAGCTCCGTGATGGGGCTGGAGCTGGTCGCAGCCCCGCGGGCCTCCGGGAGGAAAGGCCTTGAAATATAAATGAAGATGAATATTCATATTTGGTTCAATAAGTGCCAACTATTAATATACATGTCTGTCGGGAAGAGGCGGCAGCGCGGAGCCAATTCTGCCGGGCATAATTGGGCTCCTAATTCACAATTAGCCTGGAGCTCCAGGCCTATGCACGGCGGGAACCCGGGCTCTGAACGGTGACGGGGGCAGGGACCCGCCCGCAGGGAAGACCCTGCACACTCCAGGGTGCTTCTGCCCTGAGACCCCTCCCTGCTAGGAGAAGGCGGCCCGCAAGCCCCTCCAGGAATCCCACAGGAATTAATGCGAACTGCGATGTTCAGGTGGACCCCAGAGTCACATTTGAACCACACACACTGCTCCTCTGTGAGGCTGTCAGCCCAGAGGGCTCACGCCCAGTCTGTGACCAGAGCTCCACACCAGGAAATGTCTAGAGATGCATGAGAATTGAAGCCAGAAAACTGTAGGGACTCAGCCCAGCATGGCTGTTGTCCACCCTAAAGGCTGGCTTTCTGGGGGTCCAGCCTACGTGGCCAGAGGAACTCCAGGCGCCGCCCCACCCAGGCTCCTGGTGTCACTCAGCCTCTCTTCTTCACCCTCTCTCATTCTGCTCAGATGTCCTCCATTATGACACAGCTGCCACCAGGCCTCTGCATCCTAAAAAATCATAGACTGCCTGCAGGTGGCCACAGAGCCATGCTGAGCATTACCCTCGCCTGCAAAGTATCCTCAACTCGGAGACAACAGGGAAGAAGACTTCAGGGTCAGGGACTGGGAGGAGTCACAGCCCAGGAGGAGGGCATGTCTGAGCCCTGGGAATGAGCCCACACCGGCGGCAGCTGTGCAGAACCCCTTTGAGCCAATAGCCCATCCTGCCTCCAGCACACGGGTGGGTGGGGTACCAGGAGGGCCCTGGCTCAGCCCCAGATCTGCTTCAGCCAGGGTCAGGGGCTGAGGTCTGCCACCGGGCTAAGGGCCTGCCTCTGCCCTCCAGCCAAGATCCAAACCTGTCCAGACTCAGCTCCAGTGGGGATGAGAGATGGGCGCTCAGCATGCCAGCCTGAGAGTGAATGCAGGAGGGTGGAAGCTTGGACTTTAAGCTTGTCCAGGGACATCCTGAGCAACAGCCAGGAACAGGCTGGAACAGTGAGGGGGAGGTGGGAGCTGTGACAAGGCCCTGGGGCAGGCCCCCCAGAAGGTCTGGTGCGATCAGGGCCTGGAGCATTGCATCCTCTCAACAGCGTGTGAGGTGGATGCTGCTGTAATCTGCATTCTACACGTGAGAAGGCTGAGGCGCAGAGAAGTTAAACAGAGGGAGTAGAGAGGAAGGCTGAGCACAAGCAAAGCCACTCACCAGTCTGATTCCCAAGGTCTGCAAAATGGCAACGCCACAGGGAGCCTGCGGGGAAGGGGGTGGTTTCCCATCGCAGGCACATGAGAATGATTTTAAATGGATTTTCTACTCTTCCTCTTCTTCTTCCTCTTTCCTCCCTTCCCCTACCCACCCCTTCCCTTTCCTTCCTTTTATGAACAACTTTGCCCCAAAGTCATTAGGTGAGGATTGTCTGCACCGAAGGCCAGGGGAGGCCACAGTGGCCCAGAGCAGGATGTCATGTTGGAGCCTGAGCAGATGAGCAGGACCCCCACGTGAAGGGGGGTGTCTACCTCGGTGGGTCAGAACACAGGGTGAGGAAGCCACCGGGGAGAGTGGTGCAACAGGGGGAGCCTGATTACATACAGGGGATCAAATGCATAAATACACGGAGGCTAATGGGATCCATGTTTCACACTGTGGGCGAAGGGAGTTACAAATAAGGAAAGAGAGAAAACTAGAATGATCCTGGTTTGGACTTGGAGCTGTCAATGGGAACTCACAGTTCTCGGTAGAAACAGATGAGACAGATAGATGATAGATAGATTGATAGATAGAAGCAAAAACATAGATATAAACGTGATGTCAATCAATTGACCTATATTCATCTATTCCTTTGCTCAGTCCATCAAGAGGACCTGCGAACAGTGACACACCAATAACAAAGAGCATACCTTGCACCCAGTTCTTGAATTCTAAATATAGTTGTCCTCTAAAATGAACCAGGATTTCTTGGAGGAATGCCCGATTCCAGGGAGAGAGCAGGGAAAGTACCTGATGAACCTAGGACATCTTATTGTGCCAAAAAGCCAGTGTACTCAAATCTGGATGTGGATATATCAAAGGGAAACAGAAGTCAGCTTGAAGGGGCTCCCATGGGCCAAATCTGGGGCAATTTGAACATCAAAATAAATAATGATAGTAGCAGTTTATAGCCCATTGAATAAAATAGGAAACCATGAATCCATACTGACATAAATGAATAAATGGAAAATTTAATGAGGAATGGGATATTTACATAGTCTCAAAGTACCTTCCCACATAGTTATTAATTACAAAGGGAAAAAGAGTGATTTTACAATGGAGGAGTCCAGCAGACACCATCTTAAACAAGTGATCAAAGTGAATGTCAGTAATGGAACAAATCAAAACTAGGCACCACCTGATTGGAGACAATGAGAAGAACCCTACATCACGTCTGTCGTATTTCTGCCAAAAATGCTCTGTCTGAACTGAATCTTGAAAAACATTGTACAAACCCGAACTGAGGGACATTCTACCAAAGAACTAGCCTGTAGTCTCAAAAGTGACAATGCAAGGAGAGGTTGAGGAACTGTTTCTAGATTGAAGTAGGCAAAAGAAATACGACAACTAAATGAGACGTGATCCCCAAAACCTGGATCCTTTTGCTATAAAGAGCATTACTGGGACAACTGGTGAAGCTTGAGTGGGATCTGAAGACTAAATGGTAGTTAGGTGTTGATGTTAATTTACCGATTTTGCTGGCTGGCTGGTGGTTATGTAGGAGAATGTCCCTCTTGGTAGGAAATGTACTGTAACCCATGGGGGTGGGAGGTGATGGGGCATAATGTAAGGAACTTATTTGCAAATGGTTCAGGGAAAAAGACAGTCATGTGTTCTGTAGTTGCCACTTTTCTGTAAAGTTGAGGTTATTTCAAAATAAGAATTAAACTTTATAACAAATGCTGGAGAGGGTGTGGAGAAAAGGGAACCCTCCCACACTGTTGGTGGGAATGTAAATTGGTGCAGCCACTAGGAAAAACAGTATGGAGTTTCCTTAAAAAAAACAAAAACAAAAAATAGAGCTACCATATGATACAGCAATCCCACTCCTGGGCATATATCCAGAGAAAACCATACTTTGAAAATATACTTGCACCCCTATGTTCATAGCAGCACTGTTCACAATAGCCAAGACATGGAAACAACCTAAGTGTCCATTGACAGATGAACAGATAAAGAAGATGTGGAATATATATACAATGGAATACTACTTAGCCATAAAAAAGAATGAAATAATGCCATTTGCAGCAATATGGATGGACCTAGAGATTATCATACTAAGTGAAGTAAGTCAGAAAGAGAAAGACAAATACCATATGATATCACTTATATGTGGAATCTAAAAAATAGGACACAAATGAACTTATCTACAAAACAGAAATAGACTCACAGATAGAGAGAACAGACTTGTGGCTGCTGGTGGGGGCGTGTAGTGGGAGGGATGGCGTGGGAGTGTGGGGTTAGCAGATGCAAACTAGTACATATAGGATGGATAAACAACAAGGTCCTACTGTACAGCACAGGGAACTATATTCAATCTCCTGTGATAAACCATAATGAAAAAGAATATGAAAAAAATATACATGCATGTATAACTGAATCACTTTGCTATACAGCAGAAATTAACACAACATTGTAAATCAACTATACTTCAGTAAAATACATTTTTTAAAAAAAGAATTAAATTTGAAAAATGTGGGGGAGGTCCTGCTCTGGGCTGAGGCCCAAAGCTGGACGAAACGAGATCACAGTTGCCCATGTTCTAGGGGAGGTGCCGGATGGTCCAGGCGAGGCTTGCCAAGGGGAGGCCCAAATTGGCCCAGGCGCCTCATCCAGTCACTTGCTTCCAGCTGGTCGGAGGGAGAAGCCAGAGACCAAAGAAAGATTTGGGAGCCAGGAATCCTCTGGAGAGATCACACAGTGCTGCTCACCTTCCACCTGCCCCAGCAGTGGGAAAGGGCTGCCAGGCCATCGAGGGGGTTCTTGAGGGAACATGGCCTGTCCCCTGAGTTTGAGGGCAGGTTTCTGACATCTTCCAGGAAAGTTTGAAGGTCAGAGGTCAGCTGCAGCCATCGATGCTGCAGAGAGAAGAGAACTCACCACCCCGGGTGGTCCAGGCATGCTGGTGGAGTTTGGCTGGACAAAGGTGAGGGTGTCCCTAGGAGCGAGGGCAAGGTCATAGGGCTCAGCTTTCTTGGAAGAATCTTCCCCAAGGAGACTGTGTGGCAGGGCACAGCATGGTGACTTCAGGAGGTGACTCCAACAGGAAGGGCACACAGAAGCCCAGGGTGGTTGACAAGGACACAGTGAGCTGAGTTCTGAGCGCCCTAAGTCCATGGGTCAAAGCGAGCACTTACTCAGCACCGGTCCGCAGCCTCCAGGGCTCATTTTGCATGAGAGTCCTGCTCCAGAACCTCAACACAGCCCCTGCCTCTTGCCCCAGCTTGTTCCAGCTGCTGCTCAGATATAGATGCTTGTAACAGTCAACAGCTGCTGTGACATCACTGTGACAAACCCCTCCAGAACTGCATGGAGACAGCAACATTTCTTTCCTCTCTCTCAGGTCGACAGGCGGGGTGGGTGGTTACTTCAGGATGCAGACTGGCTGGGTTGGCTGCAGGTTTTTGTTGGGTTTAAGCCTGCTCCTTGGGCCCAGCAGAAGGGGTAATAGCTCCCTAGGCATGTGCTTGTTACCCCATCAAAGGAAACAGGAGGCTGAGCAGAAACACAGGGCCCTGTCCCAGAGCCCACACACTGTCGCTTCCACTGTCCAAACAACTCACAGGATGTGTTAGTCTTCTACTGCTGTGTAACAAACTACTATAAACCGAGCCACCTAAAACAACATGCATTTATTAGCTCACAGCCTGTAGGTCAGAAGCCAGGCTTGGCATGACGGTTTCTCTGCTCAGGCTGATATCAGGGTGTGAGCTGTGTTTTCATCTAGAGCCCGGGATCCTCTTCCAAGCTCATTCCTGCTATTGTGGTTGTAGGATCGTTCCTTGAGCCTATTGAAGTCCCCACTTCCTTGCTGGCTGGCAGCCAGAGTTGTTCTCTGCTTCTGGAGGCCGCCCACATTCCTTGTCACATGGCCTCCTCCATCCTCAATATAGCAACATTGCAACAAATTCATCTCGTGCTTTGAATCTTTCTGACTTCGCTTTCTGCTGCTGACCAGAGAAACTGCTCTGCTTTTAAAGGACCCACTTGATTGGGTCAGGCCCACCTGCATAATCTCTGCATCGTAAGATCAGCTGACCTGGGACTTTAATTACATCTGCAAAATCCCTCCATAGCAGCACCTAGATTCATGTTTCATTGAATAACTCGTGGTCAGGAAACTTGGGGGTTGGAGGGCATCTTTAGAATTCTGCTTATCACACATGGCCAAGTCTAGCAGCTATGGGTGGGAAAATATGTACCTCCCCAGAGAGGCAAGTGAAATGTTACTGAACCATTATCTTATCTATCACGTGTTCCTGAAAAACCTTCTCCAAATCCACTCATCGGACCACTAGACAATCTTCAGCAGTACCTGGGCAGAACCCCACAGAAAGGGAGGGCCCCAGGCCTGTTCCCAAGATGCTCCATCACTGTCCTCTTCCCAGGATGGACTTGGGTGTCTGAGCCCCATGCAGGCCCCAGGACTCTTCTGAACCCCCTTCCTTTGGCTCCCTATCCTGTCTCACTGTGGGTGGTTGTCCAGCCTTCACTTCACCTGGGTGAGCCAGCCCCTCCAGTCCTGACCAGGCCCCTTGATGTCCCAAGACACTCCCCCCCATGCTGGGACAGAGGCTGAGGTCCAGCCCCTTCATCCTGGTCCCCAGGCCATCTGCCTCTCTCCAGCCTTTGCTCTCTGCACTGCCCTCGTGCACCAGGCTCGTGCAACCTCCAGGCCTCTCATCACACTGGCTGCCCCTCCTGCTGAGTTTCAGGGCTTTTCCTTTTTGATCCCTTTACCCACAGCCTTCCAATCCTTCAAGGCCTAGTTTACTCACTCTTTCAGGAAGCCCTACCAGACTACCCCCTGGACCCTGTCTTACTCTGCTCCAGGGCTGGGTGGAACTCCCTCCGGAAGGGTCAGGACAGGGTGCGGGGAGCCCTGCCCAGTGGTAGCACAGTTTACATATGGGGGTTGTTCCTTGGCAGGGAGTAAGCACCCTAAAATGCCGGTGTTGCCCTACGTGATACTCTGCCCTTCACGAGGGGGTGTCCAGCAGGGGCAGCTGCCCCCAAGCCCACATGGACCCGTAACCACCCCCAGTGTCCCACACCACCCTCTCACATGCCTGCCTGGGCTGCTGTGCTCCCTGTCACATACTCTGGGACCCCCGCCCAGAATGGTTCAGTATCTGGGCTGCCTCTGTTTCCCTAGGTGTGACATGTTTTTGAAGAGGGTCTATACCTCCTGGGACTCAGGACCTGGACTCAGTTTGAACAGAGAGGGTGAGCTAGCTTCCTGGGCTCTGGCTCCGACCATTCTCTGGCTGGCAGAGTCTCGGGAAGGGAGGGCCTGGCGGAGCAGCTGAGGGGCCTTGAGAACAAGGTCACAACTTGGCAACCGAAAGCCAGTCGAGTGCCTTCCATCAAGTTTTTAACTAGAAAAATAGTGTGCCCATTTCTCTGTAATACACCTCTGGGCCTTTTTATTATGACTTCATTTCCCCTTGTAATATTGGAACGTCTCTATAATTGTAAAAGTGTAATAGAATCTAATAGAATTTCATTTGGCGCCCAGAATGCTCCGTGCCATGGCCGCTCATTCGGAGTGAAATAATGATGTCTAATGCCCACACATGGCTCCCCGTGACCTTATTCAATCTTGGGGCTGATCGGGAAATATATTGATTCAATTATACACTGATGACAAATGAACTCAAAGAAAGAGGAAAAAAAGGTCAGCATATACTTGAAAATGTAAATCTTAGCAATGTCTTTGGGGTTCGCCCAAAAAAAAGAAAAAAGCCATTTCAAAATGCCATTTGTGGCTAATAGTGTGGAGTTCCAGGCTCAATCAGGGAGACGCATTGGGTGGCTGAAAAGGCATTAATGGGGTGTTGCTTCTTTAGAGCAGGGATCAGGCCCAAATCCACCTTGAGCAGCTCCTGCCCGCACAACCTCTCCCCGCACTCCCTCTTCCCCCAGAGCCAGACCTACCTTCCTTCTTCCCTTCCTCCCTCCCACCTTCCTCCCTCCCTCCCTTCCTCCTCCCTCCCTTCCTCCCTCCCTCTGGGGAGAGGGTGAGGAGGCAGGGTGGCAGGGTCAAACCATTGGCCATCTGGACAGAGTGAGGGCAGGGAGGGTTCTGGGTGTGCTTGGGCTCCAAGGTGGAGGGTGGTGCCCCCCAGCAGGGCAGCACAGCAGACGAAGAACAACACCCACAGCCAGGTAGTGGCGGACAAGGAGTGCCCAGAGGAAGGAGGAACACCAGGAGAGCTGGATCACACGAGTCAAGCAAGGGAAGAGTTTGAAGGAGGAGAAAAAGACCAGTCATGTCAAATACTGTCAGATTCTAGAAGATGGAGACACATAAAACTCCAAGGCATTCACAGAATTTCTCCAATCAAAAAAATTTTAAATTACGACTGTCTTACAGCAAAGTACATAAATATGAAGTGTGCAGCTCGATGAAAGTTTTAGAAATTTATATATGCCTGTAACCACCACCCAGACGGACATATGGAATACAGTTGGCCCTCCGTATCCATGGCTTCTGCATCCGCAGATTCAGGATATTTGTGCATTGACAATATTTGGAAAAAATAATTCCAGAAAGTTTCAAAGAGCAAAATTTGAATTTGCCACATGCTGACAACTATTTATATAGCATTTACATTGTATTTGCAACTACTTACATAGCATTTACATTGTATTAGGTATTATAAGTAATCTAGAGACAATTTAAAGTATACGGGAGAATGTACATAGGTTTTATACAAATACTGCACCATTTTATATAAGGGACTTGAGCACCCTTGGATTTTGGTATCCAAGGGAGGGGCCTGGAACAAATCCCCCATGGATACCGAAGGACGACCGTATTTCTAGCACCCCAGCGGCCTTCCTCATGATTCCTCAAAATTAATAACCCAGCATCCCCCTAGGTAAACACTATTCTGGCTTCTATCCCCATACGTTAGTTTTGCCTGCCTTTGCACTTCTTATAAATGGAATCATAAAGTATGTACTTTTCTGCAACTGGCTTCTTTCCTTCAACGTTGTATCTGTGAGATTCATCCATGCTATATGTACCAGCAGTCTTTGCTTTGCACAGCAGGACTGTGAAATGAATATGCAGGCTGAAACCATGCAAAGCAATCTTGATAATCAATGGGGAATATTATGATTGTTCTGTGACTTTTAAAATTTTTAATCAAAACATTAAAAACTCTCTTCCTGTTGGTTATAAATGTATAGGGAAATGAAAAAATAGGAACACTAATATTTAGTACCCTGTCGTTTAAAGCATTAAAAATTAAAGTGTTGTATTTCTTTGTAAAAAAACTTATCAAGAGCCGTTTGAACAGTCCTTGCCTCCTGCTCATGTTATGTAACTTACAATACAGAGCGAGTGTCTTTTCTGTGCCTTGGCAGACTGTCCTGCTGTTTTCTAAGTCTGGATCAGCTTCCGACGTTGTGCCTTTGTGCTTTCAGTGTGGTGAAATATCTCTGAAAGTTCCTTTAATTCGAAGTTTTGTGTGAGCTTCACTTTCTCTGGGCCATCTTCATCCTTTCAGTCACCATCAGGTTCAAACAGTGGCTATGTCAGCATTCTCATGATCAGCTATTTCTTCTGTAGCTCCACTTAACATCTGATTCAAATTTCAATTCCATCATTATCGATTTTCATTTCTTTGTTGCACTTTCATCTTTGTGACTAATTCCTTCTTTCACTTAACGAGTTTTGTAAAGTGGTGCGTGTATTTATAACTTGGAGACGAGGAGGCAACACAATGGCACACTTTGCTGTCTGTTCGTGAAATAAACAGCAGATGCCCAGTGGCTAGTCACCCACAGACTCCCAAAGAAGTGACATGGTTGGTCACAGATCGTGATGTGCATCTGCTATTTACGTAGTGATTTGCAGACTGAAGACCAGGTAGGGAAGTTTGTATTCTATGCAGTTACAGTTAATATACCATGGTAACTAAAATTTGAACTGTGTTATTGGGAAACTGGTATTATCTAACTAAACTGTGGTAACCGAAATTTGTGCATATTGGAACCGTATAAAATGAAGCCTGCTTGTATAAATAGTTGGTTCTTTTTCACTGCCGTGTACTACTCCATTGTATGACTATGTCCCAATTTATTTGTTCCTCTCTCTGTTGATGGACACTTGGGTTGTTTCCAGTTTGCCTCTATTATGAATAAAGCTGCTATGAATATCCTTGCACCTGTCTCTGTCAACATATGAACTCATTTTGGTTGGTTAAAGATTTTTCTACCCAATTATTTCATGTGTCCCCAGGCAAGTCCCCATCCCCACAGAGCTGGGGCATCTGAGCAACATCTGTAAAGAAAGAGGAATCACAGGGTCATAGCTGCACTGAGATGGGAGGTCCTTCCCCTCTACCAGACCTATTTTACAGATAGGAAGATAGACTCTAGATCCAGAGGGACTTGCTTGAGGTCACACAGTGTCAGATCTCTGGGGCCCCTTTCAACCTGCCCTCCAGGAGGCCTGCTTGCCCTGCCGAGGGCTGCCCTTGAGGGTCAGCCCTCCCAGCTGTGGAGCTAGAGTCTGCCTTATTCTAGGGCTAGTGGGACTCTCTCTCTCTCTCTCTCTCAATGGGAAAATACCTTCACCCCATTCGCATGGGACTGAGGTCAAACCAGGTGTATGGGGCCGGGAGGCCCAAAACAGGAACCTTCCCTTCTCCTGATACCCCAGAAGCTCTCAGTAAAAGCTCAGCCGGGCTGGCTGCCCCATTTAATTTTCCTAATTAGCTGACAGCTCATTAGCAGCTCATTAGAAGCCCTGAATGCAGTGACAGTAACAAATTCGGTGCGACCAAGCAGTCTGGGGGTGTCCCCAGGGGAGTGACCCAGGCTGGGCTTCAGAGTGGGGGGCTACTGGGAATGAGCTCAGCCTCTGTGCCCACGTCTGAATCCTCAGAGTCTGAATCCTCGTCCTTGGATACCATTAAAGTGTCCCCTCCCCCAACCACCTGCCCACTGACACTTTCCAGCCCTGCCCCCAGCTTCAGGACCCGTAGCTACCCTCCTCTGTGCTCCTCTCCTGTGAGGACCACATAGGAGAAGGCAGTCTGGCTCCAAGATAGGAAGGGGGGACCCCAAAGCCTCGAGGGGCCCCAGAGAGCCCAGACTTTCTGCCCAACACTGGGCACCAGGCCAAGCCTGGGAGACCTAAGCGCCCCCCGTCCACTCACTGAGTCCTGAGGCGCATGCTCTCTAAACCCTTCTCCACTCGTCCCTCCAGCTCCGGTAGCAGCTCTGTCTGTCTGTCTGTCTCAGTCTATCTCCATTCATTCAACATTCACTAGGCACCTATGATTTGCCTGTTCTGGGTTAAGTCTGAAGTAGCTACAAAGCTAGGTTACGTCAAGTCCCTAAGTAAAGGACTCATGACACCGCGGGAAGGAGAAGAGTAAACAGACATTACAATCCTGCGAGGTAAAGGCTGGAGTGAAAACTGCAGACGCATCAGAAGAGGGGACTCCAGGACCCCAGGGGTTGGATCTGTCAGGGGAGGCTTCCTGGAGGAGGCAGCATCTGAAGGAGGAGCAGGAGTTTGCTGCTTGTTCTTCAGACCACCACCTCTGCCTTCATCCTTCTCGCTGCAGCCCAGGCCTCCCCTCCTTACAGCTGAGCCCCTCCACCGCAGGGTCTCGGACCCACTGAAGGCTCCAGGGGCAGAGGCCAGAGACTGGGGATGGAGCCAGCCCCATGGGAGACAGCTAGAGCCTGGAGGGGGCAAGGGGAGACAGAGTGACTTTTCCTACGGAGGGCATGGGAGAAAGAGAGAAGAGGAAACGGGGAGGGAGGGGGCGGGAGGGGGGAGGAAAGTCAGAGGGGAAGGGCCCAGGCAGTCCCAGGCTCCTACAGCCCTGTGACCTTGGGCAAGTCGCTTCTCTCCCCTGGATTTCAGTTCTGTCTCCCCACTGCACTCCAAGGGAACCTTGCAAGGTAGGGCCTCACCATGGCCTGGGTGAGGAGGAGGGCTGCCTGGTGTGGCCACCAAAGGTCAGGGCTCTGCACAGCCGGCCTGGCTCCCAGTCCTGAGTTACCAACTCCACCTCGGGGTGGCCATACGTCTGCCACTGGGATCAATGGGAAGCCATTATCATCGCCACATTTTAATGACACCAATTAATTCCCCATCTGTGGGTCCCCTGCAGCCTTCAGTGCTGAAGGTTAAAGGGAGGGGCACTGGCTCAGGGTGGCTCTTCCCCAGGATGACAGTTACAGGCTGGTCTGTGTGGCATGTGTGTAGAAGCGTGTGTGTTCATTATCCTTGCATTGCCTGTGTATAAAGGCAATGTTCATCCTTTACTGGTTTACGTGTGTACACGTGTGCACTCTGTATGTGTGCATTGTATGTATACAAAATGTTTATGTGTACAAAGTGTAAATCTTTATATATGTCAAAGTACTGTATGTTATGTGTACAAAGTATGTGCATATAAATTATGCCTCTATATTACGTTTGTACATAATGTAAGGTTTATCTGTGTGCATTGTGTGTGTGTGAAGTTCCTGTGTGTGAGTCCTATGTTGGTGAACACCAAGAACACAAAGGATTTGCACCTCTGTATCCACTCGGATTGTGTGTAAGGGTACATTCTGTGTCTGCCTGCATCACTGTACACGTGCCTGTGAATGTGTGCTTGTACCTCCGTGTGCTGACTGTGAGGAGCCCTGGCCAGCAGATCCCCCCTCTGCTGCATGGGCGTGGGGTAGGGGGCAGAGGCTCCTCTCTGCTTCTTTGGGGACTGGGGTTCTGCCCTTGAGCCCAGGGTTCTCAAGGGTAGATCTTCTTGCACTCTGACATGGACCTGATGCTGCCTGAGCTTCGTCTGTGTTTTGAAGGATGAATAGGAGTTCACCAAGCAAATGGAGTAGTAGAGGAGGGAAGGGGGTTCCAGGCTAAATGTTCTAAGTGTGTTAGTGTTACACACACATTCATATAATCGTCACAGCACCCCTATGGAGTGAGCACTATCATTATTTCCATTTTACAGATGTGGAAAATGAGGCAAAGAGATGTTTAGTAGCTTGCCCCAAGACACATAGCTTAAAAGTGGGACAATCAGGATTCGCACAGACACACACTCACACCCACATTGGCACATATACACAATGCACATGTAGACAAGACAATGGACACACACTCATGATCACACACACATGCTGGGCACACACTTATGCACCTACACACGTTGCACACGCCCACACCCAGGCTGTGTCCAGTGCCCCCAGCTGTCCAGAGTGACCCAGACCAGAGCTCTAGCTCCGCCCTGGCTTTGCTGGGGTGGGCATCTGGGGGGAGGAAGGCGGCGAGAATGAGATGAAGGAGGACCAGAGGGAGGCGCCTGGGGGTTTTCTCTGCCTTGTAACCCTACCCCTGCAGCTCAGGAATGGAGGGCAGGGTCCTCCCCACGCAGCACACCCGAACAAATACGCCTGCTTTGCAGATCTCAGCACGGCCTCACTTTCTCCAGCAGCCACGGGGGAAGAACGCTGCCCACCCTGTCCCTGCCCAAGCCTGTGGAAAGGACTCTCTGGGAAATGGGAACCCCCATCCCCCCACCCAAGCCTCACATGTCCCCAGTCCCCTCAAGGGCCAGCAGTCACCTAGGTTCAAAAAGATAAAAACTAAAGCTGCTGCCTGCCCCGTGCACGATGCTTTCTCTGGCCCAAGGAGGCTCCCTGAGGGCCAGGCTGTCCCTAGCCTGTGCCCTCAAGGTCAAGCAGTGCCCCGGCCGCACCCTCACACCCAGAAGGCCCTGGACAGCTTGCCCTGCCTGCCTGTGCCAGAAAGCCAGCTTGCCATCCCTCCCCTGGGCTCTCTCTCTTCTTAATTAACAGGAAGCCATTGTGAATACTAAAGAAGAAATTAGCACCTGTCACTCATTTCTGGGTGTTTTTTAGATTTCTCAAGCCCTCTTTAATTAACCCCTCCAGTTCCAAAGCCCTGCCTCCCCTTGGGTGGGAGCCTGGCCTCTGCCCTCAAGGACCCCAGGCTAGCTGGTCTTGACTCCCTGTTTAACAGCAGCTTCCCATTCATCTCAGGCCCCCAAGGGGGGCCTGAGCCACCCCCAGATGTCGGGCAGTCAGATCAAGACATGAAATATACATGACCTTTCACCTTCCACTCCACATCAGGGAATTTATGGAAAGGAGCTGATCACACAAATGAGCAACATGTAGAAGGAGCTCCATCACAGAGCTGATTGTCACAACCAAAAGTCACAACTGCGTCCATGGGTATGGGATGGTTTCTTATGGGGCAAACAGTCCTAGTGGACAGCGACACAATAACAGTGACATAAATCTGTAGTTACTGCCATGGAAACTGTCCTTTATACACTGTTTTGGCAAAGCTGTAGGTTGCTAAAGTGCGTTTATAATATGACATTTACATAAAATCTTATTCTTTGAGAGAGAGTGAGAGAAAGGAAGAAGGCTCAAGAGACGGATGTTTTGGGGCTTCCCTGGTGGCACAGTGGTTGAGAGTCTGCCTGCCAATGCAGGGGACGCGGGTTCGAACCCTGGTCTGGGAGGATCCCACATGCCGCGGAGCAACTGGGCCCGTGAGCCACAGCTGCTGAGCCTGTGCGTCTGGAGCCTGTGCTCCGCAACAAGAGAGGCCGCGATAGTGAGAGGGCCGCCCACCGCGATGAAGAGTGGTCCCCGCTCGCCACAACTAGAGAAAGCCCTCGCACAGAAACGAAGACCCAACACAGCCACAAATAAATAAATAAATAAATAAATAATAAAAATAAAGGAATTCCTAAAAAAAAAAAAAAAAAGAGACGGATGTTTTGAAGTTCCCAAAATGTTAACAGATATTATCTCTCAGTGGTGAAATCAGGTTTTTTTTTTAATTTCCTTTTTTTCCATTTCTTTGTGGTGAAATATATATTTGAATATGTCTATTTCTGTATATATATTCAAATCATAAAGTCCCGCAGAGGTGCACTGATTTGATGGAGGGCGCTGACTGAAAGGCTGCAGACAGGCGGGCATTCGGTGCCCCAGGGGCGGCTGGTGGGATCTTCTAACTGAAGAGGGCCCGGGAGGAGCCTCCAGAGGGCAGGGGAGCTGAGCAAGTCCTGCCAGAAGAAACTTCTTCATTTGCGTGGAAAGCAAGAGTATTTGGGACAGAGGGTGGGGTGGGGGATGGGAGGGGCCTGGAGGAGAGGTCTGGAGCTGGCAAACAGGCCCAGCCTCTTATTTCCTGTCTCTCCTCTCCCGCCCCTCCAGCAGGGGAGAGAGTACTGCTGGCTTGTGTGGGGAGGGAAAGCCCCGGGGCTGGAGCTCGCAGGCCTTGGTTCCCATTCTGTTGACCTCAGTTTCTTAATTGGAAAATTCTGAACTCTCAGAGCGTGGAGACTCCTTAGAGGCTGGCCTAGCAAGGCCCCAGGACTTGGGGAGAAGCAGATGGCCCCCTGGACAGCTGAGGGTTCGGGTCAAGCCTGGCCCACCTTGCTCTGGAGGCCTCAAGGGTCATTTAGGCCTGAGAGGCTGGAGCTTTAACCCCAGGGCCAAGCCCGAGGAATGCCATGGGCAGACTTGCAGACCAAGCACTCAATCCTGTGTGTCTGTTTTCTTCAATGAGAACTCAGAGCCCTGGGTGGGGGACCCCAAGCAGAGGCAGGTGTCTGTTATCTCTGAATTTCTGACTTGGGGCCCTTCAGCTTTAGGAACAGAATAGCCCACGGGCTCCAGCTGCAGCTGTGGCCAGTGAAGGCAGGAGGAGGCCAGCCCAGGCCACCTGCCCCTCCCACAGGCCAGGTCTGAGTTTGGAGCTGGCTTGGGGATGCCTGGAGCAGAGTTAAGGGTCGGGAGGGGAGAAAAAACAGCCTATTCAGGCCCAAGGCATGAAAAGCTGAGCGTTTAGACAACTCTCCTCAGTGCTTTCCCCAAGCGAGGCCTTAAGGGAGAAGCACAGGGCAACACCAGGCCAAAATTCTCCATTCTTGAGGCCGAAGTACCACATCCAGACCTTCAAGATGGGACCTCACAGGGGCAAATGCAACATCCTGAATTTCTGGTCAAAAAATTAACTGCTGGAGGCACATGAAAAGATGCTCAACATCGCTAATCATCAGGGAAATGCAAATCAAAGCCACAATGAGATATATCACCTCACACCGGTCAGAATGGCTATCATCAAAAAGAACACAAATAAAAAATGTTGGCGAGGATGTGGAGAAAAGGGAAACCCAGTACACTGTTGGTAGACATGTAAACTGGTGCAGCCACTGTGGAAAACAGTATGGAAGTTCCTCAAAAAACTAAAAATAGAACTAGCATATGACCCAGCAATTCCACTCCTGGGTATTAAAAAAAAAAAAAACTAAACACTAATTCCAAAAGATACGTGCACCCCAATGTTCATAGCAGCATTATTTATAATTCCCAAGATATAGAAGAAACCTAAGCATCCATGAACAGATGAATGAATAAAGAAGATATATATACACACACAATGGAATACTCCTCAGCCACAAAAAAGAATGACATTTTGCCATTTGCAGCAACATGGATGGACTTGGAGGGCATTATGCTAAGTGAAATAAGTCAGACAGAGAAAGACAAATACTGTATGATATCACATATGTGGAATCTAAAATATACAACAAACTGATGAATAACAAAAAGGAAGCAGACTCACGGATATAGAGGACAAACTAGTGGTTACCAGTGGGGAGAGGGAAGGAGGGAGGGATAAAATAGGGGGAGGGGATTAAGAGGTACAAACTATTAGGTATAAAATAAGCTACAAGGATATATTGCACAACATGGGGAATGTAGCTGATATTTTATAATAACTATAAATGAAGTATAACCTTTAAAAATTGTGAATCACTATATTGTATACCTGTAACTCATAATATTGTGGAGCAACTATACTTCAATAAAAAAAATGAACTGCTGGAGTTGAAGACGGAGGAGACCAGGCAGCCCACGTGAAAAACAGGGCTGGAGAAAGACCCTAGAAGCCCCGGGCAAGTGTGCCGTGACCACAGGCATCCAGTGCCAGAGTGCGCCCAGCCACGAGTGGCCGGGAGGTTTGCTTCGGTCCCACTGTTCAGCCATGGCTTCAATGATGGGCTCAGTTTCAAGGACCATATTTTCAGAGGCTTTGACACCCTGGGTGGTCCAGAGTGGGATGAACAGGAGAGTGATGGGTCTGGAGACCATGAACTGGGATGAGGAGAGGAGACAGTGAGAGAAGCAGTGGGGCAGCTTGTTGTGAAACAAAGCCAGGGGCATGGCTGATGCTGTCAGATCTCTGTTGGGCTGACAGGGGCAGAGGATGGGCCATGGGGGAGTGTAGTGGGTTGAATTGTGTCCCCCCCCACCCCTGAAATTCATGTCCACCTGGAATCTCAGAATGTGACCACATTTGGAAATAGAGAGGGTCTTTGCAATGTAATTAGTGAAGGCTCTCTAGATTAAACCATAGCCCTAAATCCTATAAGAAGAGGAGAGGACACACAGAGCCTCAGGGAGGAGGCCAAGTGAAGAGGGAGGCAGAGATGGGAGTGATGCTGCCACAAGCCAAGGGGCACCAGCAGCCACCAAAAGCTGGAGGGAGCAAGGAAGCATCCTCCTCTAGAGACAGCATGGCCCTACCAACACCTTGATTTGGACTCCTGGCCTCCTGAACTGTGAGAATTCTGTCATTTTAAGCTACCGACTTTATGGTCATTTGCTTTGGCCGCCCTAGGAAACTGATACAGGGAGAATGGATGGGAGGAAGATTTTAGAGTAATAAGAAGGCTTTTCTGCCCTGCAAACTGGTTCATCTGTACCATTTTTCTAGGTTCCACATATATGCGTTAATATACGATATTTGCTTTTCTCTTTCTGACTTACTTCACTCTATATGACAGTCTCTAGAAATAGACACAGATGTAGAGAACAAACGTATGGACACCAAGGGGGGAAAGTGGCAGGGGAGGTGGTGGTGGGATGAATTGGGAGATTGGGATTGACATGTATACACCAATATGTATAAAATAGATAACTAATAAGAACCTGCCGTATAAAAAAAATAAATTAAATTAAATTAAAAAAAAAAGTCTTTTCTAACAGCTGGAATCACACATAAGAGCAGATTGTCCTGTAAGGTAATGAGCTCCCTGTTGCCGTAAGGGCTCAGGCCATTGTAGGGGTGGAGGAGCCCACTCTGGAAAGGGGAGGGCTTCTGGTGACCCACATAGTTTATTTAGATCAAGATCCGGTATTTCTAACCTGGGCTGATGCCTGGCCTGAGAAGGAGTGGGTGGGAGCAGGGCGGGGGAAGCTTGCCCCATACTTTGCATTCTCACCACGCCTGGGCTCCAACACGAGCAGCAGACACCACACTCTGTCAGGAAAACCCTTGCCACCTTGCCTCCCAGTTAGAAACTAGTAGAAATGCAGGCACTCGGAAGAGGGGTCTGGAGACAGTGTGCCTTTGGTGCCGGGCATTGGGGTTTGAGGCCTGCACTTCACGCAGCCCGGTCGCTGGCAGCCCCACAGGCCTGGGCGAAGGTCAGCCGGTCCTGCGCCCACGGTCTGCACGACTCAGACAGGCGCCATCTCCCCCACTGCCCCAAGCTGCGCTCAGGGTCACCCACTGCAGCCTCTTACGATGGCCTCTCACAGCCAAGAGCGCATCTTCACTTTTAAAACCTTTCTCTGGAAAAGGCGCACCAAGATCACATCTAACTGAGCTTGCTCTGGTAACTGCAGAGAGCGTGCAGCCCAAGCGGCCAGAGAGGCGGAGACCGTGCCGGCCCAGCCTGGGTGCCGGCCCCTCCACGCGCTCTGGGACCCTCTCACTGGCCAGCCACTCTGGGAAGCCCTGCACGGCCCTCGGGAAGATGAGGGCCGGCATGGAGGCAGCCAGGAGGGCTCATCAGGAGCCTGAAGGTCAGCGGGAAAGATGGCCCCAGAGCAGGGGGTTTGCACAACAAGTGCTTCTGACAGCGGCAGAGTCCATGTGCCACCCCCCCGCCAAGAGCCCCGTAGGCAGCCCCAAGTCTGAGGGCCTCCACTGACCTTGACTGGGCCCTCGGCTTAGATGACTGGGCTGTATGCCGCGTGGTCTCTCATCCTCCAGGAGGCTGATCTGGGCTCGTTCTGATGGGAAGGCAGGGGAGCAAGAGTGTGAATGGAAGCACACGAGGCCTCTGGAAGCTTCAGCTCAGAAATGACATGAGTCACTTCCAGCCACATGCGACTGGCTGGAGCACGTCACAGGCCAGCCCGGGCTCAGGGGCGGGGAGATAGACGGTAAAGCCACGCTGCGAGGGTGCGGCTACACATGGAGAGCCCAGCCACACATGGATGCTGAGAAAGCTTCCCAGGTGATGTTGGTTAAGACATCCCTACTGCTACCCTACCGGGAACCCCGGGGATAAAGGCACAGGGATGGAGGGGGGGCAGTGCCTGGCAGAGGATGGCAGTGACAGTGTGAGGGCCGGGCTGAGGCCAGGCATGGCTGGGAAGAATATGAAGGAAGAAAGGTAGGGAACGGGCAGGGGGTGGGCTTGCCACAAAGAGCCTAGGATGGTCTCAGGTACGATGGCTCAAAGCATCACCAGGTCACACTGGCTCCACTGCCACTGGGACAGACCCTCTTCGCAGGTGGCTCATCCCAGCGGCAGAGGCCCAGGCAGCAGGAAGTGGGGCCTGGAGCCCCTGGAAAAGCACAACTGTCCTGAGCTGAAAGAGCTCAAGCTGCTTCCCTCCTAGGTACATCCTGGGACTCCTACCTTCCAGCAGTGGTTGTCAAGAGGGGCTGTGACTGCAGCCTCGGGAGTCTTGCCGCCAGTCCAAGCGTGCAGGCCCTTTCCTGGCTCTTAGCCACGAATCACATGCATTCCCGTCCTCCCTGTCTTCCTTCATCCCGGGCTTCTTTACCAATGCGAAGCGATGTAAGCCTTCGAGGTTGCTGATGCTAATACTTATGTATGCCTCCTGGCTCTCACCTGAGCTCCCAGCTGCCTCACATTTCAGTTACATGGCCTGTGGGAGGGATTCCAGAGCCCTCTCCAAGTTCCCGTGCCTCTCTCTGCCTCTGGGCTCCCACCATCTCTCACTCTGCTCTTGGATCTACCTGAGCCCACCTCAGGGGCACTCAGAGTACAGAGCCCAGCCCGTCTGGCTCCATCCCCACCCCCTGCACTCAGGCACTTTGCAAGTCGGGAGGAGGGGAAATCAATAGAGGTAGGGGATTGAATTAGTCTGCTTGGGCTCCCATAACGAAATAACACAGACCATGTAACCCAAACAACAGAAATCTATTTTCTCGCAGTTCAGGAGGCAGGGAAGTCCAAGATCAAGGCCCAGCAGGGTTGGTTTCCAGTGAGGGCCCTCTTCCTGGCTTGCAGACTGTGCCTTCTCACTGTGGCCTCATACAGCAGGGAGAGAGAGGGAGTTCTCCTATGTCTCCTCTTATAAGGACCTTCATCCCATTGGATCAGGGCCCCACCCATATGACCTCATTTAACCTAATTACCTCCCTCCAGACCCCACCTCCAAATACAGTCGCATTAGGGATTGGGGCTTCAATATATGAATTGGGCGGGGGGGATACAATTCAGTCCATAACAGGGATGTTGACGCAGAGAGGTCACGTTACAAATGGAGGGTTTCGACCATCTCGTGCTCCTCTCACTTCCTCTCCCAGAGCGATGGGCGCGCCTCCCTGACCCCATATCTACCTCAACACTTCCCCCTGATTCAGGCCTGTCAGTCTCTCATCTTCTAGTCAAGGACCCACCAAGCAGTGTTTTGCAAACAAGTGGAGGACTTTCAGTGAATAACATCTTCCCCATCAGGTAGCCTAAATGAAATTTATTAGTGTGTTTCCAGAGTCTATGGAAGATCCTGATGCCCAGCCCCCCTGAGAGTCCGCCGCACCTGAATGCACTTGCAGGGTCTGAGCTTTCCTGAGTGGTTGTGGTTTTAATTAGCTACAGACTACTATTACTTTAGCTTCATCATTATCCATTCAGTTGCTTGTTGGTTAACCCTACAATGTGTAGGGATACATAGTTGCAACAACAGGGTTTCCAGCATAAAACTTCCCACTGCCGAGGGCTGGAGGTGGGCATTCACGTTGGTGCAAACATGGAACATTTCTGTCCTGTTCCTACCTTGGAGGTACATGTTACTCACCACCCCTCCCCACATTGCTGTACAGAAAGAAACTCATTACTGGTAATGAACCCCTAGAATCTGTATTAGTTGAATAACTAGCAGTGCACCATCAAGGTAAGATTAATAGAACTACTGCATGATTTTCAAGTTCACAGAGAATTGTTTTATAATCTGTTTAAGCTTATATTCATTAATAGTAAATATGCAGTTCATACATGCTGCCAGCAGCCAGCTGTCTGCCACTTACTTACTTGAGAATTCTCTTTGCTTAGAAAATGGAAGCAGGTGGGTGAGCCTTGCGGGGAAATTCAGCTTGGAGAACACAGTCCACTGCCTGGGCACTCGGGCCACTGAGATTTCCAGACTTCCATCAGGACACGTGCGCCCCCTTGCTTCCTTCCCAAGCCAGCCACCCATAAAAGTGTCCAGAGAGGCCCCAGGGGCATGAGCAGGGTCAGTGCTGTGGTTTCAACCCAGGCATCACTGAGTGATGCCCAGCTGGGGCAGGGCTCTTGGGAGCGGGAGTCTCAGCTGAGTCTCGGGCACCTGGGTCCTGGGCAGGAGGGGCAGACAGTGAATGTGAGTCACCTGTGTCTAAGCCTGTCATGTGAGCAGCTCAAACCCGTTCCCCGAGGCAGTGAGGGTCAGAGATCGCACACAAGTGTGTGTGTTTGTGGGGTGTTATGTAAAACCCTTAGCCCGAGCCAGGAGGAGGCAGGAAGTTGAGGCACAGTTGGGTGCTCCTTCCTCCCACCTGGGTGCTTATGTCATCAGCTGGGATTTCTGCAGGTGGATGAGGTCTGCCCTAACGCCTTGTCTGGCAGCCTTTGCTTTTCATCTCTTTTAAATAAGCCACATCACGTCTTCTGGCTGCCACACACTGGCTCCTACAGTCCTTGAAGTTTCCAACACCCTGCCCGGGTAGGAAAGGCCCCTCCGTGGCAGAGTCTGAAGCTGTTCTCCTAGCATCTGTTCTCCCCTCCTTGGTGTCCCATATCCCTCGGAAGGTGGTCCATTCATCAAAATCAGTGACCTGACTGTGCTCTTTCGCACCCTGTAAAATCTTCCATTTTCCTTTAAACATGTCAAAGCCAAAGCAAAACCTGGAAGCTAGAAATGGTGTCCTCGTTAACCTAGAATGACCAGTAAACACCCCACAGCTCTGGATTGATGCAGTTGTCCTGTTGCCAAGGTGGGAGCACTGTAGACCCCTCAATCTTCACAAATCCTCTCTAAAAAACATTCAATCTCATTTTAAATCTCAACCCCCAAAGGCAGTGATTGGGACCTGTGCATGATTGACAAAGGGTATTCCAAGAAACCCAGGTCAGCTGAGAGTCTCCTGCTGGCCCCGCCCCCTGAGGGTTAGGCTCCTGCTGCAGCCTCGTAGGGAAGGAGGAGGGAAGCTGCTGGCTGAGGAGATGCTGGAGCCTCTGCCTGCTCTGCCCGCCCTGGATCTGGAAGGTTCGTCTCATGGGAGACATCCTGAATATAGAGTCCTGAGAGACCACCCGGCTCCCAGCTCCCACTTCCAACTGGGACACCTGCCTGGCTTCTAATCCAGTGGCCACTGAGCAGCCCGAGCAGCCCTTTCACTGAGCCTTGCTATACAGATAGGGGTTGGACCACATCCTACCCTTTTCACCCCAAAGATGCCTTTTATTATTTCTTTTATGGACTCTGTGTTTTGAAAGATTTTGTCACCCAAAAACTTCAGGTATGAGTGTGGCCAGAGCCGTTCATCACAGACAGAGATGCTCTCTCCATGACGTTCCTTGACATTTGAAAATAGCCTGCAAATCCCGTTACCTGCTTTGGGGCCCAGATAGGAAGCGGAGCTGTTGTGTGTCAGGATTACCTGGGGCGCCCCGAGGCCTGGGAGCGGGGCCGGGGAAGGCCTGAGAGGTCTCCGAGAGCCCTCCCACCGCGTCCCTCTGTGCATGTGACCCTCCTCCCACAAACTCCGCCCCCTCCCCACCCAGCAGCTCACATCCCACAACCCAGGCACCTCAGCACTCATCACCACCTACATCCACCCACCACACAAGGCTGAGTCCGCAGCAGGGGCTACATGAGGAGGTTCCCCGGGCTGCTCGGTCCCACCATGTCTCAGTGGGACACCTGCGATTTGGGCCTGGCTCTCATCACTTCGGACACATAGCATCTTGCTGGGCAGCTGCTGCCACAGCCCCTGGCTCCCCAGGAGCTGCACAGAAGCTGGGGAAGTAGAAGCCCTGGAGATAAAAGTGAGGGGCAATGGCCTCAGAAGTTATGCCCTGGTTTCGAGGGTCACGTCTGAGCCTCTGCTTCAGGCACAGAGCAGCACGTGAACAAAAACACACGTGAGCAGTCCCAGGAATTTTCACGGAGGTCTGGGGAGGCAATCCTCGGACAAAGACTCAGTTTCCTGCTGGTACCATGGGGGGACGGCTCAGAGCCATTTAATTTAGGCGTAAATGTTCCTGTGTCCCTGTGGCCAGGGAGGGTTGGGGACATTCGGTTACACAGACACAGAGGACGCCTTGTGCTCGTCCTGTCGGGAGGGCCCGGGACAGGTCCCGTCCGAGGCTGCAAGCCTCTCCTGCCCCTCAATGCCACCCAGTAGTAGGAAGGCACTAATGCATCCTCGGGCAAGCAGCCTTATGATTCAGTTTGCGCCTTCTCCCCTCTCCGTGTAACTCAGTGGGTAAATAGACACTTGAGGAAAATCAGTCTGTCTTCCCGGCTAATCTCAGGGCTCGGAGCCGCGGACTCAACCCAGGCGCACTCTCTGTCGCTCCCTGCTGGCAGCCCGCTGGGAAGGGGCTCTTTCGTGGTCACCGAGAGTCTGCCCCAAGGACATCGATAGGAAAATAAAGTGCTTCAGGGACACATCGTCATTAAAGCCTGTCCTAGTAAACTCAGACCAGACTGCCCACAAATCCTTGCTAATGGGAACATGATGGGCCCCAGGGATGGGGGCCCCGTGCCCAGAGGACTGGGGGTGGCAGCCACACTTGGAGGCCTGGGTTCATTTTGGATGAGCTAGAATGAAGGGTCAAGACACATGTCATCTGAGGAGGAGTCCAAGAGAAGTGGAGACATTTAGACTAGAGAAGGCTCACAGGGCTGTGGGGATACCTTCCATTCCTAAGGGGCCGTTACGTGGCAGAAGGAGCAGACTTTAAATAGTTCCCAGGGGGCAACTAAGGAGCAGGTGTCAGTTAATACGAAGACTCTTCTAGCACTTGTGTGTTTCCACGGTGGAATTCATCTGCCTTGAGACATAGGGAACCCGTCCGTCCCAGGGAGCGTGTCCTCTGAGGCTGCAGGTGGGGATCCCTCCCCTGGGGGAGAGTTGGGCAGAAGAAATAGTGCAGATAGTCCATGATTCTGCAAATTTGGGCTTCAGGAAAGTATCTGGTCCATGATTTTCTCATTTACTGCTGATGGGAGGCTATCGAATGATGATTTAGCTATTGAGGGTGTTACCTATCACTATCCAGATTCGCTTAATCAAGCTATAAGGAGGTTTGGCCACGTCTCCTAGGGATACTTCTCCAAATGGCATTCATGTCATCCCACTCCATTCTCATCCTTGTTCTTGCCAAGGCACAGTCACTGCCCAGTTCTTGAGTGAGGGACACAGGCTGCTGTGTAACCAAGATGGTGCCTTGATGCCTGGGTCTCCCTTGGGCCCTGGGTTCTGTGACCCCTGCCCAGTGTCCAGAAGCCCTTGTGCAAAACTCACGATTAACTCTGGGTCTCTCTTCACATGCTTTCTCTCCTCTAGGCCACTTTCCTCTCTCTCCATCCACCTTGATCCACTCCAGACTTTAAGTCCATCTCAAGCAGCCATCTTCACTTCAAGGTCTGATGGCATCTCAACTTAGCCCTCTTCGGTCCACTGCCACCCCTGACTTGGTCTTTCTCAGTGAGTGAAACCACCATCAGTCTGGTTACTGAAGCCAGAAGTCATTCTTGACCCCCTGCCCCCTTTTCTTCACACTTCACATCTACTCATCATTTGATCCCATCAATTCTATCTCCAAAACATATTTCATATCCACCTACTTCTCTCCATCTTCTCTGCCACCATCTTACTCAATGTCCTCTAACCAATCTCCCACCTCTTGCTCCACTTGAGTCATTTGTTACAGAGAAGGCACAGAGATCCTTTAATCAGATGCCATTTCCCAGCT
This sequence comes from Balaenoptera acutorostrata, assembly GCF_949987535.1. Taxonomy (NCBI): domain Eukaryota; kingdom Metazoa; phylum Chordata; class Mammalia; order Artiodactyla; family Balaenopteridae; genus Balaenoptera; species Balaenoptera acutorostrata. The sequence goes on along the minus strand of NC_080072.1, from coordinate 48,698,335 downwards.
GAAAACTTGTTGATGGTTTTCTGCTGTATTGAGAATAAACAGGTTCCTTCCCGTGGCCCCTGAAGTCCTGCAGCACCTGGCCCTGCCTCTCCCTCACCCCTGTTGTTCTGGCCTTTGGACCAAGTCCTAGAACCCAACAGGCTCTTTCCCCTTTCCTTCTGCCTAAAGCATTCTTCCCTTTAGCCTTCCAGCATCCTCAGAATTGCTCTCAGATAAGGTTTCTATTCTGTTATTCTCTATTACATTACTCTTTCCTTTATTGCTCTAATCACAATACATAACTATTTTACTATTTGTTATAGGTCTCAGTCATCTTTCCCTCCCTCCTCCAAGACTGCAAGCTCCTTAAGGGCAATGACCTTGACAGTCTTTTACATCATTTTCTGTCCAGTGCCTGTCACAGTGCCCGGCACATAGTAGACGGTCAATAAATACTTCTTGGATGAAGGACTGAGTCTCTCAATCCAATTCTACTGAGTTCTTTGTGCAACTCCTGGTCCTTCGTGCTGGTGCTGCAGAGTGTGGTGCTGGTCACGTTGGAGGAAAAAGGAGACGTGGGCAGTGGTCAGACTGCTCTTCCCCTCCAGGCAAGCAGAGTGTACTAAGGGCAAGACATCCCTGCTGAGATTGAATATGGGGGTGGGGGACCCAACAATGGTTCATGGTCAGGGACTGTGTTAAAAATACAGTCAGTTGAAAGTTGCTATAAAATTCAAGGGGCTGAATGACTAAGTTCTCTACTGATGGGAGGAAGGATGTCAAGCTACAACCAGGTAACTGCTTCTGGAGGGAAAACAACTCTTGTAAAAAATTACCCATTTCAATGGGCTTTGGGATCTTTTCCATTAGAAGCCCGTTCTATCAAAGTTCCAAAACAGCAATGAGGATCCTGCGTAAGAACCCCCTCGCTCCTCCGGGGACCGGCCGCAGGCAGCAGACTCAGAGATGGGCGGCGGCTGGCAGGTGGCACCACCCTTAGCTGCGGGGCTTCGTTCCAGAGCAGATGTTTGCCTCATCCTGTACCCCAGAAGGGGTCTGAGCCTTCAGAAACAGTCTGTGCTCCCTGAAGCAGGGAGCTGTCCGTATGACGAGGAAAATCATCACTCCACCTCGCATTATCTTAAAGTGGTAAGTGATGGCAAATGCTAGAGATACTGGAGAAGGGCGAGGTGGAGAAATGGTTCAGCAGCTGACTTCTGAACTCCATATTTTCAGCTGCACAGCTACACACACTACCTGATGAAGAAATATGGGAAATCAAAACATTTATAGTGATTCTTAACCCCCACTGCCCTGCGATGGGAATTACAGCGCTTGGCTCCTGGTAAGCATCAATCTGTCATGTTTGCACAGACAGGGCGGCTTGCGTGAATTCCTGAGGAGGCAAAGGAGCCCCTTTTCTTTCTTCTGTCAAAAACATATCCAAAGGCTTCTAAAGACTGTTCCTGACAATGACCTGTTAGAGCATTTAGAACTTATTTTTATTATGCAAAGTCCTGCAGAATGCAGCTCTCCCTGGGTGTGGTTGGGTCTTACTCAAATTTATTAGCATGCAAAATAATCCTACTCTGTTCCGAAACCTCAAGGCCCAAACTTCACAAAATTACCTCGACTTTTGCTGGAAGACAGTGTTCATGAACCACTTGGCCTTTTGGAACTCTGAGATTGAACTTTACAGCAGTCTCAGGCCTGAACTACAAATGCCTGGAGACACACTTGAGCCTGCTGCCTACGTTCAAATCTTGGTTCTGCTACTTCTTAGCTGTGTGACCTTGGACAAATTTCTCAACCTCTCTGTGCCTTAATTTATTCCTCTTTAGAGACAAAAGAACCAACTTCAGGCTGTTATAAGGATTAAAAGAATACATGTAAAGGGCTCAGGATGGTGTCTGGCATGTGGCAAGTGCTCTGTAGATGCTGCTGCTATTATTACATTATGACCCTGAAGAGGGGCTTTAGTTAAGAGACAGTGATTGCTTCCACTAATACAGCTCAAAGTCCAGCTAACAAGGCGACGCTGATCTCTAGTAAACTCAGTGTGAACCAGTGCCTGGACCAGGAAATACTGGCTGCCACCTCCACACAAGAGCTTCCCCCTCAGGGGCCAGGGAGGGTGTCAGCTGCTCATCTTCCACCTGCCTTGCCCCTGGTCAGACTGGAAATGCTGACTCCTGGGACGGTACAGTTGCCCCGGGGATGGAGACAGCTTTCTGTGCTGATGAGAAGAGTCTCTCCTAAACAACAGGGTGATGTCAGGATCTTGTCTGCAGACCCCGCCGTGGGTGAGAGGGTCAAAGCTGTCTCAGTCCCCCGAGGACAGGGAGATTTATGTAACCTCTGTATCAATGCCAAGGATATGTCTGGTCTGGAGATGCTGCAGAGTCCACTTAGGAGAAGTTCATACTGGGGGGAGGGGTCCGCACTGCATCTGTGGGTCTGTCCTCTGTGCCAGGCCAGGAACCACTGCATGTTTTGCGGAGAAGGTCCTCTGAGGTCTTCACCCTGAGTTCACTGGGTCCCTCAAAGATGTCTGGGGTGGCACCAGGCAACCAAGAGGGGAAGGCTCTAAGAGAGCCAGTGGTGACACTGCCATGGGCCTATTAATCTTCCCAGTGTTCCACTGTCCCTTGTGTGTTGCTGCTTCAAGTGAGGCCACTGGGGCAGTGGTGGGAATCCCCATGGCTCCGGCTGAGGGCTGCTCCGGATAATTTAGGGAACAGAGAGAGAACAGAGAGAGCTGATTATACCAGCAACTGAGGAAGGCAGCCACAAAAAAGCTAGACAGACACTGCACATGGTCTTCCTTTGAAGAACAAAAGCAAAGAAAATTGGCTCACCAATGAGAATGAAGTGAGAACCATGTACTGAGCAGAAATCACAAGCCTAAGCCTGCTCACTCAGGAAAGTACAGGATCCTGAAGAATAAAACTGAACTATGTGAGACCTCTGAATAGTGAAAATTTTTACTTTAAAATGCTTTGTAAAGTGACGTTAGCACTTGTAGAGAAGAAACAAATGCACAGCCCAGGGAGACGTCTTGTCTTCAGGCTGCCTGTGCTTGCCCTGGAAGCCTCTGCCGAGCCTCGAGTCCACAGCCAGGAGACGGCGAGGGTGGCTCCCGTCCCAGCCTGTAGGTCCTCTTGGCTGTTACAAGTCAAGTGTGCCTTTCTTTTAGGCTCCCAGAGGCCATGGTTGGAATTTAAGATCTAAATTTCAGCCTTCTGCGTCCACACAATCTCAGATCCAGCTGGGCAATGCTAGATTTATCTCACTGGGTCTAGGTTCCAACCTCAGGAATATCTCCCTTGCCACCCCCTCGCTCAAGCCCCGGTGACCACCCAAGGGCATCAGTCTGTTTCAGGAAGAACCCATTTACGCTCTGTGCTCTTCACTTTACTGTCATTTGGTAGGAGATTGGCAACCACAGACAAAGCTGCCCCAGGTCAAAACAATGCAGAACTGACAAGGGTCTGGATCACCTTGGGTGTCAGGAGGAGACAGATGGTACTCACTCAAATGGGGTAGTTGAGAATCTAACAAAGAGGCTACTTGTAAAGGTACGAGAGAGTTTAGGGAAACCCATGAAGGAAGACACAGTCCCCAGGGCAATAGCCCCGGTCTTAGCCCGAAAGGGCGGGGAACACAGCTGTGAGGGAGCGCTGCCGGCAGGAGCTGAGGTCTATATAAAGAGAATGCAGTGACTTCCCAGTGGCCCAGCACTGGGGCAATCAAGGCCTAGACCTCTCCCCTCCCTGAGTGCCTGTTGGTGTCCCCCACTGACAGAATCCCAGCGAACCCAGAGGCCAAGGGAGCCTGTTGATTCACTCCTGAAAGATCACTTCTCTGAGTGGAGATGGCAGAGCAGGGCAGAGTGGTTCTGGAGGGGCAGATGGAAAATCTCCAGCCCAGGGTCATTTCCCAGAGGCCACAGCTTCTTGGTCTCCAGCCAGGTGCAGCCATTATGGAACACAACTTCCCTGGCCAATTTCAAAGCTCTGCTTACTGCTGGGAATGCATGTTTGAACAAAGCCTTTATTCTCTATTCCAACAGCAGGGCTGGAATTTAAAAAGCTTCATTTTCAAGACTGGCTGCTTTCAATCTTTCTAACCTGGAACTTACATTTTGGAGTCAAATAGAATTATTCAAACAAAGCATTTCAGTGATAAGCACAAAGCGTTTTGAATTTTTTCTCCTTTCCCCTCCCTACGCCGCATAACATTCCTACTCAAAATGTCAGGACTGTTCTGTGGCCACCTCTTACAACCGGCCTCTCTCAGCTTCCATTTCCCCAGGTCTTTGTTTCTTCAGCCTGTGTCCTCACCCAGGTGTGCTGTTGTCCAGGCCACGAGAGGCCAGTCCTAATGCAGACTGGCCGAGGACAGGGACCTCTCTAACTACCCCAGGAGCACTTTCATACTCTGACTCCTGCTTCCGGGTTTGGCAGAACCAGGTGTTGTTATCCAACCAGTCTTCCTTATTAATTATACTTTGTTATCTTTTTGCTCCCCTGACCCCAACCCATTTTCCTGTCTTCTGCGATTTAAGTCCGTCTCTAACATCCTCTTGTTCTCCTCAGCTGAACTTCTCCCCAGCCCCTGGCTGGCATTTATCTTTTATCATATTCCTACTGCCTTGACCTGTCTGTTATTCAAGTCAGAGTGTTGACTGGCATTTGCATTCCTTGGAAATAACACCTGCTCTGCACTGTCCTGGGCAGACTGTGTCCCTGTGTGTCATAACGAAGCCCAGCCCTCCATGCCGTAATGCACAGGAGGTGTCAGAGTGATTATCAGTGCCTTGGAGTGGGCCTGTCAGTCACTGAAAACACATCTGAAACAGAAGAGTAACTATTTTCACAGCCATGAAAGTAAATGGAGAAAGCAAGGCCACAGATCCCCAGATAGTAAAGAGGTACACAGTTGGAAAACAAAGCTCAGATATGGCCTGGCCCAAGTGTGTTCCATACAAATAAATAACAAATAGAAATAATACGAAAATTCTCTTTAGAAAGAGTGAGCTAAGTCCCGGTCAAAATGGTTCTATGTAAATCAAGTGAAGTGAGCTAAGTCTCGGTCAAAATGATTCTATGTAAATCAAGTGAAGGTCTGGACAGAGGACAGCTAATAGAACGCATTTTCTGGTAGATGGACAGTTGGCCTGGCCTGGTGCTGGGGTGGGAAAAGGTACAGATGTACTAAAAGGTTATAAAATGACTTCACCTTTCACTTAGTGCTTAGTTCTGGACCTCTGCTCAAGTTTACTGAGCAGAATCACTAATTTAAGACTGAAGAGAATGGTACAGATGAACTGGTTTGCAAGGCAGAAATAGACACAGATGTAGAGAACAAACCTATGGACACCAAGGGGGGAAAGTGGGGGGCGGGATGAACTGGGAGATTGGGTTTGACATATACACACTAATATAAGAGATAACTTATGTAAAAGAGATAACTAATGAGAACCTGCTGTATAGCACAGGGAACTCCACTTCATTATACAGAAGAAACTAACACAACATTGTAAAACAACTATACCCCAATTTAAAAAAAAAAGACTGAAATATGGATAGAAATTTGGATACTATTCAATTTAACAAGAGTTCTCCAATACATGATACAGAAGAAGGTATCACCATGAAAGTAAGAGCATTTTTGAACACAGGGACTATTCCATTTTCGGGCCCAGGGGAAGGACAGAATCCAAGCCACTGTCTTGGTTGGCTTTTCTGCTGGGAGACCAGTCACCTCACCTCTGCCTCTGGAAGCACCTCTGGGAAAGGTAAATCTCCACTCAGCTGAGACTGGCTTCTCTGCGGGTGAAAAGAATACGCTCCTCAAAGCTGGCTCACTAATCCCGGAGAGATGGTTTACGGGCTCCTGGCAGGACTGGAAGTAATAGGAAGGAGAAAGACTTGAAGAAGCTTCAACTCCAGTTTTAAAGTAAAGCTGGCAGATTCCCCCGGGGAAGCACACTGAAGGCACTGAGAAAATACTGGCCAAACTACTCAGCCAGGGGCAACATACATCAGTGTTACCTCTGACCCATTTGGAGGCTCGACGGTGTCTTCCAAATTTATCACTAGAAGCACGTCTACTACCTTCAGCCATTGAGGGGATTTATATGCAACTAGTACCTGCTCAGCTGGCCAGGTGTGGGGCATTTTGGAGGCCTAAGTGACAATCCCACGAGGAGCTGGAATGAAACTAGGTTACTACTTTATAAAGCAAAAGCAGATGCAAATTGCTTCCTCAGAGTTTGTCTGTGAGGCCAAGAGAAGCATCTCTTCACCCAGTGTGACCTAGAATGACAAAACTATTTGTCCAGCTGCAAAGGAGAGACCTATAATACTAAGAGGAATGATGTACCTTCCCCTGTGTCCAGCCTCATGACCATCCCCAAAGATGTGTGCCTACCTTTGCAGCAGTAGGCCGAGCTCAAAATTTGCTTTTTAGGGCTTACAGGACCTGATTATAGTCACCTCTTGTTCACGTAAAAATTAACGTGCATGGGTAACATCTGGTTTTTTATTGATTCAATCGATACATTGGGAATTTAGCAGCATGTTAATGGCAAACAGTTACAAAATCTATTCTTCTACATTTAAAATAAACTGTCTTAAACAATCTACAGCAACCTAAAATCACAAGAACACACGTGAATGGCTGAAGCACTTCTGCTGTTACGCTTATAAACAAGTTTATTAGTAATTTCCTAACAAATCTTCTAGTGCAAAGTGCACATAATCATTTGGAACCTCCATTACCATATCTGGCTCTCAGTTTCCCCTATAAATAATTGTGCCTAAATGTAAGAATTTGAAGTACAACTGGGCAAGTGTGCCCACAGCCTTGCTTTGAGGGCATCCACTCCTCTGAACAACTCTCGAAAACACCTTGAGTTGATTTCAGCTGCACAAGCCATCAAGCCTGTTGCAGGCTGTCCTTTAACCCCACTTTGGAGTTGACTGCTTCAATTTTAAAACAGGTGCAAACACTTGGCAGGGCTCAGAGCAGCTGAAACGCTAAAAGCTCGGCATACTATTGTCCTTTTCCCCTCCTAAACCCTCATTGCACTAGAAAGAGCAGCTCTGTTTCTGTACTGTTCAGCGTTGTTAGAGTTTCTTTTTGGTTCTAGGCAGGGCAATGGATTTAGCAGTGCCTTTGGTTGCTGTTCCTTGGCTTGAAGTCGCGGGGGGTTTCTCTATTTCTCCCTTGAGTTCAACTGAAGGGAGTCTGCTAGATATGTAACTTGAGTAACTCATGTCCAAGTCGTCCATGTTTTCCTTCTTACTGGGCACAGAAGTCTTTTCATAAGCAGTGGGCTAGAAATTTAAAAAAAAAGGCCTGGATTAATTTTGCAGACACAAAGCAATCCACATCAATTCAAAGAAGCGAGGGGCTACAAAGTTGTCTAGGATGTGCAAGTTGGAGCTCTCTTCCGATGTGAGATATAAACTAATCACATTGTGAAACTGTTATTGAATGCCAAAGAAAGCTCCTTTAGCACCTTCAAGAAAACTGAATTGTTTAGTGTCTGGGGTAGAGCAAACTACAGGCACAACTTGAAATCCACTGCCCTGCAAAATGAAAGTAAATACGTGGTACCATTCACACAGGCAAGTCCATCTGGACATAGTTGTAATCATTCATCTTTACGGATTTCTAGATGAGCTTAGACATTTGTATGGATTCCCTGACAAGCAAATCATGATTATTCTTTCTAACCTGGGTATAAAGTTGCTGCATGTGGCCCACTCCTCACATGCTCACCATTCTCTGCATTGATTCCAGGGACTGGCTTCTAACCCCAGTCACACCACTTGGGCAGGTCTGAAGACCTTTTGTAGTCTTGCTGCCTCACTGTTAAATGAGGAAAATGGTATTTGCACATTTACTACATGGGCTTATTATGAGAATGAACTAAGGTGGTGGCCACGAAAGTACTCTGTGAGCTTTAAAGCACAAAACAAGTAGAAGGAATTTTAACAGGCAATTGTGTTTTCTCAGGTCACTGCACCCCACAGTAGAGGAAACGGTCTCTAATCCTGCCGTTGTGAGGGAAGCAGAGTCCATTTTGACCTTAGACCCATTTTAAAAATGCTCACTTCCCATTAAATGAAGCTGGGCATAGAGTTCTAAAACAGCAGAGAACGTCTCAGGAGACCTGCACAAGCAGGATGGGGGATGAGACACAGAGCTATAGATGCAGCGAGTTCTCATTTACACAGAATGAGCTGGGAAAGGGCTCGTAAGTTTAATACTCTGGTTAACTGAAAGCATACACATGAGTTAATAATCAGGTTAACAATTTTCAAAGAATGTGAAAAGATTACATGTAACACAAAACAAATAAACCTGGTGTGTGTGTGTGTTGTTGTTTTTTGATCACTCTTGTGATACAAGTGACCATGTTTTATACACAGTAGCAGTACATATTTGTCCAATGAATAAATGAACTCCCAGGGCTGCAGCAAAACCTCAGATCATTTATGGATTTTTGGTACCTATATTTCTAGAAAAGAGAAAATTTACCAGATGTTTGCTTACTGCAGACAGTCCTTAAATATGTGCCTCTTCAGACTATCATTTTTGTATGACTTTATAACAGTATATGCTAATTCTTGAGCTGGTAATTTTGCACATTGAAAAATTAATTTGTGTAAATTTGGAAATGTAAAAAGGTCCTCTTCTGTATAGATTCATTTTCTCAGGAAAATTTCTGGGTTGATTCTCTGTGTATTCTTTCAAGAAACAGAAAACAAAATGTGTTAGCCTTCAGTAATACAGGTTGTGTCTTCTCCTTGAAAACTCCTTACGTTTAGCAACAGGGTGAGAGTACAACACCCCTGATGTTCCAGTGTCTGGCTGAAGACAAGCTGCTTTGTTTAGTACAGAACTGGTCCCTAGCTTGGACATTTCAATTCATAAAAATTTAAGTCACTTGACATACAAATCCTTTTAAAAGGTGAATCTAAGTTTAACCTTCTCTCTTTTGGCATTTCCACCTCTTGAGTTATCATCTGAGTAGTTGAGGAAATGCTTTTCGTCATGTCCACTACAACAAATAATCTATAGAATAGGAATAGAGACTCAGTCATTTTCTTTTTAACGTGTTCATATTCATATCTGGTTTAACATTTCCATTCTTCTTCACTGTTCCATTTGCTAATTAATGTACTTGAGTCGTTAAAGTAGACTCAGAAGTTGACGTCATTGGGAAGAAATACTCAGAAAGTCTCTATGGGTAGGATTAGTGATATAGATATTGTCTTCTTTTTTTCAAAAACACTAAAGGCTCTGATTTCTTCCTGGATAAGATATCTTAAGATAATTTGCAGAATCTTCTGGCAAAGTGGAAGGAAAAAGGAAACTAAACTAAACTGTTTGGCTGCTTCAGTGTAGGAACATGATATTTCTCAGTTTCATTCTAGAGCAAGATGAGAAAATGATCTTACTCAGCCACATTTACCTATTTTATTTACTTATATATAATTTTTAAGTGAATCAGTTTTTAAATAGGTAGTACATCCCCATGATTTAATATTCACAGTGTTCAAAATCTCCTCCTTGCCCCCTAGTTAACTCAGCTCTGCCTCCCATCCAAGACAACGAATACTATCAGTTTACAGTGCACATTTCCGAAGAGCTTTTATGTAACTTCAAGCAAATATTAGGTGGAACCACATGGAAGTGGTCATCATTTTTGCAGGTCAAAACAGCCTAATAATGGCAATTTTATATGGTTCAATCTAATCCATATATTGACGCACTTTCCTCTCACTTTTTTACACAAATGGTAGCCCACTGTAAACACTCTTTTACACCTTGATTTTTTTAAACTAAGAATTATCTTGAACATCATTCCATGTCAATACATAAAAGAGTTCTCATTCTTCTTTCAGCTATGCAGTGTTCTCTTGTTTGAATGTACCATAATTTATGTAGCCAGTTCCTTGATAATGGACATTCAGGTTGTTTCCAATCTTAACTAGTAAAAATAATGCTGCTGTGAATAACTTTGTACTTGTGTCATTGTGTACATGTGTAAATATATCTACAGGATATATATTTTAGAAGTAGAACTTCTGAGTTAAAAGTTGTATGGATTTGTGATTTTGAAAGACATCACCATATTGCCTTCTACTGCAGTTGTACCAACTTATACTCTTACCAGCAACATTATGAGTACCTATTTTCTTATTTCTTTTTCAGTTTGGTATTTAATACATATTAAAACTAATATAGTCAACAATTTTTTGGTTATCATGAATCTATTTTTTTTTAATTGAAGTATAGTTAATTTACAATGTGTTACTTTCACATGTACAGCAAAGTGATTCAGTTATATATATATTCTTCTTCAGATTCTTTTCCATTATAGGTTATTACAAGATATGAGTATGGTTCCTTGTGCTATACAGTAGGGCCTTGTTGTTTACCTATTTTATACATAGTAGCATGTATATGTTAATCTGAAACTCCTAATTTGTCTCTCTCCCTGCTCTGAGTATCCCCTTTGGTAACCCTAAGTTTGTTTTCTATGTCTGTGAGTCTATTTCTGCTTTGTAAATAAGTTCACTTGTATCATTTTTTTTGATTCCACATATAAGTGATATTACATATTTACCTTTCTCTGTCTGACTTACTTCACTTAATATGATAATCTCTAGGTCCATCCATGTTGCTGCAAATGGCATTATTTCATTCTTTTTTATGGCTGAGTAATATTCCATTGTGTGTGTGTGTGTGTGTGTGTGTGTGTGTGTGTGTGTACCACATCTTCTTTATCCATTCATCTATTGATGGACATTTAGGTTGCTTCCACATCTTGGCTATTTTAAATAGTGCTGCTATGAACATAGGGGTGCATGCATCTCTTCGAATTACAGTTTTCTCTGGATATATGCCCAGCAGTGGGATTGCTGGATCATATGATAGCTCTATTTTTAGTTTTTTAAGGAACCTCCATACTGTTCTCCATAATGGCTGCACCAATTTACATTCCTACAAACAGTGTGGGAGGGCTCCTTTTTATCCACACCCTCTCCAGCATTTATTATTTGTACACTTTTTAATGATGGCCATTCTGACTGGTATGAGGTGAGATCATTGAGATCATTGTAGTTTTGATTTGCATTTCTCTAATAATTATTAGTGATACTGAGTATCTTTTCATGTGTCTTTGGGCATCTATATGTCTTCTTTGGAGAAATGTCTATTAAAGTCTTCTGCCCATTTTTTTTAAAAATAAATTTATTTATTTATTTTTGGCCGTGTTGGGTCTTCGTTTCTGTGCGAGGGCTTTCTCTAGTTGCGGCGAGCGGGGGCCACTCTTCATCGCAGTGCGTGGGCCTCTCACTGTCGCGGCCTCTCTTATTGCGGAGCACAAGCTCCAGACGCACAGGCTCAGTAGTTGTGGCTCACGGGCCCAGTTGCTCCGCGCCATGTGGGATCTTCCCAGACCAGGGCTCAAACCTGTGTCCCCTGCATTGGCAGGCAGATTCTCAACCACTGCGCCACCAGGGAAGCCCCTGCTCATTTTTTGATTGGGTTCTTTGGGCTTTTTTTTGTATTAAGCTGTATGAGCTGTTTGTATATTTTGGAAATCAATCCCTTGTTGGTAGCACTGTTTGCAAATATTTTTAGTCAACCATATTTTAATTGAGCTTCAAAATCAGCCTAAAACTGGCTGCATGGAAACAAATCACAATGTTCGTTCCTTAACTCCCTGGTAACATCAATGCAAGTCTATTTACCTATATGCAAATATTTATTGCAAATGCTTAAAAGCTTCTGTGTATATGTGTGTACCTTGTAAAATATTATGTGTGTATGTACTTTACCATTTCTCTTTGCTAATTTGCAGTTTCATTAAGTTTAGGATGCCATTATTTAGGAATCAGAATCCTAAGAGCTTTCCTAAAGACTGAGTCTCCCTTCTTAAATATCCCCTCACTAAAACTGTTCTCTGATGCTAATAAAACATGGATGCAGGCTGGCCCACACGGTGCCCTTCAGGCCAAGTTACAGCTTTCTTCACCAAGAGCCAAGCCTCTCATCTCCTTGGAATATAAACAGCCAAGGCAAATTCCAACTTCCAGGCTTTTCTCTAGGATTTTTAAAAGGATTTCCTCTGTAGGTTATAGGTTACCTAAATTTTAAGTTTCTATTTTTCTTCTCTCATAGTTGATGGGATTCTTCAGGGATCTATGCTGTAACTGATGCAATTTTACAGTTTTGTAAGTAATAGAACAGAGAAATGGAAAGTGAAATTGCCAAGGCTATAGAAGTTACTAAGATCTTCCAGGTCATGAAAGGCGTATAGAAGGTGATGAGCTCCCATAAGATTGTACAAAGGGGGAGAAAGATGAGAGAGGAATTTCAATATTCAGTTCTAGGGGGAAAGAGTCTATCTAAATGATCATTATGAGACTGTTGGTCATAATTATCGGTCCAAAAGAGGATCTAAAAAAACACTGTAGACTGTTTTCCAAGAGAGGATCTAAAAATCATTGTAAACTGTTCTCTAAAGATACTGGTGTAATATACCATTTCACAGTGACCAAGAGAACCTGGCTATCATCAGAAAGCATCTTAGAAATCAAAGAAAAAAATTCTTCTATCCTTATTTATCATGAAGAATTCATATCTGAAATACTGCAACCAGTCTGGATAGATATAAAGGGACCAGAGAAGGTTTACAGACAGGCTACTGATGTGCTAATGGGTGGAGGTTCTTTATGAGAGAGTTCTTCAACCTAAAAATATAAAGAATAAGACGATATATATACATATATATTTATATATATATACACACACATACACATGTATATATATAATCACAATTTTAAAATGCAGAAGGGGTAAGATTTCAGCACTGTGAAGCTAGACAGCATCTCTGAGTGCTGCAGTCAGGATGGTTACACCAGGGGCTCCCCCAAGCACCATTTCAGTTGTTCCTCATCTTTGACAGACTCTTACCATTTGGGACTGCTGAAGAATAGTCATTCCTACTAGAGGCACAATGATAGAAAAGATGACCTTACAAGGTTCCCTCTGGTTCCATCTTTTTGTAGTTCAGCACCCTGGGCCTGATTTCTCCAGATGATATTGTTAATCTTGAAAAGGGGGCTCCATGTGTGCAAGGGGAGATATAGAACCAGAAAAAATGGGCTAAATACACATATTTCATTATTCACTGGCATAACTTTAACTTGATGAACTCATCTGGTGATAACGGATGCAAAACCTGTAAGCTCTAGGCATATCCCTGCAAGTTAATACCAGTGCACAATTACTAGAAACTGTTACCATTTCTCTGAATTTTGAGTAAAATACATGCTATTTAAGTCAAGTGGTTTATCACCATAGCAACCATTTCTAGAGTCACACATTCAAATTATAGGCCTGCACAAGGTCCAAGTGACAGAATATTCGGATGTAAGTTTTCAGCTATAGTTTTACTTGCAATGGTCACCCACTTTCTCTCACATTCCTGTGGTTTTCGGAAGGAAGAGGAAGGGGGAAAAAAAGCAAAGGGAAGAAGAGAAATTGACTTTCAAACATAGATTTCTTATATAAGCCTACCCACATAAAGAGCAGGGCCTTCTATGGCGTTAATGAAAACAAAATCTAACTTGTAAATTAGAGAAAGATATAAATATCTCTCTTTTCTTTTTAATTAAAGTATAATTTACATACAGTAGAATGTGCAAATCTCAAAAGTATAGTTTGATGAGTTTTGATAATGAATAGAGCTATATAACCAACACCCCAATCAAGAAATAGAACAATTCCCCAAGAAGTTCCCTCATGCCACATCCCAGTCAACTCCCTCCCATCCTGGGGCTATAAGTGTTCTGACATTTTTCAACATAAATTACTTTTGTTTTTTCTAAAACTTCATATAAACAAAATAACATACAGTATGTACTCTTTTGTGCCTTGTTTCTTTTGCTTAACATGATTTTTTTAATTGAAATTTTTATTGAGATAGTTATAGATTCTCATAGTATTATACCATTTTTGAGATTCATCTGTGTATTAGTAGTTCATTCCTTTTTATTGTCAAGCAGTATTCCATTGTATGAATATGTCACAATTTGTTTATCCATTCTTCTATTAACGAATATTTGGGCTGTTCCCAGTTTGGGGCTCTTTTTTTATATAAAGCTGCTATAAACATATTCTACTAATCCTTTTTTGAACTTACATTTGGGATTGCTGGGTAAATGGTAAGTAAATGCTTAACTTTATAAGTAACTGCCCAACTGTATTCCAAAAGGACTGCACCATTTTGTATTCCCACCAGCAATGTAGGAAAATTCCAGTTGCTCCAATATTTGCTAAAATTTCGAGTTGTCAGTCCTTTTAAATTTTGGGCATTCTAGAAAGAGTGTAATGATATGTCATTGTAACTTTTCCTGATATCATTTGCATTTTCCTGATAACTAATGATGTTGCACTTTTTTTTCATATGCTTATTGACTACTTATATATCTTTCTATCTGAAGTGTCTGTTCAAGTCTTACGGCCATTTAAAAAAATGAGTTGTCTTTTTATTACTGAGTTGTAGGAATTGTCTTTATATTCTGGATACAAGTCCTTTGTCAGATATGTTTATTGCAAATGTTTTTTCCCTGTCTGTGGCTTGCCTATTTCTTTTCTTAATATGCTTTAGATGAGCTAATATGTTTACTTTTGCTGAAGTCTATTTTATCCAGCTTTAAAGGGCTTTCTGTGTTTTAAGAAATCTTTGACTACTCTCTGATTGGAAGATATTATCCTATGTTTTCTCATAAGAGCGTTTATAGTTTAGCTTTTAAACTAATTTCTGTATACAGTGTAAGCTAGGGGGGTCAAAGTTATTATTTTCCCATATAGATGTACTATTATTCTAGCACCATTTATTGAAAAAACTATCCTTTCTCCATTGAATGGCTTTGAAATATCTGTAAAAAATCAATTGACCTCATAAGTGTAGGTCTCTTTCTAGACTCTCGATTTTGTTTCATTGATCTATTTATCTACTCTTAAACCAATATCACACTGTATTGATTACTGAAGCTACACAGTAAATGTTGAAATCAGATCATGTAAGTTCTCCAACTTTGTTCTTTTCATGTTATTTCAGCTGTTCTAGGTCTTACATATTCCCAAATAAATTTTAGAATCAACTTGTCAATTTCTATCAGAAAAGCAAAAGCCCTAGATTTCACTTGGGGTTGCTTTAAAGTTATAAATCAGTTTGGGGAGACATCTTAATAGTATCAAATCTTCCAATCCATGAACATGGTATATCTCTCCATATATGTCAGCCTTCTTCAATTTTACTTAGCAACATGGTGTGGGGGTTGATATATATATTTCACATATATTTTGTTAGATCTATCACTAATATTTTATGTTTTACAATAATATTTTAAATGGTTTAAAAAGCTTTGTTTTCCAATTGTTCATTGCTAGTATATAAAAATACAATTGATTTTGTATACAAATCTTGCATCTTGCACTTTAAGTTCAATTTCTGAAGATTCCTGGGGATTTTCTATGTACACAACCATGGCGTTTGCAGGTAGGCACAGTTTTATTCTTCCTTTCCAATCTATATAATTTTATTTCTTTTACTTGCCTTGTTGCATTGGCTAAGACCTGTAGTACAATGTTAAAAAGAAGTAGAAAGGACATCCTTGTCTATCTCCTATCTTCAGTGGAAAAGTGTTCAATATTTCACCATTAAGAATTATATTAGCTTTAGAGGGGTTTTCTTTTTTTTCTTTTCTTTTCTTTTGGTAAAAATCCCTTAGTACGTAAAAGAAAGTTCCCATCTGTCCCTAATCTGCTGAGGGTTTTTCTCATGCTTGAGTGTTGTATTTTATCAAATGCTTTTTTCACAATTATTGAGATAACTATATGGCTTTTCTCCTTTACTTATTAATATGGTGAATTATATTGATGTATTTTTGGACGTTAATCCAAACTTACATTCCTGGAATATACTATACACTTGATCATAATGTTGTGCCTTCCTTATAAATGAATTGGGAAATAGTCTCAAGAGTTTGTGTCATAAGCTTTCTCCTCTTTCCTTCTTAAATATTTGGAAGAACTACCCAGTGAAATCATTTGGGACTGGAGTTTTCTATACCAGCAAGTTCTTAATTACAAATTCAGTTTTTTCAAAATAAGAATAGAACTATTTAAATTTTCTATTTTTGTGTATCTGTTTTGGTGTATTTTAAAGGAATTTGACCATTTCATATAAATTTTCCAATGTATTAGCATTAAATCATTCATAATATGTTCTTTTTAAAATTATTTCCTTCCTACTATTTTTGTTAGGAGGGTGCTTAATTTGATGTTCTTTTTCTAGCTTATTGAGATGAAAGCTTAGTTCTTATTATTATTGCTACTGTTTTAAACAGTCAACATTATTTTATATTTATTCACATATTTACACTTGCCAATGCCCTTCATATTTTCCTACAGTTACTTTCATCTGGGATCATTTTCTTTCACCCTGAAACTTTTCTTCTAGTATTTCTTATAGTAAGATAGGCTGGTAAAAATTCTCTCATCTTTTACATACTTGAAAACCTTTTTATTTTTATCTTTGAAGGAAATTATCACCAGATACAGAATTCCAAGTTGGCAGGTTTTTTGTTTTGTATTGTTTTCCATTTAGCAGTTTAACAATATAATTCCTTTGTCTTCTGGCTTCCATTATTTCTGTTGGGATGTCAAAAGTTGCTCCTTTGATGGCAACATGCCCCCACCCTCTACCCCAGATGCTTTCCCAATTCTCTCTCTCTGATCTAAAGAACTAAAGGATGGAATTCAAAGCAACCACAGACACCAAAGAATAGTGAGGGAATTCCTTAAAGGAGATAGCCAGAAAGGGGGAATCCTAAATTCTGCTCAGCTAAAGATAAATGAACCAACCTAAGATTTGAACTGCTGGCTAAGAGGCAATTTTCAGTTTTTATCCAATCAACTAATTGCCTGCTAAAACAGAAAGGTCAACACTTTTTGGAGGAACATAGTCAAATCAAGAGCCGGTACAACACAACATTCCCAATGTCTAGGATACAATCCAAAATTCCTCAAATTCCTCAACAGAAATAATAATCAATAGAGACAGACCCTGAGATGACCCAGATATTGGAATTAGCAAACAAGGATTTTAAAGCAGTTATGATCACTATTATCAATGATGTAAAGTGAAAATTTATTTGATGAATAAAGCAGCTCTCCATAAAGAAATAGAAATAATAAAAAGAACCAAATGAAAATTTTAGAATAAAATATAATATCTGAAATTAAATATTCACCCGATAGGTTTAACAGGAACATGGAGACAACAGAGCAAAGAGTAAAACTGAAGATAGATCAATAGAATGTATCCAATTTAAAGAACAGATTGAAAAAAATCAATACAGCCTCAGGGACTTATTGAACAATATCAAATGGTCTAACATATGAGTAATTAAGAGTCTCAGGAAAAAATAAGGAAAAAGTAATCACAAGATTTCCCAAACTTAGCAAAAGACAGAAATACAGATTCAAGAAGTTCAGCAAATCCCAAGCAAGATAAATGTGAAATGCATTCCTAGCAATATGATTGTCAAACTGCTGAAAACCAAAGATAAAGAGAGAATCTCGAAAACATTCAGAGAAAAGTGACACATTACATATACGAAAAGAACACTTCAAATTACCAGTGACTTCTTATCAGAGAATCTGGATTCCAGAAGGCAGAAGAATAACATCTTTAAAGTGTGGACCAAAATTACCTGTCGAACCAGAACTGTGTAAACAGAGAAAACGTCCTTCAAAAATTAAGACAGGGGCTTCCCTGGTGGCGCAGTGGTTGAGGGTCTGCCTGCTAATGCAGGGGACGCGGGTTCGAGCCCTGGTCTGGGAGGATCCCACATGCCGCGGAGCGGCTAGGCCCGTGAGCCACAGCTGCTGAGCCTGCGCGTCTGGAGCCTGTGCCCCGCAACGGGAGGGGCCGCGATAGTGAAAGGCCCGCGCACCGCGATGAAGAGCGGTCCCCGTACCGCGATGAGGAGTGGCCCCCGCTTGCCGTAACCAGAGAAAGCCCTCGCACGAACTGAAGACCCAACACAGCCAAAAATAAATAAATAAATAAATAAAGTAGCTATAAAATTAAAAAAAAAAAAAAAAAAAAATTAAGACAGGGCTTCCCTGGTGGCGCAGTGGTGGAGAATCTGCCTGCCAATGCAGGGGACACGGGTTCGAGCCCTGGTCTGGGAAGATCCCACATGCCGCGGAGCAACTAGACCCGTGAGCCACAACTACTGAGCCTGCGCGTCTGGAGCCTGTGCTCTGCAACAAGAGAGGCTGCGACAGTGAGAGGCCCATGCACTGCAATGAAGAGTGGTCCCCACTCGCCGCAAGTAGAGAAAGCCCTCGCACAGAAACGAAGACCCAACACAGCCAAAAATAATAAATAAATAAATAAATAAAAATTAAAAAAAAATTAAGAAAAAATAAAGACATTTTTAGATAAAAGAAAACTGAGAGAATTCATCACTAGCAGACATGCAATACAAGAAATGCAAAGGAAGTTCATCAGGCTGAAGGGAAATGATACAAAATGGAAGCTTAGATTTTCAGAAAGGAAAGAAGAGCATCAGAAATGGTAAATATCTGGGTAAATATAAAAGACAATTTTCCTTTTAATTTCTTGGAAATACAACTATTTAGGGCAAAAATTAAAACATTGTTTTGTAGGGTTTATAATTACATAGATGTAATACATGTGACAATTATAGCATAAAGGCAGGATAAGAGATGAGTGGAACCAAATTAATACATTTGAAATTGAAGCAATATTTTTTATAACCCAACCCAATGGGTTGGTTCTCCACAGGGGAAAATATACATAGCATATACTAGAAGCTATAATCTCTAAGGGGAGCTGAGCAGAAGCCAGGCTTGGGAGAGTAGGGAAATGATTGGAAAGGATTCACTAATATATTCCTTCAACCATGGACGTCTGGCTAAACCCGTGGTGAAACCTAAGCCTTACACAGGAGATTCTACTGGGAATAGAAGTACAGACAAAAGCCTTATTGTTTATGGAAGCCTATGAATCCAAACTAGCAACTGGAACTGTCAATAGCATTAGATCAAACAACAACAGGTCAAAATTCATGTTAGCACAATGAATAACTAGTACCTGTATTAGTCAGCTATTGCTGCAGCTATGCTACTGTGTTTGGGAGGTCCCCAGGTTCCATTATTCACTAGGAGGACTCACAGAACTCAGCATACAGTTGTACTCATTGCTATGATTTATTATAGTGAAAGGATGCAGAGCACAATTAGCAAAGTGAAAAGACACTTAAGGAGAAGTCCAGTGGAAACCATGTTTAAGCTTCTAAGAGTCCTCTCCCAGGAGTCACATAGGATGCACTTAATTACCCCAGCAACAAGTTGTGACAACACATGTGAAATGCTGTCAACCAGGGAGGCTTGAAGAGACTCAGCACCCAGGGTTTTTATTGGGAGCTGGTCATGTAGGCAACCTCTGCCTAGCACCTAGCAAAATCCCAGACTCCCAGAAGGAAAGCAGGTGTTCAGCATAAACCATATTGTTTGCACAGTTTAGGCACAATTAATCATTCTTATCAGTTAATGGTAGCAACTGTCCCAAAATCTAAGTTCCCAAAAGCCAGCCAACGGCCAACCTGGCAAGCAGGCCTTTTCAAGGATAGCAGTTTAGGCCTGCTATGTTAACTCTTTTCTGTACAACTACCTAACAAAGAACTATAAGAGTCTCAGTATGTTATAACAATAAACATTAATTTTTGCTTGGTGGTGCTAGGCTAGACTCCAGGCTTTGTATTGGGTTCAAGACTGTCCACAGATCTTCATAATTCCAGGAACTGTGGCTTCTGCAGTCATGTTCTTCTCATAGCAGGTGGCAGAAATACAAGAGAGCAAGCTAAATCATGCAAACATTTTTAAGGTCTCTGCTTACATCACACCTCTTAACATTTCATTTGCTAAAGTCAGTCATAGAGCTAAGATCAACATTAGTGAGGTGAGAAAATATACATCTACTCTAATAGGGAGAAAAACCACATGGCAAAGGGTATGAATGTACAGATCCCTTACAGAGGTTTTAAATAATTGGGAAAAATAATCCAATCTACCACAGTGCCCTAGGGATCTCACCAAACTCAGAGGGCAAATGAGGTTGGAAGCATCATCTTCCCACTTTTGAAAATGATATTTCTTTGTTTGTTCATTAGTTTATTCCCACACCTATGTCCAAAGGAGCCTTAAAACAGACAGGAAAGAACATGCAATTTTAGCAATATTCTATGCAAGTTCTTTAGCAATATAATAATAAAATTAATAATAGCTAACATTAATGAGTGCTTACTATATGTCAAGAGTGTTACCTGCATGATTTCATTTAGTCCTTGGTTGATGTCATTATTTTCCCCGTTTTAGATATGAGGAAACAGAGGCCTAGAGACTTGCCCAAGGTCCTAAGGCTTATAAGTGGTGAAGCCAGGATTTGAATCCAGGCAGCCTAGATCTGGAGCTTGTGCTTTTAACCAGTAGGATATTTTAAATGGAATACTTGGGCATATATGCTAGATTACAATGCTTCAATATTGGAGTATAAAAGTGTGCCAGAAACATGGAAGCACCACCAAATTTTCACATGATTCACATGGGCTCAGGGAACTAAGATTTAATATGTTAAGAAAAGAAAATTTTTATCTTACTCAACTAAAATACTAAGAAAACTTGACTTTTTCCTCACAGCAACAGGTCAATATACCACATAGTTCAACCGTTTAATTTCAATCTTATTTAAATTCAAATATTCCTTGACTTTGAAGAACTGCTAATGAATACATTTCATTGATCAAAATAACTTTTCAAAGTTTCTAAGCCAGCTTGCCTTTCTACTTTCTAGACTAGATAAAGTATCTGCTACACGTACCATCTCCTATGATTCTGTAAAGACCATGTTTTTTCAGTCAAGAAAAATGATCACAAAAATCTTTCATTTTCACTAAACAAGTATATTCAAGACTGTGTTCAATAAACAATTTAACAACTAAGAAGTTTTTCCTTTATGAAGCAAGAATTCTGTAATGCAAATATGCTTCTATCACATCCAGAGTTGCTAGTCCTTCCCTCTATGGTTATGGGGGGGGGTGCATTTTAATTACAGACATTCATTTCTCTTCAATTGTTTTCTGAGCTTAATGAACAATGAAAGTACTGTACTACTTATCGGAAATCACTAAGAATCGAACGTCGAAAGGCATGTTCCTGCAATAAGCAATGGTCTGCTAAGTGTCTCATTTGAAGATGAGTAAATGCTGCTGTAGGAATTAAGTCTTGGGTCTGTCTGACAGAATAGATTAAGAACCCATTTGTAGGGAATTTAGAGGGTTACCAATAACACA
The DNA here is from genome assembly GCF_949987535.1 of Balaenoptera acutorostrata. Taxonomy (NCBI): domain Eukaryota; kingdom Metazoa; phylum Chordata; class Mammalia; order Artiodactyla; family Balaenopteridae; genus Balaenoptera; species Balaenoptera acutorostrata. The sequence continues at coordinate 48,676,874 of NC_080072.1, read as the reverse complement.
AAACGTTATCTAGATGTACTCAGCCTGTAAAATACAAGATATATAAGAGAGAACACTTCTATCTTCAAAAAACACAATTACCTAAAACAGACTAAAGGTTGAGAATGAAAAGAAAAAAAAAGGACATTAACAAATGTCAACTAGTCAAAAATAAGTTTGAAAAAGTGAAGTGTGATACCTTAGTCCAAACATGAACAATGAGGCGATACACACTGTATTTTTCCATAATGCCCAGGGCATTTGGAACTAAGGAACAGTTACTCAGAGAAAGAGGAAGGTGCTTGGTTCAACTGTTTTTGTTTTTAATAATTCCTCACTTTCTCTGCGGGTTTTCAAGTGCTTTGCCACTTATCTAAAAATTATGATGACACTGGCTGTGAGAAATACAAAATCAGGAGCTCTAAATGGATTTATGAGATTCTTCAGAAGAGAGAACAATGATACAATGGAAAGCAGGGACTGCTGGCAGATTTCCATTTAAAATAAAGCCAAATGTCAAATATTTTAATGGAAAAAGAATCATATACATCTCTTTAATTTCGTAAGTGTAAATTATTTATCATATCAAATTATCCATAGAATCTAATTTTAACAAATAAAATTTTCCCGTGGGAAATATTTCAATATTCATAGAGTGATTTTTTTCTCTTTTTTAAAAATTAATTAATTAATTAATTTATTTATTTTTGGCTGTGTTGGGTCTTTGTTGCTGTGCTCGGGCTTTCTCTAGCTGCGGCAAGCGGGGGCTACTCTTCATTGCGGTGAGTCGGCTTCTCATTGCGGTGGCTTCTCTTGTTGTGGAGCACGGGCTCTAGGTGCATGGGCTCAGTAGTTGTGGCTTGCAGGCTCTAGAGTGCAGGCCCAGTAGTTGTGGCACACGGGCTTAGCTGCTCCGCGGCATGTGGGATCTTCCCGGACCAGGGCTCGAACCCATGTCCCCTGCATTGGCAGGTGGATTCTTAACCACTGAGCCACCAGGGAAGCCCTTCATAGAATGATTTTTAATAAAATTAAAATTTCACTCTTAAGAATATTAGTTACTATATGAATCCTGTGTGGACTCAAGACTAAATGGCCTACGCTCTTCTCAGTTATCACGTTAGGCCTTATACTCCACTATTTACTGTTAATGAAGATTTGAAAAAAATAAAAGAAGTAATTTCTTAACATAAGCTCAACTTCAATATAATTAACAAAGTAACATATTTATTCATAAAAATCAGTGAAAAATTTAATATGGATGAGAAGTCTTTCTTTTAAGGGGTAACACTTTTCAGAAAAATTCCCAAATAAGGTAAGGTAGTCCTCCCAAGATATCACAGCCAAAACCTAAGCATAGGAAAGTCCCTTAGAGGATATCCAGGGCAAACTCCTACCCATCTTGGAGAAATTCCTGCTACAGCATTTATAACAAGTAGCTTTCCAGAGTCTGCATGAATGCTTCCAATGATTGAAAGGTAGGGTTTACTATCCATGGCCCAGCCTGTGCTACTGCAGGTGAGCTCTGATTGTGGAAAAGTTCTTCTTGTTGATGAGTAGAAAACTATATTCTTAAATTTTCAATCCACTGAGTATAGTTCTAGCATCCACAAGAGCCTCAAATTCCAATTCTTCTGTTCCCTAATTGGAAGTAGCTGAGAACAGCATGGCAAGTCCCATCACTCTGTGACTTGCAGGGGTAAGAGGAGGAGGATAGTGGAGACAAGTGACAGAGCAATGAAAAAGGAGATGGAAGACAACCAAACATTTGGTTCACAAGGATATTTTATGTCAGATTCAGTGCCAAACAGAATCCAAGACTACAAAAGATAATGTGCATATGCATGTGTATGTATGGATTTGTGTTTGTATATATGTGAGTATACAGTAGATGCATGTATGTAATACGTGTAATGTATGTGTATGCATGTGTGAGTATATATACGTGTGTATGTATATGTGTGTGAGTATGTGTACGTATGTGTGCGTGTGCACATGTTATATGTGTGTATAAAATGCCAAGTCAGCTAACAGGAAAATTTTCAAACTATAAATGAGGAAATGCAAACACTGGGTTTTTAGGATATTTTTAACAAGAATATAAAATACACACATCTGCTAAGCACTGCAGGAGTTGTTAACAGACTAGAGAGGATGAAAGGGAGTCAATAAACTTATGTTTATATTATGGTAAAAATATGGTTATTTCAAAATATCTGAATAATTAAATGTCAAGCTTATTATCTAGACATTTGCTATCAAGTAGACAAAGAAGTTCCCAATGAGTAAATAAAAATCAACCAGATCACTCTACAGGGTCCCCTTCTGCAAATTTCTGACAGGATTCTTAGCATGGCAGGGTGTGGGCCAGCCACGCTGCACCTTCCTGGCTGTGGGTCAGGATTTACCCTCTCGGTTCCTTTCTCCACTTGCCCGTCTCTAGGCCTTGGAGAACTGAAAGGCAGCACCTCCTCACAAGAAGTCTGGGCTCTCCGGAGGTAAATACAGCCCCCACTGGCAGCATGTTCAATCATTAAAGAAGAGCTAAAATATGCTGATTAGATCTCAAGACAAGAAAGAGAACAAACATACAGAAAATTTTTCCTCAAACACAGAAACGAAAGAAAAAAAGGGTTTGGGTAAATTGTCACGATATCAGTTTAGCAGAACACAATCTAGAATTAATCAAAATGTTACTAAATTTTATTCACCAAAAATAATAAAACTATATTCAGATCTAATAAGGTAAAATAATAAAACTATACAAACAGTTTTAGCTACCATAAAATTGGAAATGACTAACTGGATAATTTAGTAAGTCTTTTTCTAGGTAATACATAAACCCATTCCAAATTGTGTAGCCTGGTAAAATACAAAAATTGTTCATCGTGACTCATTAGCCAAAACTGGCACACCACCTGTCTTTGTAAATAAAGTTTCATTGGAACATGGCCATGCTCATTCATTTGTTGTCTACGCCTATTTTCATGCTATAACATCAGAGTTGAGAAGCTGTGACAGAGACTATTATGGCCCACAAAGCCTAAAATATGTACTATCTGTTCCTTTACAGGAAAAGTTTGCAGACACCTGCCCTATATAATCATGGATCCTAAAATAAGCATGTAGGCCACATTGCTAAATCATGATAGTTTCAAGGGAGGAAAGAACTTTACCGTCTGTATCATGCAGGTCTCCTTTGTTACAAACCATTAAAAACCAACAACAAAAAAGAGTTGCAAAAAAATGTTCCAAGTGTTGTGAAGGTATTTTACAGTTTGGAGAAATGGAACAATTGGTTCTTCCTACTTGTTTTGTTGGTTCTTCCTACCTGTTTTCCTTCCTCTTCATCTGAAGAGTTACTGACATGGATACTTCTGCTGGGTTGGTAACCTTTCAACTTTTCTTGACCGGACCAGTTGTTCCTTTGGTCTGTTGTACTTTCCTCATCACTTCCTGGGTTATTTTTCCATTCTTTCATCATTTCTAACACGTTGGTTGGTCTCGCCGAAGAAAGTATATTGCCCTAATATTAACAATGAATTTTTGGTGTTATGAACAGTTTAGAAAACTGAAGACTCTTACATATTTTAGTAATATAGTCTCACAAATTCAGTAAGTCACATGGAAAAATTATAATGCTGAATAAATAGCAAAACTTTGGATGCCCTTTTGAGCATACTCCTTGTACTGGCATGTCTCAGACCTCTTCACTAATACTTTTACAATATGCCAAAATTTAGGGATGGGAGAATATTCTGGTTTAAAAGAATAATGCAGCAGGCTTGTGTGAAAGAACCACTAGATAGGGCAAGTTCCTGGAATCCAAAGACCCCCTTACAGTGCTGTTCCTAGAAAATTAATAGGGAAGCTGAAAGAATGAAAGAAGTTGCCCAAAGTCTACTGGGTCCAACACTAAGGGTAAGCCTATATAACATCAAAATGGCTAGGAAAAAAACCTAAATTCAGTTGATTAGTCCGGTGCCGTGTCCAAGAATATAGATGTTTGACTTGAAAGCTCTTAGTTGACTGGAAGATTTCGATATAATGTGGTCATTTGATTGTAATGGATTCCGTGCACTGTTTTAACCCCAGATGTGGCTATACCATACTAAAATTGACTATTTTATATTAACTATATTTGTCTCAAAGCTAATATTCCATTTAATGCCAAGAAATGCATGAATGCATTCTTAAATGCCTCCTGCTACACTAGGTATGCCTTAAATAGTTTTGCTCCTAACTCAGACTAGTAGAGAAAGTTTGGACAAGAAGTTTGGGTCACATTTAGATTAAAACAGGACGTTTAGGTGTGGGAACAACTATGGAGTGATCTAAGTTAATTTGATATGTGGATGGATTGAAGCATTAAGCAACAGTGATACAGAATAGTATGAGGCCAGGCATCTTAAGGGCAGCCATCTGAGTACACTATTGAGGATTTGTAGAGTTTAATATATTCGTGGTTAAAGACACAGACAAATATTAAGCATGGAATAGTAATAATTAAGTGAGGATCATTATGCTATTCATTCCCTGTGGTTCTTCTACATCGTCCTGTTTTAAGAAGGTCTATATTCTTACTACTTTCATAGCATCCTACTTTTGGTCGCACTTCTGCAGCCTCTACCCATTTACTCCCAGAATGCCCTTACTATGCCTTCTGCCAACCCGTAGCCTACATTTCCGTCAAGGCTCAAGTTGACAGTCATCTCCGTCAAGTATCCCAGAACTTTTAAAGATGTTGTCAACTTAAATGAAGCACAGATGAAGTCTCAGAGAGCAAAAAGAAGTTGAAATTGTTTAGAATGGCAGATAGTCTCAGAGCTCTCATCTGAATGAGTTCTGATCTTCAGGGCTCTGTCAACAGCCCTGCTTGACCTCAGTGATTCATCTAGCCTCTATTATAACTTCCTGGCTTCATCATGACCTTGAACACTAACCCACAGTGTCCAGGCTCCTGGAATACTAGTACACACAACTTTGCCTCAACTTAATTCTTTCATTAGAAAACAGAGACAATCTGACATCTATGTCTGTAATCCCAGTCCTCAATTGCTCTTCCCTGATAAACTCTCTACAAGTTAACTCTTTGGATCTAGAGTCATTTCTTCTAGGCACATAGTAGAATTTTGCTTCTCCACCTCTTTTGGAACATGATGATATGACTTATTTTGACCAGTAAAATGTGATTTGAAATAGTGTGCATCACTTCTGGGTAGAAACTTGAAGAGACAGCGTGTAATTTACATGTTCTCAATTTCTGCCTTAGTAACTATAGAAGCACAGAGATGGCGCCTCCCTCAGCCTGGGTCCCTGAGTGAAGACAAAGTAAAACAGAGCTTGCTCCCCTCCTCCCAGCCAATGTGCAATGGAAGGCATAAAGAGCACTGAGATTTGGGGGTCACTTGTTACCACAGCATCATCTAGCCTGTCCTGATATAGACAGATTAAATATTTACACTCTGTAAGTCACCTCCAAAAAGCCTTATAAAGAGTGAGCCCACTATATAATCAGCATACCCAACAAAATTGTAATTACTACACAGATCATATGCAATCAGTGCCATGTGATAGCCAATTTATTTAGGCAGTCTTTGCTTTGCACAGTCCTGATATGCATGAATTTTAGTCATCATGACTTAAATAATATCAGTCCCTCAGCAACACAGTTCAAATTTCAGTCACCATGGTACATTAACTATAATTGCATAAAGTTCAAACTTCACTGCTAGCTCTTCAATCCACGATCACCAGGTAAATTACAGATTTGCATCATGATCAGTGACCAATCACGTCACTTCTTTCACAGTCTGTTGGTGATTGGACACTGTGCATCTGCTATTCAGTTCACACACAGACAGCAAGGTGTGCAGTTGTGTTGCCTCCTTGTCTCGCAGGGAATTTGCCAACAAAAATGAAACTGCAACAAAGAAATTAAAAGTGATAATACTGGGAGTAAAATCTGAATCAAATGTAAATGGAGTAATAGAAGAAACAGCTGACTATGGGAATGCTGCCACTGCCACTGTGAGAATCTAGATGCGCAACCAAAGGAACTTAGTGAAGGCAAACTTATCAATATAAATGAGGAAGGATGAAGATGCTTCAGAGAAAATGACACTCACAAAAACTTGACATTTAAAGAATTTTCAGAGATATTCAAGACATTGAAAAGACAAAGGATACAATGTTGGTAATTGATCCAAACTTGTAAAACAGTATGACAATTCACCAAGGCATAAAAAAGATGCTCCCCTCTGTATGTATGCTAAGAGGAAGGCAAGCACTGTTTAAACTAATCTTGATAAGTTTTTAACCCCAAAATAAGACACTTTAACTCTCAATATTTCTAATGTTTTAAATTACAGTGCAAAAAAATTAGCTTTACTTTTGTTTCATTCTCTCTATATATTTAGAACCAACAGTTAGGGAGTTTTTAATGTTTAACAAAAAATTTTAAAGGGCATGGAAAAAGCACAATTTTTCCCATTGATTATTAAAATCATTTTGCACAGCTTCAATCTGCACTATTTTTATGGTTCTGCACTACTGTGCAAAGCAAGGATTACCTGTACTATCTTGAATCTGCATTTCTAGCCAGCTTTCAAGTGCTTGGTTCACATATATCAATATATACACCCAAAAGCATGGTGACTGACACGCTACAAATGACTCTATTTCTTATTGCAAAGAGACTGGGGAGAAGAGCAAAAGATCTAGAATAGGGTCATTATCCCATCAAAAACACTCTACCATTTATAAATTTTTAACTATATGCTTCCTATATTCCCTTGTGATATCAAGCAGGGCACAAATGTTGGTATAGATTCCAGACTTTCCCTCTTGTCTAAAGTCCAGCCAGTAACTTACTAGACTAGCCCCTTCTTGCCTGCTAACAGTTGGAGGAGGAATTGCATCAGATACTTGGACTGACCAATGAATAAGTGGCCCAGAGCTGTGTGTCATGAGCCTTCTAGGCTCAAGAGAAATTACACATGAACCAACCAAACAAAAATGGGTGGAATTGTTAGGGCAGACACTGGAGATTGTGGAGACACCTCACCATCAGAACAGTAACCTCTGAACTCCCTTTACCAGCTGTATTAAGAGGGGTCACACCCTGAACTCATCAACCATGAAGCAGCAAATGGCAAGAAGGCAGCAGTAATAGGCTGATAATCTGAGGCTACCATAAGTAGAAAACCAACCTTTTTGTTCATAAATTTCCACTTGTTTAACTAACAGTTTGAGACTATTTATTTTGAAAAACTGGAAAAATGAACACTCACAGAGGAGAAGCATTGGTCAAATACTAAGATTTGGATTTAATCTTAGTAGACAGGTCCTGCAAATAGGAACCCAAACATACATCCTCATCTAACAAAATTTGCCTTTTCAAGGACAGTGCCTATCAGTATTCTGTAAACAATAAGTCTTTAACAAGTATTTTTTAATGAACGAATGAATGATATATATGAGTTGGGATAAGAGAGTATGAAACATAAAATCAGCAAAACGAAAAGGAAACATTCTGGGTCTTTAACTTACGGTCATCATTTTCTACTTTTCGTAAATAGCTAGAACTCTTTATTTTGTAATGTTCCAAGGAATAAATTGTTTTAATTAGAAAAATTTTTTATATCTTTATAAAAAAGATATAAAAGGATGCTCAACTTCACAAAATTAATAAAATCCAAATCAAAAACAATGAGTTGGCAATTTTCACCTAATGGATATAAATTTAAGTTTGATAAAACACTGTGTTGGTGAGGGTATGGGGAAACAGGCTCTCTCATTTACTTGCTTTTTATGGGAGGATAAATTGGCAATAAACTATCAAAATATGTAATGCACATTCTCACAAACCAGTAATTCAACTTTTAAGAATTTATTTTATAGATATGCTGACACAGTATGCAAACATATACTTACAAGAACATTTGTTGCACCATTGTTTGTAACAGAAAAGACCTGAAACAATTTAAATATTCCATATTCATAGGGGCAAAATAACAGTGTATCCATAGTTTTGGATACAATACTGCTTTTTAAAAAAATAAGCATATCTTCCCAAAATACATTAGATGAAAAAGAATAGTCTCCGTAATATAAACCCATTTGTGAAAAGTGAATAATAAAAATGTTCAGAATGATTTGAAAGAATACATAAGAGACTTAACAATGGTTATCTTTAGTAAGAGGGAATGAGGGAATAGAGGGAGAAAGTTATTTTTCCTGCCTTGTTTTCCATTTAAATCATTTACTAAGGGTAATGGCAACTATTATATGACTAAAAATTAATATAAACTATGTAGGAAAAGAAATAATGTAAGTTGCAGATACTCAAAAAGGACTGATAGCACCCAGTAAGATCACCAAACATGCTCTCATGGGTCTCAGTGAGGCCAAGGCAGCAGCATAGAAAGGTAGTAAGGGCTGCTGAAGTAAGCAACTCTGCACCACTTTAAAATTTTTCCTAACAAAGTCATCTCAGTGATTTTGTTTTCACAAGTATAGCAAATAATGAGAGTAGAGAAAGTTGGTGTTGATATTCCTATTCTTTAAGAGGAAACAAACTGAGAAATTTAGTAATTTACCCTTATTCCAGAAGTGCATTTCCAATTGTCTGCTAAGAATTTCTAGGTAGAGGTGTTGCTGAGCCTTCAATACTGTAATGTATATTTGAAAACTGCTCAGAGAGTTTTTCCCACCACAAGAAAAAAAATTTAAACTATGTGAGGTGATGGATATAGTAACTAAATTTATTGTGGTAATCATTTCATAATATATACCTATATTAAATCACTATGTTGCACATCTTAAATTTATACAATGTTATATGTCAAATTATGTCTCAATAAAGCTGGAAAAATAAAAACAAAATATATTCCAAACCAACATTCTTCAAACGGTTATGTGTACACCTCGCTGTACATGAAGACTTACTAAGGGCTGTATGGGCAGGGATGGTTTGCAGGGAGTCAGTTTCAAGACCCTCAATTTCCAATGACCTATTCTTTTTCAAAAGCCACCTGCTTGAGCAAGGATTTGTAGTAATTCTTTCCATGTTCTTTTCTTAAGTCAGCTTCTTACAATGCTTGTTATTGTACATATATTTATTTTTGTGTGTGTGTGAGAGACAGAAGGCTCATATCTAGAATATACAACTTCTACAAATCAATAAATTAAAAAAAAACTAATAGAAAAATGGAGGAAAGACTTGAACAGACATTTCATAAAAGAAGATATCCAAAAGGCCAATAAGGATAAGTAAAGTAAAAGTGACCAATTTCATTTGTCATTCAGGAAATGCAGATTAAAACCACAATGAGATACCATTATATATTACCAGAGTATCTAAATTAAAAATATTGATAATAACAAGCACTGGAGAGGATGGGGAGCAAAACTAGAACTCTTACACATTGCTGGTGAGTGGCACAAAGTGAACGGTGGAAAAGGGAACAAAGGAACTTTCTTGTGGGGGGTGGAAATGTTCTGTATTTTGTTCTGGGTGGTGGTTACACAAACACATAAATTCATAAAAATTCATCAAGCTATACACTTAAAATCTGTGTATTTTACATTAAGTAAATTATATCTTAACAAAACTATGATTAATTTAAAATTAAATTTCATAGATTTGTACATATTATTACATGTAGCTTAATCATTTTCATGGCTGTATAATATTCCATTTTAAGACGATACCACAATTTATTCATTCTCTAGTCAGAGGGAATTTGGGTTGATTCTGGGTTTTTGCTCCTATATACACTTCCACAAACATTATTGTGTATATCTCCACATGTATATGTGCAAGAGTTCCTCGGGTATATTCTTAGAAGTGAAATTTCTTGGTTATAAAGTATGTGAATGGTTAACTTTAAAAGATAATGTCAATCCCTTTTTCCAAAGTAGTTGTACCAATTAATACTCTCACCAGCAATGATTAAACTTAAAAGCTTTTGCACAGCAAAGGAACCATAAACAAAACAAAAAGACAACCCACAGAATGGGGAAAACATTTGCAAATGAAGCGACCAACAAGGGATTAATCTCCAAAATATACAAACAGCTCATGGAGCTCAATATCAAAAAAACAAACAACCCAGTCAAAAAATGGGCAGAAGATCTAAATAGACATTTCTCCAAAGAAGACATACAGACTGCCAAGAGTCACATGAAAAGATGCTCAACATCACTAATTATTAGAGAAATGCAAATCAAAACTATAATGAGATATCACCTCACACTGGTCAGAATGGCCATCATCAAAAAATCTACAAACAATAAATGCTTGAGAGGGTGTGGAGAAAACGGAACCCTCCTACACTGTTGGTGGGAATGTAAATTGGTACGGCCACTGTGGAAAACGGTATGGAGGTTCCTTAAAAAATTAAAAATAGAACTACCGTATGATCCAGCAATCCCACTCCTGGGCACATATCTGGAGAAAACCATAATTCAAAAGGTACATACACCTCAATGTTCATTGCAGCACAATTTACAATAGCCAAGACCTGGAAGCAACCTAAATGTCCATCAACAGAGGAATGGATAAAGAAGATGTGGTACATATATAGAATGGAATATTACTCAGCCATAAAAAAGAATGAAATAGTGCCATTTGCAGCAACATGGATGGACGTAGAGATTGTTATACTGAGTAAAGTCAGTCAGACAGAGAAAGACAGATATCATATGATAATGCTTATATGTGGAATCTTAAAAAATGGTACAAATGAACTTATTTACAAAACAGAAACAGAGTCACAGATGTAGAAAACAAACTCATGGTTACCAAGGGGGAAATGGGGGGGAGGGATAAATTGGGAGACTGTGATTGACAGTACACACTACTATATATAAAATAGATAACTAATAAGGACCTACTATATAGCACAGGGAACTCTGCTCAACACTCTGTAATGACCTATATTGGAATAGAATCTAAAAAAGAGTGGATATATGTATATGTAAAACTCATTCACTTTGCTGTACAGCAAAAACTAACACAACACTGTAAATCAACTATACTCCAATAAAAATTAATTTAAAAAAAAAGATACTCTTTACCCACATCTATTCCAACACCGGCTACTGTCAGACTTCTTAATTTTTGGTGTATCTCACTGAGGTCTTGGTTTGTATTTCCCCGATCACTAATGCGACTGAACATCTTGTCACGTGTTCATCAGCCAAATGTGGGTCCTCTTCTGTAAAAATGCCTGGCCCTAAAGCAACTATACTCCAATAAAAATTAATTTTAAAAAATGCCTGGCCCTGTCTCTTTGTACATTTTCTACTAGGTTGTTTGTCCGCTTTGTATTGATTTGTAAGAATTATTGAGATTTCATGATATTAACCCTTATTTTGGTTTTTTGGGTTTCAAAAGCCTTCTCCTAGTTTATAACCTATCCCTAAAGTGTTGTTTTATGAACAGAAGTTCTGAAAATTAATATTAAGTCAAGTTTATCCACCATTTCTTTTATGTTAGTGCCTTTGGTATCTTGCTTATAAAATCCTTTTCTACACACTCCAAGGTCCAAAAGATTTTCACCTATATTTTCTACTAAAAGTTAAATATAAATTTTATTATTTAAGTCCTTGATTTGCAGTTGACTCTTGTCTGCAGTGTGAGATAGGAACCCAATTTCTCTCTCTCTTTTTTTTCATATGGACAACCATTTATTCCAGCTCCAGTTATTGAATAGTCTCTCCTTTTTCCACTGATCTGCCATACTACCACTGTCATAAAAGTTCCAGATATGCATGGATATGTTTCTGCGCCTTCTATTTTATTCTACTGGTCAATTTGCTTATTACTGCAAATGATCACACTATGCTAACTAATACAGCTTCATAAGTCTTAATATCTGGTAGAGCAAAACATTCAGAAATGTCTTGGCTATTTTCGACCCTTTAAGCTTCGATACAAATTTTAGGGTCAGGAAAGCTTGTGGAATTTTGATTGGATTTGCATCGTGTATGTACATCAACATGAGGAAATCAGTTTTTATGATATTAAGTCTCCTGACCTATGATTATGGTATATCTTTACACTTAAGTTTTCTTCAATGTTTTCCAATAAAATTTCATAATTTTCCCCAAATCTTTTTTTTTTAATAACTTTCTCTTTTTTAAAATTAATTAATTAATTAATTAATTTATGGCTGTGCTGGGTCTTCGTTTCTGTGCGAGGGCTTTCTCTCGTTGCGGCGAGTGGGGGCCACTCTTCATGGCGGTGCGCAGGCCTCTCGCTATCGCGGCCTCTCTTGTTGCGGAGCACAGGCTCCAGACGCGCAGGCTCAGCAATTGTGGCTCACGGGCCTAGTCGCTCCGCGGCATGTGGGATCTTCCCAGACCAGGGCTCGAACCTGTGTCCCCTGAATTGGCAGGCAGATTCTCAACCACTGCGCCACCAGGGAAGCCCCTCCCCAAATCTTATGTTGAATTTATTTCTAGAAATTATATATTCTTGAATGTTATTTTACGTCTTCATTTTTTTACATTTTATATTGTTGCTTGCTAGTGAAAAGAAATACAATGTCAATCTTTTTTTTCCAGGTTTACTGAGATACAATTGATATATAACATTGTGTAAGTTTAAAGTGGACAATGTGTTGATTTGATACACTTACATATCGATGAGTATCAACCTTAAATCCAGCTACCTTACTCAGCTCTTTTATTATTTCAAATAGTTTGTCTAATAATTTGTATATTACTGCAAATAATAAAAGTTTTATTTCTGTTTTCCAATTCTCATGACTTTAATTTATTTTCCTTGTCTTAAGTTGACTAAGATCAACAATGTTGGGAAAAACTATTGAAAGCTGATTTCCTTGACTAGCTCTTTATTTTAAAGAAATGCTTCTCACGTTTCCCATTTAAGACGGTATTTGCTGTAAACTTTTATCAGGTTAAGGAAGTTTTCTTCTATTCCTAATTAAATTATGAATGTATACTGAGTCTTATTACAAGTGTTTCCTTTAAATTATCATATGCTTTTTCTCCTTTAATATATTAATGTGTGAATTTATATTTACAGATTTTTTTCCCAAAATTAAACTATCATTGTATTTTTAGGGAAAATCCAACTAGATCATGATCTTTTTTATAAACACAGTTGGATCCAACTTGCTAATATGTTGGTTAAGGTTTTACATCTATATTAATAAGTAATATGGATCATTTTCCTTTTTCATAGGTTTGGTTTACAATGGTCTAGTTTTGTTATACTAGAGTATACAGAATTAATACTAGACTCAGAATAAATTAGGAAAATTCTCTCTTTGGGGGCACAGGAGGAGAGTTATAAATTTGACATAAAAGTTTGGTAGAACTAATCTGTAAAATCATCTAGGCTTGGTGTTTTCCTGGTGGAAGATTTTAAACTACTGCTTCAATTTCCTTAGTAATTATATAGGACAATTCAAGTTTTCTATTTATTCTTTTTTTTTTTTAGTTTTTTTTTGAGGTGGACCATTTTTTAAAGTCTTTATTGAATTTGTTACAATATTGCTTCTCTTTCATGTTTTGGTTTTTTGGCCGTGAGGCATGTGGGATCTTAGCTCCCCAACCAGGGATTGAACCTGCACCCCCTGCATTGCAAGGCAAAGTCTTAACCACTGGACCACCAGGGAAGTCCCTTCTATTTATTCTTGAGACAATTTTATGAAGCTGTATTTTTTGAGGAAAATTTTTTTTTTGGGAAAATATTTTTTATGAAAAGAAATTTTGTCCATTTTTCCTAAGTTTTCAGATTTATTAGTATACAGTTGGTGGTGGTATTCCCTTACCTTTTTAATATTTATCCTTTTAATTTCTGCTTTATCTGTGCCTGTATTCCCTTTTTCCTATTAATAGTATTTTTGTCTTCTCTATTTCTTTCTTATTTTTGTCAAAAATTTATCTATTTGTTGGTCTTTTCAAAGAATCAAGTGTTGGTCTCATTGATTTTCTCTTTTCTACCTTTCCTTTCCATTTAATTTATTTTCACTCTTAGTTTTATTTTTCCTACTACTTTATTTGGGTATATTCTGTTGGGATTTTTTCCTGAGATTTTAAGTTGGCTATGTAGTTCCTTTTTAGCCTTTCTTCTTTTCTAATGTGAATATTCCAGGTGATAAATTTCTGCTGAAACACATTCTACTGCATCTCACAGGTTTTGATATGTTGTATTTTTATTACCATTCAGTTCTACAAATTAAAAATTTGTTCTCATTAGTATTTATTCTTTAACCCATGACTTATCTAGAAGCATGTGATTTAATTTCCAAATATATATAGATATTTAATCTTATTGGCATTGACTTTTAACTTAATTGTGTATTGTTAGAGAACATAATCTGTGTGAAATTTATTGAGACTTGCTTTCTTCCTGGCCAGATCAATTTTGGTAAATGTTCCTTCCACATGTGGTTAAGAAAAATGTATATTCTCTAATTGTTGGATGCAGAATTGTATACATGTCCACTAAAATAAGCTTGTTAATTGTGTTGTTAAAATACCCTTGTTTCTGTTTTCATTTGCTTCACATATCAATAATTGAGAGAAGTGCATTAAAATCTCCCACTATGATGGTGAATTTTCCAATTTCTCGTTGTAATTTTGTCATTTTTGATGTATATTTTTGAGATTATCTTATTAGTTGCATACATGTTTAAACTTATATATTTTGTTTGGATTAAACTTTTATCATTATAAAGTGACCTTCATTATCTCTAGCGATGATTTGTTTGTGGCAAGGTATATTTAATTGATATTAATTCAGTTACTCAGGCTTGTTTTGGTTAGTGTTTGCCTGGTATGTTCTTTTCCATTCTTTTTCTTTCAATATTTGTGTCCTTATGCTTCAAATGTGCTTCTTGTAAATAGCACTTAGCTAGATTTTTAAAAAGTCAACCTGATCTTATGTCTTTTAACAGGTATTTCTTTTTTTAAAATATTATTTTTTTCATGTTTATTTTTATTTATTTATTTATTTATTATTTTTGGCTGTGTTGGATCTTAGTTGCTGCACGTGGGATCTTTTGTTGTGGCGCGTGGGCTTCTCTCTAGTTGTGGCGCGCAGGTTTTCTCTCTCTAGTTGTGGCACGCAGGCTCCAGAGCGCGTGGGCTCAGTAGTTGTGGCACGTGGGTTTAGATGCCATGCAGCATGTGGGATTTTAGTTCCCCAACCAGGTATCAAACCCACATCCCCTGCATTTGAAGGTGGATTCTTTACCACTGCACCACCAGGAAAATCCCTTAACAGGTATTTCTAACCCATTAACTTATCTGAAACTGTTTCTATCATTTAAGTTTATTACTACAACTGTCTCACTCTTTGTATCTTTTTTAATCCTTTACTATTTGAAAATCCATTGTCTACATCTTCCATTTTAGCCCCCTCTCGTGTACCCATGTTCTCTCTCCGTTCTCAACGCTTGTCATGTGTATATTATCACACATTTTAAGTCTGGGTTATTATGAATATACTTTCTCCTCTTCTTCTTTGGTCTTTTTCTTTTTTTTTTGGACACCAACACACTTTACTAAGGTATTTGAAGACTCTTGGTACACATAGCTCTCGCAGTATCTACTGGATTTCTTTGACCTCCTATTTAATTACTTCTATCAAGTGTTTTAAATCTAGGACTTGTGTGGCAAACCTGAGGCCTTGTATATTTGAAAATATTTTTATCATTCCCTTTCACTTGAATGACAATTTGGATGGATATAAAATTCTAAGTTTAAAGTTGTTTTCCCTTTAACACATTTAGAATTATTACTCCATTTACACTTGCATCCAATGTTGCTGCTGAAAAGTAAGATGTCAATGTGACTCTTGTTCTTTTTTATATGATATTGCTCTTTCTCTCTGGGAACATTTAGAATTTCCTCTTTGTTTCTGATGTTCTTAAATCTCATTATGTCTATTTTGTCAGTTTTTCCTTCTCTCTCCTATTTGGTAGTCTATCATCTATTTAGAGCTGAAGTCTTTCTTCTTTCTTTAATTCTGACAAATTATCTCTATTATTTTTTAAAAGATTTCCTTCTCCCTCTTTTTACTTTTTTTCCTGAGACTCCTATTATATGGATTTTGTAACTTTTACTTTCAATTCCTTATAGCTTAACTTTTCTTTATTTTTTTCAATTTGTTTATCTTCATCTGTTCCCTTCTATAAAGTTCTATTAAAGTTCCATAATCTGATCATCTAGTTTTTTTAATTCATTCTTCAGCTTCACCCATTTCACTACTTATCCTATATAACCTCATCTCTATTTTAACTATTATACCTAAATGGTTCTACCTGGTTTTGCTTTATCATTTCATTTCTTGCTTCATATTATTAACATCTTCCCTTATCTCTTGTAGCATGTTTATTTTGTTGACTTCTAAATTCTTGAACTGCCTATTCTAAACTCTCCTAATGGTGTGTGAAATGTGGCCTGTTAGCTCATACTCCACAGGGAGTACTGGCTCCTCAGGAGGACAGACCAGAACCAGGCCTTCAGCCCCAGGAGCTCAAAATCCCTAGGCACCAAAGATCTGCCCCCACCAAGCAACTCCTCAGTTCAGGGTTTCAACCTTATCAAACTTCTCCTCCAAGAAGAAACAACCCAAGGAGGAGGCACTTCTAAAAGTATAACCCAACTGTCCTAGGGTGTGGAGGCCAACAGGTAAGTCAATGCCTAAATCCAATTCCCACCCATTTTCCTTAGCTTCTCACTCATGCAGGGCCTCAGTGCTGCTCTGATTTTATTACTTCCTACTCCTGTGAGAGGACAGGTATCAGTGTCCCGAGGCAAAGGGGAACTTGGGTTGTTTTTGTCTTCCTATTTTTACTTCCTTCCCTGGCTGTAACCTTACCCACCATACATGCCAGCTCAGAATATCCCCTTATCTTCCCAGGGGTTTCGTACACTATTCTCTGAATCCTGGTATCATGAGGTTTCTCTCTAAAGTTACTCTAGGTTTAATCTTCAGAGAACATGCAGAAGTCTGTGCTAATTCAGTATCTTGTCAGGAACCGAGCCTCCTCCAGCTGGCCTTTCACTAGGTGGTTTTTGACATATAACTCAAACAGATTTAAAGAAATGAGTGACACTGCTACATCAAAACTCTTTCTACTTGTTTATAAGGTTCTCAGTGCTTACATCTATGAAAACTGACAAAACAATAATACAACTGATGCTGAACACTGTCTCTCTCTAACATTAAGTAACATTCAATCATGGATGGATAGCTATTTGGGGGGAAATGTAGCCCTATCCATCCACTAAAGAGATATTTTTCCAATATAATTTGACTTATGTTTGATAATTATTAACAATTATAATTACATTCCCTTGATCAATTATAAAAGAATAATTAAAGTCACTCAAATAATTTTAAAAAATTTAGAGCCCTAGGGTCACGAGAAATAAAAACAAAAGTATAAATATATATTTGAGCTTTTTTTTGCAAAATGAGACGAATGATAGGGTGATTAGTAAGAAGTCTTTCATGCAAAAATATATATTACATTGGGATAAATGCGGTAGAAGAAATGCAATACAAAAACAAATTCAAAGAAATGAACAAATAATCTAAAGTTTCTTTTAAAATTTTTTAAAATTTTATTTATTTCTTTATACAGCAGGTTCTTACTAGTTATTCATTTTATACATATGAGTGTATACGTGTCAATCCCAATCTCCCAATTCGTCACACCACCCCCCTCCCTGCCACTTTCCCCCCTTGATGTCCATACGTTTGTTCTCTATGTCTGTGTCTCTATTTCTGCCCTGCAAACTGGTTCATCTATACCATTTTCCTAGGTTCCATATATATGCGTTAATATACGATATTTGTTTTTCTCTTTCTGACTTACTTCACTCTGTATGACGGTCTCTAGATCCATCCACATCGCTACAAATGACCCAATTTCGTTCCTTTTTATGGCTCAGTAATATTCCATTGCATATATGTGCCACATCTTCTTTATCCATTCATCTGTCGATGGGCATTTAGGTTGCTTCCATGACCTGGCTATTGTAAACAGTGCTGCAATGAACATTGGGGTGCATGTGTCTTTTTGAACTATGGTTTTCTCTGGGTATATATGCCCAGTAGTGGGATGGCTGGGTCATATGGTAATTCTATTTTTACTTTTTTAAGGAACCTCCATACTGTTCTCCATAGTGGCTGTAACAATTTACATTCTCACCAACAGTGCAAGAGGGTTCCCTTTTCTCCACACCCTCTTCAGCATTTGCTGTTTGTAGATTTTCTGATGATGCCCATTCTAACTGGTGTGAGGTGATACCTCATTGTAGTTTTGATTTGCATTTCTCTAATAATTAGTGATGTTGAGCAGCTTTTCATATGCTTCCTGGCCATCTGTAGGTCTTCTTTGGAAAAATGTCTATTTAGGTCTACTGCCCATTTTTTGATTGGGTTGTTTGTTTTTTTGATATTGAGCTGCATGAGCTGTTTATAAATTTTGGAGATTAATTCGTTGTCAGTTGCTTCATTTGCAAATAGTTTCTCCCATTCTGAGGGTTGTCTTTTCGTCTTGTTTATGGTTTCCTTTACTGTGCAAAAGCTTTTAAGTTTCATTAGGTCCCATTTGTTTATTTTTGTTTTTATTTCCATTTCTCTAGGAGGTGGGTCAAAAAGGATCTTGCTGTGATTTATGTCATGGAGTGTTCTGCCTATGTTTTCCTCTAAGAGTTTGATAGTGTCTGGCCTTACATTTAGGTCTTCAATCCATTTTGAGTTTTTTTTAAAAAAATTATTTATTTACTTATTTATGGCTGTGCTGGGTCTTCGTTTCTGTGAGAGGGCTTTCTCTAGTTGTGGCAAGCGGGGGCCACTCTTCATCGCGGTGCACGGGCCTCTCACTATCGCGGCCTCTCTTGTTGGGAGCACAGGCTCCAGACATGCAGGTTCAGTAATTATGGCTCACGGGCTTAGCTGCTCCGTGGCATGTGGGATCCTCCCAGACCAGGGCTCAAACCCGTGTCCCCTGCATTGGCAGGCAGATTCTCAACCACTGCGCCACCAGGGAAGCCCTTGAGTTTATTTTTGTGTATGGTGTTAGGTAGCGTTCTAATTTCATTCCTTTACATGTAGCTGTCCAGTTTTCCCAGCACCACTTATTAAAGAGGCTGTCTTTTCTCCATTGTATATTCCTGCCTCCTTTATCAAAGATAAGGTGATCATATGTGCGTGGGTTTATCTCTGGGCTTTCTATCCTGTTCCATTGATGTATATTTCTGTTTTTGTGCCAGTACCATACTGTCTTGATTACTGTAGCTTTGTAGTATAGTCTGAAGTCTGGGAGCCTGATTCCTCCAGATCAGTTTTGCTTTCTCAAGACTGCTTTGGCTCTTCGGGGTCTTTTGTGTCTCCATACAAATTTTAAGATTTTTTATCCTAGTTCTGTAAAAAATGCCATTGGTAATTTGATAGGAATTGCATTGAATCTGTAGATTGCTTTGGGTAGTACAGTCATTTTAACAATATTGATTCTTCTAATCCAAGAATATGGTATATCTCTCCATCTGTTTGTATCGTCTTTAATTTCTTTCATCAGTGTCTTATAGTTTTCTGCATACAGGTCTTTTGTCTCCCTAGGTAGGTTTATTCCTAGGTATTTTATTCTTTTTGTTGCAGTGGTAAATGGGAGTGTTTCCTTAATTTCTTTTTCAGATTTTTCATCATTAGTATATAGGAATGCAAGATATTTCTGTGCATTAATTTTGTATCCTGCAACTTTACCAAATTCATTGATTAGCTCTAGTAGTTTTCTGGTGACATCTTTAGGATCCTCTATGTATAGTATCATGTCATCTGCAAACAGTGACAGTTTTACTTCTTCTTTTCCAATTTGTATTCCTTTTATTTCTTGTTCTTCTCTGATTGCTGTGGTTAGGACGTCCAAAACTATGTTGAATAATAGTGGCAAGAGTGGGCATCCTTGCCTTGTTCCTGATCTTAGAGGAAATGCTTTCAGTTTTTCACCATTGAGAATGATGTTTGCTGTGCGTTTGTCATATATGACCTTTCTTATGTTGAGGTAGGTTCTCTCTACGCCCACCTTCTGGAGAGTTTTTATCATAAATGGGTGTTGAATTTTGTCAAAAGCTTTTTCTGCATCTGTTGAGATGATCAAGTATGGTTTTTATTCTTCAATTTGTTAACATGGTGTATCACATTGATTGATATGCGTATACTGAAGAATCCTTGCATCCCTGGGATAAATCCCACTTGATTATGGTGTATGATCCTTTTAATGTGTTGTTGGATTCTGTTTGCTACTATTTTGTTGAGGATTTTTGCATCGATATTCATCAGTGATATTGGTCTGTAATTTCCTTTTTTTGTAGTATCTTTGTCTGGTTTTGGTATCAGGGTGATGGTGGCCTCATAGAATGAGTTTGGGAGTGTTCCTTCCTCTGCAATTTTTTGGAAGAGTTTGAGAAGGACGGGTGTTAGCTCTTCTCTAAATGTTTGATAGAATTCACCTGTGAAACCATCTGATCCTGGACTTTGCTTGTTGGAAGATTTTTAATCACAGTTTCAATTTCATTACTTGTGATTGGTCTGTTCATATTTTCTATTTCTTCCCAGTTCAGTCTTGGAAGGTTATACCTTTCTAAGAATTTGTCCATTTCTTCCAGGTTGTCCATTTTATTGGCATAGAGTTTCTTGTAGTAGTCTCTTAGGATGCTTTGCATTTCTTTGGTGTCTGTAGTAACCTCTCCTTTTTCATTTCTAATTTTATTGATTTGAGTCCTCTCTTTTTCTTGATGAGTCTGGCTAATGGTTTATCAATTTTGTTTATCTTCTCAAAGAACCAGCTTTTAGTTTTATTGATCTTTGCTATTGTTTTCTTTGTTTCTATTTCATTTATTTCTGCTCTGATCTTTATGATTTCTTTCCTTCTGCTATCTTTGGGTTTTGTTTGTTCTTCTTTCTCTAGTCCCTTGAGGTGTAAGGTTAGATTGTTTATTTGAGATTTTTATTGTTTCTTGAGGTAGGCTTGTATTGCTATAAACTTCCCTCTTAGAACTGCTTTTGCTGCACACCATAGGTTTGGATCGTTGTGTTTTCGTTGTCATTTGTCTCTAGGTATTTTTTGATTTCCTCTTTGATTTCTTCAGTGATCTCTTGGTTATTTAGTAACGTATTGTTTAGCCTCCATGTGTTTGTATTTTTTATGTTTTTTTCCCTGTAACTGATTTCTAATCTCATAGCGTTGTGGTCAGAAAAGATGCTTGATATGATTTCGATTTTCTTAAATTTACCGAGGCTTGATTTGTGACCCAAGATGTGATCTATCCTGGAGAATGTTCCATGCGCACTTGAGAAGAAAGTGTAATCTGCTGTTTTGGGATGCAATGTCCTATAAATTATCAATTAAATCTATCTGGTCTATTGTGTCATTTAAAGCTTGTGTTTCCTTATTAATTTTCTGTTTCGATGATCTGTCCATTGGTGTATGTGAGGTGTTAAAGTCCCCCACTATTACTGTGTTACTGTTGATTTCCTCTTTTATAGCTGTTAGCAGTTGCCTTATGTATTGAGGTGCTCCTATGTTGGGTGAATATATACTTATAATTGTTATATCTTCTTCTTGGATTGAGCCCTTGATCATTATGTAGTGTCCTTCTTTGTCTCTTGTAACATTCTTTATTTTAAAGTCTATTTTACCTGATATGAGTATTGCTACTCCAGCTTTCTTTTGATTTCCATTTTCCTGGAATATCTTTTTCCATCTCCTCACGTTCAGTCTGTATGTATCCCTAGGTCTGAAGTGGGTCTCTTGTAGACAGCATATATATGGGTCTTGTTTTTGTATCCATTCAGCGAGCCTGTGGTTTTTGGTTGGAGCATTAAATTCATTCACGTTTAAGGTAATTATCCATATGTATGTTCCTGTTACCATTTTCTTAATTGTTATGGGTTTGTTTTTGTTGGCCCTTTTCTTCTCTTGTGTTTCCCACTGAGAGAAGTTCCTCTAGCATTTGTTGTAGAGCTGGTTTGGTGGTGCTGAATTCCCTTAGCTTTTGCTTATCTGTAAAGCTTTTGATTTCTCCATCGAATCTGAATGAGATCCTTGCCGGGTAGAGTAATCTTGGTTGTAGGTTCTTCCCTTTCATCACTTTAAATATATCGTGCCTCTCCCTTCTGGCTTGTGGAGTTTCTGCTGAGAAATCAGCTGTTAACCTTATGGGAGTTCCCTTGTATGTTATTTGTCATTTTTCCCTTGGTGCTTTCAATAATTTTTCTTTGTCTTTAATTTTTGTCAATTTGATTACTATGTGTCTCAGCATGTTTCTCCTTGGGTTTATTCTGCCTGGGACTCTCTGTGCTTCCTGGACTTGGGTGGCTATTTCCTTTCCCATGTTAGGGAAGTTTTCGACTATAATCTCTTCAAATATTTTCTCGGGTCCTTTCTCTCTCTCTTCTCCTTCTGCAACCCCTATAATGCGAATGTTGTTGCGTTTAATGTTGTCCCTGAGGCCTCTTAGGCTGTCTTCATTTCTTTTCATTCTTTTTTCTTTATTCTGTTCCACAACAGTGAATTCCACCATTCTGTCTTCCAGGTCACTTATCTGTTCTTCTGCCTCAGTTATTCTGCTATTGATTCCTTCTAGTGTATTTTTCATTTCAGTTCTTGTATTGGTCATCTCTGTTTGTTCCTTAATTCTTCTAGGTCTTTGTTAAACATTTCTTGCATCTTCTCGATCTTTGCCTCCATTCTTTTTACGAGGTCCTGGATCATCTTCACTATCATTATTCTGAATTCTTTTTCTGAAAGGTTGCCTATCTCCACTTCATTTAGTTGTTTTTCTGGGGTTTTATGTTGTTCCTTGATCTGGTACATAGCCCTCTGCATTTTCATCGTGTGTATCTTTCTGTGAATGTGGTTTTTGTTCTACGGGCTGCAGGATTGTAGTTCTTCTTGCTTCTGCTGTCTGCCCTCTGGTGGGTGAGGCTATCTAAGAGGCTTGAGCAAGCTTCCTGATGGGAGGGACTGGTGGTGGATAGAGCTGGCTGTTGCTCTGGTGGGCAGAGCTCAGTAAAACTTTAATCTGCTTTTCTGCCCATGAGTGGGGCTGGGTTCCCTCCCTGTTGGTTGTTTGGCCTGAGGTGACCCAGCACTGGAGGTTACAGGCTCTTTGGTGGGGCTAATGGCGGACTCTGGGAGGGCTCACGCCAAGGAGTACTTCCCAGAACTTCTGCTTCCAGTGTCCTTGTCTTCCCGGTGAGCCACAGCCACACCCCGCCTCTGCAGGAGACCCTCCAACACTAGCAGGTATATCTGGTCAGTCTCCTATGGGGTCACTGCTCCTTCCCCTGGGTCCCGATGTGCACACTACTTTGTGTGTGCCCTCCAAGAGTGGAGTCTCTGTTTCCCACAGTCCTGTCGAAGCCCTGCAATCAAATCCCACTAGCCTTCAAAGTCTGATTCTCTATTAATTCCTCCTCCCGTTGCTGGACCCCCAGGTTGGGAAGCCTGACGTAGGGCTCAGAACCTTCACTGCAGCGGGTGGACTTCTGCGGTATAAGTGTTCTCCAGTTTGTGAATCACCCACCCATCAGTTATGGGATTTGATTTTATTGTGATTGCGCCCCTCTTACCGTCTCATTGTGGTTTCTCTTTTGTCTTTGGATGTGGGGTATCTTTTTTGGTGAGTTCCAGTGTCTTCCTGTTGATGATTGTTCAGCAGTTAGTTGTGATTTTGATGCTCTCACAAGAGGGAGTGAGCGCACATCCTTCTACTCTGCCATCTTGAACCAATCTCTCAACTGCATTTCTAAACACTTCAACTCCTGGCTGTGCCTCCCTGGGAGGATCCTGAGCCATCCCAGGTCCTGTCCACATGGATGTAGCCCCAGGTTGTCCTGAAGCCCAAATCCCAGTGAGTCCTATGGCGACTGAACTCCTGTTGCAAGGACGCTGGCCCTTCAAGTCCCAAAGCGGAGGACCTGGCAGTGCTAGAGGAGACAGAACTCTAAAGTTTCTGTTAAAGGAGAATTTGTTCATAAATTTTTAAAATTGGATGAGATGGAAGTGTTATACATGTAAAAAAAGTTATATTTATTTTTAATTACCAACATTTACAATATATAGGAAATTATATCCCTTGTAATTATTTACATTTATGATGAAAAACTTCTAAGCTCAACCTAAAAATATCTGAAGAGATTCATTACTTTTCAGTCTTTCTGAAATTATTCAAGCACAAACGTTTGAATATACTGTTCCAAAAAGCACCTCACTCTTCTTCCAATCTACAAAACCAGTAAATCTTCTAGACTTTCGTCTTACCCCATTTTCCTAGTCACCTGAAAAATAGTTTTTATTCCTTTTACTCTTTTATCTAACATTTCTACTTAGTTGAAAAATTGTGTTGATTCTCTTTCTAATGTCTATTTCTCCCCTCTCCTCTGTTCCATTCTCACTGCCCTCGTTCCAATCTTTATTATCTCACCTGAGTCCTATTTCAGTTCTCCAACTTTGCTTGCCACTCTGCAAACCATATCACACACACTGTTGCCAGATTATTCTTCCTGAAGTTCTGTCTGCCCTGGCCAGCAATACATCCACCAACCCACTAACTGAGAGAGTTGACCTGTGAAGAATCTTAGACACTTGCTACTTGTTCCCAACCTGCTCCAATGCCTATCCTGTTCTATCTCCCCATTAAGATCCTGCTTCTGCCCTTCAGCCATGATCTGTGCATAAGGATCCCTCAAATTTATTCCTAGGGCTCTTCTGGCTTCACACTATTTCAGCCAGGATACTCCATTAGAAGAGGAGCTCCCCCCTCAGAATAGCCCACAGACCCCATCCAAGTCCACCCAAATCACTCCACAAGGGTTGAAAGGACAAAGCAGAAAACAAAACTCACATAAGTTCAGCTATGATCTGGTACTTCAGTGCCTTTCAGTAGCAATCTATTGTCAAACAAGTCAAATACAAAGTCTTCTCTATGTAGGTCAAGGTCTAGAGCAAAATAGCCCTAATCTGCCTTTACAGCTTAATTTCCCACTACTTCCCTACATGTCTTCTATGATTCTAAAAAAACAGAACTGCTAATATACTTCATTTTTTCTTTCTCTATATCTTTGTAAAGTTCTTTCTATCTAGAATCCCCTGACTTCTTACCATGACTCCAACTTTAATATCTACTTTTACCCATTCATTTAGAGTCAGATCACATATTACCTTCACTTTAAGTGGTTTTTGTAACCCCCTAAAGGGAATAATAGCTCTCTTCTTAAAAACCTAATAGTACTACCACTATACTATATACTATATAAATACATGTTTTATATATTAAATATAATATATATTTATATACATTAATAAGTACAAATATGATATAAATATATAATATGTATTTTATAGAATATATATTTTATACAGTATATTTTTTATATATATATATTATATGTATACACACACACACACACACATCATATACTCATTCTCTGCCTGTGTTTTTGTTTTAAACTCTCCACTATGCTGTGGGCAACCTGTAGGAAGGGACTATGCCAGACTCATCCTTGTGTCCTCCACAGCACATAGTAGTTATTCAATAAATATTTGTTTGAATTATTAAGTATATATCAATCACTGAATTCTGAGTAAATGCCCAAGGTTCCTGGTTCATGAGCTTCCAAACATAATTCTTATTTATAAAAAAAACCTTCATTAAAGAGGGCTTCCAAAGCATATTCATATACGTAAGATAATTCAGAATTTAAGAATAACTAAATATATCAATAGTAAAATAAAGGTAAGAGCCTTAATATATTTAGGAAGAAAATATACAGTAGGAAAAAATTAGTTAGGTATCAGAATAATTACCAATAATTAGTTAGGTATCAGAAAATTTCAATTCTTTTACATAGAGTTTACAGGGTAAAGGTTAAAAGCTAATGACCAAAGCCTAAATAACAGTTTGTGAATTAGTGAACAAGGACCCTGTTCACACATAGGAAAGAGTGTTCTGAAGTTAGACCCTACAGTTCATTACAAGAGCATTTGTAAAGTGTGACTAAAAAGCAAAGTACACTGTAATTTGTGGTAAATTACTCAATGGGAGAGACTGTGTTTTATTCATCTTTGTACCCATATAGTGCCTGATGAATTAAAATCAAAAGACACTTGTTAAAATCAACATAGACGTTTAAATGACTGTTGTCCCATTTAAAATAAGCCACCCTGCAAGACTGACGCACTATAATAATAATTTCCTTCCGTCAAACAGCTTGCAATTGTTCCCCACTATCTATGGCAGGAAGTTAAAACTCTTTAGCCTGGGATTCAAGTGCCCTCACAATTTTCTTTCCTTTTCTAAACGGCTTATTTCCCACTTCTTTCCTTCAGGCATCTTATTCGTCAGTCAAATTGAACTTCCTGATTTCACACTTGCTTGCCTCTGTATTTCTCTGTTCATCTGGCAATTTCTTATGTCATTTATCATTTTCTTCCTTGCTTTGTATCTTATACATAGCTTGTTTTCCTTATTATATTGTAAGTTCCTCATGTCAGAGACTAGGTCCTATATGTCTTTAACTATATTTTATTACCTACCACAGGGCCTGGCACATGGTAGGCACCAAAAAAAAAAAATCTGTAGAAGGAATTACTGAATAATACCAGTAGAGCTCAAATCCGGAAACTACTTTTTGACAAGCCGTAAAAGAAAAATGCTTTGCTAATTTATGGCAGAGTTCTTAAATATAAGCAGGCATTAAAAATACTGGGGAAACTTGTTAAATATGCAAATTCTTGGTGTTAGTTGTTACCAGGGGACTTAATACCAAGGGGCAACTGTAACTATCTAATAAGGAATGAAGTCCTGAACCACTGTTGAGAATGAAAAGGGCAAAAAAGAAGAAAAGGATAAAGAGGATAACAGGCACACTCTTGGCAGTGGGAGTCATCATCAAACTCTTCCTCTGTAGTAAAGTCATTATTGGCTGTTTTTCCTTGCATCTGATCTTCGACTTTTTTTTTTAAATACCTGGTTTTTTGTTTTGTTTTGTTTTTTATAAATTTATTTATTTATTTATTTATTTTTGGCTGTGTTGGGTCTTCGTTGCTGCACACAGGCTTTCTCTAGTTGCAGCGAGCGGGGGCTACTCTTCGTTGCGGTGCGCAGGCTTCTCACTGCGGTGGCTTCTCTTGTTGCAGAGCACGGGCTCTAGGTGCGCAGGCTTCAGCAGTTGTGGTGCATGGATTCAGTAGTTGTGGCTCGCAGGCTTTAGAGTGCAGGCTCAGTAGTTGTGGCGCACGGGTTTAGTTGCTCCGCAGCATGTGGGATCTTCCCGGACCAGGGATCGAACCTGTGTCCCCTGCATTGGCAGGCGGATTCTCAACCACTGCGCCACCAGGGAAGTCCTGATCTTTGACTTTTTAAATCAGGATGACAATATCTGTTTAAGACCCATTCACTTAAATGTACATAGAGAAGCAATGATTATTTTTCTCAGAATACTTTTCAGATATGTACTGTATTTCAAAATGCACAATATATAGGTAAACCATAGAAACTTTTTATCCAATAAAGCTCTTTGAAAAGAATGTTACTACTTGTTCAGTATTGGAAGATCAGCTCTGGTTATAAAGCAGTAAGGCACTGAGAGAACTAACGTGTTCTCTTTAGATTATTTCAAACAGAGGATATGAATTACAGGAAGCAAGACTTCAAGTGGTTAAGAAGAAAAGAGTTTTGCCTTTCAGAAGTTTACAAAATGCCAGTATTCTAAACTTCATACACTGAACTCCTTAGGATAGTCTGATATAGTACACGCTATCTGTCACTTCTCTATCCATTTGGCAAAGACTACATAGAGACAAATGTTACAGAGGCTCAAAAATGGAGACTTCTGGAAAAATGACCAAAGCCAGAAATAAAGTTGTACTAATTAGAAAACAAATAATTAAATGGCCAAACCCGAATGTTGTGTGATGCTGAAAAGAGATAGATTTCTAAAGCATACCATCTGTTTTACAGTTTTTATTTTGCTGTACTGCAAATCTACTCAGTAGTTTTGCAATGATCTAGCTGCTAACTCATTTGTACAATTACTTTAGGCCAGAAATACTTATGGCACAGAATCATTTGAGAGTTCAACACATTCACAGAAGAGGGCAGATAAAAACCATTTTTGAGTGAAGACAATTTCTTTAGCCCTTAGAGAAAAAAAAATGTTATTCAAAAAAATGATTAGAAATTGCCAAAAGAAAATCAGAATGCTATCACTATAAATTTATGGTATCTAAACCTATCTAGGCCTTCAGGGTCACCATCAACCCCTCTGTTGGCCATTCTAATGAAAACTCATTCTCATCTCGACCCCTCGGCAGCATTTACCTGGGAGCTGACTGCTCCTGCTTTCTCAAACACTTTTCTCACTTAACTTCCTTGGTACCACCCTCCTGACTTTCCTTCTTCCTTATCAGCTATTCCTTTTCAGCCTCCACTGCTAGCTTCTCCTCTTCTAAATGTTGTAGTGTTTAAGGCAGGGTGCTGAGGCCTCTTGTCCTTTCTATCTGTATTTTCTTCCTAACTTATCTCTTCAGCCCAATGGCTTTACATGGCATCTATATACTCAGGATTCACAGATTTATATCTCCAGCTCATTCTTCTCGAGTTCTAGGCTCATACATTCAATGATCTATTTGAAATCTCCACTTGAATGCTACATAGGCATCTCAAATTTAGCATGTCTCATATGGAACTCTTGACTCACCATTCTTGCCCCAGAAAAAAAAAATCTATTTCTCCTACAGTCTTCCACATCTCAGTAAATGGCACTACCATCCAACCAGTTGTTAAAGCAAAATCTAAAAATCATCCTGATTCCTCCCTTATCCTTATCCCTTATCTGATCCATCACCAAGCCCTATCAAATATACCGAAAAAATATATTACATTTATTTCTCTTCAACTCTATTGCTACCACCCTGTCCAAGCCACCATCATCTCTCAACATTACTACTGCATTGTAAGCATATCATGTATCTTCAGTACCTAACACAGTGTCTAGCAAGTCATAGATGTAAAATAACTTTCTGCATAGATAAATATTACTTAGCAATATTCCTATGTCTCTAAGAGAATCTCCAATTTCCATTCTCAGACATTTTCTGACATACCTACAGACATTCATTTACTGAATCATCTACTCATTCAGCAATTATTTATTATTGTATTAACTGGTATTAGGTTTAACTGCATCTCAAAGATGACAGACATTTGTTTCCTGCTCATATAAAAACGTCTGGAGGTAGGCAGTCAAGGGCTGGCACAGCAGCTCTATATGCTAAGAGCCCTGGTTCCTTGCATCTTGTTGCTCTGCTATCCCGTTTATAAATTCCACTTTATGATCTAATATGGCTACTTAAACTCCACCCATCACAGCTGCATTTCAGTCACCAGGGAAGAAGATGAATGTGAGGAAGGCCATACCCCCTCCATTTAAGGACACTTCCCAGAAATTGCTCCTACCTCCACTTATATCTCATTGACCAGCACCATAACTAGCAATGATGGGGAAGAACTAGCAAGGAAGACTAGATAGCAATGTTACCAGCTAAAAGTCAGGATCCTCATTTCCATAGAAGAAAGAGAAAATAAATATTGAGAGGTAGTAGCATCCTCTTCCAAAGTTCCTGTTGTGACCAGATAATGTTCTGGGTACAGGGATACAAAGATCAGTAGGACATAGGGTCACTGCTCAAGGCGTTAGTCCAATGGGGGAAAGCAATATGTTAATGAATAATTACTCAAGATTTCAAGCCAGGCAACAGACACTGTTAGAAGACCTTGGCTTTTCTGAATCCCTGAAGATTCCTTGCATCCAAAGAGTTGAAAGAGAAGTAGATGGTTCCAGTGCTTTACATCACTAAATTATATAGACTGCTTCAATATTCCACAGCTTTAATAATGGACATTTCTCAGCTCTATTTTACTGGATTTGATACAAAAGAAAAGTTCATTTAAACCTCTATAAACATATATAAACAACTGTGGTAGTACTTTTAACAGTTTGAAAATACCCATTTCAGAAATGTGGCAACACTCAATAATTTTTTTAACTTGTCAGAAGATGAAACTAAATGACTGTTTTAAGAAGACTATATATAAACTACAAGGCCAGATGAGAAGAAATAAGCAATGACAGCATGCCAAAAAGAAAAAAAAGAAGTAATACTGTAACTTACTGTTAACCACTGGTTATCTAGTAGTTCCTTAGCTGTGATTCTATGAGCAGGATCTACTTTCATAAGTTGTTTCAAAACACTTTTAGCTGCAAATAAGGGAAAAATCCTGAAAGTCTGATTTATCTCAACTATAATTAGTACCACACATTTTCCAGTTTATTTAGGATTAGGTCTGTATAATATGAAGGAAACTTGTCAGTTATAAAATAAATATCATCAATACAAATGGCTAATATTAAATAAAGTTTAAGGCCTAAAGTGAGGTTTTATTGCCTGGATTACCTGGTTTATGGTCTATAGTAAAAATTAGCTAGATGATCAGCAAATTTCCTCTTCAATTTTTATTATGCATTTTCTGTTTTTGCTGAAAGTTTCAACTATAACAAGCACAGTGAAGATATCACTATTACCACAAGTAAATAGTGTATTTCTACAAGTAAATTTAATGACTAACCAGAGATCTAAAGTATCTGAATTACTGGCTGCCTTTCTTATATTATGTATACTTGCTTTAGTAAATAATAACAAATCTATACTTACCAGAATCACTTATGGAATCCCAGACTGAATCTTTAAAATGTAGTTCTCCCTTTCTTATTAACTCAAAAAGCTTCTCTTCTGAGCTTGCCATAAAGGGTGCTTCTCCACATAATCTACAACAAAGACAGTCATTTTGTTAAGATTTTTTTTTAAATAATCAGAATAAGGCTATTAAAAATTAAGTTTCCACAGGACTTGGAAGTAGTGGTGCTTCATATTTAGGTAAAGGAGAGAAAGAGGTGGGAACTTCTCTGGATGTAGA
Organism: Balaenoptera acutorostrata; assembly: GCF_949987535.1. Lineage (NCBI taxonomy): Eukaryota > Metazoa > Chordata > Mammalia > Artiodactyla > Balaenopteridae > Balaenoptera > Balaenoptera acutorostrata. The sequence continues at coordinate 48,645,860 of NC_080072.1, read as the reverse complement.
AATGGAAGCGAAGGGCTTTTGCAAGATCTGTGCTAGGCTCTTGTATACATTGGAACTTCCACATTTGCAAATGACCCAAAGCTCTTCCAGGTGGAGAAACACTAAGGGGTTAAAATACAGAAAGGTGTGTGAGTTTAAGTGCACAGTAATAGTGGTGGATAATAGAGGAGAAACACTTCAATGTGAGCAAAGGTAAGGTAACGCCTTAAGGTACATAATTCACATTGGACTTACAGAAAGATATACAGAGTTATCAGAGTCTAACAAGAGTTATCAGACTCTAATGACCATGTAAGAGTTTTATGCGTGGTAAAATGCTACACGAATGTTAGTGATAGTAAGAATAACCCTGGGGTCTACAGGCTCTGAGTCAAAACCAAAAATCCATTAAAATGGCCACAACCCTTCAAAAATGATACATAAAATGAAAAAAAATCTGAATGAGGAAAATCAGATGAATTTGACCCTTCAGTCTGGAAGGGTGAAAGCTGAGTACATGTAACGACCAACATCAGTAAAGCCATGTGTATACAGTAAACATGGGCTTATTTGTAAATTCTGTAGTCCAGGGACTATGAGTCTTCAGAGTCTTTTAAAGGAAGTACTGTGCTATACTTTACAAAGAGCATGGCAAGCCTATGCTTCAATAGGTGATCTAGTCCAAAACTACAAGAACATGCTTAAAAGTTGCAAACGTTAGCCATCACCTTTATCATCAACCCCAACATCTGAGGGCAACCCTGCAGACAACAACCAGATTTTCCCAATGACAACCAGAGAGAAGTTGGACCTGGACTCATCACAGAGGCCACTCTAACTCTGTATGTCTATTCTTCAACTCTCAGGATTATACTTTTCCACTTTATTATGGAAACAATAAAATGGCAGAATTCCATTACACTTCCCAAATGCTGGTCTATTATGTACATAAGTATAATGTACAATGATCTCCAGGTCTCTTAACAGATTTTTAATGATTTTTGTTTTTAGTCATATTTTTCTTAAAGTTCTTCAAAAATCTTTCCCATGAATATTTTTTGAATAAGTCTAAATTTGGTAAATATCTTACACGACAATGATTTTCTGGGGGGGGGGTGTGTGGGAGGGGAGAGCTGTATTCATCCTAGTAATTTATCAAACTAGGCTGGACAACACAGCTTTTCATTTACCAATAGGTTCTTGTGAAGCGATAAACATTTATTAAATTGTTTTGCAAACTCTCATTTTAATACTTTTTATTTCTCCAGCTCATTCTGACCCTCCTCTCTCTGATCTTACTTGCCTTACTACTGTTTAGTTTTAAAATGCAATTTAAAAAAGCCAAAAAAATGGTCTTATGGGCAATTACAATCTATTATATCAAGTACAGGCCAGCAAAAGCCCGGCTCATTGAGTCTGTTAACAACCAGTGATATGCACATTCACCAATTTCTTAGCTGCTCCCGCACTGCCTGACTAGTGTGCAACTATATAGCTCAAGGGCTACATTTTAAAAATTCCACTTTTTTCTGTCCTTTACAATTTTACTCACACAAAATGTATCTACTGGTTGGTCAATCAGCAGCATATGAAATTTTATGACAGCAATTTTCTGCACATCCAGAAAAGGGAATCCAAGACATGAAAAATGCCTTTTAAAGCCTTCTTATTATTTTGCTTCATAGGAATCAAAACAGCAAAAGATAGTGTCCATAAAGAGTATTTATGCTAATTTCACCTTGAGAAAGTATGTTATCATTGTCCAATTAAGTAGCCATGAAACAGGGGTAACTGATAAACAAGAAAATAACCCCCCTAGAGAAGATAATATGTTTGTGCCCTTGTTGAAGGAAATTATCTATAAGACCACTGGGCTCAGGCAGATTAATGAATAGGCACTGATTAGCTAAGTAAGAGTCTCCTGTAAAGAAAAAATATGTCATTATTATGATATGCAGTCATGCTCAGAAGCAGAAAAATTAAAATTACATCTTTAAGTAGGAGAAAAAAATTTAAGGTATGTAATACACTATCACTTCCCTTAACACCAAATTCAAACTAAGAAGGCAACAAATACCACATGAATGGTGTAATAATAGATCACATATATTATGTTTGACTTGTGTTGTCCAGAAAGTCATGAGAGTATAAAACACTAATTTTAAATACTTGTATTTTTAATTTAAAACTAAGGCTCAGAATTTTAATATGATTCTAATCAGCACAGAACAATGATCAAAAACTTTGTGAATACATTTATACTTTATGCAATCTAAGCAGTGATATGTCAGCTATCTGAGTTACAACTACGATCACAACATCCAATTTCTACTGCCTGTGTATTCCATTTCACAGGACTGTGAAAATGTAACTACTGTGATGTCAATATTTAGAAACGATCTGGAAGAGGTAGTGCACAGTGAAATCTTCAATATGACCATAAAACTAATGTTGCATCAACATAAAAATGTTCATATTCACCAACAGGCAGAACAGTAACCACTAACTTTTCAGAACATCTCTTAGACAATTCACTTTAATTCAATTTAACAAACATATATTGAGCACTGACTACATGTCTACTATTGTACCAGATACCAGGGATGCAAAGATGAATCATTGCTCTGTCCTTCATGGAACTTAGAGCAAGAAAAACAGGTACAATACATAATACAATAATTATATTCCATTATAATCTAGCTTTTAAAAGTGCAATGAGAACACAGAAAAGTGAACAATTTATTCTATCATATTTACACATGTGCAAACTTTCCTGATTAAATATTCTTATTATTTTGTTTTTCTTTCAACACTACTGTTTTACATGCATCTTTGTCTATTGCCTTAAATTCCAAAAAGTATACACATAATGAATGTAGTAACTCTGCTGGGGTAGAGTACGACTTAGGGAAATAGAAGTCTTTACTGTGTGAGCTGGACACACCCAGGAAAGAGGTTAGTAGAGAAGAAAAAAGAACATCTAGGCAGAATGAACTGCATGAGCAAAGACCCAGAAGCATGCAATACAGGGCGCCTGAGTCATAAGGAGTGGCCTAGAGTGGCCACCAGCACAGGGTAAGTGAATGGGAACACATATGCAGACCAAGATTAGAAAGGCACTCTGGAGCCAGGCCGTGGAAGCTTTGTGTCACGCCATGTGGGGATGCTCTGAGATTTTTCTACAGCAAGGGAGAATTACCAGAGGTTGTTAATCAGTAAAGTAGTACAATCAGATTTGTGATTCAGAAAGACAACTCTGACAACTGTGTGAAGGATGAACCCGAGGCAGGAGAACTGACAGAAAGACACTGTAATCTTCTAGAAAGTGATCGTAAGGAGAAATGATACAAGTGAAGAGAAGTGAAATAATAGGTGAGGACACTTCAAAGGAAAAATACAGGCCATGGGGTTTGACTGAATCTTGAGAGTGAGATAGAAGAGAGAGCAAGAAAGGCCAACGTTTTCAGTAGCATGAAGAGAAGTAGAAACAACAGAATACTCCCTGGACCCTGGGCTGAACATTTATCTGGTTACTGCCCGCTCCTCACACGTGCCCTGTCCATCAGGTGGCTCTAGTGCCAGGTCCCAGGACCTCCCTCTACCTGATGCTCTATAAGTGAATCTCTTGAGAAAATACAAAGAAGCTTTTGTTTTGTAGCAAAGGATCAGGGAGGTGCTGAGGCAAGTTTTTCATGTTGCTCAGATCATGCAGTGCATTGTAGCATTTATAGATCAATGAAAAGCAAAGCTGAAAGTTATAAATTGATTGTATTAAAAAAATACCTAATGGATGTACCTGACAACTAATAAGACACCTTTTAGAATGACTTCCCAACTGTTTCTTTAGTCGCTTTCTTAAAACTATATTGTTTAGTTTTAATTTAAAGTCTATGTAATTCTACTGTTAGGGATCATCCATTCATTTTAAGTTGTACATTTAGCAGGGTACTTACAAAATGTACATTATGACACCTATGCTCCAAATGTCACACTGCTGGCTATAGTCGTGGGCATTGATAACTTCAGGGGCTGCCGAACAAGCAGAAATAAAATAATATTAATAATACAATAAATGACTTTTAAATGCTTAAACACAAAGCATGAAAAATGTGCTGATGTGCTGTAATTTATTCCCCCACAGGGAAAAAGAGAACCAACAGCAGATGTTAAGTGAATAATGTACAGGCCTTAACAATTGACGTCGCTGTATCCTCACCCCTGTTATTTAGCTTCTAATGGAACAATGGCACACACTGTATAGCTAAATGCACAACTCTTCATCTCTTTCAAATTGTTAAGAAATGATTTTACAAAGATTGTGTAGTTATAGTAGAAGACAACAATATCTCAGTTCTTTGCCAAAAATAGAATTGAAAACATGCCTTAAGTAGATACAATTTAAAACAAGCCCAATATGTAGAAATCTAGATTTACAGAGAAACTAAGATAAACGGTTCTAAATCACTTCAGTAAAATAACAGTAGTAATAATAACATCATAGCACTCCTATGACAGTATGAATTATCTTCCACATTTTCTAAATGAGAAAACTAAGACAGAGAGCTCCTATAACATAACTTGATCAAAAAGCCAATTAGTCCCAGGGTGATGACTAGGATGCAGGCACTCCTGACTCCCCAACTCTGGGCTACTTACTTACAATGTGTCCACAATAGGGCTCCTTTAAACAATCTTCTCAAAGTAGAACTTTTTTTTACTTTGAGGTAGCACATTTTTTAATGATTAGATTTTTTATAATGGCTGGCTTTGTAAAAAGTCACATATGATATTCCAGGAATATGTCTACTATACTTCTACAGCTAGGTAGCACCACACAGGGCCGACTGTAAGTTATACGTGGATTCAACCCTGCGTCGTTCAACGGTCAACTGCGTGTATTTGAATAGAACTTTAAAATTTACAAAGTACTTTTGTATAGATGATGTTATTTGTACAAATTATGTTAAGAATCATGTGAGACAGGTATGTAGCCATGACTTACTTTGCCAGTGAGGAAATTAAGGTTCAGGTACACATATGAAGCGACTCACCTAAAGTGACACCGTTACACAGCGCCTCCCATGTAAAAGGTGTTTTTACTTTAGAAAACAGTTTCAATCACCCCCCCAACACAAACACAGCTTTTATAACTACTAAAAGCAAATGAAATTTCATTTCCTCTGCCTATTGTTAAAGGAACTAAAAAGCAACAACAAAGGAGTTAAAAGGTAAACAGAAGAAAGAGAACAGGCTCAACCAGAGATAATTAACAAACTGAGTAATTCTTCTCCAAATCACTGAAAATTAACTAATTAATATTTTCCTTAAGCAATTACTTGTATTCTTTAACTCTACTTAAACTTTCAAAGCATGCAATCATTAAAGCTCAAGTTGCTCTATGGCTGCATGTCTACGACAAGGGCAGATTCCGTGATCCGATTCCCTGACAGATCTCCATGTAGGTGCATCACACAGCAGGGGCCCGGAATTTGGAGCCCTCACTCCCTCTTTCGGAGCCACCTTAATTATCAGGGTCATTTCTACTTGCACTCTCATCGCAGCTCTCACAGGGAGGCAGAGGCCAGACTGGCTGGGCCAAGAAGCCATTTAGGAAGTCAGCAAAGCTCCACAAACCATCTGCCTTCTCTCTTGTTCTCTCACTTGTCTCACAGTACAGAAAACTAATAAGCAGGCATAAAACTCAGGGTGCTTGGATATATTTTCCCCATGTAACTACAGACCAGATGTCTTTTGCCAACAGGAGGATATGAACAGAATCTAAAGTAGCCTCTTCCCAAATAAGATAAAACAATTTAGAAACTTTATGCATCAAGTAGACAAAAAAACAATGAACTAGGTATACTGCTCAGCCATAAAAATGAATAAACTACTGATATAACAACATGGGTAAGTCTCAAAATCATTACATGGAACAGAAGAAGACAGACACAAAAGAATATATACTTACGATTCAATTTATATAAATTCTAGACAAGCAAAACTAAGCTAAGGTAACGGAAATCATCAGTGGTTGCTGGGGTCTGGGTGGGTGATCGACTGAGAGGGACACAAAGGAAATTTCTGGGCTGATGGAAATGTTCTATATATTCACTGGGGTGGTAATTGTACAAGTATATGTATTTGTCAAAACTCATTAAACTTTACACTTAAAATCTGTGCATTTTATTATATGTAAATTATGTTTCAATAAAGTATATTTTTAAGAAATCTACTAAAAGTACAAAAAGAATCTATCAAAGCCCTATGCTGGTGAGTGACTTTAATAACTCTCTTAGAAATCAACAGAGGAAGCAAGCAAGATTAAATAAAAAATATTGACTAGGTGGCCAAGATGGCAGAGCAGGAAGACCGTGAACTTCCACAGACACACCAAAATCACCACCACTTACAGAACAACTGTCTACAAGAATGACCTGAAAACCAGCAGAAAAGAATTTCCACAACTAAAGACATAAGTAGGAACTACAAGAAGATGGATAGGAGGGGCGCAGACACAGTAGAGTTAGGACCTACGCTCTCAGGTTGGCAAGCCACACACAGGAGGAATGTCACGGTCTTGAGGTCCTCCCCAGGGAGTGAGGGTTCTTGGTCCCACATCAGGCTCCCCAGCCCAGGGGGTCCTGCACCAGGAATACAAAGCCCCCAGAACGTCTCCCTCTGAAAACCAGCAGGGCTTATGTCTGGGAGAGCTGGAGCGCTACAGCAAACAAGAGACTCCACTCTTCAAGGGTGCACACAAAATCTCACCCACTCTGAATCCCAGCTCAGAGGCGGTACTTTGAAAATGGGTCAGACCCACTTACTGATCTTGGAAAACCTCCCAGAGAGGGAGGGAGCAACCAGGACTCCCCCTGCAGACTGGCAGCAGCCATTTGGGGGAGTTCATTGTAACACGTGGACACTGGTGCTGGTAAGCACCATTTTGGATGCCTCCCCCTAGCTTATTAGCACCAGGACCTGACCCACCTGCCAGCGGGCACACACCAGCCCCACACCCCCTGGTAGACAGCTGCCAAGACCTGGCCTGCCCACCAGCAGGCTTACACCAGCACTAAGCCCCCCATACCATTCAGACGCCATGTGGGAACCCAGCCTTGCCCACCAGCAGGCCAGCAGCAGCCCCATGCAGTTAACCCTGCAGTAAGCCTACCCCACCTTCTAGCAGGCCCAGAGCCACTGGACGTGACACAGCCTCAAAGCCAACCAGGCTGGGGGCCAGTCCCACCTACCAGTGTGCTCACAGTAGTCAGCCCCACCACAGCAGAAGGGTGCATGCAGCCCACATAGGAGTGGCCCCGAGAACATATAGCTCCAGTGACCAGAGGGGAGCATGCTGCTGGGCCCCACAGGACATATCCTATATAAGGCCACTTCTCCAAGATCAGAAAATGCAACCAACATACCTAATACATACAAATAGACACAGAGAATTGGGCAAAATGAAAAAAAAAAACCCCAAAAACTGCAAAAAGCACAAACACATGAAGTCTAAATAATATACTACTAAACAACCAGTGGGCCATTGAAGAAGTCAAAGAGGAAATCAAAAATACCTAAAGAGGAATAAAAATGGGAATACAATGATCTAAAATCTGTGGAACACAGCAAAAGTAGTTCTAAGAGGGAAGTTTATGGAGACACAAGCCTTACCTCAGGAAACAAGAAAAACCTCAAATAAACAATCTAGCCTTACCCCTAAAGGAACTAGAAAAAGAAGAACAAAACCCAAAATTAGTAGAAGGAAAGAAAAAATAAAGATCAGATCGGAAATAAAAGAAATAGTGACTAAAATGATATAGAAAAGAACAATGAAACTAAGAGCTAGTTCTTCAAAAAGGTAAAATTGATAAACCTTTAGCAAGACTCATCAAGAAAAAAGAAGACACAAATAAAATCAGAATGAAAGAGAAGTTACACCCAACACCACAGAAATACAAAGTATCCTAAGAGATTACTATGAACAATTATATAACAATAAAATGGACAATTTAGAAGGAACAGATAAATTCCTTGAAATGTACAATCTCCCAAGACTGAATCAGGAAGAAATAGAAAATATGAAGAGACCAATTACCAGTAACAAAATTGGATCAGTAATTTAAAAACTCCCAACAAACAAAAGTCCAAGACCAGATAGCTTCACAGGTAAATTCTATAAAACACTTAAGAAGAATTAACACCTATCCTTATCAAGCTATTCCAAAAAGTTGAAGAGGAAGGAGGATTTCTAAACTTATTCTACAAGGCCAGTGTCAGCCTTCTATCAAAACCGGTAAAGATACCACAAGAAAGAAAATTATAGGCCAATATCACTGATGAACACAGATGTAAAAAAAAACCTCAACAAAATCTTAGCAAACCAAATTCAATAATACATTAAAAGAATCATACACCATGAGTAAGTGGGATTTAGTCCAGGAACTCAAGGATGGTTCAGTATCTTCAAATGAATCAATGTGATACACCACATTAACAAATTGAAGGGTAAAAACCATATGATCATCCTAATAGATGCAAAAAAAAAAAAAAAGCTTTTGACAAAATTCAACATCCATTTATGACAAAAACTCTCCAGAAAGTTGGTATAGAGGGAACATACCTCAATATAATAAAGGCCAAAATGACAAACCCACAGTGAACATCATACTCAATGGTAAAAATCTGAAAGCATATCCTCTAAGGGCAGGAACAAGACAAGGATGTCCACTCTCACCACTTTTATTCAATATAGTATTGGAAGTTCTGGCCATGGCCATCAGATAAGAAAAAGAAATAAAAGGAATCCAAATTGGAAAGGAAGAATTAAAACCATCACTGTTTGCAGATGACATGACACTGTATACAGAAAATCCTAAAAATGCCAACAAAGAACTATTAGAATAAATGAATTCAGTAAAGTTGCAGGATACAGAATTAATATTTAGATATTTATTGCATTTCTACACACTAACAACAAACTATCAGAAAGAGAAATTAAGAAAACAATCCCACATATGGATCAATGGAACAGAATAGTGAGCCCAGAAATAAACCTACACACCTAAAGTCAATTCGTCTTTGACAAAGGAGGCAAGAATATACAATGGAAAGAAGACAGTCTCTTCAACAAGTGGTGGTGGGAAAGTTGGACAGCCACATGTAAATCAATGAAGTTAGAACACACCCTCACACCACACACAAAAATAAACTCAAAATGGCTCAAAGACTCCAATATAAGACATGACATCATAAAACTCCTAGAAGAGAACATAGGCAAGACATTCTCTAACATAAATCATACCAAACTGTTCTTAAGTCAGTCGGCCAAGGCAACAGAAATAAAAGCAAAAATAAACAAATGGGACCTGATCAAACTTACAAGCTTCTGTACAGCAAAGGAAACCATATACAAAATGAAAAGATAACCTACAGACTGGGAGAAAATATTTGCAAATGATGCGACCAACAAGGGCTTAATTTCCAAAATATACAAACAGCTCATACAACACAACAACAAAAAAACAAACAACCCAATCAAAAAATGGACAGAAGACCTAAATAGACATTTCTCCAAAGAAGAGAGACAGATGGCCAACAGGCACATGAAAAGATGCTCAACATCGTTGATTATTAGAGAAATGAAAATCAAAACTACAATGAGGTACCACCTCACACAGGTCAGAATGACCATGATTAAAAAGTCTACAAATAACAAATGCTGGAAGAGTCAGCTCTACCCACCACCAGAGCCTCACATCAAGCCTCTTAGATAGCCTCAACCACCAGAGGGCAGACAACAGAAGCAAGAAAAACTACAATCCTGCAGCCTGTGGACCAAAAACCACAGTTACAGAAAGATAGAGAAGATGAAAAGGCAGAGGGCTATGTACCAGATGAAGGAACAAGAAAAAACCCCAGAAAAACAACTAAATGAAGTGGAGATAGGCAACCTTCCAGAAAAAGAATTCAGAATCATGATAGTGAAGATGATCCAGGACCTCGGAATAAGAAAGGAGGCAAAGATTGAGAAGATGCAAGAAATGATTAACAAAGACCTAGAAGAATTAAAGAACAAACAAACAGACATGACCAATACAATAACTGAAATGAAAACTACACTAGAAGGAATCAATAGCAGAATAACTGAGGCAGAAGAACGGATAAGTGACCTGGAAGACAGAATGGTGGAATTCACTGCTGCGGAACAGACTAAAGAAAAAAGAATGAAAAGAAATGAAGACAGCCTAAGAGACCTCTGGGACAACATGAAACGCAACAACATTCGCATTATAGGGGTCCCAGAAGGAGAAGAGAGAGAGAAAGGACCCGAGAAAATATTTGAAGAGATTATAGTCAAAAACTTCCCTAACATGGGAAAGGAAATAGCCACCCAAGTCCAGGAAGCACAGAGAGTCCCATACAGAATAAACCCAAGGAGAAACATGCCGAGACACATAGTAATCAAAGTGGCAAAAATTAAAGACAAAGAAAAATTACTGAAAGCAGCAAGGGAAAAACGACAAATAACATACAAGGGAACTCCCATAAGGTTAACAGCTGATTTCTCAGCAGAAACTCTGCAAGCCAGAAGGGAGTGGCATGATATACTTAAAGTGATGAAAGGGAAGAACCTACAACCAAGATTACTCTACCCAGCAAGGATCTCATTTAGATTTGATGGAGAAATCAAAAGCTTTACAGACAAGCAAAAGCTAAGAGAATTCAGCACCACCAAACCAGCTCTACAACAAATGCTAAAGGAACTTCTCTAAGTGGGAAACACAAGAGAAGAAAAGGACCTACAAAAACAAACCCAAAACAATTAAGAAAATGGTCATAGGAACATACATATCGATAATTACCTTAAACGTGAATGGATTAAATGCCCCAACCAAAAGACATAGACTGGCTGAATGGATACAAAAACAAGACCCATATATATGCTGTCTACAAGAGACCCACTTCAGACCTAGGGACACACACAGACTGAAAGTGAGGGGATGGAAAAAGATATTCCATGCAAATGGAAATCAAAAGAAAGCTGGAGTAGCTATACTCATATCAGATAAAATAGACTTTAAAATAAAGAATGTTACAAGAGACAAGGAAGGACACTACATAATGATCCAGGGATCAATCCAAGAAGATATAACAATTATAAATATATATGCACCCAACATAGGAGCACCTCAATACATAAGGCAACTGCTAACAGCTATAAAAGAAGAAATCGACAGTAACACAATAATAGTGGGGGACTTTAACACCTCACTTACACCAATGGACAGATCATCCAAAATGAAAATAAATAAGGAAACAGAAGCTTTAAATGACACAATAGACCAGATAGATTTAATTGATATATATAGGACATTCCATCCAAAAACAGCAGATTACACGTTCTTCTCAAGTGCGCATGGAACATTCTCCAGGATAGATCACATCTTGGGTCACAAATCAAGCCTCAGTAAATTTAAGAAAATTGAAATCATATCAAGCATCTTTTCTGACCACAACGCTATGAGATTAGAAATGAATTACGGGGAAAAAAACGTAAAAAAGACAAACACATGGAGGCTAAACAATACGTTACTAAATAACCAAGAGATCACTGAAGAAATCAAACAGGAAATAAAAAAATACCTAGAGACAAATGACAATGAAAACACGACGACCCAAAACCTATGGGATGCAGCAAAAGCGGTTCTAAGAGGGAAGTTTATAGCTATACAAGCCTACCTAAAGAAACAAAAAAAATCTCAAGTAAACAATCTAACCTTACACCTAAAGAAACTAGAGAAAGAAGAACAAACAAAACCCAAAGTTAGCAGAAGGAAAGAAATCATAAAGATCAGAGCAGAAATAAATGAAATAGAAACAAAGAAAACAATAGCAAAGATCAATAAAACTAAAAGTTGGTTCTTTGAGAAGATAAACAAAATTGATAAGCCATTAGCCAGACTCATCAAGAAAAAGAGGGAGAGGACTCAAATCAATAAAATCAGAAATGAAAAAGGAGAAGTTACAACAGACACTGCAGAAATACAAAACATCCTAAGAGACTACTACAAGCAACTTTATGCCAATAAAATGGACAACCTGGAAGAAATGGACAAATTCTTAGAAAGGTATAACCTTCCAAGACTGAATCAGGAAGAAACAGAAAATATGAACAGACCAATCACAAGGAATGAAATTGAAACTGTGATTAAAAATCTTCCAACAAACAAAAGTCCAGGACCAGATGGCTTCACAGGTGAATTCTATCAAACATTTAGAGAAGAGCTAACACCCATCCTTCTCAAACTCTTCCAAAAAATTGCAGAGGAAGGAACACTCTCAAACTCATTCTATGAGGCCACCATCACCCTGATACCAAAACCAGACAAAGACACTACAAAAAAAGAAAATTACAGACCAATATCACTGATGAATATAGATGCAAAAATCCTCAACAAAATACTAGCAAACAGAATCCAACAACACATTAAAAGGATCATACACCATGATCAAGTGGGATTTATCCCAGGGATGCAAGGATTCTTCAATATACGCAAATCAATCAATGTGATACACCATATTAACAAACTGAAGTATAAAAACCATATGATCATCTCAATAGATGCAGAAAAAGCTTTTGACAAAATTCAACACCCATTTATGACAAAAACTCTCCAGAAAGTGGGCATAGAGGGAACCTACCTCAACATAATAAAGGCCATATATGACAAACCCACAGCAAACATCATTCTCAATGGTGAAAAACTGAAAGCATTTCCTCTAAGATCAGGAACGAGACAAGGATGTCCACTCTCACCACTATTATTCAACATAGTTCTGGAAGTCCTAGCCACGGCAATCAGAGAAGAAAAAGAAATAAAAGGAATACAAATTGGAAAAGAAGAAGTAAAACTGTCACTGTTTGCGGATGACATGATACTATACATAGAGAATCCTAAAACTGCCACCAGAAAACTGCTAGAGCTAATTAATGAATATGGTAAAGTTGAAGGCTACAAAATTAATGCACAGAAATCTCTTGCATTCCTATACACTAATGATGAAAAATCTGAAAGAGAAATTATGGAAACACTCCCATTTACCATTGCAACAAAAAGAATAAAATACCTAGGAATAAACCTACCTAGGGAGACAAAAGACCTGTATGCAGAAAACTATAAGACACTGATGAAAGAAATTAAAGATGATACCAACAGATGGAGAGATATACCATGTTCTTGGATTGGAAGAATCAACATTGTGAAAATGAGTATACTACCCAAAGCAATCTACAGATTCAATGCAATCCCTATCAAATTACCAATGGCATTTTTTACGGAGCTAGAACAAATCATCTTAAAATTTGTATGGAGACACAAAAGACCCCGAATAGCCAAAGCAGTCTTGAGGCAAAAAAATGGAGCTGGAGGAATCAGACTCCCTGACTTCAGACTATACTACAAAGCTACAGTAATCAAGACAATATGGTACTGGCACAAAAACAGAAACATAGATCAATGGAACAAGATAGAAAGCCCAGAGATTAACCCATGCACCTATGGTCAACTAATCTATGACAAAGGAGGCAAAGATATACAATGGAGAAAAGACAGTCTCTTCAATAAGTGGTGCTGGGAAAACTGGACAGCTACATGTAAAAGAATGAAATTAGAATACTCCCTAACACCATACACAAAAATAAACTCAAAATGGATTAGAGACCTAAATATAAGACTGGACACTATAAAACTTTTAGAGGAAAACATAGGAAGAACACTCTTTGACATAAATCACAGCAAGATCTTTTTTGATCCACCTCCTAGAGTAATGGAAATAAAAACAAAAATAAACAAGTGGGACCTAATGAAACTTCAAAGCTTTTGCACAGCAAAGGAAACCACAAACAAGATGAAAAGACAACCCTCAGAATGGGAGAAAATATTTGCAAATGAATCAACGGACAAAGGATTAATCTCCAAAATATATAAACAGCTCATTCAGCTCAATATCAAAGAAACAAACACCCCAATCCAAAAATGGGCAGAAGACCTAAATAGACATTTCTCCAAAGAAGACATACAGACGGCCACGAAGCACATGAAAAGATGCTCAACATCACTAATTATTAGAGAAATGCAAATCAAAACTACAATGAGGTATCACCTCACTCCTGTTAGAATGGGCATCATCAGAAAATCTACAAACAACAAATGCTGGAGAGGGTGTGGAGAAAAGGGAACCCTCTTGCACTGTTGGTGGGAATGTAAATTGATACAGCCACTATGGAGAACAATATGGAGGTTCCTTAAAAAACTAAAAATAGAATTACCATATGACCCAGCAATCCCACTACTGGGCATATACCCAGAGAAAACCGTAATTCAAAAAGACACATGCACCCAAATGTTCATTGCAGCACTATTTACAATAGCCAGGTCATGGAAGCAACCTAAATGCCCATCAACAGACGAATGGATAAAGAAGTTGTGGTACATATATACAATGGAATATTACTCAGCCATAAAAAGGAATGAAATTGAGTCATTTGTTGAGACGTGGATGGATCTAGAGACTGTCATACAGAGTGAAGTAAGTCAGAAAGAGAAAAACAAATATCGTATATTAATGCATGTATGTGGAACCTAGAAAAATGGTACAGATGAGCCAGTTTGCAGGGCAGAAGTTGAGACACAGATGTAGAGAATGGACATATGGACACCAAGGGGGGAAAACTGCGGTGAGGTGGGGATGGTGGTGTGCTGAATTGGGCGATTGGGATTGACATGTATACACTGATGTGTATAAAACTGATGCCTAATAAGAACCTGCAGTATAAAAAAACAAACAAAACAACTAATACTAAACTTTCATTGGGTAATTTGTATGGAAATATGTTAATATAAATGTTTCAGACATTACATGAAATTTCTAAAAATCTTATATTTGTATTTGTATGGAAATATGTATGGAAATATGTTAATATAAATGTTTCAGACATTACATGAAATTTCTAAAAATCTTATATTTGTATTTGTATGGAAATATGTATGGAAATATGTTAATATAAATGTTTCAGACATTACATGAAATTTCTAAAAATCTTATATTTGTATTTGTATGGAAATATGTATGGAAATATGTTAATATAAATGTTTCAGACATTACAGGAAACTTCTAAAAATCTTATATGTCCTGGTATAATGTTATAAGTAATAATCCTAGTTATTACTAGTTATTAAAATGTATATCTCAGAAATAACTACTTTTCTTGTCAACTGCATTATTATGAACTTTCATCAAATCTTTAACCATGGTCATTTTTAAGTCTTTTGTCATTTACAGACAGTTCTGGGTGTACTCTGATGATTTTGCAAATATGTTCCTATAAAAGGGTTTCATCTTCAAGAAATTCATGGAAAAGACTCTGACAAGTACAGGTTTCTGGTAACTGACTGTACTGCTGAACTGAATGAATAAGCATTTTCAGAACTCTAATGAAAAACTGATGAACTCATAAAAGTGCTAACAAAAGATCAAGATAAAAAAAAAATTAATTACATGGGACTGAGTGAACTGATGAGGATGAGTATAATTTTTGTGACTATCTGTCTGAATTAAAAAAAAAATCCCACAAGGACTCAGAGGCAAAGAATATACAAATGAATTTTCACTGCAAAGTAAAGGAGCTGTTACAGTGGAGGATTACTGGACTGAATGTCAATATTATGACATAGTAGGAGTGTGTTTCATGTTTGGTAATTGCAATCATTGTTGCTTTTGTTGTGGTCATCCATGTACAATGCTTGGTGTCAGTCTATTTATCTCTTGTAAAAATAAAATACAGTGTGTGTGTGTGGACAAAAAAAAAAAAAAAAAAGACACATGCACCCCAGTGTTCATTGCAGCACTATTTACAATAGCCAGGACATGGAAGCAACCTAAATGCCCATCGATAGACGATGGATAAAAAAGATGTGGTACATATATACAATGGAATATTAGCCATAAAATGGAACGAAATTGGGTCATTTGTAGAGACGTGGATGGATCTAGAGACTGTCATACAGAGTGAAGTAAGTCAGAAAGAGAAAAACATATATTGTATATTAACGCATATATGTGGAACCTAGAAAAATGGTACAGATTAACCGGTTTGCAGGGCAGAAATTGAGACACAGATATAGAGAATGTATGGACACCAAGGGGGTAAAGTGGCATAGGGGAGGGGGGTGGTGGTGGGATGAATTGGGCGATTGTGATTGACATGTATACACTGATGTGTATAAAATGGATAACTAATAAGAACCTGCAGTATAAAAAAATAAATAAAATAAAATTTAAAACTTCAAAAAAAAAAAAAAATGCTGGAGAGGGTGTGGAGAAAAAGGAACCCTCCTACACTGTTAATGGGAATGTAAATTGGTGCAGCCACTATGGAAAACAGTATGTAGGTTTCTCAAAAAACTAAAAATAGAGCTGCCATATGATCCAGCAATCCTACTGCCAGGCATATATCTGGACAAAACTCTAATTCAAAAGGCTACATGCACCCCTATGTTCATACTAGCACTATTCACAACAGCAAAGACATGGAAACAACCTAAATGTCCATTGACAGATGAATGCATAAAGAAGATGTGATACATATATACAATGGAATACTACGCAGCAGTAAAAAAAAAGAATGAAATAATGCCATTTGCAGCAATATGGACGGGCTTAGAGACTATCATACTAAGTGAAGTAAGTGAGAAAGAGAAAGACAAATACCATATGATATCACCTATATGTGGAATCTAAAATATGACACAAATGAACCTATCTACAAAACAGAAACAGACTCACAGACATAGAGAAGAGACTTGTGGTTTCCAAGAGGGAAGGGGAGCAGGGGAGGGGTGGATTGGGAGTTTGGGGTTAGCAGATGCAAACTATTATACATAGAATGAATAAACAACAAGGTCCTACTGCATAGCACAGGGAACTATATTCAATATCTTGTGATAAACTATAAAGGAAACAATATAAAAAAGAATGTATACATATGTATAACTGAATCACTTTGCTGTACAGCAGAAATTAACACAACATTGTAAATCAACTATACGTCAATTAAAAAAAAAAAGACAACAATCCCATTTACAATTGCATCAAAAAGAATAAAATACCTAGGAATAAATCTAACTAAGGAGGTAAAAGACCTGTGCTCAGAAAACTACAAGACAATGATGAAAGAAATTGAAGATGACACAAATGGAAAGATATACCATGCTCATGGACTGGAAGAATTAATATTATTTAAATGACCATACTGCCCAAGGCAATCTAGAGATTCAGTGCAATTCCTACCAAAATAACAATGGTATTTTTCACAGACTAGAACAAATAATTCTAAAATTTGTATGGAAACACTAAAGACCCTCCTGAATACCCAAAATAATATTGAGAAAGAACAGAGCTAGAGATATCATGCTGCTCAATTTCAAACTATAATACAAAGTGACAGTAATCAAAACAGTATGGTACTGGCACAAAAACAGACACATAGATCAATGGAGCACAATAGAGAGCCAGAAATGAACCCACACTTATATGGTCAATTAATCTATGACAAAGGAGGCGAGAATATACAATGGAGAAATGACAGCCTCTTCAATAAATGATGTTGGGAAAACTGGACAGCTACATGCAAAAGACTCAAAATGGACTAGTTTCTCATACCATATACAATTTAAATAATCTCAAAATTGATAAAAGACTTAAATGTAAGACCTGAAACCATAAACCCCCTAGAAAAAACATAGGCAGTATGCTCTTTGACACAGGTCTTAGCAATATTTTTTGGATGTGTCTCCTCAGGCAAGGGAAATAAAAGCAAAAATAAACAAATGGGACTACAACAAATTAAAAAGCTTTTGCACAGAGAAGGAAACTATCAACAAAGTGAAAAGGCCACCTGCTAAATGGGAAAAGATATTTGCAAATGATATATCTGATAACGGTTAATAACCAAAATATACCAAGAATCATACAACTCAACATCAAAAAACCAAACAACCCAATTTAAAAATGGGCAGAGGACCTGAATAGACATTTTCCAAAGAAGATATACAGAGGGCCAACAGGCACGTGAAAAGGTGCTCAACATCTCTAACCGTCAGGGAAATGCAAATTAAAGCTACAATGAGATACCACCTCCCACCTGTCAGAATGCCTACCACCAAAAAGACAACAAGTAGCAGGTGTTGGTGAGGATGTGGAGAAAAGGGAACCCTCATGCACTGGTTGGTAGGAATGGAAATTGGTGCAGCCACTCTGGAAGATAGTATGAAGATTCTTCAAACAGTTAAAAATAAAACTGCCATATGATCCAGCAATTCCACTTCTGGGTATTTTTCTGGAAAAAAACCCCAAAAAACAAAAATACGAATTTGAAAAGATGTCTGCACCCCTATGTTCAATGCAGCATTATTTACAATAGCCAAGATATGGAAGCAACCTAAGTGCCCATTGATAGACGAATGGATAAAGAAGATGTGGTTTACATATACAATAGAATACTACTCAGCCATAAAAAATTCAGTCTTGCCATTTGCAACAACATGGATGGTTCTTGAGGTTATTATGCCAAGTGAAATAAGCTAGAAAGAGAAAGACAAATACTGTATGATTTCACTTATATGTGGAATCTAAAAAACAAAACAAACAAACAACATAATACAAAATGGACACAGGTTCATAGATATAGAGAACAAATGGGTGGTTGCCAGGGGAGTGGGGGGGGTTAAATTTTCTAGGTGGTTGGGATGTGTTTGATGCTCATGTGAATGTGTGTTAATTTATCTAGCCTTTTGGTTTTTCTGTCTGGCTTTCTTCATTATACTAGGTAATTGTGACTTAAAGGTTTTCAACTTTTAGGAATTTTCTCTGTGATTGAACACAGGACTCATTTTTGCAAATGTTACACTGGATATTTTGAAATTTTCTGAAAAACATAAATTATCAAAATGATTCAAGAAGATGTGAAAAACTTGAATAACCTAATATAAATTGATAATAGAAACTTTATTCCCCAAAGGGTATCAGGACCAAAAAATTTTAAGGGGAAATTTCATCAAATAATTAATGAATAGGTAATTTCTATTGCTTAAGTGGTTCATGAGCATACAAAAAGAGAAAATATTTTATTTTTAAAATGAGGATATTATAATCCTAACATCAAAAAAGACAAGGGCAGCTGAAAGAAAGAAAGCTACACTCAAAGTTCCTAAATAAAGTGGTGACAAATTGAATATGGCAGTACATTAAACCAAGTGGGGTTTAATCCAAAAGTACAAGGATGGTTCAACATTTTAAAAATCTATTAATGTAATTATTTCATCAATAAATTTAAAGAGAAAAAATATATGATCATCTCAATAGGTATAGATTTGAATAGACATTTCATCAGAGAAGATATATGAATGACTAATAAGTACATGAAAAGATACTCAACATCATTGGTCATTAAGGTAATGCAAATTAAAAATCACAATGAGATACTACTTCATAACCACTAGAATGGCTATAATTAAAAAGATAGATAGGGCTTCCCTGGTGGCGCAGTGGTTGAGAATCTGCCTGCTAATGCAGGGGACACAGGTTCGAGCCCTGGTCTGGGAAGATCCCACATGCCACGGAGCAGCTGGGCCCGTGAGCCACAACTACTGAGCCTGCGCGTCTGGAGCCTGTGCCCCGCAACGGGAGGGGCCGCGATAGTGAGAGGCCCGCGCACCGCGATGAAGAGCGGTCCCTGCACCGCGATGAAGAGTGGCCCCCACTTGCCGTAACTAGAGAAAGCCCTCGCACGAACCGAAGACCCAACACAGCCAAAAATAAAGAAATAAATAAAGTAGCTATAAAATTAAAAAAAAAAAAAAAAAAAAAAAAAGATGGGTAGAGGGAAAAGATTTAAAAAAAAAAACCCATCTAAAAAAAAAAAAAAAAGATAGATAATATAAAGAGTTAGCAAGGATGTGAAGAAACTGGAACTCTCATACATTGCTAGTGCAAAGGTAAAATATTAGAGTCACTTTGGAAAATTGTTTGGCAGTTTCTTACAAAGTATAAACATAAATACATGACCCAGCAATTTCACTCCTCGGTAGCTACCCAAGGAAAATGAAACCACATGTCCACATAAAAACTTGTACACGAGGGACTTCCCTAGTGGCGCAGTGGTTAAGAATCCGCCTGCCAATGCACGGGTCACGGGTTCGAGCCCTGGTCCGGGAAAATCCCACATGCCATGGAGCAACTAAGCCCATGCACCACAACTACTAAGCCTGTTCTCTAGAGCCTGCAAGCCACAACTACTGAGCCCGCGAGCCACAACTACTGAAGCCCGCATGCCTAGAGCCCGTGCTCTGCAACAAGAGAAGACAACGCAATGAGAAGCCTGCGCACCGCAACAAAGAGTAGCCCCCGCTCGCCGCAACTAGAGAAAGCCTGCGCACAGCAACGAAGACCCAACATAGCCAAAAATAAATAAAATAAATAAATAAATTTTTTAAAAAGCTTAAAAAAAAAAACTTGTACACGAATGTCCATAGCAGGATTATTCATAATAGCTCCAAACTGGAAACAATCCACATGCCCATCAGCTAATAAATATATAAACAACATACAATGGACAACTGTTCAGCAATATAAAGAAACAGACTGCAACAGGGATGTACCTCAAAAACGTCATGCTATGTGAAAGAAGCCAGGCGTATAAGCCTACATATTGCACGATCCCATTTATATGAAATGTCCAGAAACAGCAAATCTAGAGAGATAAGGATTAGTGGTTACCTGGGGTTGGGATGGGAATGAGATTGAGTGCAAATGGGCATGAGGCAACTTTTGGGGGTAGAACTGTTCTAAAACTGGATTGTGGTGATGTTGCACAACTCTGTGGATGTATGAAAAAATCACTGAATGGTACATTTTTATGGTATTTAAATTATACTTCAGGAAAGCTGAAGTATAAAAATCACATTTAGAAAAATAGGCAACTTGGTTTATAAAATATATTTAATCAGTACTCTATGAAAAACCACTGGATGGCAATGAAATTGGATAAAAAATGGAAAGAAGCAAAACATACTCATGATTTTAGCATGAATTAATAAAACAATAATTAAGTTTGGGTGTATGATTACCTAAGAGACATAAACAGCTATAAGAAGAGCCCAGAGAAATAATGAAAACTATAATCTTTGAAGATAAGAACTATGAGAAATCTGCTAAAACAACTAAAATTATTTGACCTAAGAAAAGGTAGCTTGATCAGGGCCATTAAGTCATGACGTGAAACTGAACTGCTCAAGTTTTAATCCATACCAGTTGTTCTACTTTTTCATATAGAAAAAAAATCATTTTAAGTCTACTAACTTACCCATATAGATAGGTGTCCCACATGTGGTCTGCAGCATGGCTTCACTCCTTCCTTGCTTCTTCACCGCTAAACCAAAATCAGTCACCTACAAGAAGAAACTCATACGGAGTCACCTGTGTTCCAGTCCCAGAATTCACTCATTCTGCAAATGGGACTTTCACCGCATTGTATTGCATTTAATTCAGGGATTCTTGAGGACTGAGGGGCTTTACTTGTATTACTAATAAGGACCTTGCTTCCCCTCCCCACCCACCCCTCCTTGTGAAGAAGAAACTTAGTAAAGAGAAGCTTGGTTTGTCAAATCTTGAGAAAACACCCATGATGTTGATTGTTCATTCCTTCTAATTAAATTCACCAGTTCAACATAGGAAGTTGTTCTTGCAAGAAGGCGTTTAACTTTTTTCAAATGAAAAAGTTATTTTTATAAAGTTCTTTCACTGTAAAATACATTCTGGCCTTAGTAAGTTTATCATCTATTTTTCTGATGCTCAAGCTATGTTCCAGTTTAAAGCGCTGTTATAAATGCAAATCATTATCCTTGTCAGCACTCAAGGAAACTCCCCCCTTTAATAATTATTTATAAGACATTATCTCTAGTAAATGCTATCTTTTCTTTACTATTATTTCCTTTGTGTTTCTAGAGTATATTAATTCAAAAAATTATTACACTATTAAAAACTACGAGAAGCAAATTAACAGGAAAAAAACCACAATATAGCTACAAATACACAGGAGGCCTACTGCTGTAACTGCAGGCTTTCTGCTCAGTTCTAAATCTTGGTCATTAAACATCTGGTTATTAAATATTCAGTACGTGCCCTTGGTCTTGTCTCCCAAGTTGGAACAGCCTTGGGCTGAAAGCAGAAAAACAGGCACATTTATTGATCACACAACCAAAGATAGGCTTTTGGTCCACAGACGCTGAATGGAAAGTTTCCAGTACCTTATGGAGTAAGAAAATATTCCTATCAACATTGTGATATCACTATTTTTCTAAAGAGATTAATAAATTTCTCCAGGAGTGTTCACAATGATCCTACTTGGAGCATTATGATACATATCTTCCTCCACAGAAAATTTATACAGATATCAAATATATAAAAGCTTTCATGATCCAATTCAGTTCTTTGGAGAGCATTTATTCCTTTATGCACCAAATATTAATTGAGCACATACTATGCTTCAGGCACTACACCAGGTACCAACAGCGAATAAGACACACAGAATTCCTGCTCTCGTAGAGTTTACAGTGGAAATATTTAAGAACATTTACTTTACTTGGGTAAAACAACAATGCTGTTAAACCTATTTAAATGCAACAGAGCAAGTTATTCACAGACATTTTATTCCTAAATTAACACATTCATATATTTTGAAAGCAGCCACTTTTAAAGTGCTAAGTAATAATGTATCCTATCATTTATTTGACATTAAGGAACACTTAATTTGAATAAAGTCTTCAAGAATAAATACTTGGCATATTAATTTTTCTTAGGACATAAATATTAATAACCAAATTATTAAATTTGGGTATTTTTAAATGAGAAATATAGACTTTATTTTTAAATGAGAAATACAGACTTCAGCATTAATTTAGTATCAAAGGCACAGCCAAGGTGTACTTTTTCTCTAGATCTGTAACACATTTACATCAAATTACCAGGCATAATTTTGAAATTAATTAGAATTCAGAGCATCTGTTTGTTTGCTATTAACTAATGATTTAGAACTATCCAAATGAATATGTACTTTAGAAAAATTCAATAGCACCACTTAACTTGTAAAATTATTCTTGTCAGTCACAACCTCTTTTGTGAAATTTTAATTTTTTTAGCACAAGCCACTTAGTTTTGGCTGTTTAAAAGCTTTCAAAACGTATCTAAAAAGAGGATGTACTTTGCCACTTCACTATCAAACTGTTTATAGGCAAAGACTTACCACCATTTCTAATATCTTACCTTTATGTTTAAGTTCATTTCATCGTTAGCATCAATAAAGCTGCTTTTAACCATTATGTTTTCCAGTTTTAGATCTCTATGTACTATATCTACCAAGAAAATAAACAACAAATCAAATGAAATGGATAATGAAAAAATAATTAAAGAGGACACAAATAGAACAAATAAATATACTCGACCAGTTAACATCCACTGTTGAAAAATTTGAGAAGGGCCAGGTGTAATCCTGCCCTCTTCTATTCCCTGATATTCAAGTCCCTTTTCTCCATGTTTCTAACCTTAAGGAGCCATTTTCTTTGACTCCCTCACCTCTCCCCAATTCCCTGCTGCTCCGACTGGCCGCTCTTCATGACAAGTGGCCTGGTAAGTGTGGAAGAGGACCCTGTCCAAGGTTAGGTATTCCCTGGAGGAGGGAGACACGTGTAGTTACAAGCCCGGGAAGGTTTCCCATGTCCTTCGCTCTTCAAATAGAGGATTACTTCTTTACTTCTATGCATATGTTATTGCCAGTGTAAACATTTAACATACTGCAACCTGGCAACACGTATACAAACTCCACTTATTTCAGTATATTTTTCTACAACAGCAGTACCACTTTCTTACTCTTTATACATCAAAATTAAAAACAAAAACCCCTGAGACACAAAATCTCCAGTTGAACATGTCAGAGCTCAGGTACGACTTTTACGTACATGCAAATACTCTCATGTACCAAATATTTCCTTTGCAAATAACTGATTCAGTTCATATCCATAGCAATCATTTCCCTAAACTTAAAAAGTTATAGGCATAATTTCTGGAAAAATGAAGCTGAATGAGCCCTGGACTGGCAATTATACCTAATTATTTACAGTTCCCTTACACAGTTCCAGCCTGTGTTGGAATTTTTATTGTTTCTATTGTTCTCCTTATCTCTTCTTACATAAATACCACAAAATTTTAATTAATATATCTTTATAATATGTTTTAGTAGTTGGCAGGACAAGTCTCTCTGCTGCCTCTGCTGTTCTTCTTTTTCATTGTTTTCTTTACTATTCTCACCCATTTCAAAATAATTTTATCAAGTTCCATGAAAAATCCTGTTAAGATTTAGTTTGAAATTATACTGAATTTACAGCTTAATGTGGGAGAATCGACATTAGCATAATATTAAGCCTTTGGTTTCCTGCCCTGGCAAAAATTGTTGCCCTCTGCCTGGAAATCCCTCCCTTTTTCGTCTGAGTTTGTATTCCTCAGCTCAAGCTTTGCTTCCTCTGTGAATTCTTCCCTGACTTTCCTAATCAAATGAGGCACTTAATATACCTATGCTCCTTGCACTTTATATGGCTTTCAGAAATTATCATGTTGCATTACAGTTCGTTTTCTGTACTCCATCTCCCATCTGCCTCTCAATTTCCTTGAGGGGCAGGTGCCTTGTCTTTTAACTTCTGTAACTCTAGAACTAACCACAGTGCTGTAGGTGCTCAAGAAATATCTGCTGAATGAACCCCTGGGTTCCAGTACCAGCTCTGCCACACCTAACCATGTCACTTCACCTCTCTGGAACAAAGCTTTTTCTCATCTATAAAATGAGAAGTTTCTAAAGTCACATGTAAGCCAAACTAACATTGAAGAAAAAAAAGCAGGGGCACGAGGAAAAACAGTAGCAATAACACCAAAGAACAGTAAAGCAATTAGAAGAATTAGAATAATATTTAAATGTGGATTTTAAAGTAGTGAAACGATTCCCATACGGTACTACACTGGTGGATACGTATCATTATACATTTGTCAAAATCCATAGAATTTTGGATTCTATGGATCCAAACTATGGATTTTGGGTGATAATGATGTGTCAACGTAGGTTCATCAATTGTAGCAAATGTACCACTCTGACGGGGGATGCTGATAACGGGGGAGGATGTGCATGCGAGGGCAGAGGTATCTGGGACTCTCTGTAACTTCTCAATTTTGCTGTGGACCTAAAATTGCTCTAATAATTAATCTAACATTTTTTAAATGCCTAGAATATATAGATTTTTAACATTATTAATATATGTGTTTTTAGAAATTTCACTTTTATTATTGATTGTCTATTTTTGATTTGATAATATTAGCTTTTCAAACTGTTCTGTAGAAACATTCATAATTTCATCTTGTCTGTGTACAATGTAATTGCATACCTGCCTTGCTTCTAATTAAAATATATCTATAAAGTTAAAAAGGAAAATTTTTTTAATTTTTAAAAGAAAATCTTCCGTATTAGTAGGCATTATTTCTGTCACTATGAATCCTGAATACAATTGCCCTTAAACAAAAGTGGTATCTGTGCTCATGGAGTCAGTGAGCTGGATGATCCTCTTCTTACCCTTATTGTGAAGATAGGCTATAGCTGAGGCGAGACTTCGAATGATCCACCTGGTCTCATTCTCTGAGAAATGACCTTTCCTATCCAGAATTTCTTTGAGTTCTCCATCCTCACAAAGCTCCATCACAAGGTACATTTTCTGACATTATAAATTTAAAAAGAGAGACAGAGAGCACAAATTATTTAGTTGAGGATCTTTAAAATGTTATACACTGTATATATATAGCAGAAATATGGTTACAATCGATGTATTCATTCAAAACTGTTTGTTATCTATCATGTACAAGATACTATGCAGGATACTAGAGGAAAAAGGAAGCATAAGACACATAGTCTTTACCTTCAAGGAGTTCAGGGTTTAGCTATAATCACAATACCATGGGGTAATGGCTAACAGAAGAGGAATGCCCGAAATGTGATGAGGTTACAGAGGAGGGGAGCCTTTGCCTAAAGAATGCTCACTGAAGAGGCGACATACAGGCACGTCTGGATGACTGAATAGGGATTTATGGGTAGAGAATATGGGCAGGAACAGGCACAGCACATGGCATTTGCAGACTCCAAAGCTCAAAACAGCACTGGTGGGACTTCCCTGGTGGTCCAGTGGTTAGGACTCTGCACTTCCACTGCAGGGGGCGCGGGTTCTATCCCTGGTCGGGAACTAAGATCCCGCATGCCAGCGCCGCAAGGCTAGAAAAGAAAGAAAGAAAGAAAGAAAGAAAGAAAGAAAGAAAGAAAGAAACCAGCGCTGGCAGTTAAAGAATAACAAGTATCTCAGTGTTAATAGCACTGGGAGTTTGGTAAGTCAGAGAAGACTGAGATGGTGAGGGGTGAGGCCAGAAAGAACACGTTGGTGTCAGGCTGTAAGGAGTCTTGGATGTCACACAAAGGAGCTGGGATTTTTTTTTTTCCCATATGCAATAAGGGGCCACTGCAGATTTTTAAGCTGATGTCTGGAGTGGGGGGAAAGGTATATGCTACTACCAGTTCTGCATTTCTAAATGAACACTCTAACAGTGATGAGGAGCACAGCTCAACAAACTTTTCTCTGTAAAGGCCAGATCCAGGTAGTCAATATTTTCGGCTTTGAGGGACATACAATCTCTTGCAACCACTCAACTCTGCTGTTACAGCATAAAAGCATCCATAAACAATACAACAAAACTGTATTTATGGACTTTGAAATTTAGCTTCATATAATTTTAACATGTCATGAAATATTACTCTTTTACGTTTTTTTCCAACCATTTAAAAATGTAAAAAACCTGGCTTATGGGCCATAAAAAAACAGGCCGCATGCCACTGGCTCACATGCTGTGTAAGCTGACCTCTGATTATAAGAGGGTAGATGTGAGGCACAGAATGGAGAAAAGAAGGAAGAAGAAAAAGATGTGAAAATACCTGGAGGGGGAAATAGTGGGACTTAGTGACTAATTGGGTATAAGTCGTAAAAAGCCACAAATGAAATGCCTCTTCCATATTTGCTGTTTCTGTGCATACATGTTAAGATCACCTTAGGTATTCCGATAGCCAAGTCATCTATTAAGTCAAAAAAGATTCACAGTCAACTAAAATGCATGTCTTTTTCATACCTATGCTATTCAGGCACAGACTACCCTCCATGTCTCCATTCTATCCTATAGCACATTTTCATTGCTGTTTTTAAGAATCTGGGATCTGATCGTACTCTATTACCACTACTAGTGCAACTTCTGTGTTCAGTCAGCAAGCACGAATACAGGAGGAGAAGGCTAACAACCTTTCTTCCTAGAGTCAAAATTCTGACTCACCCAACCTCAAGATGTTTAGAATTTCAAAAGTAACTACAGAATTCTGCAAAGTCTAACACATAAATAAGATTTTGAACTAGGCCATATTTTTTCCACTGACAGCACCGTAGGGATCATGAAATGAAATGGAAAGTGAACTATCTGGAAGGCAAAGTTATATTAGCAGTGCTTACAATATAAACTGATGTCATTTTAAAATATGTACGTTGATAAAAGTTATATCAACAGAAGTTTTTTACAATTCTTTCTATAATTATTAAAAGTAATTGTGTAGACCTGGAGAACATGTGGACTCACAAGAAACCATACATAGTCAAACTGCATGATCAGCATTACTCCCTTAGCCTAACCCTTCAGGTAGCAATTTCCATTCATTCTTAAGATGGCTTCAACGAAAGGTCTAGGCATTTGTGTGAGTTGGGAAGATGGGGAGTCAGATGTGACCTGTGAGAATCAAGGGCAAACAATACATCAAAAAGACAATCACAAATGATGGTTTCTTTGGCCTTCAAATTATTCTAGATTTGGACTCCCACTTGTGCCCAAGATGAAGTAACAGATCAGACTTACCCTCCCTCCTGAAACAACTTAAGAAATGGACAAAATACATAAAATAACAATTCTCAGACATTAGACATCAGACAGCATAGGGCAGTGATCCCTGAGAGAGGGGAAACCTATGAGGCCAGCCCCGTGATTATCTTAGCTTACTGTCTGGAGAGAGTTTCCAAGCCACAGAGAAGGGAAAAGGAATCCAAACAGAGCCCAGCAGTCTACATGAACTGAGGAGATGGTGCTGGGAGTCCCTGAAGGCCAAGACAACTAAAGTTCACAGAGAAGATTACCAAAGAGGAGAAATCTATGGAGAGAAAGCTCCATAGATTTGCAGACAGCCCCCCTCGACTCTTCAGCAAAGTACCAACTAGCACATATGTATGAGGAAACTACCCAAAGTTGGGAAAAGAACCATGTGAAAAGATCAGAAGGAACAATCACTGGCGCTTACACATGGCCAGGAAGGGTTTGCATTCCCATTAGCCAGAGTGGAAAATCTCATTATTCATGGGGTAGAATACTCAAAAGGGTCTTCCCACATTAGTTAGGAAAAATTAGCCCTAGACCAAAGGCTGCTCTGGTGTCACCTAACAAAGCTTAAAGTAAGCTTGAAAAGTATCAAACTATTTCCAATAACTTGACTATGTCCCAGAATAAAGCTCAAAAATAGTTGTAAGAATATATAAAATAGCCAGCACCCAATCAAAAATTAACAGGCATATAAAGAAGCAGGCATATAAAGAAGGGGGAAAAAAATCAATCGATTAAAACTGACCTAGAAATGGCACATATGATAGAATTAATAGAAAAGGACATTAAAGGTTATTATAACTATATTTAAGGAGGAGGAAATAGTGAGCATGTTAAGTAGAAACATGGAAGATAGAAAAATGATACAAACCAAATTTCCATTGGAAGGGATAAACAGCACATATGATGTTACAGAAAAAGAGATTACTGAATCTGAAGATATCACAATAGAAACTCTGCTAAATTAAACAGGGAGAGAAAAAAGATTGGAAAAAAATGAATAGAGCATCAGTAAGCTTTGGACAATATCAGGCAATCTCATGTGTACTTGAGGTCCTAAAAGTAGGAGAAGGCAGAAAAAATATTTGAAGAAATAATGGCCAAGATGTTCCTTAATTTGATGAAAACCATAAGCTCACAGATTCAAGAAGCTCCATGAACCCCAAGCCAAGAAACATGAAGATGACTATACCAAGGTACAACATAATCAAATTGGTTAAAACTGATGATGAAGAGCAAAACTATTCTAAGCAGATTTGAGGATAAAATAAGTCACAACTCTAAAACTGAAAAGGTAGAGAAGACTCCTGGCACCACTGCCATATACTGCTCCCATAAAAGGTAACTGTGGTCTCTAACATTTATCAAGCACTCCTAATGAATCAAGCATAATGCATAACGCAAATTGACTATTGCTGCCTTAGAGACTGTCAAAGGAAACAAAGAACAATAGCTAACAGTCGATGAGATGTATGCTTTATATTCACTTTCCCGTTTAATCCTTCAACAACCAAATGAGGTTGATACTATCATAAACCCTTCTTACAGATGAGGGAACTTAAGTATAGAGAGGTTGAGTAACTTGCCCATGGTCTCAGAGCTAATAAGTGGTGGAGCCAGGATTATATTGCACAGGCAATCTGATCCCAGAGTCCACATGTCTAACCACTGTATCATACTGCCTCCGAGCAGAGAAATACCCAAGCCCACGGGCATAAACAACTTGAAGGCAGAATGGCAAATAACCTAGGCTTCAGAACAACTCTAAATGAAAATTACAAGCATTGAAAGACAAGAATGAACACACCTAGGAAAGAAGAAAGATTAAACATATTAGTTTAAGACACAGATAACAAAATATCTTCTACATAGTGCCAAATATGCCCATACCAACTCTACTATGAAGCTAGACTTGCAAAATTATGACAGTATTCCAAGAGACTCTAATGGAGAACCAAGGACCAAAGCAAAAGGAAAGACGCTTCTAAGGAAGCTCTGGTCACAAAGGGGTTATATCTGAGGTTGTTTCAATTTTAAACATTTGTTTTCAACATGCCACCAGAAATATCACTAAAGACGTCAATCTAATCATCAGACACCTAACTATACAATCAACAATAAAAAGTCCTCCAGAATGCTCTCATCAATCTCCAGTGACAGACTCATGCCAAGCACGAGTCACTATGTCCCAAAAGGATTACTTCCCAAGGGAATGATGTTCATTTTGTAATAATAACAATTTTCAAAATGCAGCACCTGACAAAGCTTTACCTTAGGCGTCTCAAATACTTGTTCTAGATGTATAATGTGTTCGTGTTTCACACTTTTTAGGATGGTCACTTCCCGTTCAAGTAACTTCACAGCAGAGCTTCCAGCCTTCAATGATGAGGAAACATAGATTTCACATATGAATTTCATTACTGCATACCTCAATATAAAAGTTAAAGTTGGCTTCCCAGGTGGCGCAGTGGTTGAGAATCTGCCTGCTAATGCAGGGGACACGGGTTCGAGCCCTGGCCTGGGAAGATCCCACATGCCGCAGAGCGGCTGGGCCCGTGAGCCACAACTGCTGAGCCTGCGCGTCTGGAGCCTGTGCTCCGCAACGAGAGAGGCCGCGACGGTGAGAGGCCCGCGCATCGCGATGAAGAGTGGCCCCCGCTTGCCACAACTGGAGAAAGCCCTCGCACAGAAACGAAGACCTAACACAGCCAAAATCAATCAATCAATCAAACGTACGCATCTGATTCAAGATCCTCATTAAAAAAAAAAAAAAAAAAAAAAAGAAGTCACACAACCAAACACAGGATCTTTAAAAAAAAAAAAAAAAAAAAGTTAAAGTTATTTAATATTTTTCCTACATTTTCTTTAGAAGTTCCTCTTTCAAAACATAACATGCAACTTATCTATGTGTTAAGATTAAAGTATGCCCCATCTTATCCTTTGTCCAATTTTAAGAGATATATTATTTGGCCTCAAACCACATGTTTCTTGGACTGTTTCTATAAATTAGCTACAACATGGTCTCTGTCATGTCACAAAATTATTGCAATTTTTTATAGGCTTTTTGGAATTTCCTTCAAAATCATATTGATCCTTTGATGTTAGCATAATAAAAACAAAATCTACTTTCCCAGGACATCAATTAGAAAATGGATATAAAGCATCTGTCTCATTAAATGTTAGAATTGTTAAATAAAATGTTTTTGTTTTATTGTTGTTTTGTTTTGATTATATTTATATACATATCAAAAGAAACAATAGGCAGTGAGATTCTACACTTAGCCCTGCATTATATTACTTCCTAGTCCCCCAGTCTCAAAAATTTGATAGAAAGAGAAGGAGAGAGCACGCTTGATCAAGATGGAGATGGAGATTTTGCCTGCAGACCAACCTAACTCCAATTTATCTCCTTACATGTTACCCTTAACCACACCTGACCAGGCCTTCATTCAGGGTGTAAGTAACTGACTGCCTACAATGTCATCTAAGAAATTCCAGAAGGGCTTTCTCCACCCTAACCACCACTACCACCATCCCAATCATCACCCCTCTTGATATCTAAATTACCATCATTATTCAAGGATAAACATTGTCCTCATTCACATGAAAATATCCCTGAAAGGGATAATAAAGTTCTTATTCCTCCCTCCTTACCCCTAACCCCTGCCCCCGCCAAGTTTGGAAGAGACATAATAGTTCCTGAAGGACTGGAAAGGGATTGATCATAAGGCAAATTTTACCTAGTTAAAATTTTTCCTAGTGTCATCCCTGCTTCCAATTACATTTACCCTTCAAC
The DNA here is from genome assembly GCF_949987535.1 of Balaenoptera acutorostrata. Classification (NCBI taxonomy): domain Eukaryota; kingdom Metazoa; phylum Chordata; class Mammalia; order Artiodactyla; family Balaenopteridae; genus Balaenoptera; species Balaenoptera acutorostrata. The sequence goes on along the minus strand of NC_080072.1, from coordinate 48,613,984 downwards.
CATTACCATCTCAGGAGGGATAGGAAACTGCCCACCCTCTGTGCCTCACCCATGGAGGATGAAAGTCACAGTTTAAGGTTATCCTAGAGGGTCAAGAGAAATAGTGATTGTGAGGAGTGAATTCCTGTACAGACCAGATATGGAGAGTTATCACAGTATCCATCTCAATCCTCTTCCTACCTCCCTCCACAAATGGTTTGACCTGTATATAATGCAGTAATATACTGTCCAATTCATATTGACTATATAACTTTTTTTTTATATAACTTTATTTTACTATATTAGTGTCCTGAAAACTCTCAGCATCAATAGGTATGTGCAAGATTATGAATTCCTAACGTTGCAAGCAGGCATCCTGACTATATAACTCTAAAACCTAACCCCTAATCCTATCTGACACCAAAGGAGCAAAGGAAATAAAATCCCATTTCGTTTTTTTTTTTTAATTTTTTAATTTATTATTTATTTATTATTTTTATTTTTGGCTGTGTTGGGTCTTCGTTTCTGTGCGAGGGCTTTCTCCAGTTGCGGCGAGTGGGGGCCACTCTTCATCGCGGTGCGCGGGCCTCTCTTGTTGCGGAGCAGAGGCTCCAGACGCTCAGGCTCAGTAGTTGTGGCTCACGGGCCCAGTTGCTCCGCGGCATGTGGGATCTTCCCAGACCAGGGCTCGAACCCGTGTCCCTTGCATTGGCAGGCAGATTCTCAACCACTGCGCCACCAGGGAAGCCCCTTTTTTTTTTTTAAATAAATGTATTTATGTATTTATTTTTGGCTGGGTTGGGTCTTCGTTGCTGCGTGCAGGCTTTCTCTAGTTGCAGCGAGCGGGGGCTACTCTTCGTTGCGGTGCGCGGGCTTCTCATTGTGGTGGCTTCTCTTGTTGTGGAGCACGGGCTCTAGGCACACAGGCTTCAGTAGTTGTGGCACGTGGGCTCAGTAGTCGTGGCTCATGGGCTCTACAGCGCAGGCCCGGTAGTTGTGCCGCACGGGCTTAGTTGCTCTGCGGCATGTGGGATCTTCTCGGACCAGGAATAGAACCCATGTCCCCTGCATTGGCAGGCGGATTCTCAACCACTGTGCCAGCAGGGAAGCCCCGACAATTCATTTAGTTAATTCTAAAGATTTCTAGAAGGGCTCTGGATCTCCCTTTATTAAGATTTAATGTTACTTTATTAAACTTTAGGGGGAAATGGTATGTAATTTCCTATGGCTTGTTTTAAAGAACACATAAAACCTACTATTTCCTTTTGTAAGTGTAATATTTATCATCGCAAATCCAAGGGAAAAACACCTAATGTTGTCTTTTGTTTTTCCTTGGGCATAGAAAGTGTTTTAAAGTTGATGAAATGATCAGATATAAAGCTTGAGGACTTAGATTCTCCCTTAAAAAGAAGCCCAGTCATTCTTCACTCCAATGAAATCTAGTGAGACATACAGTGCTTACAAGTAAACAGTACAGAAGATAGTTGGGGGAAAAGTGGTTCAAACTGAAAGAGTAGGTAGGATGAATAAACAGAGTTAGCTACCAATGAGGAAATAGGGAATCAAAGGAAAGGCAAAGATAGGGACAAAGTATATCAGAACCACATCAGGAGAGACTACCGGGACCCACTTCTCACTAAGACATCGCTAGCCCACAGCCCTACATCTACACATACTGATGATCAGCCCTCACCTTCAGCTCACTCTGGTAAACTTTACCGATATTTGGTTGTGCTGGTTATGTTAGTTAATCCTTTCATTTGCTTTTCAGTACCTGTCTACTTGAGTTTAAGAACTGTTTCCGTCCCAGAAGGCTAGAGAAATATCCACGTTTCTCCAGGGGAACAGCCTAGGCCCTGGCCCTCAGGGTCAGCTGCGTTAGTGTGAAAAACTGTACTGCCTACCCCACCTTGCACTGGCACTGTGCCCTCAGTAGGATGCTGCTGATATGCCTTACCTTTTCTTTGCTCACTTTTTTAATTGCCCACTTAGTTTCTGTTTCCTTGTCAATAGCTTCAATGACCATTCCAAAGCTCCCTTGTCCCAATATTCTTCCAAAGGTATAGATTTCCTGGATAAAAAATATGAGCTCCTTTGTCTCTCTCTGCCATTCATCAGGATTACAAATAAACATATAATACTGACAGGTATCCACCCAAGGGAAGAGTGATTCTGCTCCAGGGTAAAATCAAATAGAAGACACCCCATATTTGCTTCAATATTAATAAACACATCTTAATTAAACAAAAATAAGTTTTGATGAATTTTATTAAATATCCTTTAGAGGAAAACCATAAAAATCCTTACAAAGAAATGTAAAAAACTTCAAAAGCATAAAAAATGAACCTCTTCTAAACTACAATATTAATGAAATGTCTTCATAAGAAAAAGGAGGAATGGAATATTAATACATACATGCAAATATATATGTGTGTGTATAAGATACATTCAACCAAAAAATTATCACCAAACTCTGAGAGCTACACTATAAAATCAACACATATTAACCACTGAACAACTGCTTTCCTGTTTACCAAGTAACCCTTTTTCTTTATCGTCACTGTTTCTATTTAAAAAATCACTTTTGTTGTTTTATTTCCTTTTGTTTTAGGAAAAGGAATATATGACCAAAATATTAATATAAATCAGCACTGTAAAAAAAATAAAAACCATCCACAGTAACACTATCCAGACCAAGGATCCTTCTGCTTATCGTTTTACTTCTGCTTACAAAGACAGAATGCGTGGGTCTTGACAATACCAGCATTCCACTTCATGTTGTAAAATAACAAGCAGGTAACTCATTTACACTTTCATTTCTTGTGAATTTGGTTGGAGGGAGTCAGTCTCCTTGATCTGAATCAACTCCAGGGCAGTAACAAGAGTTTCTCGACCCATGATGCACAGGGACTAGAACAGGAGAGAACACCTGAGCTAATGCTGCTGGGGGAAGCCTCTGTTGGGTTAGCCAGCCAAAGCCTGCCTTAGAGATGCCACGTTCCCTCTGCGTGACTACTTTCATCTTCATCATGCAACAGGTAAATTACTGCTAGACTTTATGTTTTCTACTGCTTACATTCCTTTCTTACTTTTGTAAAAGAAGATCCGTATCCAACTAATTACTTACCTCCTTATGAAGGGCTTCTCTGCCTAACTCTGCACCGTGGTAATTGTTCCTTTGACTTCCTTCAACATGTATGCACTGGTCCTCAAACACTATTATTACTCTCTTGCTTACAAACAATTTGGCTCATTTTTTTCCTTCCAAGATGGTCTAGAAACACCTTATGAAGCTGTTTCTTTTGTATCCTTTAAAAAGCCTGCCTGAAACCTTGTAGGCAAAATATTCATGCTTAGTGCATGGGAGGAAAAGGGAGAAGGAAGAAGGGAAGGGAGGGGAGAGAAGGGGAAGGGAGGGAGGAAGAAAGGAAAGAAGGAAAGGGAAAGAAAAAAAGAGACAGAGGGAGGAAAGGGGAGAGACAGAAAGGAAAAGAAAGAAGAGAAGAGAAGAGAAGAAAAGGAAAAGAAAAGAAAAATGTTCAGCTTCAACATGTTAGATTTTCCTTGGATATTTCCTTGTCATACATACTTTGGGGGTTACAAAGATGAATAAAACATAATTCCTGTTTTCTCATAATTTGTAATCTACTCAAAAGACAAGATTATTACTTAAGTCATAAAATCTTAAGTTAAAAAAAAAATACAAAATGACACTGGGGCCAGAGACCAGAGCTAAAATACTGGGAGAATAAGGGAAAACGCTATGAAAGACATGGCTTCTGAGATAGGCATGTGAGGAAACCAAGGCAAAAAAAAAATAATTGAGAATATTTTTCTATAATCCAATCAAAGCAAGGAAGGCATTTCAAAGGAACAGCAGTGCAAATGTGGAATGAATGAGTGAGCTGATAAATGAACTGAATCAATAAATCAATCTAGTCAGCAAGCCAGCCAGTCAGGAACCTATACATATGCATATTTGAGAGAAGTGAAAGACTGGGTACACGGAGTTGAACCCTGGAGGAGGAGCTCCAGATCTGAGGTCTTGAATGTTGTGAATGGTGACTCCCACTCAGGCAGGGCACATCCTGTCCAGGGGATTGTCCCCAGGACACTGCCTTCTGATGACTTATAATTACTTTGGCTTTTCCCTCTTCCCATTACCACTTGATAGTGAGAATCAAAGTCAAAAAACTAAGATGATTAAAATAAGACAAAACATGTTATTATATGTACCTGCAACTCCCAACTATACACTATGTAAAACGAGTTAAATCTCAACTTAAACCTTTCATTCCCACAGAACAAAATAATCTCAATAGTCCCTAACCACTTCCCCAACTTTTCTTGTCCTTTAAAAATTAACCTCTCATTTTATCTCTAGACATATAGAACCACAATTTGGACACAGTATTTTCATACCGTTTATAGGATTTTTAAAATGAAGAGTGGGTAGAAAAATAGTCCAACTGCCCAACTAGTTGTTTATAAATTAATCTTTTTGTTCAACTAACTGCTTTGGCATCATTACATAGTGATGAAAATAAGGAGAAAATGACTTCTTGTTTGTAATAATTTTAAGAGGATGCTATTACAATCGTAACATAGATCTCTTTTTATTGACATATAAGAAGTCCATGATATAGTATAGAGTGTGAAAGCATGCATGATATGATCCCATTACGAAAAATCTGTATATGTGGAGGTGCTTACATTGATGTCTGGAAAGTTGTTCATCTAAATATTAAGAATAGTTATCATTAAGTAGTAGAGCTTTGGATGACTGTAACTTCCTTTTTTATACTCTTCTGAAATGCTTGATATCTTCAAAATGAGCCTGTCTATTTAACGGGGGAAAAGAAACTTCCCCTATACCATTTAATGTTATTTCTTAAAAATATGTGTATATTTGAAATCTTTTACAATTTAAACCAGGAAAAAAACAAAAATAAAAAATAGGTTAAGACTTATACATGCCTAGAAAAATGAAGTAAAGATAACAAATGTTAAAATTGGTTATGTCTGGCTCACGATTTTTATCTTCTTCACTTTTCTATCTATATTTTCCTAATTTTTCAAAACACATACATTTTGCTTTTATAAAAGCTCTTATGGTTAAATTTAAAACTCAGTAAATTTGTGGATTTTTTTAAAATTCAGGTCTTTTGTTTACAGGGGAAGATTTAAACTTTTCAGGTCAGAAGTTCTCAGAAAGTTTTTCTGATCCCGTCAAGTAAATTGCCAAATATTTCTTAAAGCAATTTTTTAAAGTTATTTAACATTAACACAATTTTCTTCTTGTAGTTGTTCTTGTTGCAGTTCCTTTAATCTGGTGTTAAAGGAACACATTTTAATTTCTAAAATGGTACTAAAATTTAAGTCATATTTGTATATAAGAATTAGAATCCTGGGAAGAATAATATTGGTATTCACTCAATCACAGGCTGGAAAAATATGGAGGGGCCCATGAGGGAAATTCTAGCCTCACTACTGGTCATCAAAGAAGTGAACAGCCAAACCATCTAAGTCACCTGGTCTCTGTCTGCATCTTGAATAAGTCTATACAAAGACTCCACAACTGCCCTCAGCAACAGGCAAGACCTGGAGACCAAAATGTTCTCATTTTGTCTAATAAAAATGCTCTCCACTTTAATTATTAAAGTCCATTTGCACCTCTATGAACAGAAAAAATAATTAATCTGCATTTTCTTTAGTAAAGACTTTGACATACTTAAAAATGGTAAGTTTCCTCTTTCCTTTCCTTAGAGACTTACTTTTAAATCATTTTTGCCATTAACACTGACTTAGAAGAAACCGGAAAATTTCTAGTAGCTTCAGTTTGCTTTCTATATACCTGAATAGCAGCTCCATTGTCCATCCTTATGTGAGGAACTTTTCCTTCTGTAAAGTTGCCTCGACCCCACTGTTGTTGAGATGATTTTCTCTCTACATTTGAGGTTTTTGAGGGCTTGGACCAAAAAGAAATTATAATATTAACTTTAAGATATAATAATCTGACAAATCTTTAATGTGTGTCAAGATATTTACTGTGTACAAGATAGTTTACTGTTTTTTTCAAATTCTAAGCCCTATATAATTCATTCACTCATTAGGCTAAAAGAGGCCTTAAGAAGTTATTCAACCTAATCTCCTGAATCCACGCAAGTCTACATGATGACTTGCATAGAAGATAAATCAGGACTTAAAATCTTTAACATCACAAGAGAAGGCAACTTCACAGCTTTCTTAATCACCCTTGTTTCAGGACATAACAATCATCTCAAATAGGTTATACACAAAAAATTACTGGCCAGACATTCACAAAATATGCTTTGAATGAAGATAACATAGCAATAATTCACTCAGAGACACCTATATGGCAAAAACTATACCATAATACAAATCAGAAATAACAGTTTAGGGTGAAAATGTGAAAAAGGTACAAATTTGAGGGCTGAGAACCTAACTTTTCTTAAACTTACTGCTCTCTGTCTCCAAAGTTGTGCTATATCAATGACAATCTTCCACAGTGCCTCTTCACTATAAAGGCGAATATACCAAAACCCGTCCAACTGGGTAGTAATAGATTGTAACTAATGCAAGTCAACTTTGTAAGGTATACTTGATATTCCATCTAGATAACCAGGAACTGTCTTAAGTAATAACCACACTATATTTAACCACAACCATAAATCTCATTCTGCATCAATTGAAGAAAATGCCCCCAAATTCAGATTTAATTCAATTTGAAAACCAATTCATATAAACCATTTTTTAAAAAAGAAGCTGGAATAACATTCTGAATTATTCATAATCCTGAGAAATCATTAATTTGGGCAGTGGTTGGAAATAGCGTAAAAGAAATTACCAACCAACTTTTCTCACCTCTTATGTAAGAAAGAAATGTTACTTTAATAGTTAAGGCAATGAATTGGCTGACAAGGGTCCATGGGATATGGATGAATCTAGGGATGGGATCAGGGAATGGGACATCCACTTGTGTTGAGATGTACAATCTTCAATATTTACCAAATCTTTTCCAGAGGTAATATCTTTGCTGGTTTGTCTTTCTTTTTTTCTCTCTGGTGAAAATATAAATTCTGAACTACCAATGCTCGATGTCTGTGACATTTCCACCACTGACACTGGAGAAAGCTTTGTTTTACAAGAACATACACAAAGTACATTTTTCTGAGAAGCAGATGAACAGTTGGGGCATTTTGTGGATTTTTTACCACAGCTGCTATCAGCCATTTGCTTAACTCTTCAACAAAAGCAACTTGAAAGAAAGATGTTTCCACTGTTTGAGGAAAAGAACCAGACCAAAAAGGATAAGGTAAGCTGATGGCGAAAACTGTAACTTCCAAGTGGTGAGGTCCTTAGGTTAATGATGCACTAGACTTCCAGTCACACATGAGAGCTGCAGGTAGAAAAGAAATCACCATTTAGAAAATTCTTTCTTATCCAATCACCCTCCTAGAAATCAAAGAAAAACTAGCAACTAGCACCAAAAGCATCCTGCCTATACATGAAAGTTAATATTTACAACAAAATTAGAACATATTTCTAAAAACCAATACATTCTCATCTTCCAAAATTGAATTCTTGAACTCCAGACATTTTATTTACTTAAGAGTCAAAAGAATCACCCTCTGTACAGAATCATAAAACTGCTAAAAAAGCATGGTCTAAGGAAATTTGGTGGGTTGATATCAATTTTTTTTAAATGAAGCAGAATAGAATAGATATATATGAGAGTATTTTGCATAGATCCTTGGTAAGTTTTGTGAAACTTAGAAAAAATTATATAGATATGAATGTACAGAATGTGTGTATGTGCGTGTGTGTACACTTGGTCACAGTTTAAAATGTATTTCTTGGGCTTCCCTGGTGGCGCAGTGGTTGAGAATCTGCCTGCCAATGCAGGGGACACGGGTTCGAGCCCTGGTCTGGGAAGATCCCACATGCCGCGGAGCAGCTGGGCCCGTGAGCCACAACTACTGAGCCTGCGCGTCTGGAGCCTGTGCCCCGCAACGGGAGGGGCCGCGATAGTGAGAGGCCCGCGCACCGCGATGAAGAGTGGCCCCCGCTTGCCGCAACTAGAGAAAGCCCTCGCACGAACCGAAGACCCAACACAGCCAAAAAATAAATAAATAAATAAATAAATAAATAAATAAATAAATAAAGTAGCTATAAAATGTATTTCTTAATGTGGGTTGTGGTAAAAACAAAAAAGACTTAAAAATACTGATATAAAACGTACACTACTGTGGTTTCAGAAGTTAATAAGCCTTAGTCTACTTATTATCAGAGCAAAGCCATATCACACACTTCACAAAGGAGTAGATAATTTGATTTTATAAAACTATCTAATTCTAAAAGTTCAAAGGCAATATTAGAAGTATCCTCATTTTTATTCTCAAATAGAAAAACAGAACTAGTGGGTGCTATTTTTCCCTGAGTGAAGAACAGGTACGCCCATCATTCTACCTAACTAGAGTTATTGCAGCTGTATGGTGGCAAGTCAGAGATGTGAGCTGAGGAAGGAGGGGGATGTGTTCTGCAGCACATGAAAGAGAATACTTTGAGAAACTTCCAGAAGTTACTGGGAGTACATCATTATGGTTTTGTGCCATCCTACTACAGGTATTACTTAAAAGTGTATTTTGAAGTCATAGATTGATAAGGCAGGGGTATATGAACTATACCTTTGTTCTTTGTACTGGAATAAACTTGACCACAATAGGAGTTAGATATCTTTATTTCATTAAAGAAATATATTTCTAGTTTTAATTGTCTAAGACTGATTTTCTAATCAGAAACAAGGGCTAATGTTGATCAAATCTTTATCTATTGTGATTACCATATTTTTTCTTATTAGATCTTTTGATATGCTGTATTGTATTAAAAGCTTTCCTAATATTAAAGCATTCTTACATTTATAGTATGAACCCTACATGATCATGATGGATGATTCTTTCAATGTGCTGAAAAGTTGAAATGTTTGTATTTTGACTTTTCACAGTTATATTCATAAGTTAAACTGGTCTATAATTTTCCTTTTCATTCATCTTTGTCAGGTTTTGATACAAGATCCTGGCAGCTTTATAAAATAAATTGGGTATCTTTTCCATCTCGCAATGCTTTGTAACAATCTGTATAGCATGGGAATCTACAGGAAAATCTCCCAGGCCCATTGGATTTTATGAAAGATATTGCTAGTAGTTTATCCAATATTTATTCCCCCATTCTTCCTTATTAACAGAATCCTGATTTTTGTCTGGGACAGCAGTATGCTAATTAAAATCCTCCATTTCCTAGCATCCCTTGCAGCTTGGAGATGGCCATGTGACTTTTGACCATGAACCTTACAGAATGAAAGCAAAGTTGTACTTAAAAGAAAACTTTATTAAACTTTATTAAAAACAGAAAAAGAAAGGATAAAAAATATACCACATGAGCAGTAGAATCAAAAAGAGAAAAACATGATTAAGGGACAAAATTTAAGATGAACAGAAATGAAAAAGAAATGTAGGTTCTGTTGAATCTTGCCTTCCCAAATAAACCAAACCCTCCCTCCCTACCTCTCAGATTTCAAATCTTACCATTCTCTCCTTTGCTCTAGATACACCTGTCTCCTTGCTATTCCTTGCATATGCCAAGCATGCTCCCTTCTTGTGGCTTTGGCCCTTCCACTTCCTCTGCTAGGATGCTCTTCCCTCAGACATTTGCATGACTTGTTCCCTCACCTCATGCTGATTTCTGCTCATCTGAGAGACCTCTTCTAACCACCTCATCTGAAACAGCAGACCCATTCACTCTATCCCCTTACTTTGCTTTATTTTTATTCATAGCATTTATCATTTCATTCAGGAAGTTCTATGCCAGATTTCTTTCCTACTTTTAGTGAATAGATGATTCCAATATATGTAAATTGTTTCATAGCAATGAAAGCCACCCAATTCATTTCATTCAGTTAGAATAACCAAAATCAGATCATGGCAGTGTTCTAGAAAAGGGAGGAGTTCTAACAGGCCAATCTCATTTGTGAGTAGATACAAAATTCCTAAATGCTGTACTTGTATTTATCCCAGGTAATACATACAGCATATTCTAAGATTATTAGACAGAAATAAATAAAGTCGGCCCAATAAGTATGACCTTTCATCAAAGTCGTACGAAAAAATTCTCCTGCTGTGATTAAAACTCATAATGGTGAGCACTGGAAAATGTACATAAGGAGTACCCTCCAGACAGGTAGAGGGAAAAAAGAATGCAATTGATGCCAATGCGCGCAGGTGCATGCACACACACACAGACACACAAACACACACACACTCACTCATCCTTTTTAACAAATGCTTGACCTTGTTTTTCAAGTATATGTAGCAAAACAAAGAAAACTCAGAATGTACCCTTATGCATTATGCAAAACGATTTTACTTTAGGCCTTGGAAAAAAATGCTTTGCATTTCAGGTTAAATATAAAAAGCCTGTAACCATCAGTGACTCAGAGCAGTAGAGTAGATCTGCAGATAACAGCCTTTCTGTTTAGGAAAAACAGTGCTTTCTCTCTACAGGTGTAGAAAAGTCCCATGTCAGAAGTGTAAGGCATCATTTTATACATGCATTGAGAATACTGATTTTAAAGTACTTTTTATAAGAAAATGAAAGAAGTGTTCATAATGTAAAGGTTTATTTAAAATGTAGCTGAGTTCCTTCATTATAAGCAGTACTCCTAAAAGAATGCTTACCACAGCCTTCAAATTTTACTACATATATATATATATTTATCCACAAACTTGCAAATAATCTTTAATTAAATTTCCCATTTTTAAGACAGATTATTTTGTTGATCAAAAAATAGTTATCTTTTTCTTAGCTCTGTTCAGAAAGCATTTCCTTTAGTTTTTCCCTCAATTTCTCAGTAAGTCATATTATCACTGTATCACTGACATTGACACAGACTGTTGAGTACTTTTTTTTTATACTGTCAATTTTATTATTTTTTTTAACGTCTTTATTGGAGTATGATTGCTTCACAATGTTGTGCTACTTTCCGCTGCACAACAAAGTGAATCAGCCATATGTATGCATATATCCCCATATTCCCTCCCTCTTGCATCTCCCTCTTACCCTCCCTATTCCACCCCTCCAGGTGGTCACAAAGCACTGAGCTGATCTCCCTGTGCAATGCAGCTGCTCCCCACTAGCTATCTATTTTACATTTGGTAGTCTGTATATGTCAATGCTACTTTCTCACTTCGTCCCAACTTAACCTTCCCCTTCCCTGTGTCCTCAAGTCCATTCTCTACATCAGCATCTTTACTCCTGGCCTGCCCCTGGGTTCATGAGAACCCTTTTTTTTTTTTTGATTCCATATATATGTGTTAGCATATGGTATTTGTTTTTCTCTTTCTGACTTACTTCACTCTGTATGACAGACTCTAGGTCCATCCACCTCACTACAAATAACTCAATTTTGTTTCTTTTTATGGCTGAATAGTATTCCATTGTATATATGTGCCCCATCTTCTTTATCCATTCATCTGTCAATGGACACTTAGGTTGCTTCCATGTCCTGGCTATTGTAAATAGTGCTGCAATGAACACTGTGGTAAATGACTCTTTTTGAATTATACCCAGGGTATATCCCCAGGGTATATGCCCAGTAGTGGGATTGCTAGGTCATATGGTAGTTCTATTTTTAGTTTTTTAAGGAACCTCCATATTGTTCTCCATAGTGGCTGCATCAATTTACATTCCCACAAAACACTGCAAGAGGGTTCCTTTTTCTCCACACCCTCTCCATCATTTACTGTTTGTAGATTTTGGGATAATGGCCATTCTGACTGGTGTGAGGTGATACTTCATTGTAGTTTTCATTTGCATTTCTCTAATGATCAGTGATGTTGAGCATCCTTTCATGTGTTTGTTGACAATCTGTATATCTTCTCTAGAGAAACGTCTATTTAGGGCTTCTGCCATTTTTGGATTGGGTTGTTTGTTTTTTGATACTGAGCTGCATGAGCTGCTTGTATATTTTGGAGATTAATCCTTTGTCAGTTGCTTCGTCTGCAAATATCTTCTCCCATTCTGAGGGCTGTCTTTTCGTCTTGTTTATGGTTTCCTTTGCTGTGCAAAAGCGTTTAAGTTTCATTAGGTCCCACTTGTTTATTTTTGTTTTTATTTCCATTACTCTAGGAGGTGGATCAAAAAAGATCTTGCTGTGATTTATGTCAAAGAGTGTTCTTACCATATTTTCCTCTAAGAGTTTTATAGTGTCCGCTCTTGCATTTAGGTCTCTAATCCATTTTGAGTTATTTTTATGTATGGTGTCAGGGAGTGTTCTAATTTCATTCTTTTACATGTAGCTGTCCAGTTTTCCCAGCACCACTTGAAGAGACTGTCTTTTCCCCATTGTATATCCTTGACTCCTTTATCATAGATTAGTTGACCACAGGTGCATGGGTTTACCTCTGGGCTTTCTATCCTGTTCCATTGATCTATATTTATGTTTTTGCACCAGCACCTTGTCTTCATTACTGTAGCTTTGTGGTATAGTCTGAAGTCAGGGAGTCTGATTCCTCCAGCTGTTTTTATCCCTTAAAACTGGTTTGGCTATGTGGGGTCTTTTGTGTCTCCATACAAATTTTAAGATTTTTTTGTCCTAGTTCTGTAAAAAATGCCATTGGTAATTTGATAGGGATTACATTGAATCTGTAGATTGCTTTGGGTAGTATAGTCATTTTCACAATATTGATTCTTCCAATCCAAGAACATGGTATATCTCTCCATCTGTTTGTATCATCTTTAATTTCTTTCATCAGTGTCTTAAGTTTTCTGCATACAGGTCTTTTGTCTCCCTAGGTAGGTTAATTCCTAGGCATTTTATTCTTCTTGTTGCAATGGTAAATGGGAGTGTTTCCTTAATTTCTCTTTCAGATTTTTCATCATTAGTGTATAGGAATGCAAGAGATTTCTGTGCATTAATTTTGTTTCCTGAAACTTTACCAAATTCATTGATTAGCTCTAATAGTTTTCTGGTGGCATGTTTAGGATTCTCTATGTATAGTATCATGTCATCTGCAAACAGTGACAGTTTTATTTCTTCTTTTCCAATTTGTATTCCTTTTATTTCTTGTTCTTCTCTGATTGCTGTGGCTAGGACTTCCAAAACTATGTTGAATAATAGTGGTGAGAGTGGACATCCTTGTCCCGTTCCTAATCTTAGAGGAAATGCTTTCAGTTTTTCACCATTGAGAATGATGTTTGCTGTGGGTTTGTTGTATATGGCCTTTATTATGTTCAGGTAGGTTCCCTCTATGCCCACCTTCTGGAGAGTTTTTATCATAAATGGGTGTTGAATTTTGCCAAAAGCTTTTTCTGCATCTATTGAGATGATCATATGGTTTTTATCCTTCAATTTGTTAATCTGGTGTATCACACTGGTTTGCATATATTGAAAAATCCTTGCATCCCTGGGATAAATCCCACTTGATCATGGTGTATGATCCTTTTGATGTGTTGTTGGATTGTTTGCTACTATTTTGTTGAGGATTTTTGCATCTATATTCATCAGTGATATTGGTCTATAATTTTCTTTTTTTGTAGTATCTTTGGTTTTGGTATCAGGGAGATGGTGGCCTCATAGAATGAGTTTGGGAGTGTTCCTTGCTCTGCAATTTTTTGGAAGACTTTCAGAAGGATGGGTGGTAGTTCTTCTCTAAATATGATAGAATTCACCTGTGAAGCCATCTGGTCCTGGACTTTGGTTTGTTGGAAGATTTTTAATCACAGTTTCAATTTCATTACTTGTGATTGGTCTGTTCATATTTTCTATTCCTTCCCGGTTCAGTCTTGGAAGGTTATACCTTTCTAAGAATTTGTCCATTTCTTCCAGGTTGTCCATTTTATTGGCGCAGAGTTGCTTGTAGTAGTCTCTTAGGATGATTTGTATTTCTGTGGTGTCTGTTTTAACTTCTCCTTTTTCATTTCTAATTTTATTGCTTTAAGTCCTCTCCCTCTTTTTCTTGATGAGTCTGGCTAATGGTTTATCAATTGTGTTTATCTTCTCAAAGAACCAGCTTTTAGTTTTAGTGATCTTTGCTATTGTTTTCTTTGTTTCTATTTCATTTATTTCTGCTCTGATCTTTATGATTTCTTTCCTTCTGCTATCTTTGGGGGTTTTTTGTTCTTCTTTCTCTAATTGCTTGAGGTGTAAAGTTAGGTTGATTATTTGAGATTTTTCTTGTTTCTTGATGTAGGATCGTACTGCTATAAACTTCCCTCTTAGAACGGCTTTTGATGCATCCCACAGGTTTTGGGTTGTTGTGTTTTCATTGTCATTTGTTTCTAGGTATTTTTTAATTTCCTCTTTGATTTCTTCAGTGATCTCTTGGTTATTTAGTAACTTATTGTTTAGCCTCCATGTGTTTGTCTTTTTTATGTTTTTTTCCCTGTAATTCATTTCTAATCTCATAGCGTTGTGGTCAGAAAAGATGCTTGATATGATTTCAATTTTCTTAAATTTCCTGAGGCTTGATTTGTGACCCAAGATGTGATCTATCCTGGAGAATGTTCCATGCACACTTGAGAAGAAAGTGTAATCTGCTGTTTTAGGATGGAATGTCCTATAAATATCAATTAAATCTATCTGGTCTATTGTATCATTTAAAGCTTGTGTTTCCTTATTAATTTTCTGTTTGGATGATCTGTCCATTGGTATAAGTGAGGTGTTAAAGTCCCCCACTATTATTGCGTTACTGTCGATTTCCTTTTTATCACTGTTAGCAGTTGCCTTATGTATTGAGGTGCTCCTATGTTGGGTGCATATATATTTATAATTGTTATATCTTCTTCGTGGATTGAGCCCTTGATCATTATGTAGTGTCCTTCCTTGTCTCTTGTAACATTCTTTACTTTAAAGTCTATTTTATCTGAGTATTGCTACTCCAGATTTCTTTTGATTTCCATTTACATGGAATATCTTTTTTTCATCCCCTCACTTTCAGTCTGTGTGTGTCCCTAGGTCTGAAGTGGGTCTCTTGTAGACAGCATATATATGGGTCTTGTCTTTGTATCCATTCAGCGAACTGAGTCTTTTGGTTGGAGCATTTAATCCATTCACGTTTAAGGTAATTATCGATATGTATGTTCCTATGACCATTTTCTTAATTGTTTTGGGTTTGTTTTTATAGGTCCTTTTCTTCTCTTGTGTTTCCCACTTAGAGAAGTTCCTTTAGCATTTGTTGTAGAGCTGGTTTGGTGGTGCTGAATTCCCTTAGCTTTTGCTTGTCTGTAAAGCTTTTGATTTCTCCATCGAATCTGAAGGAGATCCTTGCTGGGTAGAGTAATCTTGGTTGTAGGTTCTTCCCTTTCATCACTTTAAATATGTCCTGTCACTCCCTTCTTTCTTGTAGAGTTTCTGCTGAGAAATCAGCTGTTAACCTTATGGGAGTTCCCTTGTATGTTATTTGTCGTTTTTCCCTTGCTTTCAATAATTTTTCTTTGTCTTTAATTTTTGTCAATTTGATTACTATGTGTCTCGGCATGTTTCTCCTTGGGTTTATCCTGCCTGGGACTCTCTGTGCTTCCTGGACTTGGGTGGCTATTTCCTTTCCCATGTTAGGGAAGTTTTCGACTATAATCTCTTCAAATATTTTCTCGGGTCCTTTCTCTCTCTCTTCTCCTTCTGCGACCCCTATAATGCGAATGTTGTTGCGTTTCATGTTGTCCTAGAGGTCTCTTAGGCTGTCTTCATTTCTTTTCATTCTCTTTTCTTTATTCTGTTCCACAGCAGTGAATTCCACCATTCTGTCTTCCAGGTCACTTATCCGTTCTTCTGCCTCAGTTATTCTGTTATTGATTCCTTCTATGTGTATTTTTCATTTCAGTTATTGTATTGTTCATCTCTGTTTGTTTGTTCTTTAATTCTTCTAGGTCTTTGTTAAATATTTCTTGCATCTTCTCGATCTTTGCCTCCATTCTTTTTCTGAGGTCCTGGATCATCTTCACTATTATGATTCTGAATTCTTTTTCTGGAAGGTTGCCTATCTCCACTTCAGTTACTTGTTTTTCTGGGGTTTTATCTTGTTCCTTCATCTGGTACATAGCCCTCGGCCTTCTCATCTTGTCTATCTTTCTGTGCATGTGGTTTTTGTTCTACAGGCTGCAGGATTGTAGTTCTTCTTGCTTCTGCTGTCTGCCCTCTGGTGGATGAGGCTAAGAGGCTTGTGCAAGCTCCCTGATGGGAGGGACTGGTGGTGGGTAGAGCTGCCTGTTGCTCTGGTGGGCAGAGCTCAGTAAAACTTTAATCCACTTGTCTGCTGATGGATGGGGCTGGGTTCCCTACCTGTTGGTTGCTTGGCCTGAGGCGACCCAACACTGGAGCCTACCTGGGCTCTTTGGTGGGGCTAATGGTGTACTCTAGGAGGGCTCACGCCAAGGAGTACTTCCCAGAACTTCTGCTGCCAGTGTCCTTGACCTCATGGTGAGACACAGCCACCCCCCACCTCTGCAGGAGACCCTCCAACACTAGCAGGTAGGTCTGGTTCAGTCTCCTATGGGGTCATTGCTCCTTCCCCTGGGTCCCAATGTGCACACTACTTTGTGTGTGCCCTCCAAGAGTGGAGTCTCTATTTCTCCCAGTCCTGTCGAAGTCCAGCAATCAAATCCCCCATTTTGAGTTTAGTTTTGTGTATGGTGTTAGGAAGTGTTCTAACTTCATTCTTTTACATGTAGCTGTCCAGTTTTCCCAGCATCACCTATTGAAGAGGCTGTCTTTTCTCAATTGTATACTCTTCCCTCCTTTATCAAAGATAAGGTGAACATATGGGCGTGGGTTTATTTCTGGGCTTTCTAACCTGTTCCATTGCTCTATATTTCTGTTTTTGTGCCAGTACAATACTGTCTTGATTACTGTAGCTTTGTAGTATAGTCTGAAGTCAGGAAGCCTGATTCCTCCAGCTCCGTTTTTCTTTCTCAAGAGTCCTTTGGCTATTCGGGGTCTTTTGTGTTTCCAGACAAATTGTGAAATTTTTTGTTCTAGTCCTGTGAAAAATGCCAATGGTAGTTTGATAGGGATTGCACTGAATATATAGATTGCTTTGGGTGGTATAGTCTTTTTTGCAATATTGATTCTTCCAATCTAAGAACATGGTATATCTCTCCATCTGTTTGTATCATCTTTAATTTCTTTCATCAGTGTCTTATAGTTTTCTGCATACAGGTTTTTTGCCTCCTTAAGTAGGTTTGTTCCTAGGTATTTTATTCTTTTTGTTGCAATGGTAAATGGGAGTGTTTCCTTAATTTCTCTTTCAGATTTTTCATCATTAATGTATAGGAATGCAAGAGATTTCTGTACATTAATTTTGTATCCTGCTACACTACCAAATTCATTGATTAACTCTAGTAGTTTTCTGGTAGTATCTTTAGGATTCTCTATGTATAGTATCATGTCATCGGCAAACAGTGACAGGTTTACTTCTTCTTTTCCGATTTGGATTCCTTTTATTTCTTTTTCTTCTCTGATTGCTGTAGTTAAAACTTCCAAAACTATGTTGAATAATAGTGGTGAGAGTGGACAACCTTGTCTTGTTCGTGATCTAAGAAGAAATGGTTTCAGATTTTCACCATTGAGAACGATGTTGGCTGTGGGTGTGTGGTATATGGCCTTTATTATGTTGGGGTAGGTTCCCTCTTTGCGTACTTTCTGGAGAGTTTTTATCATAAATGGGTGTTGAATTTTGTCAAAAGCTTTTTCTGCATCTATTGAGATGATCATATGGTTTTTATCCTTCAATTTGTTAATATGGTGTATCACATTGATTGATTTGCATACACTGAAGAATCCTTGCATTCCTGGGATAAACTCCACCTGGTCATGGTGTATGATCCTTTTCATGTGCTGTTGGATTCTGTTTGCTACTATTTTGTTCAGGATTTTCACATCTACGTTCATCAGTGATATTGGCCTGTAGTTTTCTTTTTTTGTGACATCTTTGTCTGGTTTTGGTATCAGGGTGATGGTGGCCTCATAGAATGTGTTTAGGAGTGTTCTTCCCTCTACTATATTTTGGAAGCATTTGAGAAGGATAGGTGTTAATTCGTCTCTAAATGTTTGATAGAATTCACCTGTGAAGCCATCTGGTCCTGGGCTTTTGTTTGTTGGAAGATTTTTAATCACAGTTTCAATTTCAGTGCTTGTGATTGGTCTGTTTATATTTTCTATTTCTTCCTGGTTCAGTCTCAGAAGGTTGTGCTTTTCTAAGAATTTGTCCATTTCTTCCAGGTTGTCCATTTTATTGGAATATAGTTGCTTGTAGTAATCTCTCATGATCCTTTGTATTTCTGCAGTGTCAGTTGTTAGTTTTCCTTTTTCATTTCTAATTCTGTTGATTTGATTCTTCTCCCTTTTTTTCTTGGTGAGCCTGGCTAATGGGTTATCAATTTTGTTTATCTTCTCAAAGAATCAGCTTTTAGTTTTATTGATCCTTGCTATTGTTTCCTTCATTTCTTTTTCATTTATTTCTGATCTGATTTTTATGATTTCTTTCCTTCTGCTAACTTTTGGGGTTTTTTGTTCTACTTTCTCTAATTTCTTTAGGTGTAAGGTTAGGTTGTTTATTTGAGATTTTTCTTGTTTCTTGAGGTAGGATTGTATTGCTATAAACATCCCTCTTAGAATGGCTTTTGCTGCAACCCACAGGATTTGGGTCATCGTGTTTTCATTGCCATTTGTTTCTAGGTATTTTTTGATTTCCTCTTTGATTTCTTCAGTGATCTCTTGGTTATTTAGTAGTGTATTGTTTAGTCTCTATATGTTTGTATGTTTTACAGATTTTTTACTGTAATTGATATCTAATCTCATAGCATTGTGGTCAGAAAAGATACCTGATACGATTTCAATTTTCTCAAATTTACCAAGGCTTGATTTGTGACCCAAGATATTATCTACCCTGGAGAATGTTCCATGAGCACTAGAGAAGAAAGTGTATTCTGTTGTTTTGGATGGAATGTCCTATAAATATGAATTAAGTCCATCTTGTTTAACGTGTCATTTAAAGTTTGTGTTTCCTTATTTATTTTCATTTTGGATGATCTGTCTATTGGTGAAAGTGGGGTGTTAAAGTCCCCTACTATGATTGTGTTATTTTCAATTTCCCCTTTTATGGCTGTTAGCATTTGCCTTATGTATTGAGGTGCTCCTATGTGAGGTGGATAAATATTTACAATTGTTATATCTTCTTATTGGATTGATCCCTTGATCATTATGTAGTGTCCTTCCTTGTCTCTTGTAACATTCTTTACTTTAAAGTCTATTTTATCTGATATGAGTATTGCTACTCCAGCTTTCTTTTGATTTCCATTTGCATGGAATATCTTTTTCCATCCCCTCACTTTCAGTCTGTATGTGTCCCTAGGTCTGAAGTGGGTCTCTTGTAGACAGCATATATATGGGTCTTGTTTTTGTATCCATTCAGCCAGTCTATGTCTTTTGGTTGGAGCATTTAATCCATTTACATTTAAGGTAATTACCAATATGTATGTTCCTATTACCATTTTCTGAATTGTTTTGGGTTTGTTTTTGTAGGTCTTTTCCTTCTCTTATGTTTCCTGCCTAGAGAAGTTTCTTTAGCATTTGTTGTAGAGCTGGTTTGGTGGTCCTGAATTCTCTTAACTTTTGCTTGTCTGTAAAGGTTTTAATTTCTCCATCAAATCTGAATGAGATCCTTGCTGGGTAGAGTAACCTTGGTTGTAGGTTTTTCCCTTTCATCACTTTAAATATGTCCCTTCTGGCTTGCAGAGTTTCTGCTGAAAGATCAGCTGTTAATCTTATGGGGTTTCCCTTGTATGCTATTTGTTGCTTTTCCCTTGTTGCTTTTAATATTTTTTCTGGTATTTAATTTTTGACAGTTCGATTATATGTGTCTCAGCATGTTTCTCTTTGGGTTTATCCTGTATGGGACGCTCTGCGCTTCCTGGACTTCACTGACTATTTCCTTTCCCATGTTAAGGAAGTTTTCAACTATAATCTCTTCAAATATTTTCTCAGACTCTTTTTTTTTCTCTTCTTCTCCTGGGACCCCTATAATTCGAATTATGGTGTGTTTAATGTCATCTCAGAGGTCTCTGAGACTGTCCTCAATTCTTTTCATTCTTTTTTCTTTATTCTGCTCCCAGCAGTTATTTCCACCATTTTATCTTCCAGCTCACTTATCCGTTCTTCTGCCTCAGTTATTCTGTTATTGATTCCTTCGAGAGTATTTTTAATTTCAGTAATTGTGTTGTTCATCACTGTTTGTTTGCTCTTTGATTCTTCCAGCTCCTTGTTAAATGTTTCTTGTATTTTCTCCATTCTGTTTCCAAGATTTGGGATCATCTTTACTATCATTACTCTGAATTCTTTTTCAGGTAGGTTGCCTATTTCATCTTCATTTATTTGGTCTTGTAGGTTTTTACCTTGCTCCTTCGTCTGTAACATATTTTTTTGTCGTTTCATTTTTTTTTTTTTTGATGGATGGTGCTGTATTCCTGTCTTACTGGTTGTTTGGCCTGACACGTCCAGCCCTGGAGTTTGCAGGCAGTTGGATAGAGCTGGGTCTTGGTGCTGAGATGAGGACCTCCAGGAGGCCTCACTCCAATTGATATTCCCTGGGGTCTGAGGTTCTTTGTTAGTCCAGCGGTTTGGACTTGGAGCTCCCACCACAGGAGCTCAGGGCCAACCTCTGGCCTGGGAACCAAGATCCTGCATGCTTCGTGGAGTGGTAAAAAAAATAGAAAGAAAGAAAGAAAGAAAGGAGCAGTACAATATTAAAGAATAAAAAATAAAATAAAATTAGAAAGATTAAAAAATATATTAGGAAAAATAAAACTATAATTGAAACAACTGCAACAAGGTAAAATAAAACCACAGCACAAAAAAGAAAAAATGGGGGGGGGGGAGGGTCAACAAGCCAAAAGGAGAGATCACTAACAAAGTATAAAGAATAAAATAAAATTAGATCAGTGCTTTGTGACCACCTACAGGGGTGGGATAGGGAGGGTGGGAGGGAGACACAAGAGGGAGGAGATATGGGGATGTATGTATATGCATAGCTGATTCACTTTGTTATACAGCAGAAACAAATGCGCCATTGTAAAGCAATTATACTCCAATAAAGATATTAAAAAAATAAAATAAAATTAGAAAAATAAAAGATGTATTAGGAAAAACAAAAATATAAAAGAATCAACAACAATGAATCAATAAGGTAAAACAGAACCCCAATCTAAAAGAGGAAAAAAGAAAAATAAAATAAAGCCTTGGCTATGGGGGAGGAGTTTAGGCAGGGGTGGGGTTTAGGGTGGGGCGGGACCTAGGCAGGTGGGGGCTGACGTTTGAGGGCGGGGCAGGGCCTAGCCGGGGCGACATTCTAGAGTGGGGCAGGACCTCTGCTTACAACCTGCCCGGAAGGGAGAGGCAGTACTTGTTCCTGAGTTTGGAGGTAGGGCCCTGGGTGGGGGGGTGGGGGGGCTTGGGCTCTGCACGGCAGGAGGGAGGCTCCGAGGGCAGAGGATTAGGCCTGGGAGCCTAACAGGCTTCCCGGTGCCTAAGTGGACAGGGAAAGCACTGGCCCATTCCCTTCCATTCCTCTGCGCCCCTCCCACACTATCTCCCCCTGGGTCTCCCCCTACTCCACTGGGTCCCTAACCGTGGGTGGGTCCTGCTGGCCATAGGAACTCCTCCCCTCACCCAGCCGCCCCTCAGGGGTGCTGTCCCAGAGGTCCATCCTTTACTTTTGCTTCCCCTTCACTCCCTCCCACTCCCTCAGGACCCGCGTGGCTGGAGGGGGCCTAGGTGGTCAGGGGAAACCTGGCCACGTTCCCTTTTGATCCTCTGTCCTCCCAGTGGTTACCCAATTTCCCCCTTCTGGCGTGGGATCCCTTCCCCTCCCCCAGTCGCCCCTCAGGGGCGCCAGTCCCGTCCCGCCCCCACTTCTCCTCCCCCTTCACTCCCCCCACACCCCACATCCTACCCGGTCACTGGGGTTTCCTCTTGTCCCCTTACATGTCCGTGGGACCCCACCGGTGCCTGGTAGGTGCCCTAGTTGTGAGGAGACGTGAATTCCGCATCCTCCTAATATGCCATCTTGACTCCGCCCTCTGACGAGTACTTTCTTGCTTCAGTTTCTGACACATCCATTGCCCTAGAAGTATTTGGTAGCTATATTCAGAAAGCATAGGAGTTCCTGGTACTCACTGACAAGCTACATTTCTACTCTCCAACTTACCGACTATTACATTTGCCAACATAATGTTCTACTCTCTTACCCCAGCAATTCTAAAACAATAGGTTGAATAGCTGCATGCAAAATTTCTTGACAAGGATTGTATTTCAAATTTAATTTCTTTTTGGCTGGCTGAATTCCAATTATTTTAGCTTAAAAACCAGAATAGAACAAATGTTTACTCACATTTCTTTCTTTTTCATTTATGAATTTATCTGAAAGATTTGTTACTAAAATAAATCTACTGTCTAGCAGGCCAAATGATGTCATTCATATTTTAGGGGCATAAAATGAATCAGGTATTGCAAACCTAGCATATCTTTATGTAAACACAAAGATGAATAGCTCTTCTTCTATAGAATCATGGAATTACATTTAAACAGGACTTTTGATATAAAAAAATATATCAGAAAACCAAAGAAACTTCTAACATAATAGTGTTTCTTTGTGTCTCCAAAGACTGGACATGCATAGGTATTAAACATAATGTAAATAAATAAAATAAGGTCAAATCATGTCAATGCTTAACTAACATGTGAGCTCTCCTTTGGCTAAGGTTTTCATTTTATTTTCAGGAGTAAGACAAGTCAATGGAACAACTCTGATATGGAAACTCTCTGAGCTTTTATTTAAGCATAAAAAGGTCTCTTATGCACTGGCCCTCTAAGATACACTTACAGTAATTTCCTCAAGAAAATGAACACAAGAATGGTTTTATGAGATATAAGTAGCTACAATTTTCTTCCCCAAAAGCAATTTTTTAGTTTTCTTTGCTAAGACTGTGTCTACAAGGAACCTAACAGTCAGTCAATTCAGTAAAAAATGTCTTCTATTCAAGTGAAGAAAAAAACCTTATGGATTGTCTGACAATGCAGACCAAGCAGAATGACTGTATATTCACTTTTCAACTACTTGTTTTCATAACATGCTTACAGAACCTAAAGAGGGGCCAAATGAGCTTTCTAGAACATAGTGTTGTTAATTTTAAATGAGACCAGCACTTGTTTACTATTTCCATTAAGGTCATGATTAGGGAAACTGGTCTGTGTTGTCTTATAAAAGGATCTACAGTATGTTTAAATTTTACATTATTTCAGACATTTAAAAAATGTTTAACAGCTAATGCGTGCTATCAGTTTTTAAATTTTAATTTGCATAATATTCCTCACTGATTAAGCTCTAATCTGAAGGGACAATCTTAAATGTGGTCCCCATGCTGACAGTTTAAGGTAAGAACAGAGATTTTACCAAGAAAGTTTGGCTTAAAGAGGCTGGAGAGACCCTCTCCCTGATTCTTTCCTGTTATTATCCAGTGTTTTTTCCCCATGTATTGATACATTATAAGCAACCTGAAGTCAGGGACATTTATGCCAGCACAGAATTATCCTTGTACATAATAGACACTCAACGAAAATTTCTGAGTGTTCATTTTGTGGGGAAGAGCCAGAATCACAAATCACTTAGGTAGAAAAATAGGCAGGTGTACAGAAGAGTTACCAAAGAAAGGAGGGGGTCATGTGGAGGAGGAAAAACTCAAAGGGAATGTCAGGGCTCCCTTCATAGATGTGAAGAGGATTAGGCACAGGAATTAGAGTTCTGCATGATTCAAAGAGCCTGCATGCGAATTTCAAGCTGATACAAAGGGCTTCCTAACATTTAGAACTGTCAAAGATAAAAGGAAAGACTATCTCCATCACTACAAGTGTCCAAGTAGAGGCTGGAAGGTCAGCTAGCAAGAAACCATAGATGATATTTAAGCATAGACTAGGATGTCTTGAGGTTCCTAGTCCTAAAAGTCTAAGAAGATGAATCACTCCTTCTAATGATCAACTGAGGCGGAGCAGACATTTAAAGGAAGCGAAGTGGTAGTTGACCTCACCTCCACTGTGGAGGTTTCAATTTTATAATGGGGATCCCGCTTTCCTACCGCAGAGCAGGCCAAACTGGTTACAGCCCCAAAACTCACCTCGGCCAATCTGAATTTCGCCTTTAACAGAGCAGCACAGCCAAGATTTACCATGGAGGCAGGGTGATAGTGAGGAGGAGGAAGGGGATGAGGCGCAAGGCTGGAGGAGTCGTGCTTGGCTAGAAAGGAAAAAGCTAAATAAAGTGTAAAAGAAAAGACACTGTAAGAAAACAGAAGTAAGTCTATCTTCCCACTCATGAAATCAGAGGATAATAGGTGAAGAGTGAGTAAATGGGCCCACAGGTAGCTAAGGCAGGCAAAAAACACAACATTGCCAAGAAACTCTAGGAGAGAAGTAGAACCACTCAGAGGACTGTGGCATGAACACTCAGCAGTGCTCCATCCAGGATGCTTAAAAGAAAATACTCCTCTTTTCCCACTTTACTGAGGAATAATTGATAAATAAAATTTTAAGATACTTAAAATACACAACATGATAATTTGATAAACGTATACACTATGAAAGGATTCCCCCTCATCAAATTAATTAACACATTCACCATCTCATGTATTAGATACAAACTTTCAGTTATAAGATGAAAAAGGTCCAAGGATCTAATATATAACAAGGTGACTACTGTTAACACTGTATTTATTACATAATTGAAATTTTCTAAGAGACTAGAATTTAAATGTTCTCACACACAAAAGGAATCTTAATCCAATTAGCAACAGATCAATAAGTTTAAGAATTTGATGGCAAATCTAAAAGTTATGCTAGCTTCATTTATCAAGCACCAATTAATAATTTTGGATTAATGGGCTTCCCTGGTGGCGCAGTGGTTGAGAATCTGCCTGCCAATGCAGGGGACACGGGTTCGAGCCCTGGTCTGGGAAGATCCCACGTGCCATGGAGCAACTGGGCCCGTGAGACACAACTACTGAGCCTGCGCGTCTGGAGCCTGTGCTCCGCAACGAGAGAGGCCGCAATAGTGAGAGGCCCGCGCACTGTGATGAAGAGTGGCCCCTGCTTGCCGCAACTGGAGAAAGCCCTCGCACAGAAACGAAGACCCAACACAGCCATAAAATAAATTAATTAATTAATTAAAAAATAATAATAATAATAATTTTGGATTAATAAGATCTATTAATGTAAAACCGTGTGGCCAGAGATCTTTCCTGTATGTCAAATATTCCCAGGAGTATTGAAAGAGAGGAACTGTCCAAAGCCAGCAACTTTCCATGAAACTAGTTAGCTAAGCAAAGTGTGATATAATGCACCAGCCCAGATGTTTCATACCATATGAGAAAAGGCATTCTGACCCTCAAGGTCATTTCAAACACTGGGAACACAATTTAGAGGTATCCAGGCAACCTTCGTCTTGTGGCCAGATGTCTGAAAACTTGACAACTCCAAAGAGTCGGCAACAAAACACCAACAACAGATTCCATGATTCCCGTTTTCAAGTTTCTGTTTAAGTAATATTAATTTAAGAAAACAGAAAACAACAAGAAAAAATACTTCTCTTAACTGTGAGCCCCTCCAGGGCAGGAACTATGTTCTATTCACCTTGTCATCGTGTATCCAGTAAAGGCCTCCATTATTAAATAAGGATTACTGATTGAAAATCATTCACTGATTGATAGAGACAGTATTTTCGAACCTACAAACATAATATGCAATATAATTGCCTAGAGTAAGAGAGCCAGTGGCTTATCATGTAAACAAATAATATCCTTGAGGAAGTCTCCTGGCCAAAAAACTGCACTACAATCCAACCCTCACTCTATCTTGAAGCTCTCATTCTACAGCAAAACACCAAAACCCCCATACCAAGCCTGACCCCAATCCTGTACTCTAAATTTCCACCTACTTCTGAAAGTTTCCCTATCAGACAAGATGTTATAACTACACTCCCAAACTTATGTTCTATTCCAGACTTTTGGTTTTCAGGAATCTCAAAGGATGCATATACACAAATATTTCAGTGATAAACCATATTGTCAAACTCTAAGGGTTTCTGCTAAGACCAGTCTCGAACAACTACAGGCCTTGGTCATAAACCTTATTATTACTCAGATCCTCATATTCAACAAAAGGTCCCTATTTTTGGCAGATGATGTAACTAGCAATAACTGGTTCATGTTTCTTTCATGTAAAACATACATGTCATAGCCAAGACCAAAAAAATTCACGGGATATATATGTTAACTTTCTCAGGCTCCCTAGTCAAACCACCTCAAGTAAGGATACTTATTTTTGGGAAGAAGCTGTTTTCTTCACTCCTAATGATGAGCCATTTATCTGCAGCACACAAACCCCAGACTTATGGCCAGAACAAAAGCATTTAGAGTGTCCTATCTCAGGCGTCAGTGTGGCATGCCTGTTAATTTCAACAAGACAGGAAAGACAGGGGAAATAAGACCTAAAAGGCACTTACTAGCAAGAGTTCTGCACGACTGGCCAAGAAGAGTGTCCAGAGGGCAGTAATGAGTTAAGCAAAGAGCACAAGAGATCGAAGTAGAACAGACCAACTGAGAATCCAGCCATCTAACCGTGTATGTATGTATCTAGCAAACATTTTCTGAATACCTGTTATATACCAAGGATTGTATTGGGTGCTGGGAATAAAGAGATTATCAAGACATGGGCCTTACTAATAATGATTATGATAAAGATAATGATCAGTATATACAAAGTACAAAAGTGATATAAAAGAGGAAGTTACCAGGGAAGTAATATAATCAGGTGGGAAACAAAATTTTAGAATGATAGAGATCAGGATTCAAATCCCACCTCTATTAACTAGCTCTGTACAAATCGGGATATGTAAAGAGGAGTTAATAGTAGTAACTATCTTAAATGATAATTGTGAGGACTAACTACAAAACATTTGTAAAGTGCCTAGAACTTTGTCTGGTACATATTACTGCTTTAAAAATCATTATTGACACAGAAAAAGACACTTATCGAACCAAGATGGCGGAGTAGAAGGACGTGCTCTCATTCCCTCTTGCGAGAGCACCAGAATCACAACTGGCTGCTGGACAATCATTGACAGGAGGACCCTGGACTTCACCAAGGAGGATACCCCACGTCCAAGGACAGAGGAGAAGCCACAGTGAGACGGTAGGAGGGGCGCAATCAGAGTAAAATCAAATCCCATAACTGCTGGGTGGGTGACTCACAGACTGGCGAACACTTATACCACAGAAGTCCACCCACTGGAGTGAAGGTTCTGAGCCCCACGTCAGGCTTCCCAACCTGGGGGTCCGGCAACGGGAGGAGGAATTCCTAGAGAATCAGACTTTGAAGCCTAGTGGGAATTGATTGCAGGACTTTGACAGGACTGGGGGAAACAGAGACCCCACTCTTGGAGGGCACACACAAAGTAATGTGTGCATCGGGACCCAGGGGAAGGAGCAGTGACCCTGGGGGAGACTGAACCAGACCTACCTGCTGGTGTTGGGGGGTCTCCTGCAGAGGCGAGTGGTGGCTCTGTTGCACCGTGGGGATAAGGACACTGGCAGCAGAGGTTCTGGGAAGTTCTCCTTGGCATGAGCCCTCCCAGAGTCTGCCATTAACCCCACCAAAGAGCACGGGTAGGCTCCAGTGTTGGGTTGCCTCAGGCAAAACAACCAACAGGGAGGGAACCCAGCCCCACCCATCAACAGTCAAGTGGATTAAGGTTTTACTGAGCTCTGACCGCCACAGCAACAGTCAGCTCTACACACCACCAGAGCCTCCCATCAAGCCTCTTAGATAGCCTCAACCACCAGAGGGCAGACAACAGAAGCAAGAAAAACTACAATCCTGCAGCCTGTGGACCAAAAACCACAGTTACAGAAAGATAGAGAAGATGAAAAGGCAGAGGGCTATGTACCAGATGAAGGAACAAGAAAAAACCCCAGAAAAACAACTAAATGAAGTGGAGATAGGCAACCTTCCAGAAAAAGAATTCAGAATCATGATAGTGAAGATGATCCAGGACCTCGGAATAAGAAAGGAGGCAAAGATTGAGAAGATGCAAGAAATGATTAACAAAGACCTAGAAGAATTAAAGAACAAACAAACAGACATGACCAATACAATAACTGAAATGAAAACTACACTAGAAGGAATCAATAGCAGAATAACTGAGGCAGAAGAACGGATAAGTGACCTGGAAGACAGAATGGTGGAATTCACTGCTGCGGAACAGACTAAAGAAAAAAGAATGAAAAGAAATGAAGACAGCCTAAGAGACCTCTGGGACAACATGAAACGCAACAACATTCGCATTATAGGGGTCCCAGAAGGAGAAGAGAGAGAGAAAGGACCCGAGAAAATATTTGAAGAGATTATAGTCGAAAACTTCCCTAACATGGGAAAGGAAATAGCCACCCAAGTCCAGGAAGCGCAGAGAGTCCCATACAGAATAAACCCAAGGAGAAACACGCCGAGACACATAGTAATCAAAGTGGCAAAAATTAAAGACAAAGAAAAATTATTGAAAGCAGCAAGGGAAAAACGACAAATAACATACAAGGGAACTCCCATAAGGTTAACAGCTGATTTCTCAGCAGAAACTCTGCAAGCCAGAAGGGAGTGGCATGATATACTTAAAGTGATGAAAGGGAAGAACCTACAACCAAGATTACTCTACCCGGCAAGGATCTCATTCAGATTTGATGGAGAAATCAAAAGCTTTACAGACAAGCAAAAGCTAAGAGAATTCAGCACCACCAAACCAGCTCTACAACAAATGCTAAAGGAACTTCTCTAAGTGGGAAACACAAGAGAAGAAAAGGACCTACAAAAACAAACCCAAAACAATTAAGAAAATGGTCATAGGAACATACATATCGATAATTACCTTAAACGTGAATGGATTAAATGCCCCAACCAAAAGACATAGACTGGCTGAATGGATACAAAGACAAGACCCATATATATGCTGTCTACAAGAGACCCACTTTAGACCTAGGGACACATACAGACTGAAAGTGGGGGGATGGAAAAAGATATTCCATGCAAATGGAAATCAAAAGAAAGCTGGAGTAGCTATACTCATATCAGATAAAATAGACTTTAAAATAAAGAATGTTACAAGAGACAAGGAAGGACACTACATAATGATCCAGGGATCAATCCAAGAAGAAGATATAACAATTATAAATATATATGCACCCAACATAGGAGCACCTCAATACATAAGACAACTGCTAACAGCTATGAAAGAGGAAATCGACAGTAACACAATAATAGTGGGGGACTTTAACACCTCACTTACACCAATGGACAGATCATCCAAAATGAAAATAAATAAGGAAACAGAAGCTTTAAATGACACAATAGACCAGATAGATTTAATTGATATATATAGGACATTCCATCCAAAAACAGCAGATTACACATTCTTCTCAAGTGCGCATGGAACATTCTCCAGGATAGATCACATCTTGGGTCACAAATCAAGCCTCAGTAAATTTAAGAAAATTGAAATCATATCAAGCATCTTTTCTGACCACAACGCTATGAGATTAGGAATGAATTACAGGGAAAAAAACATAAAAAAGACAAACACATGGAGGCTAAACAATACGTTACTAAATAACCAAGAGATCACTGAAGAAATCAAACAGGAAATAAAAAAATACCTAGAGACAAATGACAATGAAAACACGACGACCCAAAACCTATGGGATGCAGCAAAAGCGGTTCTAAGAGGGAAGTTTATAGCTATACAAGCCTACCTAAAGAAACAAGAAAAATCTCAAGTAAACAATCTAACCTTACACCTAAAGAAACTAGAGAAAGAAGAACAAACAAAACCCAAAGTTAGCAGAAGGAAAGAAATCATAAAGATCAGAGCAGAAATAAATGAAATAGAAACAAAGAAAACAATAGCAAAGATCAATAAAACTAAAAGTTGGTTCTTTGAGAAGATAAACAAAATTGATAAGCCATTAGCCAGACTCATCAAGAAAAAGCGGGAGAGGACTCAAATCAATAAAATCAGAAATGAAAAAGGAGAAGTTACAACAGACACCGCAGAAATACAAAACATCCTAAGAGACTACTACAAGCAACTTTATGCCAATAAAATGGACAACCTGGAAGAAATGGACAAATTCTTAGAAAGGTATAACCTTCCAAGACTGAATCAGGAAGAAACAGAAAATATGAACAGGCCAATCACAAGTAATGAAATTGAAACTGTGATTAAAAATCTTCCAACAAACAAAAGTCCAGGACCAGATGGCTTCACAGGTGAATTCTATCAAACATTTAGAAAAGAGCTATCACCCATCCTTCTCAAACTCTTCCAAAAAATAGCAGAGGAAGGAACACTCCCAAACTCATTCTATGAGGCCACCATCACCCTGATACCAAAACCAGACAAAGACACTACAAAAAAAGAAAATTACAGACCAATATCACTGATGAATATAGATGCAAAAATCCTCAACAAAATACTAGCAAACAGAATCCAACAACACATTAAAAGGATCATACACCACGATCAAGTGGGATTTATCCCAGGGATGCAAGGATTCTTCAATATATGCAAATCAATCAATGTGATACACCATATTAACAAATTGAAGAAGAAAAACCATATGATCATCTCAATAGATGCAGAAAAAGCTTTTGACAAAATTCAACACCCATTTCTGATAAAAACTCTCCAGAAAGTGGGCATAGAGGGAACCTACCTCAACATAATAAAGGCCATATATGACAAACCCACAGCAAACATCATTCTCAATGGTGAAAAACTGAAAGCATTTCCTCTAAGATCAGGAACGAGACAAGGATGTCCACTCTCACCACTATTATTCAACATAGTTCTGGAAGTCCTAGCCACGGCAATCAGAGAAGAAAAAGAAATAAAAGGAATACAAATTGGAAAAGAAGAAGTAAAACTGTCACTGTTTGCGGATGACATGATACTATACATAGAGAATCCTAAAACTGCCACCAGAAAACTGCTAGAGCTAATTAATGAATATGGTAAAGTTGCAGGATACAAAATTAATGCACAGAAATCTCTTGCATTCCTATACACTAATGATGAAAAATCTGAAAGAGAAATTATGGAAACACTCCCATTTACCATTGCAACAAAAAGAATAAAATACCTAGGAATAAACCTACCTAGGGAGACAAAAGACCTGTATGCAGAAAACTATAAGACACTGATGAAAGAAATTAAAGATGATACCAACAGATGGAGAGATATACCATGTTCTTGGATTGGAAGAATCAACATTGTGAAAATGAGTATACTACCCAAAGCAATCTACAGATTCAATGCAATCCCTATCAAATTACCAATGGCATTTTTTACGGAGCTAGAACAAATCATCTTAAAATTTGTATGGAGACACAAAAGACCCCGAATAGCCAAAGCAGTCTTGAGGCAAAAAAATGGAGCTGGAGGAATCAGACTCCCTGACTTCAGACTATACTACAAAGCTACAGTAATCAAGACAATATGGTACTGGCACAAAAACAGAAACATAGATCAATGGAACAAGATAGAAAGCCCAGAGGTTAACCCACGCACCTATGGTCAACTAATCTATGACAAAGGAGGCAAAGATATACAATGGAGAAAAGACAGTCTCTTCAATAAGTGGTGCTGGGAAAACTGGACAGCTACATGTAAAAGAATGAAATTAGAATACTCCCTAACACCATACACAAAAATAAACTCAAAATGGATTAGAGACCTAAATATAAGACTGGACACTATAAAACTCTTAGAGGAAAACATAGGAAGAACACTCTTTGACATAAATCACAGCAAGATCTTTTTTGATCCACCTCCTAGAGTAATGGAAATAAAAACAAAAATAAACAAGTGGGACCTAATGAAACTACAAAAGCTTTTGCACAGCAAAGGAAACCATAAACAAGACGAAAAGACAACCCTCAGAATGGGAGAAAATATTTGCAAATGAATCAACGGACAAAGGATTAATCTCCAAAATATATAAACAGCTCATTCAGCTCAATATCAAAGAAACAAACACCCCAATCCAAAAATGGGCAGAAGACCTAAATAGACATTTCTCCAAAGAAGACATACAGAGGGCCACGAAGCACATGAAGAGATGCTCAACATCACTAATTATTAGAGAAATGCAAATCAAAACTACAATGAGGTATCACCTCACTCCTGTTAGAATGGGCATCATCAGAAAATCTACAAACAACAAATGCTGGAGAGGATGTGGAGAAAAGGGAAACCTCTTGCACTGTTGGTGGGAATGTAAATTGATACAGCCACTATGGAGAACAATATGGAGGTTCCTTAAAAAACTAAAAATAGAATTACCATATGACCCAGCAATCCCACTACTGGGCATATACCCAGAGAAAACCGTAATTCAAAAAGACACATGCACCCGAATGTTCATTGCAGCACTATTTACAATAGCCAGGTCGTGGAAGCAACCTAAATGCCCATCAACAGACGAATGGATAAAGAAGTTGTGGTACATATATACAATGGAATATTACTCAGCCATAAAAAGGAACAAAATTGAGTCATTTGTTGAGACGTGGATGGATCTAGAGACTGTCATACAGAGTGAAGTAAGTCAGAAAGAGAAAAACAAATATCGTATATTAATGCATGTATGTGGAACCTAGAAAAATGGTACAGATGAGCCAGTTTGCAGGGCAGAAGTTGAGACACAGATGTAGAGAATGGACATATGGACACCAAGGGGGGAAAACTGCGGTGAGGTGGGGATGGTGGTGTGCTGAATTGGGCGATTGGGATTGACATGTATACACTGATGTGTATAAAATTGATGCCTAATAAGAACCTGCAGTATAAAAAAACAAACAAAACAACTAATACTAAACTTTCACTGGGTTATTTGTATGGAAATATGTTAATATAATTGTTTCAGACATTACATGAAATTTCTAAAAATCTTATATTTGTATTTGTATGGAAATATGTATGGAAATATGTTAATATAAATGTTTCAGACATTACATGAAATTTCTAAAAATCTTATATTTGTATTTGTATGGAAATATGTATGGAAATATGTTAATATAAGTGTTTCAGACATTACATGAAATTTCTAAAAATCTTATATGTTCTGGTATAATGTTATAAGTAATAATCCTAGTTATTACTTTAAAATGTATATCTCAGAAATAACTAATTTTCTTGTCAACTGCATTATTATGAACTT
This sequence comes from Balaenoptera acutorostrata, assembly GCF_949987535.1. Taxonomy (NCBI): domain Eukaryota; kingdom Metazoa; phylum Chordata; class Mammalia; order Artiodactyla; family Balaenopteridae; genus Balaenoptera; species Balaenoptera acutorostrata. Next base: position 48,580,624 of record NC_080072.1, on the reverse strand, counting down.
TCATCTGATCTTTAACCGTGGTCATTTTTAAGTCTTTTGTCATTTACAGACAGTTCTGGGTGTACTCTGATGATTTTGCAAATATGTTCCTATAAAAGGGTTTCATTTTCAAGAAATTCATGGAAAAGACTCTGACAAGTACAGGTTTCTGGTAACTGCCTGTACTGCTGAACTGAATGAATAAGCATTTTCAGAACTCTACTGAAAAACTGATGAACTCATAAAAGTGCTAAGAAAAGATCAAGATGAAAAAAAAATAATTACATGGGACTGAGTGAACTGATGAGGATGAGTATAATTTTTGTGACTTTCTGTCTGAATTAAAAAAAAAAAATCCCACAAGGACTCAGAGGCAAAGAATATACAAATCAATTTTCACTGCAAAGTAAAGGAGCTGTTACAGTGGAGGATTACTGGACTGAATGTCAATATTATGACATAGTATGAGTGTGTTTCATGTTTGGTAATTGCAATCATTGTTGCTTTTGTTGTGGTCATCCATGTACAATGCTTGGTGTCAGTCTATTTATCTCTTGTAAAAATAGAATACAGTGTGTGTGTGTGAAAAAAAAATCATTATTACTCACTTGCTGAGGGAACAGTCACAAGTTTCATGGGATAAGTGATATTCAAACTAAGTCTTTTTTTATTGAGGTATAGTTGATTTACAATTACTATAATTAGTTTTTATAATTATTATATTAGTTTCAGGTGCATAATGATTCAAAAATTTTTATGGATTACACTCCACTTACACTTAAGATAAAATATTGCCTATATTCCCTGTGCACTACAATATATCCTTGTAGCTTATTTATTTTATACATAGTAGTTTGAACCTCTTAATACGCTCACTATATCTTGTCCCTCCCCTCTTCCTTCTATATCTGTGAGTCTCTTTGTTTTGTTATATTCATTCGTTTTATTTTCTAGAGTCCACATATAAGTGATAAAATACTGTATTTGTCTTTCTCTGTCTGACTTTTTTCACTAAGCATAATACCCTCCAGGTCCATCCATGTTGTTGCAAATAGCAAAATTTTAATTTTTTTATGGCTGAGTAGTATTCCATTGTATATATGTGTCACATCTTCTTTATCCATTCATCTGTTGATGGACACTTAGTTTGCCTCCATACTTTGGCTATTATAAATGCTGCTGCTACAAACATTGGGGTATATATATCTTTTCAAATTAGTATTTTTGTTTTCTTTGGATATATACCCAAGAGTGGAATTACGGGATCATATGGTAGCTCTAGATTTAGTTTTTTGAGGAACTTCCATACTGTTTTTCATAGTGGCTGTACCAATTTACATTCCCACCAACAATGGACAAGGATTTGCTTTTCTCCAAAACCTTGTCAGCATTTATTATTTGTGGCTTTTTTGATGACAGCCATTCTGACAGGTGTAAGGTGATACCTAATTGTAGTTTTGATCTGCATTTCTCTGATGACTAGTGATGTTGAACATCTTTTCATGTGTCTGTTGGTCATCTGTATGTCTTCTTTGGATAACTGTCTATTCAGGCCTTCTGCCCATCTTTTAATCAGATTCTTTCCTTTTTTAAAATATTTATTTATTTATTTTTGGCTGTGTTGGGTCTTCATTGCTGCGCGTGGGCTTTCTCTAGTTGCGACGAGCAGGGGCTACTCTTCGCTGCGGTGCTCAGGCTTCTCATTGCAGTGGCTTCTCTTGTTATGGAGCACAGGCTCTAGGCACACGGGCTTCAGTAGTTGTGGCATACAGGTTCAGTAGCTGTGGCTTGTGGGCTCTAGAGTGCAGGCTCAGTAGTTGTGGCACACAGGTCCAGTTGCTCTGTGGCATGTGGGATCTTCCTGGGCCAGGGCTCGAACCCGTGTCCCCTGCATTGGCAGGATTCGTAACCACTGTGCCACCAGCAAAGCCCTGTTTTTTAGATATTGAGTTGTATGAGCTGTTTGTATATTTTGGATATTAACCCATTATTGGTCATATCATTTACAAATATTTTCTCCCATTCAGTAGATTGTCTTTTTGTTTTGTCAATGGTTTCCTCTGCTGTGCAAAAGCTTTTAAATTTAATTAGGTCCCATTTGTTTATTTTTGCTTTTGTTTTCTTTGTTTTAGCAGACAGATTAAAAAGAAATGTTGCTACGATTTATGTCAGAGTGTTCTGCCTATGTTTTCTTCTAGGAGTTTTATGGTTTCCAGTCTTAACATTTAGGTTTTTAATCCATTTTGAATTTATTTTTGTATATGGTGTGAGAAAATGTTCTCATTTCATTATTTTCCATGTAGCTGTCCTGTTTTCCCAGCACCACTTACTGAAGAGACTGTCTTTTCTCTATTGTATATTCTTGCCTCCTTTGTCACAGATTAATTGACCATAGTGTGTGGGTTTATTTCTGGGCTGTTTATTCTGTTCCATTGATCTATGTGTTTGTTTTTGTGCCAGTACCATACTGTTTTGATGACTATAGCTTTGTAGTATAGTCTGAAGTCAGCGAGCATGATACCTCCACCTCTATTCTTCTTTCTCAAGATTATCTTGGCTACTAGGGGTCTTTTTTGTTTCCATATAAATTTTTAAATTATTTGTTTTAGTTCTGTGAAAAATGTCATTGGTATTTTGATAGGGATTGCACTGGATCTCTAGATTGCCTTGGGTAGTATGGTCATTTTAACAAAATTAATTCTTCCAATCCATGAGCATAATATTTCTTTCCATCTATTTGTGTTGTTTTCAATTTTTCATCAGTGTCTCATAGTTTTCCAAGAACAGCTCTTTTACCTCTTTAGATAGGTTGATTCCTAGGTATTTTATTATTTTTGATGTGATGGTAAATGGAACTGTTTCCCTAATTTCTCTTTCTGATAGTTCATTCTTAGTGTATAGAAATGCAACAGATTTCTATATATTAATTTTGGATCCTACAGCTTTACCAAATTCATTGATGAGCTCTAGTAACTCTTTTGGTGGCATCTTTAGGGTTTTCTGTGTATAGCATCATGACATCTGTAAACAGTGGTAGCTTTACTTCTTCCTTTCCAATTTGGATTCCTTTTCTTTCTTTTTCTTGTCTGACTGCTATGACTAGAACTTCCAATACTATGTTGAATAAAAGTAGCAAGAGTAGACATCCTTGCCTTGTTCCTGACCTTACAGGAAATGCTTTCAGGTTTTCACCATTGAGTATGATGTCAGCTGTGGACTTATCCTATATGGCCTTTATTATGTTGAAGTATGTTCCCTCTACACCCACTTTCTGGAGAATTTTTATCATAAATGAATGGTGAATTTTGTCCTTTTTCTGCATCTATTAAACTAAGTCTTAAAGGATGAATTGGAGTTCACTTGGTGAACAAGTCAAGGAAAGGCTCTCTAGACAGGGACACCAGCACATGCAAGGGCCCAGAACCTATGGTTCAAGAGGAGTAGAAGAAGGTGATTTCCGTTTGAAGGCAAGAACAATGGGAGAGAGAAAGCCAGGTCTGTGCTAAGATAAGAAGAGGGAAGAAGCACTTCCAGGAAGTATCAGGGTTAACAAGAGTGTCTTCACTGAAGAACAGTGGCTCCACTAAGCACAAAAGACAGATGAAGTAGCGTGGAACGTGAGGTTCTCGTTCTGAGAGAGCTGCCAGAAAGAAAGGGCTGCTGCAAGTAGTTTTAGGTGAGACTTCCAACCCTGACACTAATTAGCCACAGATTTGGAGTGAAGAGAGAGTAGCCACCAAACTGCCAACACTAAGTCCTCCAGCAAGCATTTGCAGCTTAGGCATGGAAGGGACAGAGGACTTCAACGTATGCTGAAAATATAAACTGTAAAGTTCTAAAGTATGCAGAATAAGTCCTAGACAGTATAATCAATCCAAATCTACTGCCATATGAACAAATTAGAATTTAGTGACAAATTAACTAGAGTCAGTGTTTCAATGTGACGGAAATATATGGCTTATTTCTAATTAGTTCCAGAATAACAAAAAATACCAAGGGAACCTTCCCACTATAACTTCCACAGAAAAAGAAAAATATTAAGTTATTTATTTTATACACACACGCATACATCCCTACTCCAAATTCAGCACTACTGCAAACAAAGCTACATCAGTCCCAAAAAACAGAACAGCAGTGTTCTACCATTTGGGTCTAAAGACCCCAAACTTCTGAACAATTTATGAGCATGTAAATCTCAGAAGTCTTCTCAGACAATGGTTCCATTTTACATGTACAGAATATTTTAAATGAAATTCGTTTGCCCTTGGTAGTCAGAAAGAACCTGAGCTTTACCGTTAGACCAAGGTTCAAATTCCTCATAAGTGACTTAACCTATGTGGTCTCACCTTCCATATATGCAAAGTATATAGATGGTGTCTATATACCTACACGGCAGAATTGTTATAAGGATAGGATATAATGTATGTAAAACCCTGATACATTGTAAGCTTTTAATAAGTGGAGGTTTTTATGATTATTATGCAACTCTGCCAAAACCCAATAGATGGTAGCATCAGAAAATTATTTTAGAGCGACAGTCAGCTCTACCCACCACCAGAGCCTCCCATCAAGCCTCTTAGATAGCCTCAACCACCAGAGGGCAGACAACAGAAGCAAGAAAAACTACAATCCTGCAGCCTGTGGTCCAAAAACCACAGTTACAGAAAGACAGAGAAGATGAAAAGGCAGAGGGCTATGTACCAGATGAAGGAACAAGAAAAAACCCCAGAAAAACAACTAAATGAAGTGGAGATAGGCAACCTTCCAGAAAAAGAATTCAGAATAATGATAGTGAAGATGATCCAGGACCTCGGAATAAGAATGGAGGCAAAGATTGAGAAGATGCAAGAAATGATTAACAAAGACCTAGAAGAATTAAAGAACAAACAAACAGAGATGACCAATACAATAACTGAAATGAAAACTACACTAGAAGGAATCAATAGCAGAATAACTGAGGCAGAAGAACGGATAAGTGACCTGGAAGACAGAATGGTGGAATTCACTGCTGCGGAACAGACTAAAGAAAAAAGAATGAAAAGAAATGAAGACAGCCTAAGAGACCTCTGGGACAACATTAAACGCAACAACATTCGCATTATAGGGGTCCCAGAAGGAGAAGAGAGAGAGAAAGGACCAGAGAAAATATTTGAAGAGATTATAGTCGAAAACTTCCCTAACATGGGAAAGGAAATAGCCACCCAAGTCCAGGAAGCGCAGAGAGTCCCATACAGAATAAACCCAAGGAGAAACACGCCGAGACACATAGTAATCAAAGTGGCAAAAATTAAAGACAAAGAAAAATTACTGAAAGCAGCAAGGGAAAAACGACAAATAACATACAAGGGAACTCCCATAAGGTTAACAGCTGATTTCTCAGCAGAAACTCTGCAAGCCAGAAGGGAGTGGCATGATATACTTAAAGTGATGAAAGGGAAGAACCTACAACCAAGATTACTCTACCCGGCAAGGATCTCATTCAGATTCGATGGAGAAATCAAAAGCTTTACAGACAAGCAAAAGCTAAGAGAATTCAGCACCACCAAACCAGCTCTACAACAAATGCTAAAGGAACTTCTCTAAGTGGGAAACACAAGAGAAGAAAAGGACCTACAAAAACAAACCCAAAACAATTAAGAAAATGGTCATAGGAACATACATATCGATAATTACCTTAAACGTGAATGGATTAAATGCCCCAACCAAAAGACATAGACTGGCTGAATGGATACAAAAACAAGACCCATATATATGCTGTCTACAAGAGACCCACTTCAGACCTAGGGACACATACAGACTGAAAGTGAGGGGATGGAAAAAGATATTCCATGCAAATGGAAATCAAAAGAAAGCTGGAGTAGCTATACTCATATCAGATAAAATAGACTTTAAAATAAAGAATGTTACAAGAGACAAGGAAGGACACTACATAATGATCCAGGGATCAATCCAAGAAGAAGATATAACAATTATAAATATATATGCACCCAACATAGGAGCACCTCAATACATAAGGCAACTGCTAACAGCTATAAAAGAGGAAATCGACAGTAACACAATAATAGTGGGGGACTTTAACACCTCACTTACACCAATGGACAGATCATCCAAAATGAAAATAAATAAGGAAACACAAGCTTTAAATGACACAATAGACCAGATAGATTTAATTGATATATATAGGACATTCCATCCAAAAACGGCAGATTACACGTTCTTCTCAAGTGCACACGGAACATTCTCCAGGATAGATCACATCTTGGGTCACAAATCAAGCCTCAGTAAATTTAAGAAAATTGAAATCATATCAAGCATCTTTTCTGACCACAACGCTATGAGATTAGAAATGAATTACAGGGAAAAAAACGTAAAAAAGACAAACACATGGAGGCTAAACAATACGTTACTAAATAACCAAGAGATCACTGAAGAAATCAAACAGGAAATAAAAAAATACCTAGAGACAAATGACAATGAAAACACGACGACCCAAAACCTATGGGATGCAGCAAAAGCGGTTCTAAGAGGGAAGTTTATAGCTATACAAGCCTACCTAAAGAAACAAGAAAAATCTCAAGTAAACAATCTAACTTTACACCTAAAGAAACTAGAGAAAGAAGAACAAACAAAACCCAAAGTTAGCAGAAGGAAAGAAATCATAAAGATCAGAGCAGAAATAAATGAAATAGAAACAAAGAAAACAATAGCAAAGATCAATAAAACTAAAAGTTGGTTCTTTGAGAAGATAAACAAAATTGATAAGCCATTAGCCAGACTCATCAAGAAAAAGAGGGAGAGGACTCAAATCAATAAAATCAGAAATGAAAAAGGAGAAGTTACAACAGACACCGCAGAAATACAAAACATCCTAAGAGACTACTACAAGCAACTTTATGCCAATAAAATGGACAACCTGGAAGAAATGGACAAATTCTTAGAAAGGTATAACCTTCCAAGACTGAATCAGGAAGAAACAGAAAATATCAACAGACCAATCACAAGTAATGAAATTGAAACTGTGATTAAAAATCTTCCAACAAACAAAAGTCCAGGACCAGATGGCTTCACAGGTGAATTCTATCAAACATTTATAGAAGAGCTAACACCCATCCTTCTCAAACTCTTCCAAAAAATTGCAGAGGAAGGAACTCTCCCAAACTCATTCTATGAGGCCACCATCACCCTGATACCAAAACCAGACAAAGACACTACAAAAAAAGAAAATTACAGACCAATATCACTGATGAATATAGATGCAAAAATCCTCAACAAAATACTAGCAAACAGAATCCAACAACACATTAAAAGGATCATACACCACGATCAAGTGGGATTTATCCCAGGGATGCAAGGATTCTTCAATATACGCAAATCAATCAATGTGATACACCATATTAACAAATTGAAGAATAAAAACCATATGATCATCTCAATAGATGCAGAAAAAGCTTTTGACAAAATTCAACACCCATTTATGATAAAAACTCTCCAGAAAGTGGGCATAGAGGGAACCTACCTCAACATAATAAAGGCCATATATGACAAACCCACAGCAAACATCATTCTCAATGGTGAAAAACTGAAAGCATTTCCTCTAAGATCAGGAACGAGACAAGGATGTCCACTCTCACCACTATTATTCAACATAGTTCTGGAAGTCCTAGCCACGGCAATCAGAGAAGAAAAAGAAATAAAAGGAATACAAATTGGAAAAGAAGAAGTAAAACTGTCACTGTTTGCGGATGACATGATACTATACATAGAGAATCCTAAAACTGCCACCAGAAAACTGCTAGAGCTAATTAATGAATATGGTAAAGTTGCAGGTTACAAAATTAATGCACAGAAATCTCTTGCATTCCTATACACTAATGATGAAAAATCTGAAAGAGAAATTATGGAAACACTCCCATTTACCATTGCAACAAAAAGAATAAAATACCTAGGAATAAACCTACCTAGGGAGACAAAAGACCTGTATGCAGAAAACTATAAGACACTGATGAAAGAAATTAAAGATGATACCAACAGATGGAGAGATATACCATGTTCTTGGATTGGAAGAATCAACATTGTGAAAATGAGTATACTACCCAAAGCAATCTACAGATTCAATGCAATCCCTATCAAATTACCAATGGCATTTTTTTACAGAGCTAGAACAAATCATCTTAAAATTTGTATGGAGACACAAAAGACCCCGAATAGCCAAAGCAGTCTTGAGGCAAAAAAATGGAGCTGGAGGAATCAGACTCCCTGACTTCAGACTATACTACAAAGCTACAGTAATCAAGACAATATGGTACTGGCACAAAAACAGAAACATAGATCAATGGAACAAGATAGAAAGCCCAGAGATTAACCCACGCACCTATGGTCAACTAATCTATGACAAAGGAGGCAAAGATATACAATGGAGAAAAGACAGTCTCTTCAATAAGTGGTGCTGGGAAAACTGGACAGCCACATGTAAAAGAATGAAATTAGAATACTCCCTAACACCATACACAAAAATAAACTCAAAATGGATTAGAGACCTAAATATAAGACTGGACACTATAAAACTCTTAGAGGAAAACATAGGAAGAACACTCTTTGACATAAATCACAGCAAGATCTTTTTCGATCCACCTCCTAGAGTAATGGAAATAAAAACAAAAATAAACAAGTGGGACCTAATGAAACTTCAAAGCTTTTGCACAGCAAAGGAAACCATAAACAAGACGAAAAGACAACCCTCAGAATGGGAGAAAATATTTGCAAATGAATCAACGGACAAAGGATTAATCTCCAAAATATATAAACAGCTCATTCAGCTCAATATCAAAGAAACAAACACCCCAATCCAAAAATGGGCAGAAGACCTAAATAGACATTTCTCCAAAGAAGACATACAGACGGCCACGAAGCACATGAAAAGATGCTCAACATCACTAATTATTAGAGAAATGCAAATCAAAACTACAATGAGGTATCACCTCACTCCTGTTAGAATGGGCATCATCAGAAAATCTACAAACAACAAATGCTGGAGAGGGTGTGGAGAAAAGGGAACCCTCTTGCACTGTTGGTGGGAATGTAAATTGATACAGCCACTATGGAGAACAATATGGAGGTTCCTTAAAAAACTAAAAATAGAATTACCATATGACCCAGCAATCCCACTACTGGGCATATACCCAGAGAAAACCGTAATTCAAAAAGACACGTGCACCCGAATGTTCGTTGCAGCACTATTTACAATAGCCAGGTCATGGAAGCAACCTAAATGCCCATCAACAGACGAATGGATAAAGAAGTTGTGGTACATATATACGATGGAATATTATTCAGCCATAAAAAGGAACGAAATTGAGTCATTTGTTGAGACGTGGATGGATCTAGAGACTGTCATACAGAGTGAAGTAAGTCAGAAAGAGAAAAACAAATATCGTATGTTAATGCATGTATGTGGAACGTAGAAAAATGGTACAGATGAGCCAGTTTGCAGGGCAGAAGTTGAGACACAGATGTAGAGAATGGACATATGGACACCAAGGGGGGAAAACTGCGATGAGGTGGGGATGGTGATGTGCTGAATTGGGCGATTGGGATTGACATGTATACACTGATGTGTATAAAACTGATGCCTAATAAGAACCTGCAGTATAAAAAAACAAACAAAACAACTAATACTAAACTTTCATTGGGTTATTTGTATGGAAATATGTTAATATAAATGTTTCAGACATTACATGAAATTTCTAAAAATCTTATATTTGTATTTGTATGGAAATATGTATGGAAATATGTTAATATAAATGTTTCAGACAGTACATGAAATTTCTAAAAATCTTATATTTGTATTTGTATGGAAATATGTATGGAAATATGTTAATATAAATGTTTCAGACATTACATGAAATTTCTAAAAATCTTATATTTGTATTTGTATGGAAATATGTATGGAAATATGTTAATATAAATGTTTCAGACATTACAGGAAACGTCTAAAAATCTTATATGTTCTGGTATAATGTTATAAGTAATAATCCTAGTTATTACTTTAAAATGTATATCTCAGAAATAACTAATTTTCTTGTCAACTGCATTATTATGAACTTTCATCAAATCTTTAACCATGGTCATTTTTAAGTCTTTTGTCATTTACAGACAGTTCTGGGTGTACTCTGATGATTTTGCAAATATGTTCCTATAAAAGAAAAAAAAAAAAAAGAAAAAGAGGGAGAGGACTCAAATCAATAAAATCAGAAACGAAAAAGGAGAAGTTACAACAGACACCGCAGAAATACAAAACATCCTAAGAGACTACTACAAGCAACTTTATGCCAATAAAATGGACAACCTGGAAGAAATGGACAAATTCTTAGAAAGGTATAACCTTCCAAGACTGAATAAGGAAGAAACAGAAAATATCAACAGACCAATCACAAGTAATGAAATTGAAACTGTGATTAAAAATCTTCCAACAAACAAAAGTCCAGGACCAGATGGCTTCACAGGTGAATTCTATCAAACATTTAGAGAAGAGCTAACACCCATCCTTCTCAAACTCTTCCAAAAAATTGCAGAAGAAGGAACACTCCCAAACTCATTCTATGAGGCCACCATCACCCTGATACCAAAACGAGACAAAGACACTACAAAAAAAGAAAATTACAGACCAATATCACTGATGAATATAGATGCAAAAATCCTCAACAAAATACTAGCAAACAGAATCCAACAACACATTAAAAGGATCATACACCACGATCAAGTGGGATTTATCCCAGGGATGCAAGGATTCTTCAATATACGCAAATCAATCAATGTGATACACCATATTAACAAATTGAAGAATAAAAACCATATGATCATCTCAATAGATGCAGAAAAAGCTTTTGACAAAATTCAACACCCATTTCTGATAAAAACTCTCCAGAAAGTGGGCATAGAGGGAACCTACCTCAACATAATAAAGGCCATATATGACAAACCCACAGCAAACATCATTCTCAATGGTGAAAAACTGAAAGCATTTCCTCTAAGATCAGGAACGAGACAAGGATGTCCACTCTCACCACTATTATTCAACATAGTTCTGGAAGTCCTAGCCACGGCAATCAGAGAAGAAAAAGAAATAAAAGGAATACAAATTGGAAAAGAAGAAGTAAAACTGTCACTGTTTGCGGATGACATGATACTATACATAGAGAATCCTAAAACTGCCACCAGAAAACTGCTAGAGCTAATTAATGAATATGGTAAAGTTGCAGGTTACAAAATTAATGCACAGAAATCTCTTGCATTCCTATACACTAATGATGAAAAATCTGAAAGAGAAATTATGGAAACACTCCCATTTACCATTGCAACAAAAAGAATAAAATACCTAGGAATAAACCTACCTAGGGAGACAAAAGACCTGTATGCAGAAAACTATAAGACACTGATGAAAGAAATTAAAGATGATACCAACAGATGGAGAGATATACCATGTTCTTGGATTGGAAGAATCAACATTGTGAAAATGAGTATACTACCCAAAGCAATCTACAGATTCAATGCAATCCCTATCAAATTACCAATGGCATTTTTTACGGAGCTAGAACAAATCATCTTAAAATTTGTATGGAGACACAAAAGACCCCGAATAGCCAAAGCAGTCTTGAGGCAAAAAAATGGAGCTGGAGGAATCAGACTCCCTGACTTCAGACTATACTACAAAGCTACAGTAATCAAGACAATATGGTACTGGCACAAAAACAGAAACATAGATCAATGGAACAAGATAGAAAGCCCAGAGATTAACCCACGCACCTATGGTCAACTAATCTATGACAAAGGAGGCAAAGATATACAATGGAGAAAAGACAGTCTCTTCAATAAGTGGTGCTGGGAAAACTGGACAGCCACATGTAAAAGAATGAAATTAGAATACTCCCTAACACCATACAGAAAAATAAACTCAAAATGGATTAGAGACCTAAATATAAGACTGGACACTATAAAACTCTTAGAGGAAAACATAGGAAGAACACTCTTTGACATAAATCACAGCAAGATCTTTTTCGATCCACCTTCTAGAGTAATGGAAATAAAAACAAAAATAAACAAGTGGGACCTAATGAAACTTCAAAGCTTTTGCACAGCAAAGGAAACCATAAACAAGACGAAAAGACAACCCTCAGAATGGGAGAAAATATTTGCAAATGAATCAACGGACAAAGGATTAATCTCCAAAATATATAAACAGCTCATTCAGCTCAATATCAAAGAAACAAACACCCCAATCCAAAAATGGGCAGAAGACCTAAATAGACATTTCTCCAAAGAAGACATACAGACGGCCACGAAGCACATGAAAAGATGCTCAACATCACTAATTATTAGAGAAATGCAAATCAAAACTACAATGAGGTATCACCTCACTCCTGTTAGAATGGGCATCATCAGAAAATCTACAAACAACAAATGCTGGAGAGGGTGTGGAGAAAAGGGAACCCTCTTGCACTGTTGGTGGGAATGTAAATTGATACAGCCACTATGGAGAACAATATGGAGGTTCCTTAAAAAACTAAAAATAGAATTACCATATGACCCAGCAATCCCACTACTGGGCATATACCCAGAGAAAACCGTAATTCAAAAAGACACGTGCACCCGAATGTTCATTGCAGCACTATTTACAATAGCCAGGTCATGGAAGCAACCTAAATGCCCATCAACAGACGAATGGATAAAGAAGTTGTGGTACATATATACGATGGAATATTATTCAGCCATAAAAAGGAACGAAATTGAGTCATTTGTTGAGACGTGGATGGATCTAGAGACTGTCATACAGAGTGAAGTAAGTCAGAAAGAGAAAAACAAATATCGTATGTTAATGCATGTATGTGGAACGTAGAAAAATGGTACAGATGAGCCAGTTTGCAGGGCAGAAGTTGAGACACAGATGTAGAGAATGGACATATGGACACCAAGGGGGGAAAACTGCGATGAGGTGGGGATGGTGATGTGCTGAATTGGGCGATTGGGATTGACATGTATACACTGATGTGTATAAAACTGATGCCTAATAAGAACCTGCAGTATAAAAAAACAAACAAAACAACTAATACTAAACTTTCATTGGGTTATTTGTATGGAAATATGTTAATATAAATGTTTCAGACATTACATGAAATTTCTAAAAATCTTATATTTGTATTTGTATGGAAATATGTATGGAAATATGTTAATATAAATGTTTCAGACAGTACATGAAATTTCTAAAAATCTTATATTTGTATTTGTATGGAAATATGTATGGAAATATGTTAATATAAATGTTTCAGACATTACATGAAATTTCTAAAAATCTTATATTTGTATTTGTATGGAAATATGTATGGAAATATGTTAATATAAATGTTTCAGACATTACAGGAAACGTCTAAAAATCTTATATGTTCTGGTATAATGTTATAAGTAATAATCCTAGTTATTACTTTAAAATGTATATCTCAGAAATAACTAATTTTCTTGTCAACTGCATTATTATGAACTTTCATCAAATCTTTAACCATGGTCATTTTTAAGTCTTTTGTCATTTACAGACAGTTCTGGGTGTACTCTGATGATTTTGCAAATATGTTCCTATAAAAGAGTTTCATCTTCAAGAAATTCATGGAAAAGACTCTGACAAGTACAGGTTTCTGGTAACTGACTGTACTGCTGAACTGAATGAATAAGCATTTTCAGAACTCTAATGACAAACTGATGAACTCATAAAAGTGCTAACAAAAGATCAAGATGAAAAAAAAGAAATTAATTACATGGGACTGAGTGAACTGATGAGGATGAGTATAATTTTTGTGACTTTCTGTCTGAATTAAAAAAAAAAAATCCCACAAGGACTCAGAGGAAAAGAATATACAAATCAATTTTCACTGCAAAGTAAAGGAGCTGTTACAGTGGAGGATTACTGGACTGAATGTCAATGTTATGACATAGTATAAGTGGGTTTCATGTTTGGTAATTGCAATCATTGTTGCTTTTGTTGTGGTCATCCATGTACAATGCTTGGTGTCAGTCTATCTATCTCTTGTAAAAATAAAATACAGTGTGTGTGTGTGGAAAAAAAAAAAAAAAAAAAGAAAATTATTTTATCAGTCATAATCTCTCAATCTAATGCTCCAAATATTGTTCTACATGGTTTCCAAGATACAAATTGCCATCAAATCAGCTCATAGCTAGCTTAGAATATAACCTTATGGGAGCTTGCTCTAGATATATGCAATTGAGTTGTAGAGGGAATGGCTTGCTGGATTAGCCCACAGGCAGCTTGTTAAATGTTAAATTCTGAATGCTACAGGCACTCAAATATCACATTTATAAGAATTTTATTTTTAAAATATGTAGTGCTGAATATCAAGAACATTTCAGCCTAGCCAAGACCACAGCCTCTCAAAATATTACTACTCTGTGTTATAACTTAGCAACTGATCAAGAAGGAATAATATATAATTGGTTAGGTTTTCAGAGAAAAAAAGAGGTGTCTGTATCCACAGATTTATTTACTTGGTGAGTTTTCCAAACACTGCAATGGAACTGTAAAAACAATGTGATTAAAATCGATAGAGCACATCATTTGCTGATACTGTTGCCCAAGAAAAGGCAATAAGCCTTAGGCATGTTATTACTAGATTACACAATTTCACTGACAGGTTCAAGATTTTTAAAAGCAACTGAGAATAGAGAGGATTTCTTTTTTGGAGCCAAGGGATTTTTTGTCTTTAATTAAAAGGAAATCATCATTTCTCTCTTTTTTTATCATGAAGATTTTAAATGTCCTCTATAACATTTAAAAAATAATATTAATATTAAATTTTCATTTATTTCCTAAAATAAAAATAGATTGATGATCCTGATTAAAATTAAACTGAAAGCTACTTTTGTTTAACAATACCATATCCAACCACACATCCATTTCACAAATATTAGAATAGTTCAGGGAATAGTGGTTATGGGATTATTATTTCTTCAAAGTCCATGCAGAAGAATATGAACGTCCAAATACATGAATTTCCAAACCTCTTCTGCAAAAATGATCAATGACTTTTTTCAGGTCTTAGTGATGAAATGACAAACTTTAAAACACGCCTTCAAATTCAAAGAATGCTACATTTCAAAGTATGCTTTTTAATCAGATAGCAAAAGTTAGTCATGTAGACATAAATTCATTTGATAAAAAGTGACCAAATAAAACTGAATCTAAAATCAGTAAGACTTTTACTCTAGTCAGATGTTCTACTATACTACAAACAGAAAATTGCCAAAGTTTTTGATTGCTTTATACTGAAAATTCCAAAGTAGAAACATTCTTCTGTAGCATGGGAAAGCTGATGGTATCAACTATGTAGTTTTATCCTTATGATAAAAAAAAAAAAAGTTGACCTGAAATGTTGAGATAATTTTAATCATGAATCCTGATAGGAAATACAAGGCAAGGCTCACAGAAATAAATTGACCAGGCATTAGGTCTACATTTACTAGCTTCTACCAAGTGAACAGTAAAGTCTATTCAGGGGAGCTTAGGTCTTAGACTTATACCAGACGTAGATAATTTTACAAAGAAAATCTACAAAACACCACATACTTTCTTGTCACTGAAGTGCATACATACTTACATACATATATAAAAGCTTTATGTTCTAAGGTACATTAAAAGATGCTCAGTATTGCTAATTATTAAGAAATGCAAATCAAAACTACAATAAGGTATCACCTCACTCCGGTCCAAATGGCCATCATCAAAAACTCTACAAATAACAAATGCTGGAGAGGGTGTGGAGAAAAGGGAACCCTTGTACACTTCTGGTGGGAATGTAAATTGGTGCAGCCACTATGGAAAACAGTATGAGGTTCCTTAAAAAATTAAAAATAGAGCTACTATATGATCCAGCTATCCCACTCCTGGGCATATATCCAGAAAAGATGAAAACTCTAATTCAAAAAGATATATATACCCCAATATTCATAGCTGCACTAGTTACAATAGCCAAGACATGGAAGCAACCTAATGTCCATCGACAGGTGAATGAGTAAAGAAGATATGGTATATATATAATGGAATATTACTCAGCCATAAAAAGAATGAAATATTGCCGTTTGCAGCAACATGGATGGACCTAGAGAATATCATACTGAGTGAAGTCAGACAGAGAAAGACAAATATTTATCACTTAAATGTGGAATCTGAAAAATAATACAAATGAATTTATTTACAAAACAGAATCAGACTCAAAGACATAGAAAACAAACTTATGGTTACTGAAGGGGAAAGAGGGTGGGGAGGAATAAATTAGGAATATGGGATTAACAGACACACACTACCATATAAAGAACTGATAAAAAACAAGGATTTACTGTATAACACAGGGAACTATACTCAGTATCTTGTATTAACCTATTATGGAAAAGAATCTGAATATATATATATATATATATATATATATATTCATATCAGAATCACTTTGCTGTACACCTGAAACTAATACAATATTGTAAGTCAACTATATTTCAATTTTTAAAAAAAGCTCTATGTTCTAAATACCTATTGGAATAGATAGCTTTATTAACTGAATAATACAATTTTCCTTAGTTCCTCTCTCTCCCTTGGTCTCCACATTCAACAATTCTATTTCCAAAACACTTCTCAAATCTATCCGACTTTCTCCATTCCAAATGTCTACATCAATATTATCTCTTGCCTGGAATACTGCAAGAGCTTCCTAACTGGTCACCCTGATTCCAAGTCAACCCTCTCATGCAAAGCATTCTCCATACTCTAGCCAAGGTGCTTTTTCTAATATGTAAAACTCATCATGTTTCTTCCCAATAAAAATCGCTTCAGTGTGATACGGCCCCAGTTTACCTCTTCAGGCTTAACTGATTCTACTTCCTCAATGTAAAGTTTTCCAACATACAGAACTTCTTTCATTTCCTGCAATTCTATGCTTTCTCTAGGCCTTCCTACATGCACTCTCAGCCTGGAATACTCTTTCCCATTCTTCCCTTCATTGTTAAAATTTCTGCTCTACCTGCAGATCTCAGCTTAGACATCATCTCCTTTGAAATTTTCTTGATGTCTTGAGTCTCAGTTGAGACTGCCTCTCCTTTGTGCACTGTACTTGCTCTAGCACACTCGGAATTGTACGTGTCTGTGTCCCTCACTATACCCAAAGTTCCCTGAAAGCAGGGATGGTGTCTATATTGCTAGCTATTGTCTCCCCAGTGAAGGAGTGACAAAAAGAAATGCGTTTTTTAGAAAGCATGTTCTACCTGCAGTATAGAAAATGTATGAAAGGCAGAACAAGACTGGAGACATAGAGACAAGAAAGTATTACAATAGTTTAAGCAAGACAGAAATGTGGTCCTAATTAGGAAAGCAGCATCAGGGATGGGGAAAATAGATTCTACAGATATTCAGGAAGTAGAGTGATCGAACTTGGTAACTGATCACCTATGACCATGCTAAGAGACAAAGTCAAAGAGGACACTGAAGTGGAGATGTCTAAGAGGCAGTGGTTACATAAGTCCAAAGATAAAAAGAAATCTAGATTTAAAACTTGGAGTTAAGAGTTATGTCAAAGAAGAGGCAACTGAAATCACAGGTATAGGTGAGATCAACCAGGAAGGATGTGTGGAATAGAAACATAAGAGAGTCAAGGACAGAACTTTCAGAAACATCAAATTCTAAAGGATAATCAGAGGAAGAGAGTCCACTGAACAATGGAAAAGAGTATCCACAGAGGCAGAAAAGAGGGTATTTAATGAAGGAAAGACTGGCAAAAGCCAAGTGGCTCAAAACTTTCAAGGAAGATGAGGGCTGGAAAGTTTTATTTTAAAATTAAGTTATGGGGTATTGTTGGCAAAAATGGCAGATTAGGGACCTCCAAAATTTTGTTCATCCATAAAAGCAATATAAAAGCTGACAAAATTATTATAATAAACTATTCCAGAGCTCTGGAAATTAACCAAACCTTGCAGCAACACAGGAAGCATTTATTTTTAAGTCAATAAATAGTTGTATCTCAGGAAGAACAAGAAGCTTTGTGACATTTTAACTTCCCTTACTCCCATCCTCCATTCTCATCTCCGCAATAGTCTTGAAAAATAATAGCCCACATTCCTGGTACAGCCTAGTAGTCACTGGGTAGAGCAGAATGGAGCTGGAGCCCTTTCAAATCCTCATTCCCAAAGAACTGTCATTATTTGACCTTTCTGATGGTTCCCTGGGAGACCCCACTTATAAGTCAGTCTGTACTTGACCTGACTCAGAACTCACCTAGTATAAAAAAACCTTCTCCCAAGCAGCATTTGTTGAAAACAATTACAAGCAAGTGTTCTAACTTCACAGCTGCCTGAGGAAGTAGTTACTACTTGGAGCAACAATAGACTAACCAAAAAGCTTAAAAGAAACAGCTGAGAAATATTCACCCATAGGGGCTTTGAAAAGCTCCAACACAGAAGAGGGTGTGGAGAAAAGGGAACCCTCTTGCATCACTGGTGGGAATGTAAATTGATATAGCCACTATGGAGAACAGTATGGAGGTTCCTTAAGAAACTAAAAATAGAACTACCCTATGACCCAGCAATCCCACTACTGAGCATATACCCAGAGAAAACCATAATTCAAAAAGATACATGCACCCCAGTGTTCACTGCAGCACTATTTACAATAGCCAGGACATGGAAGCAACCTAAATGTCCATCAACAGAGGAATGGATAAAGAAGATGTGGTACGTATATACAATGGAATATTACTCAGCCATAAAAGGAACAAAATTAGGCCATTTGTAGAGACGTGGATGAACCCAGAGACTGTCATACAGAGTGAAGTAAGTCATAAAGAGAAAAACAAATACCATATATTAACACATATATGTGGAATCTAGAAAAATGGTATAGATGATCCTATCTGCAAAGCAGAAATAGAGACACAGACATTCAAAGGTATGGATACCAAGGGGGAAGGGGAGTGGGATGAATTGGGAGATTGGGATTGACATACATACACACACTACTGATACTATGTGTAAAATAGATAACTAATGAGAACCTACCGTATTAGCACAGGGAACCCTACTCAATGCTCTGTGGTGACCTAAATGGGAAGGAAATCCAAAAAAGAGGGGATATATGTATATGTATAGCTGATTCATTTTGCTGTACAGTAGAAACTAACACAACATTGTAAAGCAACTATACTCCAATAAAAATTAATTTAAAAAAGAGAAAAGAAAAGCTCCAACATAGTCTTGGGAATCTAGGAGACCACACACACACACAGGGCTGTACACATGCAAAAGGAAGACTTGAGAAGCCCCTAAGCTCTCATCTCTGTCTGACCTTGAGGCTCTGCACAAGCAGGAAGTGAAGGTTAAGACAGAGCTGTCATACACCTTGCTAAGTGTTGAAGGTGCACCCCAACATGCACATAGAGCTCCTCAGCAAACACTGGTGATTTGTTGGTCACTCTTCCAATCGCTAGCTCACTACTAAGCTAAACAAATAGAGACATCAGTGGCCACACAAAGCAAACAATACAGACTTCACATAATTAGTTCAGAAAAGTCACTAAACAAACAACTACTACAACAACAACCAATAGAAAAAAAAAAACCCTGGGGATGGGAGAGTATCTGATTTCCAAAGTTGCCACATTATTTAAAATGTCCAGTTTTCAACAAAAAATTATGAGCCATGCAAAAACAAACAAACACACAAAAAACCCAAGAAAGTATGGCCATATAGAAGAACAAAAGTACTTAATAGAAACTGGCCCTGAGAGGCCCAGATGTTACTAGACAAAGACTTTAAATTTATTTATTTATGTATTTTATTTATTTATAGCTGTGTTGGGTCTTCGTTTCTGTGCGAGGGCTTTCTCTAGTTGCGGCAAGTGGGGGCCACTCTTCATCGCGGTGTGCGGGGCTCTCACTATCGCAGCCTCTCTTGTTGTGGAGCACAGGCTCCAGACACGCAGGCTCAGTAATTGTGGCTCACGGGCCTAGTTGCTCCGCGGCATGTGGGATCTTCCCAGACCAGGGCTCGAACCCGTGTCCCCTGCATTGGCAGGCAGATTCTCAACCACTGCGCCACCAGGGAAGTCCCAGACAAAGACTTTAAATGAGCTGATTTAACTATGTTCAGGGCTTCCCTGGTGGTGCAGTGGTTAAGAATCTGCCTGCCAATGCAGGGGACACGGGTTCGAGCCCTGGTCCGGGAAGATCCCACATGTCGCAGGGCAACTAAGCCCGTGTGCCACAACTACTGAGGTTGTGCTCTAGAGCTCAGAAGCCACAACTTCTGAAGCCCAGGTGTCACAACTACTGAAGCCCACGTGCCTAGAGCCCATGCTCCTCAACAAGAGAAGCCCCAGCTCGCCACAACTAGAGAAAGCGCATGTGCAGCAACGAAGACCCAATGCAGCCAAAAATAAATAAATTTAATAAATAAATTTAAAATAAATAAATAAATATGTTCAAAGAGCTGCAAGAAACCATGTCTAATGAACTAAAAGAAAGTATGAGGTTATCTCCCCAAATAGAGATTATCAATAGAGATATATAAATTATTTTTTTAAAAATCAAACAAATTCTGGAATTGAAAAGTATAATAATTGAAATGAATATTTCATGAGAGATGCTCAATAGCAGATTTGAGCAGACAGAAGAAAGAAACAATGAACTTGAAGATACATGTCAATGAAGATTATCTAGTTTGAGAAACAAAAGTAAAAACAATAAAGAAAAATAAACATAGTCTCAAAAACCTGTGGAGATACCGTCAACTGTACCAATATACGCATAACGGGAGTCTCAGAAGAAGGGGAGAAACAGAAATGGGAAGAAAGAATACTTGAGGAAATAATGGCCAAAAACTTCCAATTTGATGAAAAACATTAATCTCCACATCTAGAAGCTCAATAAACTCCAATAGGATAAACTCAAAGAGATCCACACCTTGACATATATTAGCCAGACTGTCAAAAGACAAAGAGAATTTTGAAAGCAGCAAGAGAGAAGTGACTTATCACATTCAAGAAATGTTCAGTAAGATTAACAGCTGTACTCTCATTAGAAACAGAATGAAGGAAATGGAATGACATATTCAAAGTTCTGAAGAAAAAAAAACCCTGTCAATCAAAAATTCTAAATCCAGCAAAAACTACCCTTCAAAAATGAAGTGAGTAGCCTAAGGCCAGAATTATATTGATAACCAAACAGTCAAAGACATCACATAAGTGCACACACACACACAACTAGAGATCAATATTCCTTATGATTGATGATAAATGCAAAAATCCTCAACAGAATACCAGTAGCATATACCACCAAAATACTGAATCAAGCAGCATATGAAAAGGATTACACAATACTATGAGAGGAGGTTTATCTCAGGAATACAAGGTTGGTTCAACATATAAAGTCAATGTAATACACCATATTTATAAAATCCAGGGAAAATAAACACATGATCATCTCAATGTCTGCAGAAAAAACATTTAACAAAATCCAACACTCTCTCAAGATAAAAACATTCAACAAACTAGGAACAGAAGGGAACTTTTTCAAACTGACAAAGGGCATCTACAAAAAACCCATAGCTAACATCATAGTTACTGGTGAAAGACTGAAAGCTTTTCCCCCAAGATCAGGAACAAGTCAAGGATGCCTACTCTCACCACTTCTATTTAACACTGTACTGGAGGTTCTAGCCTGGAGAGCACTAAACATGAAAATAAAATAAAAAGCATCTAGATTGGAAGGGAAACTGGAAAAAAATACCTCTATTTGCAAATGACATGATCCTGTATATAGAACATTCTAAGGAATACACACACACACACACACACACACACACACACACACAAGCTAATAAACAAGGTTAGCAAGGCTGCAGGATACAAGATCAATATACATAAATCAGTTGTATTTTTATACACTAAAATGAAAAATCAGAAAATAAAATTAAGAAAATGATTTAATCCAATAATATCAAAAAACAAGAGTAAATAACAAAATAAGTACAAGACCTGTACACTGAAAACATAAAACTCTGTTAAAAGAACTTAAAAAAAAAATGAAAAGACATTTTGACTTCATGTGTTGGAAAACCTAGTATTGTTAAGATGGCAATACTCCTCAAATTGATCTACCAATTCAATGCAATCACTATCCATTTCCAAGTGTCTTTTTTTTCTGCAGAAATTGACAATCCTAAAATTCATACAGAAATGCAAGGGACCCAGAATAGCCATAATAAAGTTGGAAAAAAGATCCCTTCAATATAAAAGGAAATAACATGGAATATTTACATATAATTTCAGTGCAAGGCAGAAAACAAAGATATAAAGCACAAGATGGAAAGAACAAGCTCTTCCAACTTGGGTAATCAAAAAAACTCTAATTTATCAAAGAAGATATACAAATGCCAGTAAGCACATGAATAGATGCTCAATTTCTTCAGTCATTATTGTAATGCAAGTGAAAACCACAATGAGGGACTTCCCTGGCAGTCCAGTGGTTAAAGCTCCGTGCTTCCAATGCAGTGGCCGCAGGTTCAATCCCTGGTTGGGGAACTAAGATCCTGCATGCTGCGTGGCACAGCCAAATAAAAAAAAAAAAGGAAAAAGAAAACCACAGTAAGATACTAACTCACACTCACCAGGATGGCTACAGTTAAACAAATAAACAAAACCAGAAAATAAGTGTTGGAGAGAATGTGGAGTAACTGGAATGCAAAATGGCATCGCTGGTGGGAATGTACAATGGTGTAGCCATGGAAAACAATTTGGTAGTTCCTCCAAAATTAAACAAAGGGTTACCATATGACCCAGAAATTCCTAGGTATAGACCCAAGAGAATTGAAAACATATTACACAAAAACGTATACACAACTGAATAAAGCAGCATTATTCACAATACCAAAAAAGTTAGAAACAATCCAAATGTCTATCAACTGATGAACGGATAAACAAAATGTGGTATGTGATACACATATAATTTTTATATATTTATATATATAAAATTCAGCCACTAATATATGTACAATGTGGGTTAACCTTGAAAATATTATGCTAAGTAAAAGAAGCCAGATTCAAAGGCCACATACTGAATGACTCTATTAACATGAAATGTCCAGAATAGGCAAATCCATAGAGACAGAAAGTAGATTAGTGTATGTCAGAGCCTAGGGGGAGGGGAAAGGGTGACGACGCGAAGTGACGGTCAATGGGTCTGAGGTTTCTTTCTTGGGGAGAAGAAAATGTTCTCAAATTAGAAGGTAGTGATGGTTGTACAACCATGGAGTAGTACACTTTAAAGTGGTAAATTTTTTAAAAATTAAGTTGTCCCTGAAAATTTGCCAAGATTAACTTAAGTAAATTGATGGGGGCAGACTAAATATGAATTTTTCTTGAAAGGCAAGGCATTTGGCCACTTATCTCAAGCTTTGTCCACACAGCATCAAAATATTAATTGAAAAGCAGGGGAATTCCCTGGTGGTCCAGTGGTAAAGAATCTGCCTTACAATGCAGGGGACATGGGTTTGACCCCTGGTCAGGGAACTAAGATCCCACATGCCACAGGGCAACTAAGCCCATGCACCACAGCTACTGAGCTCGCCTGCTTCAACTAGAGAGCCTGCATGCCTCAAACTACAGAGCCCATGCGCCCTGGAGCCTGCATGCCACAACTAGAGAAGAGAAAACTCTCATGCCACAACTTGAGAAAAGCCTGCGTGCCGCAAGGAAGAACCTGCGCACCACAAAGAAGATCCCGCATGCCTCAATGAAGATCCTGCGTGCCGCAACTAAGACGCAACGCAGCCAAAAATAATTTAAATAAATAAATAAATAATAAATAAATCTTTAAAAGAAAAAAAAAGAAAAGCAGGAATTCAGTCTATCTTACAGCTTTACCTAATTTCAGGGCCCAGTCATACCTATGTGAGGTCTTCTGTCTAGCAGCCCTACCCAAAGAAAGAGCCTTACTGAGCAAAATTCCCTAGGCCAACTAGCCCTCTAGCTTAGCTCTGCCCTTGAACAGTGCTGTGTTCTTTCCATTACACCATGGACTGCCTAGGTTCAAGTCCTGGCCACTTACTAAATCTGTGATTTAAATCTACTTAATCTACTTTTGTGCTTTAGTTTCCTCATCAGTAAATTGGGATAATAAAGCATCTTCCATAGGTTATTATGAGGATTAAATGAATTAACCCATGTAAAATGCTTACACTAGTGCCTGATAAATTGTAAGCACTCAAAACATGTTGCACAGTAATGGAACAGGGAATGAGTCTAAATCATGACCAAACCGTTCACGTTATGCCCCAACAAAGATTCTTTGATAAGTACTATGGTAAAGATAAACGTAAAGGTAACGGTGAAGAAGGAAAGATAGTATATATCCATGTCAGACTCATTTGACCTGATCCACAATAGCAAATATATTTTTACATTATGACCCAGTACACACACATACACACACACACACGTATATATACAGTGAAATTAATGTTTAATAAAAATACCCTTAGTATTTATAACACTCTACTTGTTATTCTTGTCTATTCTATTCCCAATTTTTAAAAAATCTTGTCACAGCACCCTACTGCCACTCCACTAAATTGATTTTACTACCCAGTAAAATTTGGTCCAAAGTTTGACCAAATCGTTATTGAAAAAAATGAATCTGGACATGTGACCAACTAACTTTAACACAAAGAAGAATGAATTAAGTGCCCAGTAAAGGTTGCTATTGTGGGAACACAGAAGAAGTTAATAATTTTGACTGGGCCACCCAGGATTCACTGCATACAACTATGGACACAAATGGAAATTCAAACAATAGGAATTAAGGATTGGTCATAGTTAATCTCCTTTACACTACTATTTTCCCAATCTGGGTGGAAAACAAGCTGTTAAAATATTCGATACACTAACTAATGGCAAAGCTTAGACATAAACTTGAGAGGTGTTATCTGATTTGTCAATTAGATAATGTTGTTGTTTCTCTTGTCCCTTTACTCTCTTCCTCTGGGATGAGCACCCAACCCCATGGAGTCCCCAGTGCCCAGTCCCTAGTCCACTCACTGTCCAAAGCACCTGCCTTTGCCCCTATCCAGATTTCCAAGGTGCCCAGGTGCTCTCCAGTCCCCAGTTTTGTCTCAAGTCTGCCACACAGTTTCCCCACTTCCCCACCACTATATGGCATTGGTAAGCAGTATCAAAACTTGGCCAAAATCTGTTCTATGTGCTTTGGAGAGGCAAAAGGAGAGGTGCTAATTTACCACATATGCAATTTTCATCTGCACTGAATGGGTAAATTACTGCTTAATTCATTGATCTTGCCATATCCAGATGCTGAAAGAACTATCAAGTATCTAAAGATATTGAGTTTCACAGATGAATAGGCTTCCCAGAATTCAGCTTTGTATGTACTATATGTACTATGTAGTATATTTTGATTATATCTAGAAAATAATTTTGCTCTAACAGGATAGTCTATATAATTAAAAAAAAAAAGTTACCATGGTAAATTTGTAGGACCACTACTAAAATCACTTTACCATTATCACAATGGCAGTTACATCTATTTATTCAATCATTTATTTAATAATATTGGTCAAGTTCTACTATGTGCAAGGAATTATGGGCCCTATATAGGAAACAAAATAGTGAAGTCCTGGATCCTTTCAGTCTAAAAGGAAATACCAATAATACGGCATATATACAAATAGTTTCAGTGCAAGGCAGAAAACAAAAGTATAAAATACAAGATGGAAAGAGCAAGCTTTTTCAACTTGGGTAATCAAAAACTAATTTATCAATCCCAAATTATGGTTTACCAAAGTTTAGATCACGTTTAACTAGTAACAAACAGTTTCTATACCCTTGAAATAAGAAAACAAAATGTCTCAACAGGGCAATTCAGCAAAAATAAGACTTAAGATGTGGGAAAGCATTTCAGCCCAAGGCAATAGGAAAGAATATCCATTTCACTCCAGAAGAGGGCAGAAGTTTCTACACAGGAGGTCAGGAAATGTGGAGAAAAGATTCCTCCCTAAATAGGAGCTTAAAATGAATGAGCATCAAGATCCTAACCAAGTTTACTATTTACTACAACATATTCAAATATTAAATGGCATGAACTGATCTACATTAAGTATAATTCCTATTTAAAGGATAAGGGTTTAGCTATTAAATCTTATCTTTTGGGGGAAATCTATGAGACATTTTTAATGAAAAACTTCCATGTTAACTGTAGTTGATTTCCATTCTTTATATGTGTAGGAATATTTCATTCCAAATTTTCAATG
Source organism: Balaenoptera acutorostrata (assembly GCF_949987535.1). Classification (NCBI taxonomy): domain Eukaryota; kingdom Metazoa; phylum Chordata; class Mammalia; order Artiodactyla; family Balaenopteridae; genus Balaenoptera; species Balaenoptera acutorostrata. Next base: position 48,554,289 of record NC_080072.1, on the reverse strand, counting down.
AAATCAACACTCCAAGCAGAACATTTAAGCCATAAAAATACACACAAATAAAATAGGGGTAGAGTTAAAATAAGCATATTATTTATTAAGCATTTTCCATTAGGTCCTGAGGCTGGTGAAAGTGGGGGCTGAAAAGGTATGCTACATCCCTCCTGCTCCCTAGGATGGAAGAAAGCCTTTGCCTCCAAGGAGACAAGACTGTGGGGAGCATCACGGTACCTTGAAATGGAATGAGAATGTATAATAATCAGCACTAAACAAAGAATAAAAAGCTAATCATAGTCTGAAACAAGTATTACTAAACTATTTTTTTTAAAGCAACTTAGGTTTGAGAAGGTCAGGCCTGAGGAGACAGCAGAAGGAAAAGCATTTAAAGCACTTATGTGGGGAATCAGGAAGTAAAAGCACCCTAAAGTAAAAAGCAAACTTACTGGTAAAGGAAGAAGAGAGGGTCTTGGTGTGGAAAATAGTTAGAATTTTATTTTCTTATAGTAGTAGAGAAATATGTACTTATTATATATGTTGGAAAAATGAAAGACCCTCCCTCCCCACCAAGAAAAAAAAACTTAACTATTTGGAAATTTAGAAATATTTTCCAAAATGCTTTGATAAAACGAAAATCAAAACTGAAATACAAACTCTCAAGAAAACTGTGAAGAGGAAAATGTTTCCTACCAAACTTACGGGGAACATTGAAGGTTATACTCAGAAGAAATCTGATGGCTTCAAATGTATTTCTTATACAAGAAGAAAAATGAAAAAGAAAATTAACCTAGTGCTCATGTTTAGCAACTAGGAAAAGAACAATTAAATAAACAGAAAGTAGGAAGAAAAGATGAAAAAGGGTAAAGCTTCAATTAATGAAACAAATATCTCAAATAGTAGAATGAATAAATCTAAAGACTGATTCTTTGACATGATTAATAGAATAAATTAAAGAAAATTAAATTAAAGAAAATTGAGAGCAAAAATAAATATGTAAGATTCAACTTGATCATGGTGTATGATCCCTTTTATGTGTTGTTGGATTCAGTCTGCTAATATTTTGCTGAGGACTTTTGCATCTATATTCATCAAAAATGTTGGCCTGTAATTTTCTTTTTTGGTAGTATCTTTGTCTGGTTTTGGTATCAGGGTGATGGTGGCTTCACAGAATGACTTTGGATGTGTTCCTTCCTCTTCAATCTTTTGGAAGAGTTTAAGAAAGATAGGTATAAGTTCTTCTTTGTATGTTTGGCAGAATTCTCCCATGAAGCCATCTGGTCCTGGACTCTTGTTTGCAGGGAGTTCTTTTTTATTATTATTACAGATTTTATTTCACTTCTAATGATTGGTCTGTTCAGATTATGTTTCTTCTTGGTTCAGTTTTGGCAGGCTGTATGTTTCCAGAAACTTGTCCATTTCTTCTACATTGTCCATTTTGTTGGTATATAACTGTTCATAATATTTTCTTATGGTATTTTGTATTTCTGTGATATTGGTTGTTATTTCTCCTCTTTCATTTCTTATTTTGTTTATTTGGGTCCTCTCTTCTTCTTGGTGAGCCTGGCCAGAGGTTTGTCAATTTTGCTTATCCTTTCAAAAAAATAGTTCTTGGTTTTATTGAGTTTTTCTATTTTTTAAATCTTTATTTTATTTATTTCCTCTCTGATCTGTATTATTTTCTTCCTTCTGCTGACTTCAGGTTTTGTTTGCTCATCTCAATAGATGCATAAAAAGCGTTTGATAAAATTAACCATCCATTCATGATAAAAACTCTTGCCAAGGGGGCTTCCCTGGTGGCGCAGTGGTTGAGAATCTGCCTGCTAATGCAGGGGACACGGGTTCGAGCCCTGGTCTGGGAAGATCCCACATGCCACGGAGCAGCTGGGCCCGTGAGCCACAATTGCTGAGCCTGCGCGTCTGGAGCCTGTGCCCCGCGACGGGAGGGGCCGCGATAGAGAAAGGCCCGCGCACCGCGATGAAGAGCGGTCCCCGCACCGCGATGAAGAGTGGCCCCCGCTTGCCGCAACTGGAGAAAGCCCTCGCACGAACCGAAGACCCAACACAGCCAAAAATAAATAAATAAATAAATAAGAAAATCCTTTAAAAAAAAAAAAAAAAACTCTTGCCAAAGTGTGTATAGAGGGAACATATCTCAACATGATAAAAGCCATTTATGACAAACCCACAGCCAACATAACACTCAACGGTGAAAAGCTGAAAGCCTTCCCACTAAGTTCTGGAACAAGACAAGGATGCCCACTCTTACAACTTGTATTCAACATGGTATTGGGAGTGCCAGCCACAGCAATCAGACAAGAAAAAGAAATAAAAGGTATCCAAATCGGAATAGAAGAGGTAAAATTGTTCTTATATGCAGATGACATGATACTCTATACAGAAGACCCTAAAGACTCCACACAAAAAGTATTAGAACTGATAAATGAATTCAGCAAGGTAGCAAGATACAAGATTAATATACAGAAATCTGTTGCATTTCTTTATACTAACAATGAAATATCAGAAAGAGAAAGTAAAAAAAACAATCCCACTTAAAATCACATTAAAAAAAAATACCTAGGAATAAACCTAACCAAGGAGGTGAAAGACTTATATGCAGAGAACTAAACATTGATAAAGGAAATAAAAGATGATTCAAGGAAATGGAAAGATATCCCATGTTCTTGGATTAGAATAATTAATATAGTTAAAATGGCCATACTACCCAAAGCAATCTACAGATTTAATGTGATCCCTATCAAATGAAAATTTTCACAGAACTAGAACAAATAATCCTACAATTTATACGGAATGATAAAAGACCCAGAATTGCGAGAGCAATCCTGATGAAAAAGAACAAAGCTGGAGGCATAATGCTTCCGGACTTTGGATAATACTACAAAGCTACAGTAATCAAAACAGCATGGTATCAGCACAAAAACAGACATATAGATTAATGGAACAGAATAGAGAGCCCAGAAATAAACCCACACACCTACATCAATTAATCTTCAACAAAGGATGCAAGAATATACAATGGAGATAAGACAGTGGTGTTCAGAAAACTGGACAGCTGCATGTAAATCAATGAAGTTAGAACACTCCCTCACACCATACACAAAAAATAAACTCAAAACAGCTTAAGGACTTAAATATAAGACATGACACCATAAAACTCCTAGAAGAGAACATAGGCAAAACATTCTATGACATAAATAGTAGCAATGTTTTGTTAGGTCAGTCCCCCAAGGCAATAGAAATAAAAGCAAAAATAAACAAATGGGATCTAATCAAACTTATAAACTTGGAAACCATAAACAAAATGAAAAGATAACCTACGGACTGGGAGAAAATATTTGCAAATGATATGACCAACAAGGGTTTAATTTCTAAAATATACAAACAGCTCATACAACACAATAACAAAAAAACAAACAACCCAATCAAAAAATGGACAGAAGACTTAAATAGACATTTCTCCAAAGAAGAGAGACAGATGGCCAACAGGCACATGTAAAGATGCTCAACATCGCTGATTATTAGAGAAATGCAAATCAAAACTACAACGAGGTACCACCTCACTCCAGTCCGAATGGCCATCATCAAAAAGTCTACAAACAACAAATGCTGGAGAGAGTGTGGAGTAAAGGGAACCCTCCTACACTGTTAGTGGGAAGGTAAATTGGTGCAGCCACTATGGAAAACAGTATAGAGGCTCCTTAAAAAAACTAAAAACAGAGTTGCCATATGATCCAGCAATCCCATTCCTGGGCATATATCTGGAAAAGATGAAAGCTCTAATTCAAAAAGATACATACATCCCAATATTCAAAGCGTAACTATTTATAATAGTCAAGACATGGAAGCAACCTAAGTGTCCATCAACAGATGAATGGATAAAGAAGATGTGGCATATATATATATATATATATATATATATATATATATATATACATACATACACACACACACACACACACACACAATGGAATATTGCTCAGCCATAAAAAAGCATGAAGTAACACCATTTGCAGCAACATGGATGGACCTAGAGATTATCATACAAAGTGAAGTAAGTCAGACAGAGAAAGACAAATATTACTGTATATGATATCACTTATATGTGGAATCTAAAAAATAGTACAAATGAACTTATTTACAAAACAGAAACAGACTCACAGGCATAGAAAACAAACTTATGGTTACCAAAGGGGAAAGTGGGGAGGGATAAATTGGGAGTATGGGATTAACAATGCATGCTACCATATATAAAACAGAGTAAACAACAAGGACCTACTGTATAGCACAGGGAACTATATTCAATATCTAATAATAAACTATAATGGAAAAGAATCAGAAAAAGAAGAAATATACATATAAAAGATTCAGAGTATAGGGCTTCCCTGGTGGCTCAGTGGTTGAGAATCTGCCTGCTAATGCAGGGGACACGGGTTCGAGCCCTGGTCTGGGAAGATCCCACGTGCCGCGGAGCAACTGGGCCCGTGAGTCACAACTACTGAGCCTGCGCGTCTGGAGCCTGTGCCCTGCAACGGGAGGGGCCGCGATAGTGAGAGGCCCGCGCACCGCGATGAAGAATGGCCCCCGCTCGCCGCAACTACAGAAAGCCCTCGCACGAACCGAAGACCCAACACAGCCAAAAATAAAATAAATAAATAAATAAATAAATAAAAGAAAATCCTTAAAAAAAAAAAAAAAAAAAAGATTCAGAGTATAAAAGAAATCATAAGCACAGATGAGAAAGCCATTAAGATAATTATAAAACAATAGTACTTGCAATTCTACGGTAATTTTTCTAGTTACAATTACTGCATAACAAACTACCCCAAAATTAGTGGCTTAAAACAACAGTTATTTTATTATGCTCACAGATTTTATCAGTCAGGAAGTCAAGGAGGGCTCATCTAGGCTAGTGTCTCTCATGTGACATACTGAGATGCCAGCTGGTTTGCAGTCCTCTGAAGGTTCAATTAGACTGTGTCCAGGATGGCTTACTTACCTGGCTGGCAATAGACGCTGGCTGATAGCTGGGAGCTTACACATGGCCTCTCCAGTATGGTAGGCTCAGAGCAATCAGACTTTTTACGTGGCAGCAGACTTCTCCCAGAGTGAGCATCCCTGAGAACTGGATAAAAGCTGCATGGCCTTTTCTGAACCAGCTTTGGAAGTTACCTAGTATCACTTCCACCATACTCTATTGGCTGAAGTAATCATAAGCCTGCCTAAATCCAAAGGGAGTGAACATAAATCCATGTCTTGATAGGAATGTCAAAAAAAATTGCAGAAATGTTTTAAAACCACCACAGCAACAAATCTGAATCCTAGAGGAAATCAATAAGTTTCGAGCAAAACATGAATTCCCAGTCATGACCCAAGAAGAAGTAGAAAGCTTGAACAGATCAAATGCCATAGAAGAGATAGGAAAAGTGATTAAAGATCAGCCATTAATTAAATGCATCAGGTAGTTTCACACTTGAGTTATATGTAACTTTTAAAGAGAGAAGTGCCATGTTATTTAAACTTGAGGATCTCGAACTTTAGTGAGCACCAGAATCACCTTATCAACTGGTAAACATGCAGATGACTGGGCACCATCCCCAGAGATACTGATTCACTTAAGTCTAGAGTATGGAACAAGGATCTGCATTTCTAACAGGTGATGTTGATACCATTTTTCCACAGATAAATTATGAGTAGCAGCGATTTAAACCAGTTAGCAAACTATGGCTTGTTGGCCAAATGTGGCCCACTGCCTGTTTTTATAAATAAAGTTTTACTGGAATACAGCCATGCTCACTCATTTACATATTGTTTATGCCTACTTTTGCACTACAATGAGAGCTGAGTAGGTGCAATAGAGACTGACCCACAAAGCCTAAAATACCTACCATCTGGCCCTTTGCCAAAAAAGTTTGCTAACCCTTGTCTAAACCACTGTATTATTCTACCTCATTATATTTTCCCTTTTCCAAACTTCAGCAGACTTTTGGTATCTTCTGTTGATACTAAAGGTTAAGGTGCAAAACAAATACAACAAATAGCTTTCATGTCACATGCATTCGGTTCACGACCTGGATCACCAGGTTGAAGAGGATGTGAGACTGTCCAAGCTCAGTGAGGAAGAATATTGTGATTGATTAGAGATGTCTTCCATGGGCATCTACTTGCTGAGCCTGATTATAAAGTATACAAGTTTTAAGAATCTTCTAAAAAAACTGTTGGATAACAGCAACAAAATATGGATATAATGCACACATTTTTAACTACACCATTAACAACGTATCAGATTTTGTTCCAACTGCTGTGGAAGTTATTGTAATAGTATGTAAATATTTCACATTCATAAAAAAGTGAAGGAGAAAAAAAAAAGTGAAGAAAATAAAATCATTTTGTGATTTTATTAGAGTGTAATACAGACCAATTTTGTCATTTTTGTACACAAGATTTCTGAGATTGATGTCTGCTCTTGAAAGAATACTAATACTGTTTCAAATGCTATGAGCCTATATTTTATCAGTTGAAAAACGTCCCCGTTATTAAGATATCTTTCAAAGATCCTCTCAACTTTGGGGGTGATTTTTGCACATTAACACCATTTTCCCATGATGTTATTTCTAAAATAGTGACCCAGAACATACCAATAAGGGAAATGACATTTTAAGATTTGCATATTTACATTATTATTTAAAAGGAAAATATGTATTTTTTTTGTTCTAGGCAAAAGAAAAACTGTGCAAGAAAATATATGTGTATGCTTGTTGTTCTAGGCAGGAAAAAAAATTGCAGATGAAAATTTCCAATGTGGGCAAGAAACAGTTAAATACTAAACCCCAATAAAGCAGGAAGTAAGCAGCAGTGCTGCCATGAAGCCCAAGGATGGTGGCACAGGAGAACTAACCACAGAGCAGAGGTCCTAGAGGAACAAGGCAAGGGTAACCAGGCATGCCCAGACGTGAGTTTTTCTTACCACTGTATTATTCCTTGCATTAACAAAGCGTGGCCCACAGAAAAAAACTCAATAAACATTTGTGGCAGGAAGGACAGAACGCATGAAAGGTGAAAGGGAGAGAGGGCAGAAGTTCACACGACAAAGCTGTGGCTCTGTTCGAATTACCAGATGGTGGTTACAAAGAGCAGCTGGGGAAGGTAACTGGTACTAAACAAGTCTCTCCACTAAAAATGAGGACGGCCGGGTAATCAGCCTCCAGTTGCTAAGGGTCTGATGTGCTAAGGTCCTAGCGAAGGAGCAGCCCTGCAAAGGACACAATGGCTCCTGACATATCAGAAGCAAGTGTTTGTCTCCCCAGTTCCTGTGCACTGACTCTAAATACTATAAAGACAACTATATACCCAGGAAGAATAAGGATCCTCTGAGACTTTTAACCTTGATATGCAAGAGGAAGTTTTATTTATTATGTGGGTTCTCTGGTCTACAACACTGTATCAACAATACCTAGCAAGATAAAGGGAGGAAGGGCAGAAGATCTACTGTGCAGTTGATGATATTTGGTATGCTGGGTGACATGTATCAGCAAAGCTAGATAACTCCAAATTTTATATGGCATAGAAGTTTTTAGAACTGTGAAGTCCATGTATATGCCTAAAGACTGTGAATCTCCTGAAAATGTATACAAAACATGTGTATGTGCATTTTTCTGAGAAGAGTCCAATACTTTCATCAGAGTGCCAAAAGGTCCACAATCTACCATACCCCCTTCCCAAAAATATTAAGAATCACAACTGCAATGATTCACAAACTAGATCATTTGTGGGACACAACATTCTAAAATTAAATATAAAAGAATATATGAGAGTATAACACTTGTCATAAAGGTATTATTTCTTCAAACTTGCTTCAGGTGTGTGTGTGTGTGTGTGTGTGTGTGTGTGTGTGTGTGTAGCAAGGTAAATTTTTTCACACTGAGGTCTGGGTCAAAATGTTTGAAAGCCACTGCTCTAAGGCATGAGAAATGTATATACACAACTCTGTAACATATTAAATCATCATCCATTGAAAACAATTAGGTTATTTGTGGTTCCAGTGGGTATTCTAGTGTTTTGAGTGACACATGATCCACCAAAACAAAACTGCTATTATTAGAGAACTGCAATCTGCAATACTCAGAAATGAAAGTATATCTTATACGGTCCTATTGATCTTAAGGAGACCAAGGACTACAAAGAGGTTGCCTTTGAAAGGACCCTGCACACTGGGTGTTTCTGAGAAAATGTGAAAAACTGAATTAAGTGTTTAGGAATGAGAAAAGTGCAAATATTTTTCCTGGGATGACAGAATCCTCTAAGCATCTCAGAAATATATCAGGGAAGGGAAGAGTATGGAAATTCATCCCTAAACATGGTACAGCAATGAGATTTAGAAAAATTATTATTCTTTTATACAAAAGAGACAAAAGAATATGGTAAATTTGCCATGACAGCTTGGGTTTGGGGGTGTCACTTTAGTCCCAATTACCAGTAACTGGTACTGTCCACTAGTCTCTTCTAAGCCTCAATACAAGAAACATAAATGGTCCAGGTATTGAATTACTTGGCTTATTGTCTGAAATACTACTAAAGCAATCTGTAGATTTGAGTTGTCCCAATCAATGCAAAAATTTCAAAAGTATCACTAGATTCTGCACAGCCAGACCACTACCTTCCTCAATCTACAAAAGACTAAAAGTTACCCCTCTCAGATAGGTTCTGGCTTGTGGTTCAAGTATACCTGAAATCAAAAGTGAAGTACCATACTGAAATACTCCATCCCTCTTCCCCTGCTTACCTCCCAGAATGCTTGGAGCCAGGCTTATATCTCCTGGGCAGGAGACTAGAGCCAGTGAGGAATCACTGGAGAAACTGCCTGATATACGCGAAAAGGTGCACAGGTACTGACATACTGGGATTCTTCCCCTAATCCCAGCAGCCCCCAGGAAAAGAGCTTAGATCATTACCAGGTCACCTTTACTAGCTGACACAGATCTTGTGATGCAATTTTAATACCTCATTCTCAAATAGGAAAACATACACAAGGATAGTTAGACATTTTATGAAAGTCTCAAATGTGAAAGAGAACAAAACAAATGGAGGAAAAGGAACTCAAAGAAAACAGAGAGAAGGCCAGGAGCAAAATTATACCATATATTAAAAAAAATCCTCTGAGAGTTAAAAGATACTGTATCCATGAAATAAGAAGCTACAATAAAAGAACATGCAGAAACCAGCAGGAGTCCTTCAAATCTAAAGAGTTTATTTTAAAAATTAAATAAAGGAGTTAGATGATAAATTTGGAAAATGTCTTAGAAAACAGACCAAAATGACAAAAAGATGGAAATGGGAGTGAATAGATGAGAAAATTAAGGATCAGTCCAGGAGGTCCAACATTTGAATAACAATAGTTCAAGCAAAAAAGAATATAGACAATGAAAGAGAAGAAATTATCAAATAAATAATACACATAAACCTTCCTAGGAGTAAAGAACATCAATTTCCAAATTGAAAGAGCCCACAGATTTCATAGAAAAATTAATGAAAAATGATCCACATCAATAATCATAAAATTTCTTGGGGGCTTCCCTGGTGGCACAGTGGTTAAGAATCCACCTGCCAATGCAGGGGACATGGGTTCCAGCCCTGGTCCGGGAATATCCCACATGCCGTGGAGCAACTAAGCCCGTGTGCCACAACTATTGAGCCTGCGCGTCTGGAGGCTGTGCTCCGCAACAAGAGAGGCTGTGATAGTGAGAGGCCCGCACACCGCGATGAAGAGTGGCCCCCGCTTGCCGCAACTAGAGAAAGCCCTCGCACAGAAACGAAGACCCAACACGGCCAAAAATAAGTAAATAAATAAACAAATTTTGAAAAGTGAAATTCTAAAAAAAAAAAAATAAGGTGCTACGTATGGTCACCTTATGTTTGATAAAGGAGGCAAGAATATACAACGGAGAAAAGACAGCCTCTTCAATAAGTGGTGCTGGGAAAACTGGACAGCTACATGTAAAAGAATGAAATTAGAACACTTCCTAACACCATACACAAAAATAAACTCAAAATGGATTAAAGATCTAAATGTAAGGCCAGACACTATCAAACTCTTAGAGGAAAACATAGGAAGAACACTCTGTGACATAAATCACAGCAAGATCCTTTTTGACCCACCTCCTAGAGAAATGGAAATAAAAACAAAAATAAACAAATGGGACCTAATGAAACTTAAGAGCTTTTGCACAGCAAAGGAAACCATAAACAAGATGAAAAGACAACCCTCAGAATGGGAGAAACTATTTGCAAATGAAGCAACTGACAACGGATTAATCTCCAAAATATACAAGCAGCTCATGCAGCTCAATATCAAAAAAGCAAACAACCCAATCCAAAAACGGACAGAAGACCTAATTAGACATTTCTCCAAAGAAGATATACAGATTGCCAACAAACACATGAAAGGATGCTCAACATCTCTAATCATTAGAGAAATGCAAATCAAAACTACCATGAGGTATCACCTCACACCAGTCAGAATGGCCATCATCAAAAAATCTACAAACAGTAAATGCTGGAGAGGGTGTGGAGAAAAGGGACTGTTCACTGCACTGTTGGTGGGAATGTAAATTGATACTGTCACTATGGAGAACAGTATGGAGGTTCCTTAAAAAAACTAAAAATAGAACTACCATATGACCCAGCAATCCCACTACTGGACATATACCCTGAGAAAACCATAATTCAAAAAGAGTCATGTACCACAGTGTTCACTGCAGCACTATTTACAATAGCCAGGACATGGAAGCAACCTGAGTGTCCATCGACAGATGAATGGATAAAGAAGATGTGGCACATATATACAATGGAATATTACTCAGCCATAACAAGAAACAAAATTGAGTTATTTGTAGAGAGGTGGATGGACCTAGAGTCTGTCACACAGAGTGAAGTCAGTCAGAAAGAGAAAAACAAATACTGTATGCTAACACATATATATGGAATCTAAAAAAAAAAAAAAAGGTTCTGATGAACCTAGGGGCAGGACAGGAATAAAGACACAGACATAGAGAATGGACTTGAGGACACGGGGATGAGGAAGGGTAAGCTGGGACAAAGTGAGAGAGTGGCATTGACATATATACACTGTCAAATGTAAAACAGCTAGTGGGAAGCAGCTGCATCACACAGGGAGATCAGCTTGGTGCTTTGTGACCACCGAGAGGGGTGGGATAGGGAAGGTGGGAGGGAGACGCAAGAGGGAGGGGATATGGGGATATATGTATACATATAGCTGATTCACTTTGTTATACAGCAGAAACTAACACAACATTGTAAAGTAATTATACTCCAGTAAAGATGTTAAAAAAAAAAAAAAGAAAAGAAAAGATGCTAAAGAGGGGAGGAACTAAAGCTATAAACTCCTAACAGAGAGCCTCTAAAAGTTAGGGGTCAGGAACTGTTTCAGGTGATAATGATAGGACAATGAACCACTACTGGTCAATTAGTCATTCTGACAACAGGAAGGTATATAAAAGCTAAGAGAAATGTTTCCAAATATACTGATGATATAAACTGGTATGATTGAGTTTAAGAATTGTCCAGGGACTTTCCTGGTGGCGCAGTGGTTAAGAATCCGCCTGCCAATGCAGGGGACACGGGTTCGAGCCCTGGTCTGGGAAGATCCCACATGCCGCGGAGCAACTAAGCCCACGTGCCACAACTACTGAGCCTGCGCTCTGGAGCCTGCGAGCCACAACTACTGAAGCCCACACACTGCAACGAAGAGTAGCCCCCGCTCACCGCAACTAGAGAAAGCTCGCGCGCAGCAATGAAGATCCAACGCAGCCAAAAATAAATAATAAATAAATAAAATAAATAAATAAATAAATAAGAGTTGTCCAAAATCTGTTCTCCCTTTAATGTTCAGCCATATCCAAGAAACGTCAGATCTAGCCAGAAGGATTTCACTACTGAATGATATGGCAAGTTCACAGAAAAGGCATTCTTATATTGATATCAAGCTCAGTCCTCCAGGGACTTAATGACAATCTCTGGACACTATGCTGCATCTCAAAAGTTTTTCTTTCAGTGGAGGTGATGGACCTCTCTGTCCCAGTCTGATGAGAACATTAATAATCATTTGGGAAACAGCGTATCAGTGAATAAGGTGGACTAAGACAGCTGGCCAACATGGTGGAGATTAAAAACTGACTTGGAGACTCACCAAACCAAACTCTCAGCAAAAACAGGTTACATTCCACAAACAGGCGAGGATATTTTCACTTTTAGCCTAAGCAATGGAGCACCCGTAAAACATCAATACCAGTAAGGGCAAACTACCCTAGGTTTGGATTACAACAGGACAGCAAAAGATTTGAAGAATCTACCTGCAATTGTTTCTCTATGTTAAAGAATGCCCTAGCAACTCATGCAATAATTACTTGACATTAATACAGTCATGTGATTTATTTGGCACTTAACTAACATGAATATGTATAAAACAACTTGAGGAGGTTACCGTATCTCTTTCATAGCTAACTCATAACTAAAGTAATACACAAACAGAGGCTAATATAAATTTTAAGCTTCTATAGATTAATAAAGAATATTTGATATATCATCCTTCAGTGAGCCATAAACTAAAGATTATATGATCAATGTAGGTTCTAAACAACGTTTTACAATGGAAAATAAACAAAGCAAATCAGGGCCCCTAAAGAATTCAATTCAGCTTTATACCTTTAAGATAGGAATGGGATTAAATTATATCAATTACTTGAGAAATGTGTACATTTTTCAATGAGCATATTATTTTAAAACTAACCTAATTTGCTAATGAAAGAACAAGAGGCTTTTCATCTCTCCTTTTCCACAGAGGGTTTTTTCTTAACTAGTTTTCAGTTTCTTGACTCAGTAGTGTAATACAATTTTACATTTCCTGCTTTATCTGCTGAAGCAAGATAACTCACTAGCTATTGTCCAGATAGATTTTCATTTCACCCAGTCCATAGTTTTATACAAAGTGAACTTCCTAACTTCAGAGAACTTAACTATTCCCAATGAGAAACCCTTTAGGCAATGCCAGGAACCCCATGCAACCCCATGAAAGAAATTCTGCTCAAGTACAGTATGAACAACTCCTTACTAAATAGCTTTTTTCACAAACTTCAGTGCATTAGGTATGTTCCATGAGTATCTTTCTATCATTGTATATTTTGAAATTTAAAAATATATAAAATGATACAGTCCTACGTCAGTTGCTCTTTTACTTTCCATTTGTTTCAAATGTTTCACAACTTAAGTCTGTGATATTACAAGCCCCTCCAGAAGACTTAAATAGTATTAAAATACTGCTTTCAATTTAAAGGGCTAAATATCTGGAAAATTAAGGTCACAATGTTAGAGAGTCTAATGGAGTATGGATTTCTGCTTGAAGTACTTCAACCAGAAACCTCAGCAATCTTAAATCTGTCTCTCCTGGATATAATAAGTTTTAAAGCTTTGAATGAATTTTCGGAATATGTTTCACATCTCTCATAACTTTAGAAAAGGATGCTGCAGAGAAGCAAAGAGAACAGTTTCTACAATAATAGAATTTTTATGCAGGACCAATAAGTTACAGAGCCTTTAAAACAAAAGATGAATAGGATCATTTTTAGAGGAGGAAAATAAGCATTAGGTTTCTTTGTAAGAATTTGTTTGTAGGTACAAAGTACTTTTTAAAAGATCAAGAAATAGTAGATTATTTGATCCCAGGTGTCAAAAATCCTATAGAATCATGATTAAATCAACTGTTAATTTTAAAATATATGGTTTTTATTTCAGTTATTTCTATAGGTAATACGGCTAGTTTCATATTCCATTATAAAACCTAAGTCATTTTTCCAGATAGGGCACTACCTGGGAAGTATTGAAAGATCAAATCACATGAAACATGTACAACATTTGAAATAGGGAAACAATGCAAAATACATTTCAAAAAATTTGCTTTTAAAATGTTCATTTAGAATAGTGGTTCTCAACCAGAGGTGACTTTGCCTTCCTGGGGACACTTGGCAATACCTGGGGATATTTTTAGTTGTCACAACTAGGGGAGTGCTACTGGCATCTAGAGGTTAGAAGCCAAGGATGCTGCCAAACACCTGCAAGGCATGGGACAGGCCCACAAAGAATTATCCAGCCCAAAACGGCATTAGTGCCAAGGTTGAGAAACCTTGATCTAAAACAATACCAAGGACACTATCAAATGTGCTTGAACAATGAACAAATATTTGCTGAATGAATGAATGAATCTTAATTAGCAAAATTACTTCATTTCTACTTTTTATAGCTTCTTATTATCTCTATCAATCTGATTCTGCCTAATACAGACTCTATTTCTATTCTCAAGATCTTTAGCTACTCATTCATCAGATTCCCCTGTGATGTCAAATATGACCAAATGAAACCACATGTCTATCAAGGATCTTGCCCTGTGATATGGTTCCAAGGGAATCCAAAAGAGGGACACTATACAGTCCATTTAATTGTCATTAAAATTAGCAGATGAAAACATTTTCAAGTGCCTTCAGTGATTAAGAGCTCAAAAATACATAGTTTTTTAACTATGGGAGTTAAAACACTTATTTTATTTGGCAACATTTGTTGATAAACCAAGGTATTTCAAATTTATATTTCAAGACTAAACAAAACAAATAGTCTTCAGCAAAAACTCATCATGTGAACAATGTAACTAGGAAAGGTTAAAAGGCCCATATGATCTTCCTAAATAGTAATTCATAATTCCCAGGTCAAAACAATCTTAAAGAAATATTTTAAACTCTAGGGTCCCCAATTTAATCTAATATGAAAACTGCATCCAGAGAGGAAATCAGATTTTTAAGTTTTTTAATCCAGATTTATATGTATCCTTAACTGGTATTTATTTAGAGGTTTCTTTTTATTAACAAATACCTAGAATCATGATTGTCTCTGAAAAGAAGAATTACAGATATTTTATTTTTTCCTTATAACTTAAAAAATTTTTGTTTTACTACATACCTAATAATTTTGTAAGAAAAGTAAATGATACAGTCAAAGAAAAAGAGCCTTTGATAATTCACATATACTCCTCAATTTATATAGAATCTTATATTATTCAAGGGTTAAATTTTAAGAATAGAGTTAATCATAAAGACATGAAATTTCTAAATGATTTCTTTTTAAAGAACGTGCCACTTATATAAGGGGGAGAAGTGAATAAAACTGAAAGAGACTTATAAAGAAATGCTTCTAGCCAAAACAATAATGTTAAATGAATTACAAATACTAAATCAATCATAAATATTTACACATTATTCTGCAACTATACTTTGTTTTACTTGTCCTTGGAGACAAATGTTTCTATGAGAAATCCTGTATATTTAAATATTGCCTGAGATAATGTTATTTCAAAAAAAAAAAAAACCCAAGAATTACATCAACTAAAGCCATGACATGGTCCTATAGTCATAGATTGAAGAGCAATCTAAAAGCTGTTCAAATGTTTATTCAGACAGAAATAAAGGGCACAGCTTCTCAAAGGGAAATGGCTTTTAATAAAAGCTTATAAACAGAAAGTTGTCCACCAGAGGTATAGGTCCACATGAACCAATGAAAAAGGAAATTCTATGTGGGATTATTCCAAACTCATTTAAAGTCACACATACTTGGAAAACCCAAAACAATCAAAATAAGTACATTATCTAGACATGCTTTCAAATCTATTTCTCCCCGCTGGGTATCAACAACTGGAGAGGGTGTTGATTTGTTCTTTTCGTTCTTTTTTACAGCTAAATGAGCATGCAAACCTTCAAAAGAGTGGCAAAAATGGAAATGACAGCACCATTTCTGAATCTAAAGTAATCTCTGTGAATCAGTGTCAGTGAAATGGCCAAAAAGACATATAAACATCCCAAGTGAGTAGTATCTCTGTAAGAAAATCAGAATTTGGGATGACCAACATTACAAAGGATTTTTGTATATATCAATCCCTTGAAGCATTTGTTTAGAGGCCACTAACAACTGTCTAAGAGCAATCTAGCAACCAACAACTAACTCATAAACCCCTTCCAAAATTTTTTATTTAGACCCTACCATATGCAAGGGACTCTGTTAGGCACAGTGAGAGAAGCAAAGACTTGTCCATCAGACTGGCCTCAAGAAGCTTACAAGCCTAGTGGGGAAGATAAGACATGACTAGAAATAACTTCAAAACAAAATAAAAAGGGTGAAGTGCTTAAAGAGCAGTAAAAATAAAGTGTCTTAAGAAGCAGAAGAAAAAGAAGTGACTTCCAGCTGGGGTGATCAGAGAAGACATTATGATTAGGTGCTAACATCTGTGATAGGTCTGGAAATATACGTGTGATTTGGACAATCTCAGAAGGAGGTAAACATTGTAAGGGAACAGAAACAATACAAGTGAAGATGGACCTATGAGAAAGCATCCATGCTCATCCAGAAATTCTACTGGCTAACAGAGAGTACTGAGGAAAGAGGAGTAGTTAAAGATGCAGTAGGACATTGAGACTAGGACCAATTTGGGAGGGCTGAGAAGTCTGAACTTTGTTGGGTAACTGGGAAGCTGGTAAAGACTTCTGAGCAGGAAAAAGCATCATCAAAGTTGTGCTTTAGAAAAATCAATCTAGGGCTTCCCTGGTGGTGCAGTGGTTGAGGGTCTGCCTGCCAATGCGGGGGACACGGGTTCGGGCCCTGGTCTGGGAAGATCCCACATGCCACGGAGCAGCTGGGCCCGTGAGCCACGATTGCTGAGCCTGCGCATCTGGAGCCTGTGCTCCGCAACGGGAGAGGCCGCAATGGTGAGAGGCCTGCGCACCGCGATGAAGAGTGGTCCCCACTTGCCGCAACTGGAGAGAGCCCTCGCACAGAAACGAAGACTCAACGCAGTCATAAATAAATAAATAAATAAATAAATAAAAGAACGTGAATTTCTTAAAAAAAAAAAATCAATCTAGCTGTAATTGATGTAACTGAACATCAATCAAAGGCAGTAGATATAGCACGCTGAATATAATGTAAGCCTGCAGGAATTCAGGAATTCATTTATAAAAATGTAATTTATATGCATCTTTTCAGTAACACAGCCCTATAAACTGTCTTGCTCATAGACTAGTACCTAATTATGTAAGCATCTAAAAAGGTCATAAGTACTATAAAATGATATCACAAAACCTCCCTCTGCCTGGAAAGCCTTCCACCCCCTTTCCCTTCCGGTAAACTCCTTATCCTGTAGGTCTAGTTTAAATGTCACTTCCTCAGAAAGGCCTTTTTAAATCACTTATCCAAATTAGGTCTCCCTGTTTTTTCTCTTTCTAAGGAATTTGTACTTTTTCCACATAGCATTTATCACAATTTATATATTTTGGTCAGTAATTGATTAAAATCTCTCTCTCCCACTAGATTGTGAAAGGAAGGACAGTACTATTTTTGCTCATCATCATATTCTCCAGAGCCTAAAACAGTACAACACAAGGTAGGCATCTAACAGATATTTGGTCTATGAAGAATGAATGAATGAAAAAGAACAGATTTTAAGGTCACTACTGTAATGCCTTTCTTTGCTAAATGTGCTATTGGCCAAGACACTTTCTTTCAAAGGGAAAATTTAAAGAAATCTTAAATTTCAACTTAGAAGAATGTGAAATTCCTATCTTCTAAAACCAGAATAAAATTTCTGCCTTCTAAAATCAGAATAAAAGTCTATACTTCTATAAGGAAAACCTTAAACCAATTATTCAAACCAGAATATACATTTCTACTTCTTATATTCTTACAGAAATAATTAATAAAGCAACTACTAAATGAACTGGAATAAGGAACAGAATCTGAGTACAAAGTAAGCATTATAAGTCATGTAAAAAAGGTGATCACATACTTGAGGTGACTCCTTGATCCATGCATATCACGTCAGAACCTCAAAGAGAACTTCAGCATTCAACAGGAAAGATTTTATGCTAACCTAAATCATCACTGGAGTAGATAAAACCCTCAAAAAAAGATGGCTAAGCTTCTTCACAAATAATTCATTTCCACGTTAATAAATACGTGGCTTTGAATCACATGCTACTTGTACCTTTGATCTCCAGGCCATACACGTGGTATAATGTTTTCTTCATATAATAATAAACTCATAGAAGATTAGCAATGTAATGAACCTTGAGTCACAGAGGTCTGGAGAAGTCCAAAGGAGTTCAACATGTGGCATTTGGGACCTTATGACAAGATGCAGCCCTTATAAAAATTTAGAAAAATCACCCAATTCATTCATATACGTGAACTAGGAAGGCCTAACCAACTATCAGTAAGGAACTAAAGAAGCTGGCTGAACTCTGGAAATGCTGAGCTAACTTGGTACAGTGGAGCACCTAGAACAAAGGGAAAGCATGATTTCCATCATTCTTTTGGGGCTCTTTGTGCAACTAAATTTTGCAAACCAGATGCACTATCCAAACTTAAAATGAAAAAAGATCAGCAGAGATTTGTTCAAGGAGGTAGTTAGTTTTGCTATAAAGAGACACCTGCATTCCCCAAAATCACTACAATATGCAAAAATCACAGAATAGAAAACATAGGCCTTACAGAGAAAATGCAGTTAGGGACACAACACTCAAAAATTTTGTCAGAGACACACACACACACACAAGATAGGAACCCAATACAAATGGTAGCATAGTTTCACACATGTTAAATGGTTAGGAAAATACATAAATATGGCAACTTATCTTGAAAAAGACCTGAAGTTTGCTTGTGGATGTGAACATTTGAAAGGTTGTAGCTTGCGAATTAATTGTTAAGTGGTGGAAAGAAGGTTATCTGAAATCACAGGGAAAGGTGTAACACCAGCTGTGGGTGGGTGTGGCCCATAGCACACAGTGAACTGAGGGAGCTGGTAGATATTCCAGGTGTGTGTATATGTGTCCATTTTGTGTATTCCTATATGGCTCGGTTCAACTGGGTGCAATATTCTGTGTTCACCTGGTGCTTCTTGCTGACAAAATCATACATAAGCAAACATGAAATTTACTTATGCTCAAATTGCTTCCTAATATATCAATCGTGTTGCAACAAATTCAAGTTTTCAAAACAAGCATTAATAGCAGAACTGACTTTATGGATATTTAGAATCAAACAACCAATGCCAACTTGATACTGCAATCATTTCCCATTGCTCAAATGTCTTGAGCTCACAAGATTTTGAAGAATCACAGAGTCTCTAATAGAAAAAAGTCACAATTCCTAAATAGATCTGTATAAATCACATGGCCAAACTCTAGAAAACGTTGGAGTCTGCTTGGCTCCATGAAAGTACAGTCTTCTTCATAAAATCATTGCCTTTAAAGCAATAAGTATATAGTGACATAAAATCTTAACATCACTGGTAAATATAGCATTTGATCAAATCTAGTTTTTACTCAGAAATTAGGATCTTCGTTTCCTATCATCATCACTATTATCATTAGCACACCTTCTCACATTTTTCTCTTGGCCTTCAGCAGTCACTACTGTGATAACCAAGGCACAAAAGCCAACACATTGGCATAGTTCACAGACCTTAGCAACAGCATTGTTCTTGCCCCTGGTGCTAGTTTCTAGGTTGGTTATCATAACAATTGTCATGTAGTGAAAATAGTATCTGTGAACAGATACCATTTCACTTTGATTTAATTAGGAAAACCCAGCCTCTAGGAGAAATGTCTGAGCCTCTACTTTCAGCATTTATAAAGCATTACCTATTCCACAGGCTTGTGAGCATCAAGAGCACTCAGGTCAGTGCTTTATAAAAATTAGGGGCTTACGCAATTTTCATTAAATAAATGTTAGTTGAGCTTACTTGATTTGTTTTGCTATTTATCCAAAATAATTTTAGTCCCAGAATATTAAATTCCATTTTCAAAAGCAACATAGTCACCAGTCACCACTAGTCAAAGATTATTTTTGTTTGTTTTTAATTACTATCAAATTAGAAGATAATTGCTGTAAAAAAAAATTGGAAGAGTCAAGAGTGTACCAAAAGTCCACAGCATCTCCATTCCTCACCTGAGAAAGAACTAATTTTAATGGTTCTCATGTAATATTCTAGAAATTTTCTATTCATATATGTAAGAATAAATTATGTATTATTTTTAGCAAATAAGACCATACTATATTCTCATATAACTTACTTTTCCCCTAAATATTATAGCCCAGCCATTTTTCCATGATCAGTAATATATATATATACAACTTTCGCTTTAGTGGCTATATAATATTCCAAGGTATATAAGCACCTTAAATTATTTAACAAACTCATATCAATAGTCAAGTAAATTGTTCCCACATTGTTTCTATTATAAGCAATGTTATAAAACAACATCTTATTACATATATCTTTGTACTCTAGGATAAATATATTTGTAGAATATATTCTTAGAAGGAGAACTGCAGAGATAAAATATATGAACATTTATAATTTTGATAAATGCCAAATTGTCTTCAAGAAAGGATATGAGAATGCCTATTTTATTACATCCTTTTCACCATTAGATATTTTCAGTTTTTCACCTTTGTCAAATCGATAAATGAAAAATCGCATCCCATTTTCATTTCTACCTCTTTAATTATAAGTGAGACTAAGTACCTTCTCAAATTTTTAATATTTTTATTTTTCTGTAAAATGTTTGTTCATATCGATTACCCACTTTTATACAGGGTTGCTTATATTTTCTTGTTGACTTAGCAGTGATCCCTGAATATTAACAACATCAATCCTTCTTCTGTCAAATATTTTGCAATTATTCTTCCCCACTTGTGTATTTGTTCATTGATTCTTATCATGGTGATTTTGCCATGCAAAGGCCTTTACTTTTTATGAAGTCAAATTATTCATCTTTTCCTTAACCGTCTCTGGGTTTAGAGTTATACTTAAGAAGACCTCTGTCCTAAGATTATAAAACTATTTTGCCCATATTTTCTCCTTAAAATAATTAATAATAATAAGTAATTTTTATTGAATGCTTACTCAGGGCCAGGCACTGTTCTAAGCACTTCGTATACATTATTGCATTTAATCCTCACAACAAGCTTAGTAGGTGGGTAGTGTCATTATCATCATGATACAGATGAAGATTCTGTGACTACAGATGAGGTTTAAACTTATCTGAGGTTACACAGCTGGTATGTGGCAGTGTCAAGATTTCAACTCAGACCAGTAAATTCATCAACTTTAAGCCGTACCTACTGATTTTCTCTGTCTCTCCACTAAGAAAAATGAGTTCACATACTTATACATAACTTTACCTCTTTTCTTCCCCACCTTATATTTATTATTTAATTCCTTTTTTCATTAATAATTGTATAGCCTTTACATTTACTTCTGTTTTCATAATATGCAGTTAGATTTGACTTACTTCCATATTTAAATGGATTCCACATACCCTGCCAATCCTTTAATAGATCTGCTTCTCCACTCCCAAGTTCTTTTTCCTTATTTACCACTTAACAGACTAATTTTATTCATGAGGCAGTTTGTTGGGAACTAGATCCTTGAATGGTTGAAAATATCATTTGTTACCTTTATACATAAACCACTGCTTGACTAGGTATCAAGTCTGCCCACATGTATCCCACCAAGCTCTAGAGACACTGCTCCACTGCCTCCTGGCTTTAACTGCTACCATGATATCCGAGGCCAATGTGATTTTCCCCCTTTTAGGTAACTTGCTTTTTCTGCCTGTAAGCCTATAAGATCCTTTTCTTAACCTTGTAGTACACTAACTTTACTATTATATACTTACCTGGTATTGATCATCCTGTCTCAGTTTTTCTTGGAACTGTGTGCCCTTTAGATCTACAAATTACAAATTTCCTTCATCTCTGAAGGTTTTTTTCCTCCATTATATACCTAAATATTTTCTGTCCATTTGTTCTGCTCTCTTTATTAGGCACACTTATTGGTGTGCATATGTTGGATCCTCTCTGCCTATCTTTATTATTTGTATTATATTAGAAATTTTAGTTGCAAGCCTATGGGAGAAGCTTAACTTGAACTAGCCTAAATAAAAGGAATATACTGAAAGGACACTAGAGTACCTCATATAACTCCAAAGAGCAGCTGGCCCTCAGGGATAACTAGAACCACAGACTTGACCACCAACACCACCAGGCCTATTAATCTACCAGGAGTGTCTCTCTCATCTTTTATTTCTTCTACGTGTTAACTTGGCTCTTACCACCACAGACAGACTCGCTTCCTTCACGAGGCAGGAAACACGGCCAACAGCTCCAAAGTCTCACATCCCATGATTCTCACTAGTGAGTGACTGCCCTGCTTTCCTTAATCCCAAGTGTTAAAAATCTTATGTTCCCTTCAAATTATTTAAGTGACTATAGATGTATTTTTCCAGAATTTCTGTTTCCCAAAATAATTCTGAATCTGAAATGTATGCTTAGAGTAAAGCAGTTTAGCCAACTTTGGTTTGCTAATTTATTGTTTATTCATTTCTGTTCATTTGATTCTGGTCAACTTCTACAAAGCTCATTGTCATTTCTTCCCCCTCACTTCATTATACATTAGAAGTCAAGCATAAAAAGGTACCATTCCCTTAGCCTTATTTCTCCCTCTATTCTAAGATATGGAACTGGCTCCCTTGAGGATTTTCCAATTTTTCACATGGCCTGTCCCAATGTGTAAACCTCAAAGGAGGGGGCATTCAGGGCCCGCCACTGACTTTCTGAATTTTTATAACTAATAGTTATTATTAAAATTCTACTTTGGAAATTTTACAATCCATTCACTCATCAAACATGCATGGAATGTTAACTATGTGCAAGACACTTTGAGAGGCGCTAAAGATACATCAATGAAGAAAGCAGAAACAGTTCCTCACTGTAACTATTCCTTGTAAATAGTTACAGTGAGGAAGACAAACACCTAAGCAAATAATCACAAGGATAATAGATCAATAAGTGAGTAAAAAAGTGGTTGTTAAAGCAGAGATTAAATAGAGGGTCCAAGAGTTATGGATTAAGTTATTTAGCTAGAAATTCTCTGGGACTTCCCTGGTGGTCCAGTGGTTAAGAATCTGCCTTCCACATACAGATTGCCAACAAACACATGAAAGGATGCTCAACATCACTAATCATTAGAGAAATGCAAATCAAAACTACCATGAGGTATCACCTCACACCAGTCAGAATGGCCATCATCAAAAAATCTACAAACAATAAATGCTAGAGAGGGTGTGGAGAAAAGGGAACCCTCTTGCACTGTTGGTGGGAATGTAAATCGATACAGCCACTATGGAGAACAGTATGGAGGTTCCTTAAAAAACTAAAAATAGAACGACCATATGACCCAGCAATCCCACTACTGGGCATATACCCTGAGAAAACCATAATTCAAAAAGAGTCATGTACCACCATGTTCACTGCAGCACTATTTACAATAGCCAGGACATGGAAGCAACCTAAATGTCCATCGACAGATGAATGGATAAAGAAGATGTGGCACAGACAATCCTGCAGCCTGTGGACCAAAAACCACAGTTACAGAAAGACAGAGAAGATGAAAAGGCAGAGGGCTATGTACCAGATGAAGGAACAAGAAAAAACCCCAGAAAAACAACTAAATGAAGTGGAGATAGGCAACCTTCCAGAAAAAGAATTCAGAATAATGATAGTGAAGATGATCCAGGACCTCGGAATAAGAATGGAGGCAAAGATTGAGAAGATGCAAGAAATGATTAACAAAGACCTAGAAGAATTAAAGAACAAACAAACAGAGATGACCAATACAATAACTGAAATGAAAACTACACTAGAAGGAATCAATAGCAGAATAACTGAGGCAGAAGAACGGATAAGTGACCTGGAAGACAGAATGGTGGAATTCACTGCTGCGGAACAGACTAAAGAAAAAAGAATGAAAAGAAATGAAGACAGCCTAAGAGACCTCTGGGACAACATTAAACGCAACAACATTCGCATTATAGGGGTCCCAGAAGGAGAAGAGAGAGAGAAAGGACCAGAGAAAATATTTGAAGAGATTATAGTCGAAAACTTCCCTAACGTGGGAAAGGAAATAGCCACCCAAGTCCAGGAAGCGCAGAGAGTCCCATACAGGATAAACCCAAGGAGAAACACGCCGAGACACATAGTAATCAAAGTGGCAAAAATTAAAGACAAAGAAAAATTACTGAAAGCAGCAAGGGAAAAACGACAAATAACATACAAGGGAACTCCCATAAGGTTAACAGCTGATTTCTCAGCAGAAACTCTGCAAGCCAGAAGGGAGTGGCATGATATACTTAAAGTGATGAAAGGGAAGAACCTACAACCAAGATTACTCTACCCAGCAAGGATCTCATTTAGATTTGATGGAGAAATCAAAAGCTTTACAGACAAGCAAAAGCTAAGAGAATTCAGCACCACCAAACCAGCTCTACAACAAATGCTAAAGGAACTTCTCTAAGTGGGAAACACAAGAGAAGAAAAGGACCTACAAAAACAAACCCAAAACAATTAAGAAAATGGTCATAGGAACATACATATCGATAATTACCTTAAACGTGAATGGATTAAATGCCCCAACCAAAAGACATAGACTGGCTGAAT
The DNA here is from genome assembly GCF_949987535.1 of Balaenoptera acutorostrata. Taxonomy (NCBI): domain Eukaryota; kingdom Metazoa; phylum Chordata; class Mammalia; order Artiodactyla; family Balaenopteridae; genus Balaenoptera; species Balaenoptera acutorostrata. The sequence continues at coordinate 48,529,680 of NC_080072.1, read as the reverse complement.
GGATACAAAAACAAGACCCATATATATGCTGTCTACAAGAGACCCACTTCAGACCTAGGGACACATACAGACTGAAAGTGAGGGGATGGAAAAAGATATTCCATGCAAATGGAAATCAAAAGAAAGCTGGAGTAGCTATACTCATATCAGATAAAATAGACTTTAAAATAAAGAATGTTACAAGAGACAAGGAAGGACACTACATAATGATCCAGGGATCAATCCAAGAAGAAGATATAACAATTATAAATATATATGCACCCAACATAGGAGCACCTCAATACATAAGGCAACTGCTAACAGCTATAAAAGAGGAAATCAACAGTAACACAATAATAGTGGGGGACTTTAACACCTCACTTACACCAATGGACAGATCATCCAAAATGAAAATAAATAAGGAAACAGAAGCTTTAAATGACACAATAGACCAGATAGATTTAATTGATATATATAGGACATTCCACCCAAAAACGGCAGATTACACGTTCTTCTCAAGTGCGCACGGAACATTCTCCAGGATAGATCACATCTTGGGTCACAAATCAAGCCTCAGTAAATTTAAGAAAATTGAAATCATATCAAGCATCTTTTCTGACCACAACGCTATGAGATTAGAAATGAATTACAGGGAAAAAAACGTAAAAAAGACAAACACATGGAGGTTAAACAATACGTTACTAAATAACCAAGAGATCACTGAAGAAATCAAACAGGAAATAAAAAAATACCTAGAGACAAATGACAATGAAAACACGACGACCCAAAACCTATGGGACGCAGCAAAAGCGGTTCTAAGAGGGAAGTTTATAGCTATACAAGCCTACCTAAAGAAACAAGAAAAATCTCAAGTAAACAATCTAACCTTACACCTAAAGAAACTAGAGAAAGAAGAACAAACAAAACCCAAAGTTAGCAGAAGGAAAGAAATCATAAAGATCAGAGCAGAAATAAATGAAATAGAAACAAAGAAAACAATAGCAAAGATCAATAAAACTAAAAGTTGGTTCTTTGAGAAGATAAACAAAATTGATAAGCCATTAGCCAGACTCATCAAGAAAAAGAGGGAGAGGACTCAAATCAATAAAATCAGAAATGAAAAAGGAGAAGTTACAACAGACACCGCAGAAATACAAAACATCCTAAGAGACTACTACAAGCAACTTTATGCCAATAAAATGGACAACCTGGAAGAAATGGACAAATTCTTAGAAAGGTATAACCTTCCAAGACTGAATCAGGAAGAAACAGAAAATATGAACAGACCAATCACAAGTAATGAAATTGAAACTGTGATTAAAAATCTTCCAACAAACAAAAGTCCAGGACCAGATGGCTTCACAGGTGAATTCTATCAAACATTTAGAGAAGAGCTAACACCCATTCTTCTCAAACTCTTCCAAAAAATTGCAGAGGAAGGAACACTCCCAAACTCATTCTATGAGGCCACCATCACCCTGATCCCAAAACCAGACAAAGACACTACAAAAAAAGAAAATTACAGACCAATATCACTGATGAATATAGATGCAAAAATCCTCAACAAAATACTAGCAAACAGAATCCAACAACACATTAAAAGGATCATACACCACGATCAAGTGGGATTTATCCCAGGGATGCAAGGATTCTTCAATATACGCAAATCAATCAATGTGATACACCATATTAACAAATTGAAGAAGAAAAACCATATGATCATCTCAATAGATGCAGAAAAAGCTTTTGACAAAATTCAACACCCATTTCTGATAAAAACTCTCCAGAAAGTGGGCATAGAGGGAACCTACCTCAACATAATAAAGGCCATATATGACAAACCCACAGCAAACATCATTCTCAATGGTGAAAAACTGAAAGCATTTCCTCTAAGATCAGGAACGAGACAAGGATGTCCACTCTCACCACTATTATTCAACATAGTTCTGGAAGTCCTAGCCACGGCAATCAGAGAAGAAAAAGAAATAAAAGGAATACAAATTGGAAAAGAAGAAGTAAAACTGTCACTGTTTGCGGATGACATGATACTATACATAGAGAATCCTAAAACTGCCACCAGAAAACTGCTAGAGCTAATTAATGAATATGGTAAAGTTGCAGGTTACAAAATTAATGCACAGAAATCTCTTGCATTCCTATACACTAATGATGAAAAATCTGAAAGAGAAATTATGGAAACACTCCCATTTACCATTGCAACAAAAAAAATAAAATACCTAGGAATAAACCTACCTAGGGAGACAAAAGACCTGTATGCAGAAAACTATAAGACACTGATGAAAGAAATTAAAGATGATACAAATAGATGGAGAGATATACCATGTTCTTGGATTGGAAGAATCAACATTGTGAAAATGAGTATACTACCCAAAGCAATCTACAGATTCAATGCAATCCCTATCAAATTACCAATGGCATTTTTTACGGAGCTAGAACAAATCATCTTAAAATTTGTATGGAGACACAAAAGACCCCGAATAGCCAAAGCAGTCTTGAGGCAAAAAAATGGAGCTGGAGGAATCAGACTCCCTGACTTCAGACTATACTACAAAGCTACAGTAATCAAGACAATATGGTACTGGCACAAAAACAGAAACATAGATCAATGGAACAAGATAGAAAGCCCAGAGATTAACCCACGCACCTATGGTCAACTAATCTATGACAAAGGAGGCAAAGATATACAATGGAGAAAAGACAGTCTCTTCAATAAGTGGTGCTGGGAAAACTGGACAGCTACATGTAAACGAATGAAATTAGAATACTCCCTAACACCATACACAAAAATAAACTCAAAATGGATTAGAGACCTAAATATAAGACTGGACACTATAAAACTCTTAGAGGAAAACATAGGAAGAACACTCTTTGACATAAATCACAGCAAGATCTTTTTTGATCCACCTCCTAGAGTAATGGAAATAAAAACAAAAATAAACAAGTGGGACCTAATGAAACTTCAAAGCTTTTGCACAGCAAAGGAAACCATAAACAAGACGAAAAGACAACCCTCAGAATGGGAGAAAATATTTGCAAATGAATCAACGGACAAAGGATTAATCTCCAAAATATATAAACAGCTCATTCAGCTCAATATCAAAGAAACAAACACCCCAATCCAAAAATGGGCAGAAGACCTAAATAGACATTTCTCCAAAGAAGACATACAGACGGCCACGAGGCACATGAAAAGATGCTCAACATCACTAATTATTAGAGAAATGCAAATCAAAACTACAATGAGGTATCACCTCACTCCTGTTAGAATGGGCATCATCAGAAAATCTACAAACAACAAATGCTGGAGAGGGTGTGGAGAAAAGGGAACCCTCTTGCACTGTTGGTGGGAATGTAAATTGATACAGCCACTATGGAGAACAATATGGAGGTTCCTTAAAAAACTAAAAATAGAATTACCATATGACCCAGCAATCCCACTACTGGGCATATACCCAGAGAAAACTGTAATTCAAAAAGACACATGCACCCGAATGTTCATTGCAGCACTATTTACAATAGCCAGGTCATGGAAGCAACCTAAATGCCCATCAACAGACGAATGGATAAAGAAGTTGTGGTACATATATACAATGGAATATTACTCAGCCATAAAAAGGAACGAAATTGAGTCATTTGTTGAGACGTGGATGGATCTAGAGACTGTCATACAGAGTGAAGTAAGTCAGAAAGAGAAAAACAAATATCGTATATTAATGCATGTATGTGGAACCTAGAAAAATGGTACAGATGAGCCAGTTTGCAGGGCAGAAGTTGGGACGCAGATGTAGAGAATGGACATATGGACACCAAGGGGGGAAAACGGCGGTGAGGTGGGGATGGTGGTGTGCTGCATTGGGCGATTGGGATTGACATGTATACACTGATGTGTATAAAACTGATGCCTAATAAGAACCTGCAGTATAAAAAAACAAACAAAACAACTAATACTAAACTTTCATTGGGTTATTTGTATGGAAATATGTTAATATAAATGTTTCAGACATTACATGAAGTTTCTAAAAATCTTATATTTGTATTTGTATGGAAATATGTATGGAAATATGTTAATATAAATGTTTCAGACATTACATGAAATTTCTAAAAATCTTATATTTGTATTTGTATGGAAATATGTATGGAAATATGTTAATATAAATGTTTCAGACATAACAGGAAACTTCTAAAAATCTTATATGTTCTGGTATAATGTTATAAGTAATAATCCTAGTTATTACTTTAAAATGTATATCTCAGGAATAACTAATTTTCTTGTCAACTGCATTATTATGAACTTTCATCAAATCTTTAACCATGGTCATTTTTAAGTCTTTTGTCATTTACAGACAGTTCTGGGTGTACTCTGATGATTTTGCAAATATGTTCCTATAAAAGGGTTTCATCTTCAAGAAATTCATGGAAAAGACTCTGACAAGTACAGGTTTCTGGTAACTGACTGTACTGCTGAACTGAATGAATAAGCATTTTCAGAACTCTAATGAAAAACTGATGAACTCATAAAAGTGCTACAATATCCACACAGAGACGCCACTGCTGGACCTCATGAACGACGCGCTTATCATCGCCAAGCTGAAAGGATTTGATGTATTCAATGCGCTAGATTTGATGGAAAATAAGACATTCTTAGAAAAACTCAAGTTTGGCATAGGCGATGGCAATTTACAGTATTACTTGTACAACTGGAGGTGTCCAGGGACAGAGTCCGAAAAGGTTGGACTCGTATTACAGTAGATGGATATTTCTATTTCTAGAACTCTGATGTCATCATTTGTTAATATCCTAGTTAATGATTCCTGGAACTGCCATTCCAAAGAATAAAAGCACAACCTAAGTGACAAAAAAAAAAAAAAAAAAACAAACAAAAATGAAGACGGGCTTCGCAACCTAACTGGCTGTGGAAAGCAATCATTATGAACACCTGTGAGCAATGCCTTATGCATGGAAGCCTCTGATTGGAATGTTAGATAGCAAAATCCTTCCACTCTAGTAGGAAAATAAGTCCAGAGTGGAATGACTGAATGATTTAATGCAAAATTAGCCATTAGAATTGAAATCAGAGTGGATGGGACCAGAATCCTGCAGCATAAATAAAGCAGTGGTTCTCAAACCTGGTTAAGCATCAGAGTTAACAGTGAACCTATTAAAATACAGCTGACAGACCCCACTCACTGAATTAGTGTTTCTTGGGATGAGAGATTCCTAAATTTATAGTATGAATTTTCTTCATATTTTAATCTGAAGCACAGAAAAGCTTTATAACTATTGGGGAAGTGCACCAAAATGATTTCTCTCTCTTAGGGTTTGTCCATGTGTGGTCTGTAGTTCAGTTGCATCTGAGTCTTGGAGTGAGAAGGTGAGAGTGGAAGTGAGAAAGAAATGCATGTTAAAATACAGATTCTTGGGCTGCACTTCAATCCTGCTGAACCTGCCTTTCTAACTAATGTCAAAGGCGAAATTTTTTTAGAGCAGTTTGAGCTTTAGAGCAAACTTGAGGGAAAGGTACAGAGATTTCCATATTCTCCCTGCCTCCCCCATTATCAACGTCCCTCAACACAGCGGTCCATTTGTTACAACTGATGAACCTATGTCAACACATCATAATCACCCAAAGTCCATAATTTACATTACAGTTCACTCTTGGTTTTGCACATTCTATGAGTTTGGACATGTATAATGACATGTACCCATCATTATGGTATCATACAGAGTATTTCACTGCCCAAAAAATCCTCCGCACTCCACCTATTCATCCCTCCCCTGCTCCCCAACCCTTGGCAACTGCTGATCTTTTTACTGTCTCCATAGTTTTGTCTTTTCCAGAATGTCATATAGTTGGAATCATATAATGATGTACTCTTTCAGATTAGTAATATGCATTGAAGTTTCCTCCATGTCTTTTCATGGCTTGATAGTTCACTTTTAAAAAGGCTGAATAATATTCCATTGTCTGTGTGTACCATACTTTATTTATTCACCTATTGAAGGACATCTTGCCAAATCCAAGTTTGGACAATTATGAATAAAGCTGCTATAAACATTCAAAAAAAAAAAAAAAAAAAAAAAAAGAAGATGTGGCACATATATACAATGGAATATTACTCAGCCATAAAAAGAAACAAAATTGAGTTATTTGTAGTGAGGTGGATGGACCTAGAGTCTGTCATACAGAGTGAAGTAAGTCAGAAAGAGAAAAACAAATACAGTATGCTAACACATATATATGGAATCTAAGGAAAAAAAAAAAAAGTACATGAAGAACCTAGTGGCAAGACGGGAATAAAGACACAGACCTACTAAAGAATGGACTTGAGGATATGGGGAGGGGAAGGGGTGAGATGTGACAGGGTGAGAGAGTGTCATGGACATATATACACTACCAAATGTAAAATAGATAGCTAGTGGGAAGCAGCCGCATAGCACAGGGAGATCAGCTCGGTGCTTTGTGACCACCTAAAGGGGTGGGATAGGGAGGGTGGGAGGGAGGGAGATGCAAGAGGGAAGAGATATGGGAACATATGTATATGTATAACTGATTCACTTTGTTTTAAAGCAGAAACTAACACACCATTGTAAAGCAATTATACTTCAATAAAGATGTTAAAAAAAAAAAAAAAAGAAAGAAAGAAAGAAAGAAACTCCCTGAGTTGCTTCTCAGTATGCGGAGAGTCAAAAGCCTCCTTGCAGCTAATTTTATTTATTTTGTGATGTCACGTAAGTTGCCTCCCTTAGTGACAGATTGCAAGATGAGGACGTACCCTATAACTGGGTATAATAGGACCTTTCTTGGGGGTGTCCAACTTAAAAATAACTACCTTTTTTCTTGGTGTGCAAAGCCCATTGGCCTTCTGGGAGTATTCCTTGGTATTCAAAGTTAGGGAAAACTGTTGGGATAAACCTGACATGGCACTTACCAAAGTCTTCTGTCAAGAAGGGATGCAAATGTCACCAAAAGAGTACTTGCTAGGCAGGAGCTGTCTGAGTTGGTGACCCAAGCTCAAGCCAGCCTAAGGGATTATGGAGGAAAGGTGACTCTAGCCCAGCCTATAATCACCATGATACAAGATTATGCTCAGAGGAACAATGCGTGAACGAATGTAAACTAATGATACATTCTACAACCTGAGCACGTCATCACAGTGCAATAGATAATTGTGCAGGACCATCTTCAACATCAACAGTCTTTTTCAGCAACAGCTATATTGTACTTACCAGATTTCCAGTTCACTCCCCAACTGCTACATGAACCTTTAGGCTCTTAGACAACACACAAAGTGAAGGGAGAGTCCTCAAAAGGGAGATACTGACCTTTCTGGCAATAAAAGCATGTAGAAAATAATGCAATTAACTTGATAATTAAAAGAGATATGACTACATTGGGATTTCTCTCAAAGAGTGACACTTGAGCAGAGATCTGAAGAACAACAAGCAGTTATCTCGTTGTAAAGAATGCATTCCGAAAGAAGGATCAGGAAGAAACTTGGAAGATTTGAGGAAATTAAAGAGGGTCAGTATGGCTGGACTGTGAAGAAGGGCTACGCTGTTGACAGTCAAAGATGGTGAGGTAGGCAAGGGGCTGTCTCCTATAGGGCTTTGTAATCTACCTTGAGTATTTGAGGCTTTATCCTAAGAGCAATGCGAGGTAATAATTAAGCTTTAAGAGTGACATGACCAGATTTGTATTTGTAAAATATGACTTTAGTTGTAGGATGTAAGAGAACAAGAGTGGAAACGAGTAGGAAAGCCAGTTGGGAAATTATCTGAGGAAGAGTGGGTGGGTGCAGGTGCAAGTAGGTTTATAGATTTAGTTGTAGGGAATTCCCATCAAATGTCTTCCTTCTCTATGATATAGCAAGTAGAAGAGTAAGTTGACTTTGGGCATTCATAGGATTCAAGGGATGAGTAAATTCAATCCCAAAAGTCTCTTGGAAGAAAGCAGACACTTTGGCCTTACAGAATTCTGCTAAAGGCTTAAGAGGGAATTCTGGCACTTATGGATTTAGTGTTACATTATACTGCTAGGTTAAGGATTCTGTGTTATTTTGTCAAAATAAATCAAAGTTTTACCCAAGAGATTAAAAGCTATATAAAGAAAAGAACTTTCCATTTGCTTGCCCTTGTACAGCAAGTGGATGTACTCTTCTTAAGTATCACCTTCAAGCAACTTCAGATGAAAAAAGTGAGAGAACTTAGGAAATACTTTTACAGTTGACCATAGATAGACCCTGGCTAGACCATAAGAAAAGAGGGCCTTATTAAAAGCATTCTTAGCTGATGGCCCTTTCACCATTTACCAGTCACTTAGGTCAAAAAACAAAAGATAAATGCTATTCCCCAGGTCTAGTGCCACCATCAACATGGAGGAAATGATGAAAGCCCTAGATTATAGGGGAAATTCAGCAACGGGTGCCTTTGGGAGAAGAAAGCTGACATTCTGTCCTCATCCCTTCAAAAACATATCCCAAGCAGAAAGAGATCTAGGATCAAAGCTATCTTTAAAGGACTAAAAGGTCTCAGAAGCACTGCTGCCTGCAGGTGTAAAAATAAAGTGACAAAAGTATACTGACAGACCAAATTAGTGATCCCTAAACTTCCTTTTAGGTTGGCCCACTACTCTTCTTATTAAGACTCTAGAAAGTCCTTGAGAGGGCACCTCCAGGAGTGTCATTTATGAAAAACCAAGGCAACAGAAAGAACACCTAGTAAGATAATTAGTGGATTTTAGGAGAGGGAAAAAAAAACAACAAAGTAGTGAGAAGTACAAAGGATAGATTCACCACCATCTAATCACTGCCACATAAAGAATATAGGTTTTACTGTGATTTATAGGCAAAGGTTAAAAAACTTCACATTTTTAACAAAAATATCCCCACCCCCATCTCCCTGGAAGTTATAACCCTCTACTTTTGTTGTAATTGGGGTTTACCTGTGGGGTTAATTTCCCACTGGAAGTAAGCCTATGAGCATCCCTATACTGCAGGCAGCATAAAACTGGGGCAGAAAAAAAAAAAAAACCTTCTGCATCAGGAAGCAGAGTTTCATAGCTGAAGTCACAAAGCCCTGGGTTCAAATCCCAGTTCTACTATTTACAAGCTATATGTCTCCGGGCAGGTTACTGAAACTCTTTGAGCCTCAGCCATCTTGTTTGTATAATAAGATTATTATAAAGAGAACATGAGACATAAAGTGTCTTAGCACAGTAACTGACACACAATAGTACACAATAAGGGAAAGGTACTGTTAGAATTAGAAATCATAAATCCTTACCTTCATGTTCTTTTGTTCTTCTCTGCTGCCTTTGAAGAAGTCTTTGGTCTCAGATGCAACTTGTCTACCTGGAACCCCAATATCCTGTCTGCTTCTGCCTATTTATCTCTATCTACAGGACTCTGTTGTTCCTCACTCTACCAACAATCCCTGGACTTAACTTATTACCTATCCAGACCTATAAACTCTGCTGACTCACCCCTGCTGTGCATTCCCTCCCCGGCCTCCTCTTCTGCATGTTGCCTTTCATTTCCACTGTGACAAATCTGAAGTCAAGTCAGATTGTTTCCATTACTTTGAAGGCTGCCTGAAAGGCTTTATTTAACCTACAGTAGCCAGAACCATTAACTTACATATAACTAACATCATTGATCAACTGATAAATCACTCTGTACGCAGGACCACACTAAACTCCCAAAATAACTATATTTGATCCCTCCAAAATGTGACTCTCCCCTTTTACAATCACAGAAGTTGCCACAAAATGTTGCTTCTAAATGAAGACTCTTGGTTTCTGCATCTTAACTCAATACCTTAACTATTTTGAAAACTAGAAAGATGAGAAACAAAAGTCTCTAGGCTACTTTAAAAAAAAAATCTTAGACCTATACTGCTTTAAAATTACCAGAGAGTGTCTATTAGGGAACATTAAATAATTTCACTATCTCATTACTCTCAGGTTATAGTCTAAGTCCTTGATTGAATTAAATGAATCAAGAAAGGGAATTTGGAGTACTAGTAACCCAAGTTTGGTTTAATGTTTAATGTGTGGTTAGTTTAGAGGCAATAAAGAAAGGTCAAGGTCATTAGCCTTTTCTATGCTGGATATCATCTCACAGGACATCTTGATTAAATTCTGCAAATACAATCTATTGAGTCTACTGGGTCTTGTAATAGTCACGTATGCTTTTACTACTACAAAGATGACTCTTTGATTATATTTATAATTCAAAAATTACTCTATTGCCCAAGGCTCTTTCACAGCATAATTCTTTAACTTAGATTATAGAGATTAACCAAGATGGCAGAGTAGAAGGACGTGCTCTCACTCCCTCTTGCGAGAGCACCAGAATCACAACTGGCTGCTGGACAATCATTGACAGGAAGACCCTGGACTTCACCAAGGAGGATACCCCACGTCCAAGGACAGAGGAGAAGCCACAGTGAGACAGTAGGAGGGGCGCAATCAGAGTAAAATCAAATCCCATAACTGCTGGGTGGGTGACTCACAGACTGGCGAACACTTATACCACAGAAGTCCACCCACTGGAGTGAAGGTTCTGAGCCCCATGTCAGGCTCCCAACCTGGGGGTCCGGCAACGGGAGGAGGAATTCCTAGAGAATCAGACTTTGAAGTCTAGTGGGAATTGATTGCAGGACTGTGACAGGACTGGGGGAAACAGAGACCCCACTCTTGGACGGCACACACAAAGTAATGTGTGCATCGGGACCCAGGGGAAGGAGCAGTGACCCTGGGGGAGACTGAACCAGACATACCTGCTGGTGTTGGGGGGTCTCCTGCAGAGACAAGTGGTGGCTCTGTTTCACCGTGGGGATAAGGACACTGGCAGCAGAGGTCCTGGGAAGTTCTCCTTGGCGTGAGCCCTCCCAGAGTCTGCCATTAATCCCACCAAAGAGCACGGGTAGGCTCCAGTGTTGGGTTGCCTCAGGCAAAACAACCAACAGGGAGGGAACCCAGCCCCACCCATCAACAGTCAAGTGGATTAAGGTTTTACTGAGCTCTGACCGCCACAGCAACAGTCAGCTCTACCCACCACCAGAGCCTCCCATCAACCCTCTTAGCCTCAACCACCAGAGGGCAGACAACAGAAGTAAGAAAAACTACAATCCTGCAGCCTGTGGACCAAAAACCACAGTTACAGAAAGACAGAGAAGATGAAAAGGCAGAGGGCTATGTACCAGATGAAGGAACAAGAAAAAACCCCAGAAAAACAACTAAATGAAGTGGAGATAGGCAACCTTCCAGAAAAAGAATTCAGAATAATGATAGTGAAGATGATCCAGGACCTCGGAATAAGAATGGAGGCAAAGATTGAGAAGATGCAAGAAATGATTAACAAAGACCTAGAAGAATTAAAGAACAAACAAACAGAGATGACCAATACAATAACTGAAATGAAAACTACACTAGAAGGAATCAATAGCAGAATAACTGAGGCAGAAGAACGGATAAGTGACCTGGAAGACAGAATGGTGGAATTCACTGCTGCGGAACAGACTAAAGAAAAAAGAATGAAAAGAAATGAAGACAGCCTAAGAGACCTCTGGGACAACATTAAACGCAACAACATTCGCATTATAGGGGTCCCAGAAGGAGAAGAGAGAGAGAAAGGACCAGAGAAAATATTTGAAGAGATTATAGTCGAAAACTTCCCTAACATGGGAAAGGAAATAGCCACCCAAGTCCAGGAAGCGCAGAGAGTCCCATACAGAATAAACCCAAGGAGAAACACGCCGAGACACATAGTAATCAAAGTGGCAAAAATTAAAGACAAAGAAAAATTACTGAAAGCAGCAAGGGAAAAACGACAAATAACATACAAGGGAACTCCCATAAGGTTAACAGCTGATTTCTCAGCAGAAACTCTGTAAGCCAGAAGGGAGTGGCATGATATACTTAAAGTGATGAAAGGGAAGAACCTACAACCAAGATTACTCTACCCAGCAAGGATCTCATTTAGATTTGATGGAGAAATCAAAAGCTTTACAGACAAGCAAAAGCTAAGAGAATTCAGCACCACCAAACCAGCTCTACAACAAATGCTAAAGGAACTTCTCTAAGTGGGAAACACAAGAGAAGAAAAGGACCTACAAAAACAAACCCAAAACAATTAAGAAAATGGTCATAGGAACATACATATCGATAATTACCTTAAACGTGAATGGATTAAATGCCCCAACCAAAAGACATAGACTGGCTGAATGGATACAAAAACAAGACCCATATATATGCTGTCTACAAGAGACCCACTTCAGACCTAGGGACACATACAGACTGAAAGTGAGGGGATGGAAAAAGATATTCCATGCAAATGGAAATCAAAAGAAAGCTGGAGTAGCTATACTCATATCAGATAAAATAGACTTTAAAATAAAGAATGTTACAAGAGACAAGGAAGGACACTACATAATGATCCAGGGATCAATCCAAGAAGAAGATATAACAATTATAAATATATATGCACCCAACATAGGAGCACCTCAATACATAAGGCAACTGCTAACAGCTATAAAAGAGGAAATCGACAGTAACACAATAATAGTGGGGGACTTTAACACCTCACTTACGCCAATGGACAGATCATCCAAAATGAAAATAAATAAGGAAACAGAAGCTTTAAATGACACAATAGACCAGATAGATTTAATTGATATATATAGGACATTCCATCCAAAAACGGCAGATTACACGTTCTTCTCAAGTGCACACGGAACATTCTCCAGGATAGATCACATCTTGGGTCACAAATCAAGCCTCAGTAAATTTAAGAAAATTGAAATCATATCAAGCATCTTTTCTGACCACAACGCTATGAGATTAGAAATGAATTACAGGGAAAAAAACGTAAAAAAGACAAACACATGGAGGCTAAACAATACGTTACTAAATAACCAAGAGATCACTGAAGAAATCAAACAGGAAATAAAAAAATACCTAGAGACAAATGACAATGAAAACACGACGACCCAAAACCTATGGGATGCAGCAAAAGCGGTTCTAAGAGGGAAGTTTATAGCTATACAAGCCTACCTAAAGAAACAAGAAAAATCTCAAGTAAACAATCTAACCTTACACCTAAAGAAACTAGAGAAAGAAGAACAAACAAAACCCAAAGTTAGCAGAAGGAAAGAAATCATAAAGATCAGAGCAGAAATAAATGAAATAGAAACAAAGAAAACAATAGCAAAGATCAATAAAACTAAAAGTTGGTTCTTTGAGAAGATAAACAAAATTGATAAGCCATTAGCCAGACTCATCAAGAAAAAGAGGGAGAGGACTCAAATCAATAAAATCAGAAATGAAAAAGGAGAAGTTACAACAGACACCGCAGAAATACAAAACATCCTAAGAGACTACTACAAGCAACTTTATGCCAATAAAATGGACAACCTGGAAGAAATGGACAAATTCTTAGAAAGGTATAACCTTCCAAGACTGAATCAGGAAGAAACAGAAAATATGAACAGACCAATCACAAGTAATGAAATTGAAACTGTGATTAAAAATCTTCCAACAAACAAAAGTCCAGGACCAGATGGCTTCACAGGTGAATTCTATCAAACATTTAGAGAAGAGCTAACACCCATCCTTCTCAAACTCTTCCAAAAAATTGCAGAGGAAGGAACTCTCCCAAACTCATTCTATGAGGCCACCATCACCCTGATACCAAAACCAGACAAAGACACTACAAAAAAAGAAAATTACAGACCAATATCACTGATGAATATAGATGCAAAAATCCTCAACAAAATACTAGCAAACAGAATCCAACAACACATTAAAAGGATCATACACCACGATCAAGTGGGATTTATCCCAGGGATGCAAGGATTCTTCAATATACGCAAATCAATCAATGTGATACACCATATTAACAAATTGAAGAAGAAAAACCATATGATCATCTCAATAGATGCAGAAAAAGCTTTTGACAAAATTCAACACCCATTTCTGATAAAAACTCTCCAGAAAGTGGGCATAGAGGGAACCTACCTCAACATAATAAAGGCCATATATGACAAACCCACAGCAAACATCATTCTCAATGGTGAAAAACTGAAAGCATTTCCTCTAAGATCAGGAACGAGACAAGGATGTCCACTCTCACCACTATTATTCAACATAGTTCTGGAAGTCCTAGCCACGGCAATCAGAGAAGAAAAAGAAATAAAAGGAATACAAATTGGAAAAGAAGAAGTAAAACTGTCACTGTTTGCGGATGACATGATACTATACATAGAGAATCCTAAAACTGCCACCAGAAAACTGCTAGAGCTAATTAATGAATATGGTAAAGTTGCAGGTTACAAAATTAATGCACAGAAATCTCTTGCATTCCTATACACTAATGATGAAAAATCTGAAAGAGAAATTATGGAAACACTCCCATTTACCATTGCAACAAAAAGAATAAAATATCTAGGAATAAACCTACCTAGGGAGACAAAAGACCTGTATGCAGAAAACTATAAGACACTGATGAAAGAAATTAAAGATGATACCAACAGATGGAGAGATATACCATGTTCTTGGATTGGAAGAATCAACATTGTGAAAATGAGTATACTACCCAAAGCAATCTACAGATTCAATGCAATCCCTATCAAATTACCAATGGCATTTTTTACGGAGCTAGAACAAATCATCTTAAAATTTGTATGGAGACACAAAAGACCCCGAATAGCCAAAGCAGTCTTGAGGCAAAAAAATGGAGCTGGAGGAATCAGACTCCCTGACTTCAGACTATACTACAAAGCTACAGTAATCAAGACAATATGGTACTGGCACAAAAACAGAAACATAGATCAATGGAACAAGATAGAAAGCCCAGAGATTAACCCACGCACCTATGGTCAACTAATCTATGACAAAGGAGGCAAAGATATACAATGGAGAAAAGACAGTCTCTTCAATAAGTGGTGCTGGGAAAACTGGACAGCCACATGTAAAAGAATGAAATTAGAATACTCCCTAACACCATACACAAAAATAAACTCAAAATGGATTAGAGACCTAAATGTAAGACTGGACACTATAAAACTCTTAGAGGAAAACATAGGAAGAACACTCTTTGACATAAATCACAGCAAGATCTTTTTCGATCCACCTCCTAGAGTAATGGAAATAAAAACAGAAATAAACAAGTGGGACCTAATGAAACTTCAAAGCTTTTGCACAGCAAAGGAAACCATAAACAAGACGAAAAGACAACCCTCAGAATGGGAGAAAATATTTGCAAATGAATCAACGGACAAAGGATTAATCTCCAAAATATATAAACAGCTCATTCAGCTCAATATCAAAGAAACAAACACCCCAATCCAAAAATGGGCAGAAGACCTAAATAGACATTTCTCCAAAGAAGACATACAGACGGCCACGAAGCACATGAAAAGATGCTCAACATCACTAATTATTAGAGAAATGCAAATCAAAACTACAATGAGGTATCACCTCACTCCTGTTAGAATGGGCATCATCAGAAAATCTACAAACAACAAATGCTGGAGAGGGTGTGGAGAAAAGGGAACCCTCTTGCACTGTTGGTGGGAATGTAAATTGATACAGCCACTATGGAGAACAATATGGAGGTTCCTTAAAAAACTAAAAATAGAATTACCATATGACCCAGCAATCCCACTACTGGGCATATACCCAGAGAAAACCGTAATTCAAAAAGACACGTGCACCCGAATGTTCATTGCAGCACTATTTACAATAGCCAGGTCATGGAAGCAACCTAAATGCCCATCAACAGACGAATGGCTAAAGAAGATGTGGTACATATATACAATGGAATATTACTCAGCCATAAAAAGGAACGAAATTGAGCCATTTGTTGAGAAGTGGATGGATCTAGAGACTGTCATACAGAGTGAAGTAAGTCAGAAAGAGAAAAACAAATATCGTATATTAATGCATGTATGTGGAACCTAGAAAAATGGTACAGATGAGCCAGATTGCAGGGCAGAAGTTGAGACACAGATGTAGAGAATGGACATATGGACACCAAGGGAGGAAAACTGCGATGAGGTGGGGATGGTGGTGTGCTGAATTGGGCGATTGGGATTGACATGTATACACTGATGTGTATAAAACTGATGCCTAATAAGAACCTGCAGTATAAAAAACCAAACAAAACAACTAATACTAAACTATCATTGGGTTATTTGTATGGAAATATGTTAATATAAATGTTTCAGACATTACATGAAATTTCTAAAAATCTTATATTTGTATTTGTATGGAAATATGTATGGAAATATGTTAATATAAATGTTTCAGACATTACATGAAATTTCTAAAAATCTTATATTTGTATTTGTATGGAAATATGTATGGAAATATGTTAATATAAATGTTTCAGACATTACATGAAATTTCTAAAAATCTTATATTTGTATTTGTATGGAAATATGTATGGAAATATGTTAATATAAATGTTTCAGACATTACATGAAATTTCTAAAAATCTTATATTTGTATTTGTATGGAAATATGTATGGAAATATGTTAATATAAATGTTTCAGACATTACAGGAAACGTCTAAAAATCTTATATGTTCTGGTATAATGTTATAAGTAATAATCCTAGTTATTACTTTAAAATGTATATCTCAGAAATAACTACTTTTCTTGTCAACTGCATTATTATGAACTTTCATCAAATCTTTAACCATGGTCATTTTTAAGTCTTTTGTCATTTACAGACAGTTCTGGGTGTACTCTGATGATTTTGCAAATATGTTCCTATAAAAGGGTTTCATCTTCAAGAAATTCATGGAAAAGACTCTGACAAGTACAGGTTTCTGGTAACTGACTGTACTGCTGAACTGAATGAATAAGCATTTTCAGAACTCTAATGAAAAACTGATGAACTCATAAAAGTGCTAACAAAAGATCAAGATGAAAAAAAAAAGAAATTAATTACATGGGACTGAGTGAACTGATGAGGATGAGTATAATTTTTGTGACTTTCTGTCTGAATTTAAAAAAAAAAAATCCCACAAGGACTCAGAGGAAAAGAATATACAAATCAATTTTCACTGCAAAGTAAAGGAGCTGTTACAGTGGAGGATTACTGGACTGAATGTCAATATTATGACATAGTATAACTGTGTTTCATGTTTGGTAATTGCAATCATTGTTGCTTTTGTTGTGGTCATCCATGTACAATGCTTGGTGTCAGTCTATTTATCTCTTGTAAAAATAAAATACAGTGTGTGTGTGTGGAAAAAAAAAAAAGACTATTATAAGTTACAGCACTCTGTAACTTATAAATACTCTTCCTAATTTCTAAAACCATGTGTTTTTTATAGAAAATGTGCAGTGTAGCACCAAATATATATATTAATAGTCCCAAAAAAAAAAAAAAATTCTTTAACTTAGTATACTTGAAATTTTGTACTTCCAAGAACAGAAAGTATTGATAGATAATATACATAAAAAAACTAGGTGATAGACTGCCCTCTAGTGGAAAGTAAAGAAATTACTGAACAAGCTTCTTGGACAGAGCTCTAATACAGAGTTACAGCTGTCTAACTTATGACATTATTTAAATGATGTTTAAAACACTGAATAAAATTTACTTGGGATTTATTAATCAATTCAAGCTATGCAGAATAGAATAGAGTAAAAGCAGAGACTGGTTCATAGCTCATCTCTGTTACTTTCTAGCTGTGTAATGTTTGTCTCAGTTTCCTCACCTGTAAAATGGAAAAAATAATATTACCTACCTCATAGGGCTGACATGAGGAGTAAATGAGTCAATATATGAAAAGTATATAGAACATTGTGTTACAAAGTTAAGTGATATAAAATTATTGGTCATTATTATCTGTAGCTATTATAGGAGGGATTATGGCTGGAGGCAAATCATAATTTCAGAGGATATGAAGAAAAGTGAAAGAGTCCTGGTAGGAACACACTTCTTTAGGGATTAGGCTGTAACATACTAGTAGAGCATCAGCTCAGTTTGTCCTCCCATTTTCAGAAATGCATGAGCTATGCCTGTATATAACAGAACACAGGGGGAACTCAGAAGCAAGTGAACTGTATGTGGATAACACTTTGTGGGAAATACTGGGAAGTTTTTTTGTTGTCCCAATGCAAACACGATGAAGAATACCGCATACTCTTTTAAACCAAAAACACTTGCAGCTTCAGCCCACCTGGATCTTTCAGGCTTTGGACTCCTTTTGTACCTAATGTCTACAGCATATACAATTAGTACCTTGCTGCACCCTAACCATTAGTCTCAGATTCTCTGAATCACACATGTAGCACTTTTCTACAATCAACTTATTCACTAATTGGGCATATATTACAGATTTCTAACTTTTAAAAATAATATTCCACTGCATCTAGAACAACATATCTAATTAACGACTAAAAGATGACTTCCTACAAAGTTAATAATATAATTTCTACCTCTTTTTCCAAGGAAAGCCCAAATCAGTAATTTTTTTCAGCTGAAAATAATGCCCATAAAATTGAAAAATGATCTATAATTCCCAGGTACTTCTTTACCACAAATAATTGTCATCCAGAGCAAAATGGCTTGTTTTTCTCATAAAACAATATGATCACTCTAATAAAATCAATATAGTTCTTAGTTATTTCCATCACTGTCCTGAGGTGCCCTAATTCATTTAATTCAAATTTTTTATTCTGTGAACACTCCAAATTGAAATTAAAAGTTGCAATTCAGTTATTCAATACAAACACGAACCCATTAAAATGACATAAAAGTTCCTCTAAGATCTTATTCATAACATTTCCATGTATTTACTGCAAGCGAGTAAAAAGGACCAATTTATGTAACTGGAGTAATAAATTGCAGATAATGTCTTATATATGTAAAACTGCAACTCAGAAATAATTACAAAAATGAATACTACAATATGGTTAGGTAAATTCTAGAAAACTCCATACCTACTGTAATATAATTCTCTCTGTAATCTGAAGTCACTAAGAAATGTAACACTATTAAAGCATATAGTATTTGAAGATAATTGCAAAAAATAGGCTGTTTGAAGTTTTTGGAAAATTCAAGTTTATTTGGAAATATAAAAGCAATAAAGCTACTCCATTACAGTATTTGATATTTCACTAAGCACAGTGCCATAAAAATTGTGTCCCTGAATATGTCCCTGATACCTGTCTAGAATATATAATGCAGCAGAAGGAAGATCAATTCTGATACTACAGAGGAAGAAAGCTCATTCTGTTACATATCCTTTGTAGACGTACTTAATCAATGATGTGCCTGCTGTGTTGTCTTGTTTTTCTTGTACTAAGAAAAACACTTGTATTTCTTAAGACTGAAACAGTAACAATGCAGTTCTACCAAAGATGCCAAAATACACAAGGCACCTATGTACCCAAAGACCTAAAGAAAAGTATTTATTAGTATAAGTTTCCTTTTTAGAAATTAAAAGATTTTAAAGTTCAAATAGAATAAAGCCCAGTTCTCCTAAAGAGTATTTTCTAGAGAAGGCCCACAGGATGACTTCTAAGAAACATTACAAGGCATAGATTTACCAAGGTCTGTTCTGTGATTCTCAACCTTGCTGCACATTCTATAGAAATTGGCAAACTGATTCCAGAATGTATTTGTAAAGACAAAGGTCCCAGAAAAGTCAAAACAATCTTGAAAAAGAAAAAAGCTGGTTTCAAGACTTGATATAAAGCTACAGTAGTCAAGACACTGCGGTACTAGGGTAAGGACAGACAAACTGATGGAACAGAACAGAGGTCAACTAATTTTCAACGAGGGTGGCAAAGTAACTCAATGAATTAGAAAAATCTTTTCAACAAATGGTGCTGAAACAACTGCATATCCATATGGAAAAAAAATTTTAACTTCAATTCCTATCTTCCACAACATACAAACATTAACTTGAAATGGATGATATGCATAAATGCGAAAGTTGAAACTAAAAAGCTTTTAGAAGAAAATATAGAATATTTTCATGACTTTCAGATAAGTTAAAGATTTCTTAGAATGAATATAGAAAACATTAATAATAAAAGAAAAATTGATAAATTAGACTTCATCAAAATTAAAAACTTCTGCTCTTCAAAAAACACCAATAAGAAAGTGAACACGCAAGCCACGGACTGGGAGAAAATATTTATAATACATATATTTAACAAAGGACTTATACCCAGAATTATAAAGAGCTCCTACAACTCAATTATAAAAAACATAAATAACCCATCACAAAAATGGACAAAAGAACAATACCTTACAAAGGATATATGAATGGCCAATAAGTATATGAAAAAATTCACAAAATCATTAGTCATTAGATGGATGAAAGTGAAAACCACAATGAGATATTCCTACACACCCTTCAGAAAAGTTAAAATTAAAAAGACTAACAAAACCAAATACTGGGGAGGATGTGGAACAACAATAACCTTCTCATGTTGCTGCTGAGAATATAAAATGGCATAATCACTTTAGGAAACAGTTTGACACTTTCTTATAAAGTTAAACATACATCTATCCTATGAACAAGAAATTCAATTTGGTACATCCTAGGTATACACCAAAGAAAAATAAAAACATATGTCCACAAAAAGCCTTATACAAATATGTTCTCAGCAGTTCTATTTGTGATGGCCAAAGACTGCACACACCCAAATGTCCACCAACAGGTGAATGGGTAAATAGATAGTGGTACATCCATACAGTGGAACACTGCCCAGCAATAAGAAGGAATAAATGATTGATACAGACAACAACATGGATGAATATCAAAGTAAATACACTGAGCAAAAGAAGGCAGACCCAGAAAAAGCATACTATATGATTCCAATTACAAAAATTTCCAGAAGATGCAAATTAATCTTTAGTGACAAAAAAATGATCAGGGGTTGCCTAGAAATGGGGAGTTGGCATACAGAGGCAGGAAGAAGGTATTAAAAGGGGCATGAGGGAACTTTTGAGGGTGATGGATATGTTTATTATCTTGATTGTGGTGATGGTTTCACACGTGTACACATATATCAAAATTAATCAAATTGTACACTTTAAGCACATACAATTTATTATATGTCACTTATATACCAATAAAGCTGTTAAAAATATACACACATATATGCACACACTGGAGATTTCTACTTCCAGTCAAGATGGAATAATGGGTGACATATTTACCCTTTTGCCTTAAACTGCAAGAAAACTGGACAAAATATGTGATACAACAGTTTTCAGATATCACACAACAGACAACACAGGGTTGTGTTAGCTGGGAGAAGGAAAACAAACACAGTGAGTTCTACAATTGTATCAGCTTACTGCCTAGAAGCGGTTTCCAGAATGCAGTACAAGGAGGAGGAACCTCCCCTGCCCCCCAACCAAAAAAAAAAAAAAAAAAAAGCCCAGCAGTCCAACTTAGTTGTAGGAGGAAATTCACAAAAAGAGAGCTCCAGAGATTTACAGAAAGGTCCATGTGAGTCTCTGGCTAAGAGCTGACATGCACATGTGTGAGACCCAAACTACGCAATATAGATAAAGCTGGAAGACATTATGCTATGTGAAATAAACCAGATACAAAAGGACAAACACTGTATGATTCTACTTACATGAAATACCTAAAACAGGCAAATTCATAGAGACAGAAAGTAGATTAGATGTTAGCAGGGGCTGGGGGAGGAGAGAATGGAAAGTTATTGCTTAGTAGTTACAGAGTTTCTTTGGGGTGATAAAGCTTTGGAACCACATGGTGGTGACAGTTGCACAATATTGTAAATATAATTAATGCCATTTAATTGTACGCTTAAAATGGCAACTTCTATGTTGTATGTATTTTACCACAATAAAAAAATTAATTTTTTTAAAACCCTACCCAAGGCTGAGGCGGTGGCTGGGGTTGGGGGATGGAGGGGAGAGGCAGCCTTGAGAAGAAAAAGCAGAACAACTTCCAGAGCTCATACAGGATTGGGAGCAGTTCTTGTTCACCCCAGCCAGAATGGAGATACCTCAAAATACACAGAGCAGCAAAGAGAATTCTCAGAAGGGGCTCATCTTAGTAATAGAGACCAATCAGCCCTACACTAAAGGCTGCTCTGGACTTCCCTAATTAAGCTTAAACGCAAGTCTCAAAAGGCTTCAGCTGACTCCAAGCAACTTAACTGCATACCAGAACAAAATCCAACACCGTGCAAGGAAGTCAACTAAATCCATCAACCAACAGCATGAAAGTCACAATATCTCTCATCCAATTAAAAACTGGCAGGCATGCAAAGATTCAGGAAAATGTGGCCCCAAAATGCAGAGATCATAGAACTAGCAGACAAGGATGTTAAAATAACTGTTATAAATATGCTGTACATGTTTAAAAGGATAGAGAAATACATGAACCGTGAGTAAGAGAGAAATGGAAGATACTGTTTAAATGATCCAAATGGAATCTCTACAGATAAAAAAAAAAAAGAAATGAAAAATAGAGTGGATAGGATTAACAGCAGATTAGATACTTACAAAGGAAAAATCAGTTAATTTGAAGACACAGAAAAAGGAACTACCCAAAATGAAGCACAGAGAGGAAAAAAAAAAGGCCACAAAAAAAAAAAAAACAAAAAAACAGAGCTTCAGTGATCTGTGGGACAATATCAAGCAGCTAGTATACATATAAATGGAGTATCAAAAGGAGAAAAAGGAGGGCAGAAAAATAAATAATTGCTGAAATTTTTCCAAACATGATGAAAACTATACACCACAGAACCAAGAAATTCAACAAACTCCAAACTGAATGCCAGCTTTTTCAAAATAAAACAGATAAAAAGAAAAAACTGATATGTTAACTTTACCAAAATTTTTAAAATTTTGCTCTGTGAAAGACCCTGTTAAGGATTAAAAAGACAAATTACAGACTAGGAGAAACTATTTGCAAATCACATATCTGACAAGGACTTGTGTCTAGAATACATAAGAGCTCTCAAAACTCAACATTAAAAAAAATCCAACTAGAAAATAGGAGAAACACAAGTAGACATTTCACCAAAGAAGATACACAAATGGCAAATAAGAACGTGAAAAGATGATCAGCATTATCAGCTGTTAGGGAAATACAAATTAAAATCATGAGATATCACCAATCAGAATGGCTAAAATAAAAAACAGTGACAATACCAAATGCTGGCGAGAATGTGGAAAAATTAGACCACTCATACAGTGCTGGTATACAGTGCTGGCTACAGATATAGCTACTCTGGAACATAGCTTGGCAGTTTTTTTAAAAACTAAAAATGGACTTACCATACAACACAGCAATTGAACTCTTGGGCATTTATCCCAAAGAAATGATAAATTATGTTCACATAGAAACTTGTACATGAATGTTCACAGCAGCTTTATTTATACCAGTCAAAAACTGGAAACCACCCAAATGCCCTTCAATGGGTGAACCATTAAACATCCATACCAGGGAATACAACTCAGCAATAAAAAGGAAACAAACCTCAAGGGAATTATGCTGAGTGAAAAAAGCCAATCTCAAAATGTAACATACTTTATGATTCTATGTTTATAACATTCTTGAAATAACAAAATTTTAGAACAAATTAGTGGTTGTCAGGGGTTACAGAGTGGGAGAGGTGGGTATGGCTATAAAGGAGTAGCACAAGGGAGCCTTATGGTGGTGGTATAGTTCAGTATCTCGACTGTAGTGATGGTTACACAAAACTATACATGTGACAAAAAGGTCTACAGAACCATACACACACACACACACCCAATAAATGTACAGAAATTTCCTGGTATTGATACTACACTACAGTTATAAGATGTTAATGTTGGAGGAGGATGGGTAAAAAGTGCATAGGAATTCCCTGTACATTTCTTTGCAACTTCCTATAACTCTGTTATATGGGAGGGAGATATTACAGAGACTAACTCAATCTAAAGAGTTAGCCAATCAGTAACAAACCAACATTTGCAGACGGTGTAGAAAATGTTTGTAGGACGATGTGCCAGAGGGCAGCAAGCAGAAACCCGGCATCTGAGATGGAGAGGATGAAGAGAGAGCTCTAAGGGGAGGGCTGAAGGGGAGCTAAAAACAAACAGCAGTAGCTTCCTAATCCTTCTCATTCTCTCACTATCGGCATTTAACCAATGCCTGGCAAATTCATACTAGTGATCATAATTTGCATGGACAACAAAAGAACAGTCTCTATTCTGAAGTGATCTCTCTCATTCAAAGCAAGAATTACAAGCAACAATCAAGAAAGTATATGTTCCTAGGCTTTTAAGCTTTCTTTTTTTTAGTACTTTCCAAACTATTTGATGTCCATGAAACCATCTGATGTTACAAGAGGAAATAAACCTGGAATCCATTTTCCAATTATAGATAAAACTCTTATGATACATTACTATATGACTAAATGTATGCCACCAATTGGTATTATTTCAACTGCTTGATATGTGAATAAAACAGATATTAACTTTCTCATACTGAATAATAATAGCTAACATTTATTAAACATCTTTTATGTGACAGGAACTGGTCTAAATACTTTTGGAACACAGTCTCACTTAATTCTTATAACAATTCTATAAAATAAGCTCTAATGTTATCCCCATTTTACAGATTATGAAACCAAGATATAGAGAGGTTATTAGGTAATTTGCACAAAGCCACAGAGCTAATAAATGATAGAGACAGGCTTCAACCCCAGGAAATCTGCCGCCAGACCAAACTCTTAAGAGTAATTCGATAAAATGAAACCAGTGCTAGATGTTCTAGAATTCTATCAATTCACAAAAGACTACTGGATGACTTTAAACAACCCTGAATAGGATTTGAAAAGAACTGTTCTACCTCCCTGAGATTTAATGTTCCAAACAAATCATTGGTGGACTAAATTATCATAAAATGATTCAAACATTTCAGCAATATACACCTAAACTCAGGCATAGTCAGGGCACCATAACAAATTAAAATTTATCATCAAAGTAAAAAAACAAAACAAAACATGGGCTTAGAATATATGTTTTCAGACTCATGAAATGCATTTCATACCGTAACAGCATTTTATGTATAGGTACCACTCTGGGCACTGAAAACATGAAGTGGAAAACACAAATAAGGTCCCCACTCTCATGAAGCTTATATTTTAAGAGGGTAAAAAGGGAGAGAAAGACAAATATATAAACAATAAAATGAAAATAAGAGGACAATGAGATCAAGAGTAACTTGGGGGCTACTTTAGTTTGAATAATCAAAATAGTCTCTCTGAAAAGGTGATAGTTAAGTGGAAAGCTGAATTAAAAGCATTTTTTTTTTATTTTTTTTTTTAGAAATTCACGTTCATTTATTTATTTATTTATGTATGACTGTGTTGCGTCTTCATTTCTGTGCGAGGGCTTTCTCTAGTTGTGGCAAGTGGGGACCACTCTTCATCGCGGTGCGCGGGCCTCTCACCATCGCGGCCTCTCTTGTTGCGGAGCACAGGCTCCAGACGCGCAGGCTCAGTAATTGTGGCTCACGGGCCCAGTTGCTCCGTGGCATGTGGGATCTTCCCAGACCAGGGCTCGAACCCGTGTCCCCTGCATTGGCAGGCAGATTCTCAACCACTGCGCCACCAGGGAAGCCCCTAAAAGCATTTTTTAATGTGTCAACTACACAGATTTAGTAACTCAGCATTTTAGTATATGAAAACTATAATTTATGCTCAGGGAAAATAATCTACCTAGAAAACATTAAAGTGATTATTTTCCTATCAAAGAGAACCTTAGAACATCTAACAATGTAGAAGCAAACATTAAGAATCCTTTGCCCTTTTTCTTGTAGCTGTTCTTATTTTCAGACATCATGCATATGTAGGGAGAAAAATAATAAGGGACTTGTATATAACATTCTTGAAGCGACAATATTATAGAGACTAGATTAGTGGTTGCCAGGGGTTGGGTGAGGAGAGAGGGAGGAGGTTGTGGCAGGAGGGATCCTATACACACACACAGGCATGTAAAACTGGTGAAATCTGAACAAGGTACACAGATTGTATTTATGTCAATTTCCCAGTTGTAACATTGTACTATGATTATACAAGATGTTATCATTGGGCTTCCCTGGTGGCACAGAGGTTAAGAATCCGCCTGCCAATGCAGGAGACACGGGTTTGAGCCCTGGTCCGGGAAGATCCCACATGCCGCGGAGCAACTAAGCACCTGCACCACAACTACTGAGCCTGTGCTCTAGAGCCCGCGAGCCAAACCTACTGAGCCCGTGTGCCACAACTACTGAAGCCCGCGTGCCTAGAGCCCATGCCCTGCAACAAGTGAAGCCACGGCAATGAGAAGCCAGTGCACCGCAACGATTAGCCCCCGCTTGCAGCAACTAGAGAAGGCTCGCGTGCAGCAACAAAGACCCGATGCAGCCAAAAATAAATAAAAATAAATAAATTTTTAAAAAAATGTTATCATTGTGAGAAATTGGGTGAAGACTCCAAAAGAATCTCTGTATTATTTATTACAGCTGCATATGACTCTACTGTTATCTCAAAATAAAGTTTTTTTAAAAATATAAGGTGAATGTCAGATACACATTTAGGAAGCATCAGAATACTGCAAAGAAACAGCTTTCAACAAATTTCATGCACTAATCCATTGATCTAACTTAAGAACTAGTCCTCACATCCATTCTCTACATCTGCCTTTCTATTCCTGCCCTGCAAATAGGTTCATCTGTACCATTTTTCTAGATTCCACATACATGTGTCCATCAAAAAGAGTAAATTAGACTTTGAGGTTTATAGACCAAAAGTTTAGAAAATATGCATTTTTTGTATGAGGCATCTGTAATCTCAAATTGTGACCTAACTGTAAATGTACTTTAACCTTCATCATTTTCAAACCAGGACTCAGAAAATAAGCTTATACAGTTAAAAGTAAGCAAGTCAAATACACTAAGTAAATAGCAGCAACAAGAATTTCAAGTTTCCTGTATGTATTTTGAAATTAAATAATGCTAATAATACATTTTTTGGGGGGAATACATTCTTGAAACTAGGAATTAAAGAGGTTAATTTAATTTTAAAGTGAAAATGTTTCCCAATTTTCAAATGTAAAAGCTATTATTCTACATTTTTTTTAACATCTTTACAGGAGTATAATTGCTTTACAGTGTTGTGTTACTTTCTGCTGTATAACAAAGTGAATCAGCTATAAGCATACGTATATCCCCATATCCCCTCCCTCTTGAGTCCACCTCCCACTCTCCTTATCCCACCCCTCTAGATGGGTGCAAAGCACCGAGCTGATCTCCCTGTGCCATGCAGCTGCTTCCCACTAGCTATCTATTTTACATTTGGTAGTGTATATATGTCAGTGCTACTCTCTCACTTCGTCCCAGCTTAACCTTCCCCCTCCCCGTGTCCTCAAGTCCATTCTCTACATCTGTGTCTTTATTCCTGTCCTGCCCCTAGGTTCATCAGAACCATTTTTTTTTTTAGATTCCATATATATGTGTTAGCATACGGTATTTGCTTTTCTCTTTCTGTGTTACCTCACTCTGTATGACAGACTCTAGGTCCATCCACCTCACTACAAATAACTCAATTTCATTTCTTTTTATGGCTGAGTAAAATTCCATTGTATATATGTGCCACATCTTCTTTATCCATTCATCTGTCGATGGACACTTAGGTTGCTTCCATGTCCTGGCTATTGTAAATAGTGCTGCAATGAACACTGTGGTACATGACTCTTTTTGAATTATGGTTTTCTCAGGGTATATGTCCAGTAGTGGGGTTGCTGGGTCATATGGTAGTTCTATTTTTAGTTTTTTAAGGAACCTCCATACTGTTCTCCATAGTGGCTGTATCAATTTACATTCCCACCAACAGTGCAAGAGGGTTCCCTTTTCTCCACACCCTCTCCAGCATTTACTGTTTGTAGATTTTTTGATGATGGCCATTCTGACCGGTGTGAGGTGATATCTCATGGTAGATTTGATTTGCATTTCTCTAATGATTAGTGATGTTGAGCATCTTTTCATGTGTTTGTTGGCAATCTGTATATCTTCTTTGGAGAAATGTCTATTTAGGTCTTCTGCCCATTTTTGGATTGGGTTGTTTCTTTTTTTGATATTGCGCTGCATGAGCTGTTTGTATATTTTGGAGATTAATCCTTTGTCAGTTGCTTCATTTGCAAATATTTGCTCCCAGTCTGAGGGTTGTCTCTTTGTCTTTTTTATGGTTTCCTTTGCTGTGCAAAAGCTCTTAAGTTTCATTAGGTCCCATTTGTTTATTTTTGTTTTTATTTCCATTTCTCTAGGAGGTGGGTCAAAAAGGATCTTGCTGTGATTTATGTCATAGAGTGTTCTGCCTATATTTTCCTCTAAGAGTTTTATACTGTCTGGCCTTACATTTAGGTCTTTAATCCATTTTGGGTTTATTTTTTGTGTATGGTGTTAAGAAGTGTTATAATTTCATTCTTTTACATGTAAGCTGTCCAGTTTTCCCAGCAACACTTATTTAAGAGCCTGTCTTTTCTCCATTGTATACTCTTGCCTCCTTTATCAATGATAAGGTGACCATATGTGCCTGGGTTTATCTCTGGGCTTTCTATCCTGTTCCATTGATCTATGTTTCTGTTTCTGTGCCAGTACCATACTGTCTTGATTACTGTAGCTTTGTAGTATAGTCTGAAGTCCAGGAGCCTGATTCCTCCAGCTTCATTTTTCCTTCTCAAGATTGTTTCGGCTATTCAGGGGTCTTTTGTGTTTCCATACAAATTGTGAAATTTTTTGTTCTAGTTCTGTGAAAAATGCCATTGGTAGTTTGATAGGGATTGCACTGAATCTGTAGATTGCTTTGGGTAGTTTAGTCATTTTCACAATGTTGACTCTTCCAATCCAAGATCATAGTAAATCTCTCCATCTGTTTGTATCATCTTTAATTTCTTTCATCAGTGTCTTTTAGTTTTCTGCATACAGGCCTTTTGTCTCCTTAGGTAGGCTTATTCCTAGGTATTTTATTCTTTTCATTGCAATGGTAAATGGGAGTGTTTCCTTAATTTCCCTTTCAGAATTTTCATCATTAGTGCATAGGAATGCAAGAGATTTCTGTGCGTTAATTTTGTATCCTGCTACTCTACCAAATTAATTGATTAGCTCTAGTAGTTTTCTGGTAGCATCTTTAGGATTTGCTACGTATAGTATCATGTCATCCGCAAACAGTGACAGTTTTACTTCTCCTTTTCCGATTTGGATTCCTTTTATTTCTTTTTCTTCTCTGATTGCTGTGGCTAAAACTTCCAAAACTACGTTGAGTAATAGTGGTGAAAGTGGGCAACCTTATCTTATTCCTGATCTTAGAGGAAATGGTTTCAGTTTTTCACCATTGAGAATGATGTTGGCTGTGGGTTTGTCAAATATGGTCTTTATTATGTTGAGGTAGGTCCCCTCTATGCCCACTTTCTGGAGAGTTTTTATCATAAATGGGTGTTGAATTTTGTCAAAAGCTTTTTCTGCATCTATTGGGATGATCATATGGTTTTTATTCTTCAATTTGTTAATATGGTGTATCACATTGATTGATTTGCGTATATTGAAGAACCCTTGCATTCCTGGGATAAACCTCACTTGATCATGCTGTATGATCCTTTTAATGTGCTGTTGGATTCTGTTTGCTACTATCTTGTTCAGGATTTTTGCATCTATGTTTGTCAGAGATATTAGCCTGTAGTTTCCTATTTTGTGACATCTTTGTCTGCTTTTGGTATCAGGGTGATGGCGGCCTCGTAGAATGAGATGGGGAGTATTCCTCCCTCTGCTATATTTTGGAAGAGTTAGAGAAAGATAGGTGTTAGCCCTTCTCTAAACGTTTGATAGAATTCGCCTGTGAAGCCATCTGGTCCTGGGCTTTTGTTTGTTGGAAGATTTTTAATCACAGTTTCAATTTCAGTGCTTGTGATTGGTCTGTTTATATTTTCTATTTCTTCCTGGTTCAGTCTTGGAAGGTTGTGCTTTTCTAAGAATTTGTCCATTTCTTCCAGGTTGTCCATTTTATTGGAATATAGTTGCTTGTAGTAATCTCTCACGATCCTTTGTATTTCTGCAGTGTCAGTTGTTACTTTTCCTTTTTCATTTCTAATTCTGTTGATTTGATTCTTCTCTCTTTTTTTCTTGGTGAGTCTGGCTAATGGTTTATCAATTTTGTTTATCTTCTCAAAGAACCAGCTTTTAGTTTTATTGATCCTTGCTATTGTTTCCTTCATTTCTTTTTCATTTATTTCTGATCTGATTTTATGATATCTTTCCTTCTGCTAACTTTTGGGGGTTTTTGTTCTACTTTCTCTAATTGCTTTAGGTGTAAGGTTAGGTTGTTTATTTGAGATTTTTCTTGTTTCTTGAGGTAGGATTGTATTGCTATAAACATCCCTCTTAGAATGGCTTTTGCTGCATCCCACAGGTTTTGGGTCATTGTGTTTTCACTGTCATTTGTTTCTAGGTATTTTTTGATTTATTCTTTGATTTCTTCAGTGATCTCTTGGTTATTTCATAGTGTTTTGTTTAGCCTCCATGTGTTTGTTTTACAGATTTTTTTCCTGTAATTGATATCTAGTCTCATAGTGTTGTGGTCGGAAAAGACACTTGATACGATTTCAATTTTCTTAAATTTACCAAGGCTTGATTTGTGACCCAAGATATGATCTATCCTGGAGAATGTTCCATGAGCACTTGAGAAGAAAGTGTATTCTGTTGTTTTTGGATGGAATGTCCTATAAATATCAATTAAGTCCATCTTGTTTAATGTGTCATTTAAAGCTTGTGTTTCCTTCTTTATTTTCATTTTGGATGATCTGTCCATTGGTGAAAGAGGGTGTTAAAGTCCCCTACTATTATTGTGTTACTGTCAACTTCCCCTTTTACAGCTGTTAGCATTTGCCTTATGTATTGAGGTGCTCCTATGTTGGGTGCATAAATATTTACAATTATTACATCTTCTTGAATTGACCCCTTGATCATCATGTAGTGTCCTTCTTTGTCTCTTGTAATAGTCTTTATTTTAAAGTCTATTTTGTATGATATGAGAATTGCTACTCCAGCTTTCTTTTGATTTCCATTTGCATGGAATATCTTTTTCCATCCCCTCACTTTCAGTCTGTATGTGTCCCTAGGTCTGAAGTGGGTCTCTTGTAGACAGCATATGTACAGGTCTTGTTTTTGCATCCATTCAGCCAGTCTGTGTCTTTTGGTTGGAGCATTTAATCCATTTACATTTAAGGTAATTACCAATATGTATGTTCCTATTACCATTTTCTGAATTGTTTTGGGTTTGTTTTTGTAGGTCTTTTCCTTCTCTTGTGTTTCCTGCCTAGAGAAGTTCCTTTAGCATTTGTTGTAAAGCTGGTTTGGTGGTGCTGAATTCTCTTAGCTTTTGCTTGTCTGTAAAGGTTTTAATTTCTCCATCGAATCTGAATGAGATCCTTGCTGGGTAGAGTAATCTTGGTTGTAGGTTTTTCCCTTTCATCACTTTAAATATGTCCTGACACTCCCTTCTGGCTTGCAGAGTTTCTGCTGAAAGATCAGCTGTTAACCTTATTGGGATTCCCTTGTATGTTATTTGTTGCTTTTCCCTTGCTGCTTTTAATATTTTTTCTTTGTATTTAATTTTTGATAGTTTGATTAATATGTGTCTCGGCATGTTTCTCTTTGAGTTTATCCTGTATGGTACTCTCTGCGCTTCCTGGACTTGATTGACTATTTCCTTTCCCATGTTAGGGAAGTTTTTGACTATAGTATTTTCTCAGAACCTTTCTTTTTCTATTCTTCTTCTGGGACCCCTATAATTCGAATGTTGGTGTGTTTAATGTTGTCCCAGAGGTCTCTGAGACTGTCCTCAATTCTTTTCATTCTTTTTTCTTTATTCTGCTCCCTGGCAGTTATTTCCACCATTTTATCTTCCAGCTCACTTATCCATTCTTCTGCCTCAGTTATTCTGTTATTGATTCCTTCTAGAGTATTTTTAATTTCAGTAATTGTGTTGTTCATCACTGTTTGCTCTTTGATTCTTCCAGCTCCTTGTTAAATGTTTCTTGTATTTTCTCCATTCTGTTTCCAAGATTTTGGATCATCTTTACTATCATTACTCTGAATTTTTTTTCAGGTAGGGTGCCTATTTCATCTTCATTTATTTGGTCTTGTAGGTTTTTACCTTGCTCCTTCAACTGTAACATATTTTTTTGTCGTTTCATTTTTTTTTTTTAACTTTGGGTTTTATTTATTTATTTATTTATTTATTATTTATGGCTGTGTTGGGTCTTCGTTTCTGTGCGAGGGCTTTCTCTAGTTGTGGCAAGTGGGGGCCACTGTTCATCACGGTGCGTGGGCCTCTCATTATCGTGGCCTCTCTTGTTGCAGAGCACAGGCTCCAGACACACAGGCTCAGTAATTGTGGCTCACGAGCCTAGTTGCTCCGCGGCATGTGGGATGTTCCCAGACCAGGGCTCGAACCCGTGTCCTCTGCATTGGGAGGCAGATTCTCAACCACTGCGCCACCAGGGAAGCCCCTTTTTTTTTTTTTTTTTTTGATGGATGGTGCTGTATTCCTGTCTTACTGGTTGTTTGGCCTGAAACGTCCAGCCCTGGAGTTTGCAGGCAGTTGGATAGAGCTGGGTCTTGGTGCTGAGATGAGGACCTCCAGGAGGCCTCACTCCAATTGATATTCCCTGGGGTCTGAGGTTCTTTGTTAGTCCAGCGGTTTGGACTTGGAGCTCCCACCACAGGAGCTCAGGCCCAACCTCTGGCCTGGGAACCAAGATCCTGCATGCTTTGTGGAGTGGTAAAAAAAAAAAAAAAAGAAAGAAAGAAAGAAAGAAAGAAATGAGCAGTACAATATTAAAGAATAAAAAACAAAATAAAATTAGAAAGATAAAAAATATATTAGGAAAAATAAAACTATAATTGAAACAACTGCAACAAGGTAAAATAAAACCACAGCAGAAAAAAGAAAAAAAGGGGGGGGAGGGGCAACAAGCCAAAAGGAGAGATCATTAACAAAGTATAAAGAATAAAATAAAATTAGATCAGTGCTTTGTGACCACCTAGAGGGGTGGGATAGGGAGGGTGGGAGGGAGACACAAGAGGGAGGAGATATGGGGATGTATGTATATGTATAGCTGATTCACTTTGTTATACAGCAGAAACTAACACACCATTATAAAGCAATTATACTCCAATAAAGGTGTTAAAAAAATAAAATAAAATAAAGTAAAATAAAATAAAATTAGAAAAATAAAAGATGTATTAGGAAAAATAAAAATATAAAAGAATCAACAACAATGAATCAGTAAGGTAAAACAGAACCCCAATCTAAAACAGGAAAAAAGAAAAATAAAATAAAGCCTTGGCTATGGGGGCAGAGTTTAGGCAGGGATGGAACTTAGGCAGGGGGTGGGGTTTAGGGTGGGGCAGGACCTAGGCAGGTGGGGCGGGGCCTAGCCAGGGTGACATTCAAGAGTGGGGCAGAACCTCTGCTTACAACCTTCCCGGAAGGGAGAGGCAGTACTTGTTCCTGAGTTTGGAGGTAGGGCCCTGGGTGGGGGTGGGGTGGGGGCGGGGCTTGGGCTCTGCACGGCAGGAGGGAGGCTCCGAGGGCAGAGGATTAGGCCTGGGAGCCTAAGTGGACAGGGAAAGCACTGGCCCCATTCCCTTCCATTCCTTCATGCCCCTACCCACCCCCCCCGTCTCCCCCAGGGTCTCCCCCATCGCTGCTGGACCCCTCACCATGGGTGGGTCCCGCTGGATGTAGGAGCTCCTCCCCTCCCCCGGCCACCCCTCAGGGGTGCCATCCCAGAGGTCCAGACTTTACTTTTGCTTCCCCTTCCCTCCCTCTGGCTCCCTCAGGACCCGCCTGGCTGGAGGGGGCCTAGGTGGGCAGAGGATCAGGCCTGGGATCTCAACAGGTTCCTGGGGGTCCAAGTGGGCAGGGGAAACCTGGCCACGCTCCCTTTTGATCCTCTGCCCTCCCAGGGGTTCCTAATTTCCCTCTTTGGGCGTGGAATCCCTTCCCCTCCCCCAACCTCCCCTCAGGGGCACCAGTCCCGTCCGCCTCCACTTCTCCTCCCGCTTCACTCCCCCCACGCCCCACGTCCTACCCGGTTGCTGGGGGTTCCTCCCCTCCCCTTAGGTGTCTGTGGTCCCCCACCGGTGCCTGGTAGGTGCCCTAGTTGTGAGGAGACACGAATTCCGCCTTTTAAAAAATTATTGGGAAAAAACAGAAATTAAATAAGCCTAGAATCCCCTTTAAAAAAAGAGAAGAAAGAATCCTACCACACCATTTTGGCAAATTTATGAGAAACAATCAAAGCAGAATGTACCATGCAGGATAACTTTAAATAACTAATCAACTATTTTTATATAACACAAATCACTATCATCCATTACCACTCCTTGATTAATAATAAATGACCAAGAACAAAAGAACAGACTGCTGTAGCATCACCTGAAACTACTTAATCAGAGAGACTCAGAGAAGTATGATCCCATTGGTGGAATAATACTCAGATCCAACTCCTACTGTGCTATTGAACATTCAGTATTCCTGAGCAAGCTATTTAACCTCTGCACCTCAATCTTCTGAGCTGTAAAATGAGAACCATGATAGCTGCCAATTCATAAACAGGGATGCTGAAGCTTAATGTAAGATGTTGCATCTAAGCTACCACAACCCAATAGATTCCAGCAGTTCTTGCTCAAGTAAAACTTCCAAAAGTGCCAAAGTGAACCCCAAACTCTTATTGCTTTCCATTTTATCTCCAAATATGTGGACGAACATGAGAAGTTGAATATTATCACTAGAACATTTAAAAACCAATGCCTGACTCAGAGACATAGTAACTTTGTAACAGTAGCTGATTTAATGGTTATTTTATAAATGCATTAATTTGTTATATCAAACTAAATATAAATATAAGCATTCCACAGAAGTGTCACAACCCATAAAAGAATGAAATAGTAATAAGATATATCGTATCACATCATAAAATTTGTTAATTCTTATTTTGTTTCTTCCTTCTCTAGCAAAGAGAATGTACAGAACATACAAAGTGAGAGGTGAAGATGCAGACAGATACAAAAAAGGGTATAGCCACTCTAGGCCCTCCTGAACTATATGCTAAAGAAAAGCTGCAGGTGTAACCTCAGCGCCAATATTGATAGACTTTGAAAAAGTGTGGGAAATAAGAGAAGTCCTTAGATATTGACAGTCAAGTGTTATAAAAATGAGAATATCTGATCATTTCACCTTTACATACCAAGGAACACAGGTCATACACTGCTGGAAAACCTAAGTATCAAATCAATTAGCCATCTCTGGTCTAATCACACTTTCAGGGAGGACAGTTGGCTATGCCAAGAACTCAGATGTGTCAGAACAGAGGTTGTGGGGCAGGAAGATTCATTTAGAAAATGCAGGAGGACAGGAGCCCAAAAAATCTAGTACAGAGTTAACAGAGAGTACAATAATAGCTTATATGATACAACTACAAAAATATGATAGCATCACTCTGTTACACGCAATAATTATCTATGAAACACAATACAAATAAACTAAGTTATATTTCTGGATAAGAGATTTTAATTTTTTCAACAATTAAAGTGACTTTAGTTTGCATTCTAAAGTTCATTAACTATAGATTCTAGAGCTAATAGCTAAGAAACAGAAAATAGCCAGAAAGAAAAATCAACAAAGATATTCCAATGCATAATTAATAAATTAGAATATTACAGAGCAAATCAAACTCAGTCTTGCCTCTAATTTCAAAAGCCTATATGACTTTTCACAACCTTCATTTATTATTTACTATTTATCATGTGCTATAAGCAGAATAATCTTAGATATGTTTCCTGATTCTACCATGTCACCCTCCTTAAACTTGTTTATCTGGGCATATAAATATATTTCTATACTCTTCATGATTATTTTAAAATATCTAGTACCACTCCTGAAAAATAGTAATTGCCTACTCAGTAACAGAAAAATAAAAGTACTGCGTAATATTATTGTTTATCTTCATAGTCACTTTTTTTTTTTTTTTTTTTTGGCTGCTTTGGGTCTTTGTTGCTGCGCGCGGGCTTTCTCTAGTTGCGGCGAGCGGGGGCTACTCTTTGTTGCAGTGTGCAAGCTTCTCATTGCAGTGGCTGCTCTTGTTGCGGAGCACGGGCTCTAGGTGCACAGGCTTCAGTAGTTGTGGCACTCAGGCTCTGTAGTAGTGGCTTGCAGGCTCTAGAGTACAGGCTCAGTAGTTGTAGTGCACTGGCTTAGTTTCTCCGCAGCATGTGGGATCTTCCCGGACCAGGGCTTGAACCAGTGTCCCCTGCTATGGCAGGCGGATTCTTAACCAGTGCGCCACCAGCGAAGTCCCCTAGTCACTTTCTATTCTACCAATGCAGAAGCTATGAAGATGTGAGTATGTATTCCACTCGCACGCCTCTCCAGCTGACAGCTCTGCAGGTCTTTCCACACCAGCTTACTTTAGTTCTCTTCATCTCACATACGGATCTTTAAAATTCCCTTTTGCCCATTTTCTGGATATACTCAATGGCAACAGAGCCATTACAGCCATTTTTATATGGCAAATTTCTTGAACAAGAATCATACCATAATCCTACCATAATCATAAAGGTCAAATGCATCAGTGCTTCTCCAGGGAAGTCTTTCCATGCAGTAATGAGCCATTTTTCTTTAGGAATCAAAATTTCACTCTGTTGAGTAAATGACTGCTCACATGCAGACGTTTCTCACTCTGAGTCAGTCAACTATGCCATAACCTTCTCTTTTCTCATTTTTTTTTGAAATCTGCAAGCTTTTACATATATATGATTGCAGTGCTTGATGTAGAGCCCTGCTGATGGAAAAGCACTCACATATTTGTTGATTTATCAAAAATCTGTACTTGGAATTTTAAAAACTTCCATATTAGTAATAAATAGAGCTCTTCCTATAGTGAATTTCACCATATTCAGAGCAATCCCTTTGGTTCTTGTTTATCAGACACAGTGGACTCACACATGTACAAAATAGCCTAACTTCAAAGTTATTTATTATAGCATTGCTAGCAAAATATTGGAAACATTCAAATGTCCTTTGATAAAGGACTAGTGGTACATCCATACAGTGGAATACTATGCAACAATTGAAAAATGAAAAGACTTTTTTTTTAACTGAAACAATCTCCTAGATATTGTTAGGCAAAAAAAATCAAGGTATAAAAGAGGAGTGAAATTATATTTATCTATAATATACCAAATGTTATACACTAAATATATTTATATATAATATACTAAATGTTATTATATATGTATATTTTATATATTTAATTTATACAGACTCATACATCTCTGAAAGGATACTCATTGTAGGGAAATAAGTGTCAAGAGGACAGGGACAAAAGGAAGACTTTTTCACTATATACCCTTCTATTTTTAAATTACGTACCAAACACAATTATTATCTATTCAAAAAATAATTAAACTTTAAAAGAATATATAGTGTGGTAGTTACATACAAAGGCTCTGTAGATAAAAAGACCTGAGTTTAAGTCCCAGCTCTACCATTTACTAGTGTGTGACCTTAGGCAAGTTCTCCAAGCCCCAGTTTTCTCATCTGTAAAATGGGGGTAATGATAGTTACTGTGAGAATCAGAGCAAATCAAGTATATAAATCACTTAGCATAGTTCCTGGAAACTATTATTATTCAATGTTCTATTTAAATGGTACTGTAGACTTGGAAGTCACAAAGTTACAGTCATCATGAATCATTTTTTTCTCTTATTTTCAGTGAGCAAATTTTGTTAGTTCTTCTTTCAAAAAGATACAGCATCCAACCATTTATGTCCATTGTATAACCACTAGAGATTGGCCCAGACCCTGAAGTATTAGCTAAAGACTTTGAATTTCATAAGAAAGTCAGTTAGAAGCCCCTGCATATTTGCCACTATATACAGACATATCTATATAATCTCTACTCTACTAAATACCAAATGCCATCAATTTATATCTGTATTCCCACTTTACTGTTTATAAAGTATTTTCAAACACTTTAGTTCAATTCCTGGAATTGCTTCTTGGAAACAGAAGGTCCATTAAAGGACATTCTAATTTTTCAACAACTATGAAACAAGCAGAGCAGGCATTTTTGTTCCTCTTTTGTAGATAAACATTTTTAGTTGAAGAGTAACCTATTAAATATGAATTTAAATAATAAATTAATTAAATGAAAGCCAAAGAAGAGGAGTGACATGCCAAAGGCCACATGCTTTACAAGAAAAAAAAAAATGCCTAGATTTCAGATCTTCTCATTTCAGCACTCATTTCACCTACAGTCTTGACAGGAAATGTCTCTCTTACCAGGACATCATCAAGCATACTGTTCTTCCCGTACCTAGAAGGCTCTTACCTATGCCAACCAAGACTTTGTTCACAGAAGCTTCCCTGGATCTGGTAGCCCCAGGTCTCTGAATTCTATCTACTGCCACAGCAAACAACTTAGGCCCACACTGATTATATCTACAAGGATGACCTACAAGCACCTCAAATTCAACATGTTCACAGCAGTAACATATTCACGGCAGTAACTACCTTGCCTCGTTCCTCCACCATCAACCTTTGCCTGGACTTGCTCTTCCACCTCCACCTCCACCTCCTGGGACCCCTACTTCAGTGAATTGTCCCACCATCACCCACATGGGAAACCATAAATCTAAGAGTGATGCTACTCTCCTCCCTCTCCCTAAATCCACCAATCCTGCTTCTACCTCTAACTATGTATAGAATGAATCCGCTTCTCTTCAGAATGGATGTAGAGCAGGAGAAGAGAGAGAACTGGAGAAGAGGGCCCATGCCTAGTCCCCCAGACTTCCAGGACTGGAGAGCAGTGACTGAGAGGTCTGACCCAGGCACCAAAATAGCATGGTTCAAATCCCAGCTTAGGCACTTACCAGCTCTCTGACCTTGGGCATATTACTGAACCTATGTCTCATTTTTCTCATCTGTCCAGTTGAGAAAATACTAGTAGCTATCTCATAGGATTATTGTAAAGTGCAAAAGAATTAATATAAAGTGCTTAGAATAATGTCTGGTATACTTTATAGTATACACTACTATTTCCAACAGAAGCATGTTTTATTTTTAATGTCATAAGATATTTGCTCCACAATGGTGTAAAATCCAAGTTTTTCATCAAGACAGAAAATCAAAACATAGTCCAATGTCCAATTAATCTGAGTCTCCATCCCACTTAAAGTTTTAGTCACGTTGTGCCTATGGCTATGTCCCTACTGTACAACGGCAATATCTCTTACCTAGATTACTATACCAGCCTCCAATTAATTGATCTCTTTATCTCCAGCCCTCTCCAATATATTCTCCAAACTGCAGCCAAAATGATTTTTCTAAAATGCGTATCTA
This sequence comes from Balaenoptera acutorostrata, assembly GCF_949987535.1. Classification (NCBI taxonomy): domain Eukaryota; kingdom Metazoa; phylum Chordata; class Mammalia; order Artiodactyla; family Balaenopteridae; genus Balaenoptera; species Balaenoptera acutorostrata. The sequence continues at coordinate 48,490,232 of NC_080072.1, read as the reverse complement.
CGTATGCCGTTCTCCTACTTAAAGCCCTTCAATCACTCCCTATTACTTTGAATTAAAGTCTAGATTTTTTTTTAACATGGCTTAAAGAGCCCAATATGATATGTGTGATATGGTCTCAAGCTTCATCCTTATCTACCTTCCCACTCCACCATCTAGGCTCCTGTCATCACTCTTTCCATTCCTAAAATTCTTTCAGGTCCCACACCTCTCAGGTCCAGGCTTTTATATATATTATGTCCTCTGCTTGAAACACCATGCCCCATCACTCTTCCTCTTACCTGCATAATTGCTACCTACCCTTCAGTCTTAATTTAGATGCCGCTTCATCCAAAAAACACATCTCCTGGCCCCCAAATCTGGATTAGGTGCCCTTCCTATGATTCAAGCAGTACCATATACTTCCCCTATCACAGCACTTTTCTCAACTGCCTATTTGCTTATCTATATTCCCCCATCAAACTATAAGCTGTACAAAGGTAGAGACCACACCTCTCTTTCATCCCAATGCTCACCACAATGCCTGCCATGTGGCAGGTGTTTTATTAAATATCTGTTGAATAAATTAATATCACAAATGGGGCTCCAGAAGGTTCATGAATATTCTGCAAACAACATTAAGTGTAAGGATTTTTTAAAACTCAAGTAAATAAAATACTAATAAATACAGAAGTTGAAAGTCTTACAGAGAGACTCAATATGACATAGAATCTAATCATTATGACTGTCCAGTGACCAGGTCAGAATCTTTGGGAAACAGCAAAAGCGGCCTCTCTGAAGAATATAGGTAGAAATAGTTTCCAGTAATACAGACACAAGAAATCATGAGCAACAGTATATCTCCTGCTAAGCCTCTGGAAACCAAAAAAATAAATCTATCATAGGAAGTCTTTTAAAAATATAAAATACATGCTTCAATCTCCTGGCCAACTGTAAGTTCTACCACACTGAACTGAAAAATCAACGCCTAAAATCCATGCAGATTAAACACACTGACAAGTAAAAAATTAATAAATATTCAATCTCACCTCTACCTTAACAGTCAATTTTCAATTCTCTTATTTTCCCCACCTCCATACACAAAGTAAGCTTCTCCATCCTCTATACCTGGTAGCAATTTATATACAGCTCTGGTATTACTTTTATCACACTCTATCATATTACTTAAGTACCTCTCCACCACCAGACTCTCAGGAAGACAGAGGTGGTGTCATTAATTCATCATTGTATCTTTAAGGCTATCACTGCACATAGTAGGTTTTTGGTGTTTGTGGAAAGGAGAAAAAGGAAGGAAGAGAAAGGGAGAGAAAGAGCAATCTATTTATACAAGTATGTCAAAAGGTAGTAGTTGAAGTGGTAGAGAACGCCCACAGATGTAAGGAAAAGAAGCCTGAAAGAAGTTAAATTTCTAAAAGTTAACATGCAGATAATTCAGTGAACTTTAATATTAATTAATAATAGAAATAAGGACTACTCATTCTCATCCAATGGCAGTCTACAAGAAAGCTTACAGAATAAGGAGCTCCATGTAGACTTCTTTATGTAGCCTATGTAGAAGCACAGAGCACCCCCCCCCCATCCAAAAGAAAAGGAGGAAGAGGAGGGGGGAAGAGCAGAAATGGGAAGAGAAAAATAAAAAAATTGTTCCATGCCCCACTCGGTGTCTAGGAAGTCAAAGTGATTCAAACACTTCAAAAACGGTTGTCCATGGCCAATATTATTAATATTTTGAGAAAGATGCATGAGGATGTTTTACTATTGGGGGAGAGAAAAATGTTGGATATTCTCAACAGAAATTCATTGTCATATTTTCACTTAGCAACAGGACTCTAAAATGTTCAAACATGAAGTGAAAAATTCATTTGTTCAGTGTTTGTAACAGATACTCAAATATTTGAAAAATCATTATTTCAACATTAAATATCACTATTTACATTACACAGTATGAAGGCTGGAGTTAGAAGAAAAGACCATCATGTGGAAGATTTGCTTTTAGCAGAGTCAGACAATCTGTTCATTCTCCAAGATGCCAAGAATTTACCTCGCTCCCCAATAAACTTAAAGACATTCCCCATATACTCTAATACCAATAGCCCGGGCTGTGTAAGAGTTCGTGGAAGAGAAATGTAATCTGCTATCATCACGTATGCAATGAAAAGTATAAAAGAATTCTAAAAGTCCTATAAAACTTGTATCTTTCCCACCAGGGAAATTCTCCCAGCACAGTGACTTTCTTTTTCATAATACCAAATCAAAGCTTTAATAGCATCCACGTTGTGCTTAGGTTCAGCCCAGAAAACAGACTTCTCTAAAGACTTTGGAAAAGAAACCCAACACTTAGATGGAGCCTTATCACTTCAGAAGAAGGTCTATTCCGAAAGAGAACCATCTGTCCCTGAAGGCTGAGCTCATTCCAAAGAGAAGATATGTAACTTCCCCCTTTTTATTAATTTACTGGCATGATAACTCACATCAATTTAAAGGCATTTCATCCACAATGAGCAAACTGTTTGAAAGCTAAATGCACTAAATCTTCTTTCAAGGGGCCTGTAAGTATTTTTTGAACTCTTAGTGGTTTGCACTTAATGTTTTATTTTAAAATCAGTTTAATCATTTCCTAAAGCCAGTATTTCTTCAGGAAGATGGATTTCATTTTACCTCCATATCTATTACCCCAGGTCAGAATTGCAATGAATTGTGATTCCATTTGAAACCACTAATACTGCACTCAAAAATCCAATCAGTAAGGGAGTCTGAAAACACAATTTTCCAAAACGACTATAGCGCTCCTACTTCCTATTCTTAAATATCTAAGACACTAATTGAATGTCCATACTATTTTATTTATAGATCTTTCTCAAATACTCTCACAATAAAATCACCAGTTTTTAATTCCCACTTCCACAAAAGCTCTTTTTTTTTGGCTTTATTTTGAAGACTTAACAACTGTATTTTTTAAATCAGTTTGATAAATAAATGTTCAAAAAAAATGTTCTTATGAGACTAAGAAGTCTCTACAGCATATAGCTTGATATGTTTTATAACAGCAGGAAGAGAGGACAAAACTATGAAAGTATAGTAACACTCAATTATACAAAACAGATGTATGAATATGTGTATAAGTATACATGTGCATGGGATATATATCCACTTTGTGAATTATCTACGAAAACAATTTAATGTCAGGCAGCTTTTATCCACCATGTCTTCTTGGCTATGGTATGATCATGAATATAAAATCAATCATATAAATCACTAAAGCAAAACCTAGAATGGAGAAGTAGCCACGTCATAGTATCAGGCAATCACAGAATCCAGAAATTGGAAAGAACATCAAAGGACATCTGATACAGCATGGAATTTCTTTCATAGATCTAATGAATGCTGACATGGACATTGTTAAAAGTTTTCCAACGACAGGGAGCCCATTCTTTACCTTCCCCAAGAAGCTCATTTCATCAGACTCCAGTGACAGGATGTTTCTCCTCATATCAAGCCAAAATTATCTTCCTATAAATCCTCCTGTCAGGTAGTGCCTAGTCTGTTCTTACAGATATTCCTAGTCCATCTTTAACAGGTCTCTGTGTTCTAGATATGAAGGAAATGAACATGTTTCCCCGGTCATATTTCCTAGAGGCTAGCCATCTTTTCTACATCCCCAATACCCTCAGCTGTCCTTCATATCATTTAAAGACCCTTAACCATCCCAGGCACTTCAGTCTCCTCTTGGTGAAATTCAATTTGCCAGTATCTCTATTAAAAAACGGCATCTAGAACTAAAAATCATACTCCACAAATTATTACCAACATTTATTCACTAGGAAATAGATATTTGGGAAAGAGTCAAACCAAAGAACCCTCTGCTTCCTAGGGAGCAAGTCTTAACGTATACAACGGAAATGGCTAGATAAACAGAAAATATAAATCAATGCTATCCAAAGATAGTGATGAGAAAAATGGGGGCGGGAGGGGGGAGTTTAAAATACAGTGTCATCAAGCTATTCATTCTGAAAGAAATTAAACCACACTATGTGCTAGTCCACAACCTAAATTACCTGAGAACTGGTAATGCTAAAGTAATATGACCAAAACTTTCTAAATTTGCAATAAGCACGGTTATATATAGTCATAGCCTTTAAAATAAATTACTTTTAATCTCATCTAAAGAATCAAATGAAATCAAAATACTGGATGTAATTAAGACTGTTTAGTTTCCCTGGAGATTATACGAATCAGACATGTTAAGCATTCTAGGAATGAAACATTTGATACAATTAAGAAAATCCTATTGAAAAAAATTAGTCTGTAAAACAGAGATAATATGGGGCTAAGGAATGGCTTATTAATTACTCATTCAATTCTGAGTATAATAAATACAGCCATTACCATTTCAATTCACTAGTGGCTGAGCTCAGAAAGCTAAAACACTGCCACTCAATCTGCCTCCAGAATCTATTGATCTAATCAGTATAGTCACTGCCTGCTTCATTTATTGAATCACAGAATTATTTTAGGCTGAAAGGAATTTAGATGAAAAAAAAAAATGTTAGTAAGAAGGAGGACCAAAATTAAAGACCAAATCTGGTACCTTGTCTCCTATACTTGAACAACCCTTCAAATACTTGAAAGCAGCTGTCATACCCTTCCTCCCCGCCCTAACCAATCTTCTTTCCAAGGCCAGTTCCTTCAATGACTTATACTACAGGGAGGATCTCAGAACAAAGTCCTATATAAGTGACCTCTGGAAATTCAGACATGTTCTTTCATGTCTGACGGGCCAGCTTAGACTGTGTCTTGAGGGGACAAATGAGTGGCTATCGGGAGGAGGCTGCCCCCAACCAGATGAAGCGTCTTGAGCCCCACTCTTCAACCCCTCAGTTACTCTGCATAAGGCAAGCAAGAGGGACCTGAGACATACAGCCCTGGAGCAGAGCCAATCAGTAAGTGACTATGGAAGAAGATCAGAAGAGACGCTATGACTATGCCAACATCAGAAACACCAGGGGACAGCACCTCCAGTTCAGGGGCCTTCCCCTATACCTGGCCTTTCTCCAATAGCGCTCTCTCCACTAGGTCTCAGCCAACCTAATGGGTCTTTCCTGTTTCTGACTAAGCCCTGGGGCAAACAGGACAGAGACTCCTCCAGAGAGTATATAGCCACAGAGGGAGCTCTCCATGAGGATAAGGTCATAATCCCAAAGTAGACAGGCAAGTAACCTAGGATGATATTAAAGTGGCAGGATGCTATAACAAGAGAAGCAGGATGGCAAAAGCCCAAAATATCAGACGCTTGGGGGAAATGCTAAAGACAAAAGACAAAGAAAAGCATTTTTTTAAGCTAGGCTTAAAATACGAAGAATAAAACCAAAACAGTTGTTAGTTCTTAACTACAAATTATGCTTCTGTCTTCTCCATCCAAACTGACCTCAAATCTCAGCCCAGCATAATAGGCTCTTTGTAAAGCTGGGCACTGCTGGCCTGTCAGTCATTGTCTTCTATTATTCCCCTGGATATCAGCTTCCTTAACGACCTACACTCTTCCCCACCTCCAGGCTTTTGGGTCTGCTGCTCATCCTGCCTCAGATTCCTTTCCCCTTCAGCTCATCCTCCCCTGACTGCCCCAAGCAGACTAGGAAGTACTCTCCTATAGCTCCGATAGCACCAATCCATGTGTCTCTTCCAGCACCTCCCACGGGATATGATCATTTCTTGGTTTGCTTCCCTCCAAAACAGACTGTAAGCTCTCAAAGACTGTATCTTCATATTCCAAGAATCTAGCATAGTGTCTGGCTCTTAATTTAGTAAGTGAATGAATCAAATGAGGGAAGTAGGATAAGTAAGGTGACAATCATGTGCCAGGCTTTGTCTCATGTATGTCTTTTATCTCTTCTCTACTGACTAATGACAGACATACAGAGAACAGTGCCTGAAACACATTAAGTGATCAATAAAAACCGACTGAATAAATCAAGTGAATAAACATGAAAAGAGCTTTGACAGATTCAGCAAAGTGATATAGTCATGAGTATGAAGATCCCTTCCAGTGCTAAGATTCTATGGAGTTTTAAAAAACTGTACTTATACAAATTTCCCAGAAGATTTGGAAAAGAAAAAAGGGAAACTAGCATTTATTGAGGAGCTATAAATTTGTTAGGCACTTTATATATGATATTTGATCTGTTTTTCATAATAATCCTGGGAAGTTGGGATTATAATCCCCATTTTACAGATAAAGAAACCAAAGATAGAGATGCAGAGACAAAATTTGAACTCAGGTGAGCCTGACCCCAATCCTAATCTTTTCCCACACTGCACACATGAATCCCTGGGAGAAACACAATTCTCCCTTCCCTATCACTCCATTCCAAGGAAAAGGAGTTCTGAAACAAGCCAAGGCTCAATCAGGTCATGATTCCAGAGGGTAGAGCTTTCAATGGGAAGTATGAAGAGGTGAAAAAGCTCTACCTTCCCTTAAGAATACCCCTCTTTTCCTTGTCAAAAGGTTCACAACTCTTCCCATGTTCCTCCCTTGAGTCTGGAAGGAAAATTTTAGGACCTCTCCAGCTTATAAAGGGCCTCTCCAACGCCTCTTTTACTCTTCCCGGTCCCCAAAAGGTCAAGTGGCAATCAAGTTATAATTCAGAGGAATGATGGCAAGGAGAGAGCTATGGGTCTACTTGAGAGGCCTTAGATTAGAGGGGGAAGCAGCCCTGAAGCTTACACATCCCCTGCAAGCCTATTCACCAAGTTATAAGCCTACATACAAATGGTAACCAAAGTCCTAACTAGCAATACAGATATTTCTTTGCCTAGAATGTCTTCTGTGTAGGATGGTGGCATCTAATTGAGGTGACAAGGAATCAGCCAAATTTTGTTTCCCCAAAACATGACTCACAAGTTGACTTAAACAAATAACGTGAGGTGTACAACAAATGGCCCTGGGACAACTGGTTATCCTCATACAAAAGAATTAATTTGGACACCTACATCACACATATACAAAAATTAACTCAAAATGGATCAAGGCCTAAATACTAGAGCTAAAACCACAAAACTCTTAGGAAAAAAACATACGAGTAAATCTGACCTTGAATTAGGCAACAGTTTTTTAGATATGTCATCTAAAGCCAAATGACCAAAGTAAAAACAGATAAATTGAACTTCATAAAATTAAAACTTTTTTTCCTCAACGGACACTACCAGGGACTTCCCTAGCAGTCCAGTGGTTAAGACTCCGTGCTTCCATCACAAGGAGCATGGGTTCAAACTAAGATCCCACATGCCACAGGGTGAGGAGGCCAAAAAAAAAAAAAAAAAGACCCTATCAAGCAAGCAAAAAGACAACCTACAGAATGGGAGGAAATGTCTGCAAATCATATGTCTGATAAGGGTCTAATATCCAGAATATATAAAGAACTCCTCCAACTCAAGAATAAAAAGAGAATCCAAATTTAAAAAATAAAGAAGTTAAATAGATACTTCTCCAAAGAAGATATACAAATGGCCAAAGATGTTCAACATCATTAGTCATCAGGAAAATGCAAATCAAAAGTATAATGAGGTACCACTCCACACCTACTCAGATGGCTATAATCAAAATGATAGACAATAACAAAGCGTTGGGGATGGTATGGAAAAATGAGACGACTCATACATTACTGATGGGAATGCAACATGGTGCAACCACTTTGGAGAGCAGTTTGGCAGTCTTCAAAACGTCACACATAGAGTTACTGTATGACCAGCAAGCCTACTCCTAGATATATACTCAAGAGAAATGAAAAGATATGTTCACACAAAAACTTACACACAGATATTCATAGCGGCATCATTCATAACAGCGAAAAAGAAAAAGAAGAAACAACCAAAATTGCCATCTACTGAGGAATGGATAAAAACAATGTGGTATAACCATATGATGGAATTTTATTTGTTTATAGAAAAGAATGACGGACTAATACATTCTACGACAGAAACGATTCTTGAAAACATCATGCTACATGAAAGAAGCCAAATGCAAAAGGGCCCATACTGTATGATTCCATTTATATAAAATGTCCATAATAATAGGCAAATCCATAGGGAAAGAAAGTAGATTAGTGTTTGCCAGGGGCTGGGGGAGGGGAGAATGAAGAATGACTGCTAACAGATGTGGGGTTTCTTTTTTGGGGCGATGAAACATTCTAGAATTAGATAGTGGTGATGATTGCAAAACCTTGTGATATACTAAAAACTTAATTTTACACTTTAAAAGGATGAATTATATGGTATGTTAATTATATCTCAATAAAAAAAGGTGAGCTGCAAGTATAAAAATGAGCTAAGTGTACACATTATAACATATGTACCATCAAAGAGATAAAACAGAAGAGCAATTAAGTTAACTTGAAAATCACTGCTGGACATTGGTGTTTACTTTCATAATAACAAATATGAGAAGTATTACATTTTATTGCCATAAACTGCACACCAACATCAAGAAGATAGGAAAAATTAATTTGATTCCATGAAAAACATCCAAGGATAAATATTTGCTTTCTTCCCAATATCTCAGCTGGTTGGAAGCTGAGCTCCCTGGAGCAGATATAAGAGCCTCTATGTTAGATTTGCTGACAGCAAACAGACTTGAAAGAATTCAAGTATAAGAAACTGAGCCTCAGACACGCTGCCTTTGGTAAATGGTAAATGGATTCTCTCCCAGCAAGCTCTGTCACTGCAGACAAGCATTCCACCATGATAACGACAAAGTAACAGAGTAGAAATTTCAATTACCAGCATCTCAACCTTAGAGACTGGATGAACATCTTCCATAAGGCTTTTCTCAGATTCTCTGAATGAATATGTGTGAGTCCAAATGACCAGTTTTTCCAGGTGAACACAGTTCATGTTAAGAATACTGAATCACAAGCACACTTTGTACACATACAATGTAAAAGTAAAAACATAAGACAATATTCTAGAACTATGCCTGGAACATAGTAGGCACCCAATAAATACTTGTTGAATAACGTTTATATAGTTAATAATATCTACTACATAATTTAGATCAAATACTAAGGCAAACAGTAGCAGTATTTCTAAATCAACTTATCTTCATCAATAAAGTTGTTTTTTTCTTGCTTTATTCCTGATGTTATACCACACCCTTATTGAGAGTCAAACTGAAAAGTCAATGGTTCTTAAGAAAGATAATTAGTCTATCATAAGTAGAAAGGATATTCTGATTAATTCTAAAAGTTATTGCCCCTCATCTTACAAACCTTCCTGAAATAAAACAACTTTGGGTTAATAAAACTGCAGGAATTTGTGAGGTGGTTAGTCTTTCATGTACCCTAAGATTTATTTTAGTTAATAAACTAAGAAAAAGATATATTGATACAGTTTAATAATAAGTTGTTTACTCTTCACATTCTGGAACCCTAAGACAGGTCCAAGCAAAACACAATTCACCTCATTGATCCCTATTGGAGCTCAGTAGGAAGGGAAATTCTTTCTGAAGCACATATTAAAGCACACTAACTTACCAATGCCTAGAAGGTCAGCAATTAATTCTGCATTACATTTTCCCTTTTTAAAGCCTCTTTTAAAAACAGGGAAATAATTTCTTAGAATCTAACAACTGTGGGTGCTTGAAATACTATATAGAATCATCAGATGGATAAAAGAAGTAGAAAATCTCTTCAGAGATCACATCTTTTCCTCTTTCAGGACACTTCTAAAAGTCTCTAAGGATACCATTCTACGAGTTCACGATCTATGACAGACTGTCAGAAAAAGTCTTCGTCAGTTTCTTTTACAGCAGTATAAGCTCTTATCTTCTATCTTCAAGGAGACATGAAGATGACATGAGTATCACCCTTTACATCATCATCTTTTAGGTTTTTTATTGGAAATCACAATGCTCAATTCTCTTTCACTTTCATTAACTCTTCCTTGATTTGCTGACATCACAAAATAACATTTTTAAAGAAACTGTAGTTTAACTGGTCTCTGCATGAAAAAGACTTTCTAAGCATAAAAAGCAATGAATCAAAAAAGAAAAGGTTAACAAGTAAACAACATAAAATTGTTTTAATTTCTATAAATCAAAAGCCATCATAAATTAAAAGAAAAGGCAACTGTAGGAGAAATGCCCCAATATGACAAGCAAGGGATAATATCCTTACTCTATAAAAAGTTCACACAAATCAGCGTCTGGCCAAGACAAGTGCCCCCTACCCCGTCCCGCATTCCCCTCCTCATCCGTACAAGAAATTGCTAGGCCCCTACAAAAAAAAAAGAGGTTACAGCTTCTTTCTCCCAGCTTTCAGAATCACTGTGCCTTTCTTCTGCCTTAGTCCTTTGCCTCCTACCCGGATGCCCTTTTTCTTCTCAGCCCTGTTAGCCAGGAGATTCAGATAAACAGCCTGATCTTGATTTCAGATTTTCCCCAAGATCCAGCCTCTGAAACACTGCTTTCTACATTGCTCTGTAACCAGTAGGCAAGTAACAACTCACCCCAGGCTCCAGGGATACCTTATCCAACTAATTGCAGCCAAAGCCCAACATACTGGCTCCTGCCTGGGCTGGGGAGGCAGAAATCAAACAATTAAACAATTAAGAAAAAAACTGAGACTCCAATATAAAAACCATCAAAGAGCTTGTGCAGGCAATCTAATAGCTAATAAGATTTTTAATGCTTTAACACATTAATAATGGAAGATGTGAGTTACAATGAGGTACTATTTTTAATCTGTGAAATTTGCGAAGATTTTTAAAAAATAATGTTAACACAGGTGTCATAAAACTGATAGCAGGATGGTAAACTGGTATACTCTTTATAAAAGTGGCAGCATGTGTGAAGAGCATTCATCTGTCCTTTGACCCTGTAATGTCATTTTTAGGAATTGATCTTCAGTAATCAAAAATCTAGTCAAAAGATTTAAGTATAAAGATATTCATCTCTACATTTTTGTACGTGAAATGTAACTATCCAACAGTAAGTAAATTGCAAATAAATTATGCTTTATCCACAGTGTGGATTATTATGGAGCCAATAAAAATGATATAGTAAGAGCTGACTATTCTATAGCACTGATTAAGGACCACTGACTGTCCTAAGCAGTTAACATGTATTCACTCATTCACTCCTCCAACAACATAAATGGAAACTGTGAGGCAGGTAGGTGCTAGTATCATCTCCATTTCACAGGTGAGAAATCGGAGGCACAGAGAAGTTACGTAATTGGTTCAAGGTTACACTGGCACAGACTCACATGCCCTTTTCTGAAATTCTAAAATCCAAAAAGCTCTGAACACCAAATTTGTGGCAAATTCATTTGTTGGCAAAACCTGACCTGAACTGAAGCAAAAGTATGTATAGTCTTTACTTACCCCACTTTGAGTGAAGTTATCTTGCTAAAGAAAACAATGCGTTTGATTACAGAGTGCTGCCCCAGACCCCACGAGAAGGGATGCAGTTTATACACCATGTTGTCTTTCTATAATCTGAAAAATTCTGAATTTTAAAGCACAGATAGCCCCACGAGTTTCATATAAGGAATTGTGGCAGAGCTGAAATTCAAATCTATGCATCTGCTTGGCTCTGGAGTCTATGCTCTTAACCACGATGGTTATTTTAAGAGCCTGTTTAATGGCATGGGAAAATGCTTATAATTAAAATATTTAAGTATTTATTAGCTACATATGATGTGTCAGACACACAGACAAAATTAAAATTGGGACAATGCTACTAAGGACAGATAACTGGTGTCAGAAGAGCCTATACCCTAAAGGGGCTTGTCCTAGACAGACTGGTTGGTCAGTGGCAGTTTTCCTGAGGAACCATCTGATCTGAGAAGTGAAGAATGAGCAAGAGTTAACGAGAAGAGGGAAGAGCATACCTGGAAGGAGAAGAGCATATGCAAAGCCCCTGCAGTAGGAGGGAAAACGGAGACAAAGGACTCAGAGTCAGTGTAACTGGAACACAGAGAACCAAGAGAGCCTAGTGTAAGATAAGACTATAGAGGAGGTAGATGCTACAGGACCTTATAGGTGGAGTAACCATTTGCCCCAGTTTGCCTGAGGGACAGTCCCAGTGTAAATAATAGCACTCTCTTTTACTCTCAAAGGTATCTTGGTCTATATGATAAAATATATGGCCATCCAATTTATCGGCCACATTAAAGAGTTGTACTTTTATCCTAAGAGCAATAAGAAATCCTGATGGATTTTAAGCGGCAGGGGGGCAGAAGAAGGGTATCGTAATGAAATTTTAATTTTCAAAAGATTAATCTTGCTACAGGGCAAAGAATAGACAAGAATACTGAAAGGACAGGGTGAATACCTTTAGACCAGTTTGGAGGCTACAACAGGAGACCAGGCAAGAGACAATGGCAGCTTGGTCTAGGGTGACAGTGGTAGAGACAGAAAGAAGTGGATGGAATTGAGTTTGGTTTGAATATAAACAGACCTTGATGATGATTTGCACATGGAAAGAGAGTCGAAGACTTCTGGCTTGCAAACTAAATGGTGTTATGATTCACTAGAGATTTACATGAGCTAGAAATTTAAATATGTGAGGCATCTGCATAGCAGCTGTAATTTGAAGCGGGGGAGCCTGGAAGAGTGTCTAAAACAAGAAAAGTTTAGGTTCAAAACTTGCTGATGCTTCTTTCCATTGGCAGAGCCCTCTTCCGATGCATGACCCTATTTTCTGGTTGAATATTGGAGCTGTTTGGTGGTTAGACAAAAGAGAAGGTCCCCCTTGCCTGGTGATACGGGACAGGGGGAATCAAACCACGTGCAGCATGTAAACACCCGTTACAACTAAACCCCAAGTGCTTGATATTTACTGTTCACAACGCAGTCTCACATACAGGCTCCTTGGAGCCCACAACACTTTGTGAGAAAATGTGGTCTGCATTTACGGATGAGGAAACTGAGGTAGAGCGCTTAAATTACCTGTCTACACAGAGGCTGCTCTTATGCCATACTATCTCCTCAAATGTGCCATCCACTGTGTGCAAGCAACTACACTAAGTGCTGTAAGAACTACCAAATAATGAGGTCCTACTAGGTGCCAGGCTCCAGGAGATTAAAAAGAGAAAGAGAAAGGAAAAAAAAAAACAACGCAACTTCAGAACTTTTAAGGATGTGTTACACTTACCCTAGAGTAAATTCGCTTTAAATTTCAAAAAGGTTCACGTCCCAAGCTGGGGTTGAGGTGAGAAGGTGGAGATGAAACGGGACAGCCAGGGACCACCCCAAACACCGACCCAGGGGGAAATGAGGTCCCAACGTCTGGGCCCCGGGAAACACTAGGAAGGGACGGCGGGGGCCACCAGCCGACTGAGCGGCGGAGGCCCAGCTGCCCGTTTGCCAGCGCGTTGCCACAGCAACGGCCAGGTCGGCTTTAGCCCGGGGCCTCCCGCCCACTTCCGCGGGGTCCGCCCTGCACCGCAACGCCAGGGGGCCACTCACCCGGGCCGTCGAGCGGGCTGGCTCCCAACTGGCGCGCACACTCCGCGCTGGTGGTCGCCAAGTCCGGAATTCCGCACCTGAAGAAACTTTTCGGCCGGCGGGGCAGCCGCAGGGAGGTGGACGGGGGCCGCGTCGGGACAAAGCGCGTCGGCTTGGCGCGAAGCCCTTCTCCCCGCGGCGGGGCTGGCGAGGAGGGTGCTCCCAGGTGCGTTTGGAGGCGTTCCCGCGAGCAGCTCCTCTTAGCGATGGACCTGAGAAGCCTGTCTCGGGGACAGAGAAGCAGACACATGTTACACTTTATAACAGTGATATCACAGTGCTGAGGTGATGTCCAGGCTAATATTCTCGCTCAGGGCTCGAGGCCTTGTGGTCCAGCCGGTTGGAGCTGGGGCTGTAAGCCTCGCACTGCAGTGGGTTCCGAGCTGGCCTAAAAGTCAGGGAAATGAATACCAGTGCTGGGGGGACAGACCCCGGAGTGCAGGGTGTTTGTCCCCACGGAGGCGCTGAGAAGGCTCTTGAGAGATCAAATGACAATTACCAGGAATATGTTTTAGCCACAGAGCTCTGTGGAACCATCTGAATGCGTGCCCCCCTGCAATAGAGGCTAGAAATGCGGGCTCCAGCTGTATGCTAATGTATTTCTGACCTGAACTAGGAATGGCTTCTGTGGACACGGGTCTTGTTCTCTAGCAGCTGCCGCGGGGGTGGGGGGACGAGGGGTGGGCTCAACTCTCCAGATACTAGCCTAATTATTCAGGCAGATGTCCTCTAAAATTTATTTGATTAATAGCCAAGAACTTGGTACAGCAGGTCGATTCATTTTATTGCTTAGAGGTAGAAGTCCACCTTTGGCAACGGGTTCCTCCCGTCAGCTTCATCTGAAAACTCATAATGGCCGTGGTAAGCAACCGGTAACTTCAGTTTTGCAAATTTTCCGAACACAAAAATAATCCCCACCATGTCCTGTACTCTAGAACTTTGGGGTATTGGCCAGACTTTGTTCTGAAGAAGTACAGAACTGTTGTCTAACAAGGGTCTGGAATAGCCTGCAAGAATTTTCTGTCTCTGTCCCCGAACCCTGCCTCTATCCAAGCATGAGTGTTAGTGCCACAATGTCCAACAAAAGAAGATAAAACTCTACCATCTGCTTCACTGAGCTGTGAAGTGTGTGGATCTGCCTTTAGTCAGCAGCTGTGTAGTCTTACACTCCACAGCCTTACCAAGAAATAACTTTGAACTGTCCACTTTCTCATGGCTGTGAAAAGCCTGGTGGAGAGAAACTACAGTTACGGAGAATTGTTTGAAAGGCATGCAGATGACCCCCTCCTCTACATAGTCTCTGGGTCAAGTGAGTTCCAAACCTGCTACATATCAGAGACATCCGGGGAGTTCTGTTTGTTTTGCTTTGTGTTTAAATACAGATTCACAGGACACGCTTCCAGAAATTCTGATTAAGTAAATCTCATGAAACCATTTTTAAAAGATCTTCATATGAGCTTGATACAAAGCTAGATTGGGAACCACTGGGCTATGTTTTATCCTGAATTAAGCCAGACCATCAAAAAGCTGTTTGTACCACTTTTTCTTCACCCTTACAAAATTGTCTCTACCAAGTCATGCTTTACCCTTATGCCATCTGCTTATATTGAGATGCTATTAAAAAAAGATACGCATGACACCTCTGAATTTACTGGAGGGATTATTTTAAGAATGATGTTTATTACATCCCAGTAGCAGAATCCTACCATATTGCCCAGCCCAGGGTTTTTCAAGTTTTTTGGACGATAATCCACCAAAAGAAATATGTTTTACATTATCACCCAGTACACAGGTACCTACGCATTTAATAACTAAAACAAGTTTTATAAAATATTACCCATTCCACATGCATTTTATCGCTTTTTAATGCTGGTTTCCACCCGTTAAATGATTTATTGACCTCTAGATGAGTTGCAAGTTGCATTTTAAAATCAGCAGTATAGGGACATCCCTGGCGGTCTAGCGGTTAAGACCTCACCTTCCAGTGCAGGGGGTGCGGGTTTGCTCCCTGGTCGGGGAGATAAGATCCCACATGCCTTGCGGCCAAAAAAACCCAAAACATAAAACAGAAGCAATATTGTAACAAAGTCAATAAAGACTTTAAAAATGGTCCACATCAAAAAAAATCTAAAAAATTAAAATACAAAAATAAAATCAGCAGTATAGCCAGATATCTTTTTCTGGAAACTAGCCCTGATCCTCAGACAAACCAGGCCACCTGTCCACAGTCTATTGCTCCAACAGCAGTACCAGAGCCAACCCAATCACGTCTTTCTCCCAGGAATTTGGAATTAGGACTGAGAGATTTTACTTTTTCTAAATTTAGGTAGCTAACATAGAAACATAGAATGCTGTAATATTGAAAGTCAGAAGCTATCCACAGACATGCCTTCCCATAATGTGGCCTGGAGAAATGCAGAAAACCAAGTTGCAAGAAAAATGTGAAAAGAACAGGAAGTGTGAAAGAGATTCACAAAGAGGAGAGAAGAGACCAAAAGAGTTGTGACAGCTTTCCATCCCTGATCATTTTATTTCTTGAAATGAGCTGCATTCCTGCCTTTGAATTCCATGTAATATTCCAAATCTTTATAATAAGATGCACTCTTTTGCTTAAGCTAGTTCAAATGGCTGAGTTTCTGTTATTGCAACCAAGATGAATCTAATTATATTGGTTTTATATGGCTTTTGTAACAAATTACCACATACTTGGTGATTAAACAATGTAAGTGTATTATCTGGCAGTTCTATAAGTCAGAAGTCTGACACAGGACTCACTGGACTAAAATCAGTGTCAGCAGGGACTTGTTCTTTTCTGGAGGCTCTAGGGGAGAATCTGTTTCCTTGCCTTTTCCAGTTTCTAGAGGTTACCTACATCCCTTGGGTTCATGGCCCTTTTCCTCCATCTTCAAAGGCAGCAATATTGCATCTTTCTGACTGTGCTTCTGAAGTTACTTCTCCCTCTGATTCTAGCTAGGAAGGTTCTTAGCTTTTAAGGACCCAAATGATTAGATTGGGTCCACCCAGAAATTCCAGAATAATCTCCCCATCCCAAGGTCCTTAGCTTAATCACCTCTGCAAAGTGCTTTTCGCACGGAAAGTAACATTCACAGCTTCCAGGAATTAGGACGTGGACATCTAGGGGGAAGGTGGGGGTGGATGCGCACTAACATATGATCACTCTGTGCCTTAATGTATTTCAATCCTGAGTGCCAGGGAAAAGAATCTTTTTCTCCTTGAAAAACTGATTTCCTTATAAAGAAAGCAAACCATGAAATTGATCACTTTTCCCTTTTCACCTTCGCTTCTAGGAAGACAGGAACCAAATTTGCAGCTCAACATTAGTAATTTTGTCAAACTCTACTGCTTGCATATCAGTGTTACAACTTTCTTCTGTTCTCTCTCTCTTCCATTTTCCCACATTTCTACCTTTTTTTTTTTCATTGTATTGACTGTATTATTTTAAGCTGCTTCAGATATTTTGACTTGTTGTTTCCTCTGCCTATAAGTCTCTGCCCCCATACCTCCACAAGGCTGGTCCCTTTTAATCATCTATATCTCAGCTCACACGCCACCTCCTCAGAGAAGCCTTCCCTGATCCCCCTATCTAAAGTAGTCCCTCCCACAGTCTATCACATTACTTTACTTTGTTGTCCTAGAGCACTGAACACCATCTAAGACCATCTGATTTATTTTCTTTCTTCCCTCACTGGAAGTTAAGCTTCAAGACAGTAGGGACTCAGCCTCTTTGTTTATTGCTTGCTCCCAGTACCTGGAACAGTGGCTGGCAGTTAGTAGCTATTTAATAAAAAACCATGGCATTAGTAAATGAAAGAATGAATAAAGGAAGCGCAGGAAGAAGGAAAGAAGAGACTTTGTAGAACATGTTGATATATAGATGGATAGATAAATAGGTAAATAGGATGACAGATAGACAAATATTCATTTCTAAGGTGCAAATGTCACCAATATTTATAGGGAAGAATCAGAGAAACTACACAAGGAAGTAAAACATAACTCCCTACAATATGTTCATAGAGCTACTGGGTTTTCTTGGGGAACCCTTTATGTAAATGCCTTAGACAGAAAGTTTCTTGAAGTTTTCCAGTGGCTCAAGGCAGCTATGTTAAATATCCCGGCTGGTTACCATGTCTGAAGTCATCAGTTCTCAGTGAGGTGATGGATTGCAACACCATGACCCCTAACAACAACAAACTGTTGACACTGCCAAGGGAGCTCAGTCTATTCCAGGGGTCATTACTGCACAGCAATCGGCTCTCATCCTAGTCCAGTAATTATCAAAGTCACCACTGCCAACAAGTGTTATATGCTGTTTACTTAAACACTCTATGGTAACATCATTGTTACAATGCAATATCAAATTGCTTGACATTTAAGAAGAGAGATCAGAATCCAAGTTTGTCAATGTAACAAAACATAGAAGCAATTAGTATAGTTTGTTCCAGGGTTTGTTGACCCTGTTAGTAAAAATACCAGTCTTGGAGGGAAGAGATGGACTTCAGTTTTCGTAAGTCAAGAAGCAGTTGATTTACACATTAATTACAAAAGACTCTATATCACAAAAACATCACTCCATAATTTTTCTGTTCTATAAGATAAATTATGATATTTTAAAATCATTATGTGTTATATTAAGATTTCTTAAATTGGGGGACATGTCTTTGAAAAGTGTGTAATGCAAAATGTAACTTTATCCTAATGATAGCTCTTTGATTATTGGTAGGCTCTACCACTTTTCTCTTCTTTCCACTTTTCTCTTCTCCTACCTTGACAAAAGTAAAACTGTACCTTATCCCCACAGCTCAAAAGGAAATAAACATTTAGCAATTAACTCAGTTTTTCTGATCAACTGTGGATGTCTGACACAGCCCCCTTGTCAGATAAAACTAATAGAGTTCAGGTTAGTGCAAGCCAAAACTAAATTAATGGTTCATAGAGTGGAAGACTTGATATTGTTTAGATGGAAATACTCCCCACATTGATCTACAAATTCAATGCAATCCTTACCTAAATTTCAGCTGCCTTTTTTGTAGAAATTCACCATCTGATCCTAAAATTCATATGGAGATGCAAGAAACTCAGAGGAGGCAAAACAATCTTAAAAAGAAGAACAAAGTTGGAGGACTCACACTTCCGGATTTCAAAACTTACTACAAAGCTTTAGTAATCAAGACTGTCATATTGGCATAAGGATAGACATATAAAACAACAGAATAGAAATGAGAGTCCAGAAATAAATCCATGCATCATTGAACAACTGACAAGGGTGCCATGGCAATTCAATGGGTGACAGGATAATCGTCAACAAATGATGCTAGGAAAACTGCAAGAGAGTATATTTGAACCTGTACCTCACACCATATACAAAAGTTAACTCAAAATGGATCAAAGACCTAAACATAGGAGCTAAAACAATAAAACTCTTAGAAAAAACACAGTTATAAATCTTCAAGGGCTTCCCTGGTGGCGCAGCGGTTGAGAGTCTGCCTGCCGATGCGGGGGACACGGGTTCGAGCCCTGGTCTGGGAGGATCCCACATGCCGCAGAGCAACTAGGCCCGTGAGCCACAATTACTGAGCCTGCGCGTCTGGAGCCTGTGCTCCGCAACAAGAGAGGCCACGATAGTGAGAGGCCCACACACCGCGATGAAGAGTGGCCCCCGCTTGCTGCAACTAGAGAAAGCCCTCGCACAGAAACGAAGACCCAACACAGCCAAAAATAAATATAAATAAATAAAAATTAAAAAAAAAAAATCTTCAAGACGGATTAGGCAATGGTTTCTTAGATATGGCATCTAAAGCAAAAGCAACCAAAGAAAAAATAGATAAATTGGACTTCATCAAACTAAAACTTGTGCTTCAAAAGACTATCAAGAAAATAAAAGACACCCACAAAATGGGAGAAAAATATGTGCAAGTCTTACAAGTGACAAGAGTCTAGTATCTAAAATATATTAAGAATTCCTATAACTCAACAGTAAAAAAACAAATAACTCAATGTAAAAGTGGGCAAAGAATTTGAAGACATTTTTCCAAAGTAGATATACATAAAGCCAATAAGCACATAAAAAGATGTTCAATATCATTTGTCATTGGGGAAATGCAAATCAAAACCATAATGGGATACCACTTAATACCCACTAGGATGGCTAGAATCAAAAAGACAGACAATAATATATGCTGGTGATGATGTGGAAAAATTGGAACCTTCATACATTACTGGTGGGAATATAAAATGTATAGCTGCTTTGGAAAATAGTCTGGCAGTTTATTAAACAATTAAGCATAGGGTTTCCCTTGTGGCGCAGTGGTTAAGAATCCGCCTGCCAATGCAGGGGACATGGGTTCGAGCCCTGGTCCGGGAAGACCCCACATGCTGCAGAGCAACTAAGCCCGTGTGCCACAACTACTGAGCCTACGCTCCAGAGCCCATGCGCCACAACTCCTGAAGCCCGGGGCCTGGAGCCCGTGCTCTGCAACAAGAGACGCCACTGCAAAGAGAAGCCCGCGCACCACAACGAAGAGTAGCCCCCACTCACCGCAGCTAGAAAAAGCCCGCGCACAGCAGCAAAGACCCAACGCAGCCAAAAATAAATAAATAAAATAAATAATAATAAAATTAAAAAAAAATTAAGCATAGAGTTATCATATGACCAGTACCCAAGAGAATTGAAATTACATGTCCACACAAAAAACTTACAAATGTTCATAGAAGCATTATTCATAATAGCCAAAAGTGGAAACAACCCAAAATGGCCATTAAATGATGAATAGATAAACAATAAATCGTATATCCATACAATGGAATTGTATTTGGCTACAAACAGGAATGAAGTACTGATACATGCTACAACATGGATAAACCTTGAAAACATTATTATGCTAACTGAAAGAAGCCAGATGCAAAAAGCCATATCTTGTATGATTCCATTTATATGAAATGTCCCAAATAGGCAAGTCTGTATAGAGAAAAAGTAAATTAGTGGTTGCCAGGAACTGGGAAGAGGGAATGGGGAGAGACTGTTAACAGGTATAGAATTTCTTTTGGAGGTGATAAAAATGTTCTAAAATTAGACAGTGGTGATGGTTGAACAACCTTGTGAATATACTAAAAACCATTAAATTGTACACTTTTAAAAAGTGAATATTAGGTATATGAATTATGTCTCAAAGAGTAAAGTAAAAACAACTAAATAATACTTTATATTTCATGGATTCTAAAACCCACGTATTTTTCACTTTTTAAACTTCTTTGAAATTGGGTTGCATAATTGATTACATATTACTATTGCTGTCAGCCAGGTAGCAGTCCTGACATGTGTAAAAGTCTCCCTGAAGGACCAAGAAAGTGCCAGCATCTTGGTGTCTTAGTTTTCACAAAATACAGGTGATATTCACTCACCTAATATCATCAACTCTGTTCCAGGCACTGTCCCAAATGCTTTCTGTATTTTAACTTATTCAATCCTCACAACAGCTCCATGAGCTAAGTACTGTTATTATCCTTATTTTACAGACAAAGAAACAAAAGTACAGTGATTTGTCCAAGATCACACAGCTGGTACGTGTGAGTCCCATCCAGGCTGTTCTGGTCCAGAGTCTGTGCTCCTAACCATTAGGCTTCACTGCCTCACTTACCTGTGAGTGCAAGACAGCCATTACTGTCAACGGTCTTCAAGGTTTCCTACCAAAGTTGGCCAAAAGAGTAATGAAAGCTAATAATGAGTCTTGCAATGGTTCAGGGATTAAAAACACCATTCATTTGGAAGTTTGACTGGTTCATTCAAACATCTTTTGGCTATGTCTAAGGGAGTTCACAGCCCGGAACTTCATTTACAGAGCTCAGATAAGAGGGAGTAACCACTTCCTGCTTGACTTACAAGGTGAGTAAAGGGAGCTGGAGCTTTAGTCCAGACCCTCCTCATTTCTCCCAGCTGACTGCAGAGACTGACCTCCTTCTCCTATGAGCCTGACTGGGTAAGGGACAGGGCAGACCAGGTCCCAGCATGGGGATGGAGGGATGAAGTCTCTTTTACTCATGCGTGAAGAGTGTGGAGCCAGAGGAAACACCACCAGAAGCCATCTCAGGAAGAAGTGCAGGATCAAACCTGAGGCAAATATTCCACCTCCCTATTACCTGACATCCAACCTTGCTGATTTAATGCAAAGTCAATCGTTGGAAGATTGGAAGGACTCCTGAGGATTCAAGGGTGTATAGCATTCCAGGCTCAGGAAAGAAGATGGATTGTATCACTTCCAAGAAACTACAGGCAGAAGGAAAGGATAGCTAAGCCCTCCCTGTCCCCATTCTGCCAAGGCTCTTGCCACACCCACCCCAGCTGAGCCCCTTGGATACCAGATGCCTCTTTAAGATGACTGGGGAAACCTAGCCGAAGCCAGATTGCTTCCAAAAAGCTGACCCCACAGACACCCTCAGTTCCTGGAGGCCAGAGTGACGATGGAGACTAAACTCAGAGCCCTTCACTGCCTGTCTACATCCCCTTACAGAGGCTAGCAGTAGCATTTTCCAGCCATGAGGTAATTTTACCTCCTCCAGCTTAGGCCTCTGCCTCAGAGTCCAGAAGCCAAACACAATCCTTTCAGTAGAGAAAAGACGGAAGCAAAGAGGACAGCAGAAGACACACCCAAATAAGGCAGGGTACCAGCTCTGAACTGTTGCATAATGGAAAGAGGAACGGGTGGGCAGAGGAGGTGCCTGGAATCACCATCCTTTAATTCATTTCTTTCTCTTCTTAAATTTTCATTTGGTAACAATTTCAAACTTACAGAAAAGTTGTGAAAATAAAAATAGTAGAAAGAATACCCATATACCCTCTAAACCCAGATTCACCTATTAACATTTTATCCCATTTGCTTTATTTGTATCCTGTATATATTTTTCTAATTTTTTCTAATTAGATATTTTTCTAATTAAATATATAAATATATTGAAAAATACAATATAGATAAATTATATTAAAATATATTTTTACATATTTAAATTATAAAAAAAATATTTTTTGCACCATTTGAAGGTAAGTTACATACACTATGGCCTTTTACTCCTAAATACTCCAGTGCATATTTCCTAAAAAAAAGGGTAATTTATTATATAACCACAGCACAGTTATCAACTGTAGTGTAGTTAGCATTGATACAATACTGTAATCTACTATCCATATTCCAGTTTTGTCAGTTGACCCAATGATGTCCTTTAAGCATTTCCCCCCTTCCACTACAGGACCCAGTTTAGTCCTGGATATTGCATTTAGTTGTCATGTGTCTTTAGCCTTTTTTAATGTGGAACATTTTCATAGCTTTTCTTTGTCATTAGTGACATAGACATTTTTCTAAAATCCAGCCCCCTACCCCTGACTTTAACATAACATTCCTCATTTTGGGTTTGTCTGATGTTTCTCCATAATTAGGTTCAGAGTATGCATTCTAGGCTGCGATATTGGATGGGTGATGTTGTGTCCTTCTCAGGGTATCACTTCCGGATGCACAGTGTGTCCACCTGTCCCTCACTGGTGACGTTATTTTGATCAGTCAAGGAGTTGTCTTATTTCTCCACTGTTTAATTACTGTGTATTTTTTTGTCCCTCACAACTAATGAGCCGTCGGTAGAGAGGCAATTTAAGGCTGTGCAAATATCCCGCTCCTTATCAAAATGTCTCCCTAGCACTTTCCTGACTTTGCCAGAGCTAAATGAGCACCGCCGGCGCCACCTACGGGGCTTCTGGCACACTGCAACAAAGGGAATGGGCTGTGGATCCTCCCTCACTCCTGCCACTTCTGGTGCCCAGGAGCTATTTTGGCCTTAGACATTTTGAAAGAAGAGCTTTTTGAGACTTAAGTCACAAGGCTTGAGTTCTAGCTCTGACATCGCCACCAACTCATGAGGAAACTGGGACAAGTCCTTCCCCTTCTCAAGACTTCAGTGTTCCCAGTAAAATGGGAGGTTGGATGACAAAGACCTGATTTCATTCATTCATTCAACAAATATTTGTTGAGCAACTACAGGCACTGTTCTAGGGTCTGGGCAAGATTTCTGCTTTCAGGGAGCTTACACCATATGAGGGGTGACCTAGACAATGTACAAGAAAACAAATTAAGGAAATAGATAAATACACATAGTAGTAACTGCTATGCTGACAATAAAACAAGATTGTGAGAGCGAGTGCCTGGGGTCCACTTTAGATTGGGTAGTTAGGAAAAACTCTCGGAAGAGGAGTTTTGGCTAAGACATAAAAGATGATATTTGAAATATACCATGATAAAAGTTTAAAAATACATATAAAAGTATTTGTATAAAAGCAGTACAGCATTTTAACACCAAAGTTTGGGAAAAAGACAGAAAAATTATGCATAATGCTACCACCCTAATATATTTTAGGATAATAACATTTTATATATTTGTATCTTTTTTCTTTTATTTTACATATAATTCTGTTTTGCTTTTTTCAATTTAGCATCATCTAATTATTTTCCATGTTGTTATTCTAGATGCAAACATTGCATGCCTCATATTCCATTTGTTAAAATTATTTGCCCTTTTCCCTCCCAAGAACAGTGTAATAAACATCCATGTCCCCTTCATCTAGATTTACCAGTTAACTTTTTGCCACATCTGTTTTACTTCTAATAATGTAATATGTAGTTTTTCTACCCCTGAGAGTTAGTTGCAGACATCATGATCCTTTGTCCCTAAACACTTTAGCATGTACCACCTAAAAACAAGGCCTTTTTCCTCTGTAACCACAGATCAAAGTATCGCTCTCAGGAAGCTTAATATTAATACAAGTTATCAGCCCATATTAAAATTTCCCCACTTGTCCCAATAATGTCCTTTCAAATGAGCTCGATAATTATTTTAACTGATATCTCTGCTTTCTGAAATACTTGAGAGGTTTCTCAAGCCAGAAGAAGTTTAGAATTTCTTTCTCCCTTTATGTATCTTCTGACTCTGTTGGATTCCTAATTCAAACAAAGACTTTCAGAGTCTTTGTCTCAGTTCAAGTATGCCTATAGACTCTTTAAATATCATTTTAAATTATAACATATTAATTATTTAACCATCTTCTATAGGCTTTTCATTGTTTCTAATATTCTACTGTTACAAATCTTGATCACACCTAAAAAGTAACATAAAAATTAAAGATAATATAAAGTAATAACACTAAAAATAATAAATCCTAATATCATCAAATATCCTGAGTTTTCATCTATTCCCAATCGTCTCATAATATTCTTTAAACCAGGATGCAAATAAGTTCCATACTTTGCAATTGTTTTATATGCTTTTTTAAGTCTCTTTAGTCTGTAGGTTCCCCCCCCCCCATCTCTTTTTTTTTTTCCTTGCAATACATTTGTTGAAGAAACCAGGTCATTTGTTCTGTCATTGCTCACAGACTGGATTTTACTGATTGTATCCTTGTGATGTCATTTTAAATGTTCCTCTGTTCTTTGTTTTTCCTCTCAATTGGGAACTACATCTGTAAATTGGTAGTTAAATCTAGAGACTTGATTAGCTTCAGATTCTATTTATTTGGAAACACTTCATAGATGATGTTGTGTATCAGGATACATGTAATGTCCGGATGTCTCTGTGATATGGGTAACCTTGGATGGTCACTGCCTAGATCCATTCATTCATTGGGGGTTGAAAAATGGTGATATTCCAGTTTACCAACCCTTCCATTATTAGCTAGAAAACTTCTGAAAGAGATACTTCCCCTTGCAAACAAAGAAGAACAAAGAGCATTGCTCACCACCCAGCTGGACAAGGATTAAGCTATCAGCCACAGCAGGCACTGACTGACATGCACCCTGAGAGGAATTCAGGATGAAAAACAGGATGAGGAACTCTGTGCTTTGGAAAAACAGGGCCTACCTAGATAGTCAGGTCAAAATGAATGACAAATATTCATTACAGTGTCCTTGACCCCCACAATGGCTAGAAACCATTGGGCAGAGAGGAGCACTAAGGTTAGGTAACTGGGGGATATCACTATATAAAGGATATTCCTAAAGTGTTTAGCGTCCAGAAGTGGTGGGCATTCTTAAGATGCTTTTCCCCCTAACTCTCCTTCAGACTCGCTGCCTGTATTTTAAAGAACAGGATGTGTTCGTGCAATAAGCAGCAGAGAGCTGAGTTCTTCCCTAGAGAGAAAGCTCCCCAGTCTACTCTTCCTCACCTTGTGTCTTAATGATGTTGGAGTCTGAGGGTGAGAAGACCATGAAGCATGTTCAACCATCTCCACTCAAAAAACACTCCAGGACACAATTACTGGTAAAGAAAAGTGCTATCTTTTAATTTGTTCTAGAATGTGTAGGTCCTATTAAGATCAGTGACACTTCCCCTTATCATGTTCCTCCCTCATGCCCCCAACCACTTTGGATCCAACGTCCACTTCTAGAAAAGGCCTAGGAGGAACTCACCCTACACAGCCAATAAAGGGGTGCAGTTTGAGGAATGGGTATATGGCTCCAGAAGCAGCACCAGCTACTAAAGACTTTCCTCAAAGCAGCTCATTTTGGCCTGTGAGTCCCTTTGCCCTGCCTTGGTCAGGACTCCCTAGCTGTGAACTGCTCACTGCTCCAGTGTTCCCTTGCTCCCTGTGTGGCCTGAGCTTTAGAATTAGAATCACCATTACCATCTTTAG
This sequence comes from Balaenoptera acutorostrata, assembly GCF_949987535.1. NCBI lineage: Eukaryota > Metazoa > Chordata > Mammalia > Artiodactyla > Balaenopteridae > Balaenoptera > Balaenoptera acutorostrata. Next base: position 48,464,053 of record NC_080072.1, on the reverse strand, counting down.
AGCTGGAGAGCCTCTGAGAGAGCACTGTTTTCACCATCCTTCCTCCCCACAACTTTATAGATGGGGAAACTGTACCCAAGGTCACACAGTTCACAACTGGCAGAGCCAAAATTTTGGTGTTTAGCATCTCAAATCAGATATCTTTCTACCATACCCTCCTGCCTCCAAGAAAACAACCGGCATCTGCTTCTAGCTCCAGGAACAACTGGAGCAAGCAGGTGGTGGTGACCAGAACAGACGGGAAAACCCAGCTAAAGGGGCCAGGCTGACCCCAGCTGAACCCCAAGCAAGTGATGAATCACAGCACTGCCCAGTTTCCCTCCGTCAGAATGTTATCAGTGGCAGACACCCACCCCCGCCCCCGCCAGGATTCTCCTCCTGGCTAGCAGAACCGAACCATGCATGGAAACATGCTTACCATGATTCCAAGACCTTACCGACTAAGGCAGGCTCTAACTGGTATGAGGATCCTGGTGAAGAGCTGCCCACCAGCTGGGTAATCCAGCCTACCAAGTTTCTTCTTGGTAAGATCCAGTCCACATTCTTGGGCTGATTTATATGGGGCCTCTTAGCAAACATGGCTAAAATCTGTCTCTGTGCTGCAATGGGAGAGACAGACAGAGACAATCACAGATGGTGTCCTCCCAGCAGAGCTCATACACATGCTTGGCATGAGGAGAACTGAGTCCAGGAGAAGAAATGAACTCAGAGAGAACAGGCAGACACAGAGGGCAGGGAGCAGGAGCAGCTGTGCTTCCTCCTGACTATCCTACCCCTAAAGAGGAGAGACCACAGAAAGCTACAGATGTGTCCCCCTGTCAATATTTCAAGGAAGGCTCAGCCTGTGTGGCTGAAAGGTAAGAGGATAATCCAGAGAATTGTGCTGTCATGAAAGCCAAGTGAAGAGGGTTTTTCAAACAGGAAGTGGCAGATGATGTGAAATGCTGTAGAGAGTTCAAGACAGTTGAGGATCGAAAGGTATTCGCTTGATTTGGCAACTGGGTGGTCACTGGTGACCTTTATGAAAATCTATAGAGGATTGGAAAGTGATGAAGAAGAAATCAATGGATTTTTTTAAAGAAACTTGGCTATTGAGGAAAAAACTGTAAGTGCGACAGACTCTAAGAAATTTTGTTTTAATCTTGGGGAGAACTTTGTTTGTTTGTAAGCTATGTGGAGGTAATCAATGGAGAGGGAGGTTGAAGACTCTGGAAAATGGGAGCAGTGGGATATGCAATGGAGCAAAGTCTTGGAAGACATATAGCAGGATTCAAGAATAGAGCACCAAATAGGAGCAACTGGAAAGGAGCTGAGGAGGGATACAGACACAGAGGGATGGGAGGGGGAGAGGAGCACACGGACAGGAAAGTTTTTGCTTTAGGGCCTCTCTTCTGTGAAGTAGGCAATGAGGCCAGTCATTTGCTGACAGCAAAGATGAAGGGCATGGATAGAAAGCAGAGTAGTAACAAGTCAAAGACACACCAATCAGTACTGAGAGCCCAACTGAGACTGTCAACTCTGAATTTTTCATGCTTAGGGGCCCAGAGAGAGGGAGCAAAAAATAGGTTGATGCAGAAAATGGAGAATGGTTGATAGTTTCAGCAAAAGTTGGAGGAGATGAGGAAGTTCAGGATGCTGACAAAACCGTCAGTGTGTCATGGCCCATGGGTTTAGGCTCAGGAGAGGAAGAAGTCCAGGAGAAAGCTGAAAGACTGGAAGAACAGAAAGCTAAGGTCTTGGAACTGGGCTAAAGGAGTAGGCAATTTATTTAACAGCAGTGTTGGAGTGGGAGAAGAGGAAGCATAGGGGATGGTAATCCAAAAGGAACAAAGTCTCAGTTCAGGAGTTCAGAAGAGAAGACTATAGGTGACACCATGGAGTGAGAGAGAAAGCAGAGCAGAGCCCAGGAACAAACAAGAAGAGGTCTAGGTCTTAGAGGCAAGGCAAAGACCTGTTGCCAGAAATGGGTACAGAGAGCCAGAGTCCGCCAGGGTTGATGGTAGGGTCTTCTGTGGAGCAGAGCCTGCAGAGGATCTCGTGGCTGCTGCTAGGGAGGGGGTACCTGCAAAGACAGGCAGGGTGTGTAGCTGGCAATCGCTGGAAGTTAGGCAAGGCCAACCTATCCATTTCTAGAAGAGTGCACTAAAATCTCCTTTGCATCAACCGAAGCCACTCCATTCTTCTGTTTCTCAGTATACCCAAGAAACCCAATTTCTCTTCTAGGACTGCATTCTATACCGTAAGAATCCAGAACTCATTGTATTTCCATTTCCTGACTTTGTCAATGACCAAAGGACTTAACTGACTCCAAAATGGGGCCATTATGGGAATAAGTCAAAAACAGGATTAGCTCAAATGTTAGCAAAGAGCCAGTGAAGTCAGTCACTCAGCTAGTAGCCTTTTGTTCAACTTCTGAAACATCATGTTGTTTTCTGCATGCAAAAACAAAACAAAACCATCAGTTAAAACACTGGTGCTAGGTACATAGGAAAAGCCAGGGAGAGGGCACTGTTGTGGGGTAACCAACGTAGGGATGGTGGGCCAGGGCCTCGCACCCTTGGAGGAAAGGACACCCTACCTCCCACCCCTCCCCCACTGCTCAGGTGCCTAAAGGGAGCTTCTCAGCATGCAGGGTCTCTGCAGTGGGAAGGGAATATGTGACTCTCTACCACATTACTAAGGTCCACTGGCCCAGCAGGCTACACCCAAGCTGGGAACTTCACTGATAAAAGTGAAGCCAAGCACCTAACTAGGTATTTTGCTTCATATTTGTGGTTTCTAGCTGGTCTTGGGGAAAGATGTCAATTGGGTTTGAGCCTGTCATAGCCCTCACCCAGCTGCCCAACACAAAACACTGGTGAAGCTCATTCAGAGAAGGTGTGAAGGTGGGCCACACAAAGGAAAGATGACCAAGAGGAGGAATTAATGAGGTAATTACAGAGAGAACCTTGCCAAGCCAACTAAACAGAGAAAAAGATTTGAAAATTGAAAGGGAAGTGGTCAGAGCCCAAACCATAAAGTCAGGTGAGCTCCAAAGAGTAGAGGGTTACATGCAAAGATTGCCTGGCTACTGGATTACTCAAGACTTAGTTACCCCAAACTAGAAAATAGGATTATGGAAGTTCATCTGCTTAGGAGAGCTTGGCATGTGCTGGTGAAAGAATGGCAAGTCAGTGGGCACAGTCTGCTTTGAAGTGAATATGCTCTCTCAGCCTGGGTGGAAAAGAAACGAGCAGTCCCATCACTCACAAGGAGAGAAGAAATGTTTTCTCTGATCAAAATTATCCCATTAACAAGGGCCCTACAAATAAGAACTTCCTTAAACTGCATCTCTTAGCAAAAGTAAAGCCATGACCTACAGCCCCCTTGAAATTAGCTAAGCCATGACAGGACCAGGGAGAGCTGTCCCCAGGCCAAGCCAACATCAGCAATAGGTTCCTTCTCAACCAAGCCCTTGCTCGTGAGGCGGCCTGACCCCCAGCATCTGCCTATGCCTTTTCCTCCCAAACACCTTGCACAGACCACAACAATCCACCCGAGATGCAGCCTGGAGCTCCGCTCCTGTGCCTGTGACCTCCAGAACACTTCTCTCTGCATTCTAGGAGAAATAAAGTCCTGAAGTTACTTCAGGGTCACCAAAGGACACCAAAGAGGCTTCTCGCCTCTCAGTTTTCCGCTTTTCCACCCCAGATAGAACTTCCACGAATGCTTAGGTCTGGCTCCTGCTGGTCCCTCTGGCCTTCTCCAACCTCCAACAAAAAAAGGGCTGCCAGCAGAGTCTTGGCTTTTTCTGGGCTGTGGACAGCCTGAGGGCAGGCGAGTCAGAGGACTCACTTCTGATCTTTGGTTCTGTGAAGTGGAGAAGTTGAGAACTAGGATCTCTAAGCAGGAGGAGAGACCCAGCAGAGTGAGCTGGTTGTGGGTCATTCTCCTTGGCCTGGAACCTCTGTATGTGAAGCAGACAGCAGCTTCCTCATAGTTTTCCCAAGCAGAACTCAGGGTCTGGACCTCTGAATGGACATAACGAAGGGGTGGCCACCAACAATCACTTCTAAGAAGCAGGTTCTGACACCAAAGTAGTGGCACAGATGGCACGCTCTGAAGTTAGCATCTTCTTAAGCCTGCCAGTGAACTCTGAGCCTAAAGATGTAAGTGGTCTCTGCACAGCCACCCAGCCCCATCAAGAATGCCATACTATCCAGAGCTTCACAGAGGCCACCTAAGTCAGCATCAGGAAAGGGGGCACGAAAAACAAATACCCTGAAAACCGTTAGAACCCGAATAGGCACCAGTTGAGACCTATGGCCTCTAGAAGCCTCATTGCCCTGTCCAGGGCAGGTGCCTCTGTCCGAGCAGGCCAAACAAAGGCAAACAGTGACAGTCTTTGGCTGTGCTGGGCCAGGGATCACAGGCCTGCCATATGTCAGAACCTCTCTCCCTTCTTTTACCCTCTTCTGGGCCCAGGAGGAGTTCAGATATATACATTGCTCCTGAGCCCTGCACACTGAAAGGTGAGAAATGTCTGCCTTCCTCAGCAGAAAGAATTCACCAAGGAAGTTTGGTCCTCCCAAGCCTAACTGGGCTTGGTCTTGTCAAGTGGACCCTACACATCTGATGGTTCTGGTAACAGGGAACACCCCCCTCTTTGCTGTTTATTCTCTGTAGTGGATGCACTATGGCTCCAAAATAAATGCTGTAAGATGCAAACGGCAAAGAAGGGCACTATGAGCTCAACAAGACTTGTCTCACATCCACAATCCAAAGAGAATGAGCTGAAAGGTGGGGAGGAGTGGTCAACAGGATGGGGCACCAGCCGCCAGAGTACTTGGTCTCCTTCCAGCCCTCACACCTGGGAGATGCTGTTGGCCAGGCGGAACGACACTCTTTTTGCTCTTTCATTCTCCTGAAAGAAGAAAAAAATATTTGGAATCAGAATGGCCCAGTGTAGGGTTTATCAACGTGAAAAGGCCAACTGTCCAGACTGGGATTCCCCAGAGCCAAAGTGTTTTATTCCACCCCAGGAATGCAACAGCAAAACGCACTGAAGCCACTGAACACCGTGTGCCAAGTGCTGCAAACAACCGGGGATGGCTAGTCAGACCCTGGCACACAGTGGGCAGGCAATACATTTCAGCGGAATTAAATAGCACCGAATTGATGTTTCAGGTCTGCACAGGTGAGACCAGACAAAAGGTCAGATTAGATGTCTTTCCTGCAAGCAAAACCTCTCCTTCCTTCTCTACACCAAGGGGCTGAAAAGACTCTCCCTTTCTCCCAAACCCAAGTTGAGATCAGGCACTGAGACCAGGTCCTTCTCTTCTTACGGGCGTCACAGTGTGGAGTAACCCGCACTGAGCTGGGAGTCAGGAGGCCTGGTCCTGCTGCTAATTTTCTGGGTGACCCTGGGCAGGTACACCCATGTCTCAGGGCTCCGAGCCTCAGTGGCCCTTGGAGCTGATGAGCCCTGCACTGCCTTGCCTTTGTCTTAGGCTAAGGGGTTGCAAGTGAGGGCTCATTGTCACCACTCTCTTGTGCCACCTGAGCAGCTTCACTTCCGGTTACTCTGTACATGCTGCGTGGGTGCCCCCTGCCAGCCCAATCACCCACCCACCTGCCTGCCAGCTGGCAGCACCTCCTTACCATATGTCGCCGCCGCCTCTTGGGTTGGATGCCCTCCTGCATGTAGTGGGGCCATGGAAAGCCCTGGGGAGTGGAATTCCCACTCTCACTAGACTCCTCCTCAGAGTCTGAGTCCTCCTGCCTTGGCTGAGCAAACCGTTTCTCCGGGTAGATCTCCTTCAACCAGCCCTCAAAGAACACCTCCAGGCAGCGGCCTGCCTCTGCAACCTCGGAGTCGGGCTGAAGGGGGAGGAGAGCAGTGAGGGTCTGGCCCCCTTCCACCAGCCCATCTCTTCGAGGCCCCTCAAGAGCTATACAGAGAGCGCAAAGCCTGGCTGGGTCTCCTGGATGTCTGGAACTTTACATTTTCTCCTCAGGGCCCAGGATAACCGGTTTAGTATCAGCTCTTAAAGCAGACGTGACCCTGACAGTTACCCACAGATGGCCAGTCTCTAGCAGCCCCCATATTCCTCCTGAGTCCATGCTGAGGCCCAAATGTGGGAAAGAGCTTATAAACATTCACTACGGTAGGCCCCAGGAGGCCTGCTCCCAGTTCCTCATGGCAGCCCAGGCCCAAACCAGACACTTCTGCCCAGCCATGACAGTCTTGGGGTCACTGGAAATAGGGGAGAGGGAAAACAGGGAAGACATACATAATTGAACTTAGCACAGTTCCAGAACATGAGGCGGACGTCTGATACCACCTCCTCTGGGGTGGTGTAGTGAGCTGGGTCCTTCTTTTGCAGCTTCCTCCGGATGATCGACAGGTCCATGGGTCTCTTGATAATCTGGTAGTAATGCCGGGCCTTGTGGGAGGAGAGAAGAGGAAGCAAATAGGAAGAGAGAAGTAGAGGAAAGAGCAAAGGATAAGAAGGAGAGAGAGAGAATGAGTTGGAATGGAAATAATAGAACATAAGACAAAGGCAGCAAGAAGAAACGTGTGGAGGGAAAAGACAAAGAGAAAGGGAAAAGGAGGAGTGGTTTACATGTCAAGTCAGGTCTGACGCAGCAGCAGCTGTTGGCTGGGGGGCTGTAGTGGCCATGGCCCCCGGGTCCCCTACGCCATGCACAAATTACTCCTGCTTCCAGTGGCCATGCTCTGAGCCCACCCTGGGCACCGCCACGATCTGCTCCAGGCCCAGGGCGCTCTGAGCAGAAAGTCCAGTAGCCGGCAGAAGCAGTGAGGCTTTCCTTACCAGCGGGCTGACAGGCTCGTGGAAGGGCAGGCTGAGGCTGTTGCAGCACAAGGACAGTACCAGCTTCTCACACTTCTGCAGAAAGCAGAGTTGGCAACCGTGTTACTTTGTTCTGGCCCCACCTCAGTAAGGACTAACGATAGTGACCCTGATGGCTCTGTCCCACAGGGTATGAGTCACTATACTAAGGCACAGTTCAGCCGCCCAGGCCAGAGGGAAACAGCTGGCAGAAGAAAAATCATAGTCAACCCCCATAGGCATAGCCCAAAAGAGAGGGATCCAGAGAGGCCTCTCACCCCCTCAGAAAAGACTCACCCCCATGGGCACAGGCAGGCTGCCCCAGAGACCCCTCCCTACCTTCTGGTCACACGCGCTCAGGCCAGGAGGGGCCCGCACTCCAGGCTGGTTATAGCGGGCATTCTCGCAGTCGTACTCCATCTCAGGCTGGGTCAGGCTGCGGCACAAGGTACACACCCAATCTCCCCTGCAGAGGCAAGTGAGGCCAAGTTAGCCCTCAGCACATTGCCCAGAGCCCCCTCCCTTGTCCCACTACCCCAAGACAAGCTTGGGGGGTGGTGACATGAGAAACTGAGTCCCTAGCCCTGCCCTGTAGAGAATGGCTTCCTAGCCACAAGCTTGAAAGAAATTTAGTAACTCAGGATTTAGTGAATCCAGAAAACTAGGAGTTAGCAAGGGTCTGGGAGAGGGGTATAGGGACAAATCTGGACAGGAGGAAGCTGGGAACAGAGGAGGAAGGGAAGCATCCACCTGTCTGTGTGCAGAAGACACACAGCTATAGCGCCACGAAATCACAGACCTGTAATTTATGCAGGCCCAGAGAGGGGAGGAAGTCCACCTGAGGGAGCTCTGTGGGCCTGGCCTGGAATAATCTCCCTTGGAAGATCACCATGCTATCCTGGCCAGGGCCTGGGGTTGGCGTGACTCACCCTGGGAAGCTGAGCAAGGCTGGCAAGTGGCAGGAAAGGTGGTACACTTTGGGGCAGCGGTCACAGCACAGCAACTCTCCCCCGTTGAGGCACACAGCACAGAAATCCTCGTTCTCTATTGGTACTGGGGGCCCCTTCTTGGCTCCAGGGGTTCGAGGAATGAGCCTGTGTTCTTCAGGAGATGCACTCTCCACTTCTGGTGGCCGCTGCCCAGCCAGAGATGTGACAGTGACCTTTCTTCCCCCCAGGTTTGGGGCCTGGATGGCATCAGACAGGTGGTTCTGGCTGACCTTGGGGAAGAAGTGAGTCTGAGCAGTCAGAGCACGGCACCAAGTGGTGGAGGGAGGGAGAGGAAAGATGACAAGCCCTGGGCACCGACTTACTCCAGGACCCCAAGACAGCCAAGCCCCAGGAACACTAGGACAGCTCACTCCTAGTGCGCATCTCACGGACTACTTGTAGCAGGGTACAAGGTCTGGCCAAGCTACAGCCCCATTCAGAGACTCAGAACAACGCCAGAGCCAGAATTCTCCCAGTAGCAGAGAGGAAAGAGAGGCTCCTAGGCTGGGCCAAGGTTCAAGGAGAAGGCAGAGAAAAGTGGTACCTTAATGGACATGCTGGAGGACTCAGCACCACATTCAATGATCAGCAGGAAGCTCCCATCCTGCTCATTCTTCTGTGGCTTCAGCTTGAACACAGGCATCTCTCCTGAGGAGGCAGCACAGATCTTGAGCCGCTCCAGTCGCACATAGGGAATCTTGGGCTCACTACTGAAGGGTCTAGGGCAAGAACGACATCCCTGGGTCTCGGTGGGAGCCTCCTCTGGCCCCAACCTCTAAGTCAGGCTCATCCATGATCCCACAACTGAATTGCTGCTCAAGATCTCCTCAGTCCAACCCTCTACAGGCCCCTATTCCACCCTGCTACCAGCTCTGCCTGGCCAGGTCCTGCCAGCCCCTGGGAGCCCTTTGATCAAAGAAGGGGGGGTCCCTGAAGAGGCAGGACTGCGCACAGACTGCATGCCTCACGGCGCAGGAGCCAGGACATCCTCCCACAACCATCCCAGACGCCCAACCACACACCCGACTCCAGGGTCTGGGGGTTGAAGAAGACAGTTGCAGGCAAACTTCTGCTTCTAGTTAAGTCATCAAGGATGCTCACTTCCTGTGCCAACCTCCCAGGACATGAGGTTGGAGGGTGAGAGAGGGAGGGTGGGCCCAGCGTCTGTTACCTGATGCTCTGGTTCCCTTTTGTACCCAGGCCTAGGGTTCCTTGTTCAAAATTCTCACACTCTAAGGCAAAAGACAAACAAATACACTTATGATAACACACCCTGTCACCCACACCTTCTACTCATATCTGCTACTCATACTTTGGCCACACACCTGTCACACCATTGTTACCAACATTGTAAGCACTCATAGTGGTGACAATCCTACCATATCTCCCCCTCCTGAGGGGGGAAGAAGGCCACTTTCTTTTAAAAAGATAAACAAAGGTAACACTCAGAGGCTGCCTGGGGGTGAGGGTTTGGTCAGGTGCCAAGGGTCCAGCTTCTCACCCTCAAAATGAGCTCAGAAATCACTTGTTCCCCATACATGCACTGGTGTCACCTGCTCTTAGGAGTCATTCTGTCCAACCCCTGCCTTTTCAGCCAAGTGCTGGGATTTCAGCACAGCCTGAGAATCCAGCTCACCCTCCAGGGGCAAGAGGCTCCTAGGAACCCTCCCCTGAGAAGTGCAGTCTGTGTAGATGGGCAGGGAGCAGTGAGGGGAAAGAGGAGGACACTAGCATTTACTGAGCGCCCACTCAGCACCAGACACTGTCCTGAGCACTTTCTATGGGCAAGCAGGGTTCAAAAATTTAATTGCTTAAAATTCGGGGTTACATTATTGTGTAGTTAAGAAGAACCAGTGTGAGGAAAAAAAGAGAAAGATTGTGTCATTTTCATCTATTAAATATGTAGGAAATAGACTGATCATTACACACTAAACATTTATGAATCATACACTGATATAAGAAGGCCCCCAATGCTCACTAGGCAGTTGCTAACTTCCCAACTCCCTCACTTTCTCCAAAAGGAAGGAGCCTTAGCCTAGCCGCATTTGAGAAGGGGTGTGGGTAGCTGAGAAGAGAATCAGAGCCAACCTCCACCAGTCCAAATTCCCTTTACTATGAGGCACAAATCCACATTAATGCCAGGTGCAAGGCAAATTCTTGTTACTACAGAGTAAGTCATCAAGTGATTTCACTGTAGTTATTTGTCCCAATAGACTATGAAGTAGCTATGATTAGCCCCATTTACAGAGAAAGAAACTAACTCAGAAAGGTTAGGTATCTTGCCCAGGTTCAAACATAAAGAGATAGAGCAGGTCTGCTAACTTAGATCTATCACACTCCAAAGTCAGACATGCTCTTTCCCCTAAAATATTTTGCCAAGGCTAGCCCTTCTGGGATGTGCTCTTCCTGTTTCCCCCTACCTATAACCCAGACCCCCGAAATTTTGCATGGGGAATTTTACAAGGAGGCTAATTTCTGGCCATGCCTAGATCAGTCATGGCCACAGTGAGGGAAACAGAACAGGCATCAGTAAGTCAGTTCTGGGGGGAGAAGTGAATTTAGCCCGAGAGAAACACTGCTCCCTCAGGCTCAGAGAAGCTCTGCTGACCTCTTTCTCACGGCAGTGCTGAGACCATCTGCTCAAGTGTGTGGTCAGCACGAAAGGCAGGCTGCTGAGTCTCACCTTCTGGGCTCTGGTACTGCTGCAGGGCCACGGATTTGTTGACCACTGGGACCAGTGCAGGTTTTTTCACAGAGAGGTTAATTGGCTCCTCCAGTTCTGAGGGGATAGCCAAATCCTTGGAAGTGTCCGGACCAGGGGCTGCGGGGCCTTGTCCCAGAGAGTCAGTGAAGCAGGTAGAATCCTCATTTTCCATCTTTCAAAAGTGAAAGGCCAACAAGAATCAAAGAAATCAGACGTTTTTCCTGTCGGTGGTCACAGAGCTGTTAAGCTAAGGCCAGAATAAGGCCTTCAGGGGCTACCCTTTTGCCCAGCGACAAGCAGAGGAAGTTGAATGGCATTTCCCCAAGACCTACCTTACACAGGGCATTCCCCAGGGAGGGGTCAGCCCCATCCCCCGGGCACAGGCTCCCTGAAGTTCGGCCAGAGCCAGGACTGCAGCTGGATCCGGTTTCCGACTGCATGTTAGAAGCCGGAGGCACGCTCTGCAGAGGACAAGTTGCCAGGCTTGGTACAGTGTGGGTGGGACCAGACATCAGGTTGGGCCCAGTCTGAGAGTGATCACTTGCCAGGCTTGTGATGGCCTGGGAGGGATCACTCGTCAGGTTGGGCATGGAGTGGGGTGTGCCACGCACAAGGCTGGGCATGGTCGGCAGGTGACTGGCTGTCAGGCTGGGCATAGCCTGGTTCTGACCGCCCACCAGGCTGGACACGGTTGGTGGGGGGCCACTCAGCAGGCTTGGTACCACCTGGGGTGGGGCAGCTGTCAGGCTGCTCGCACTCTGGATCTGTGGCTCTAAGGTCCTCGCCAGCCTGGTGGACGACAGTTCCATCTCCAGTGTGTTGGAAAAGCCCATGACGCTCACAGAAGTGGAGTGCTGCAGGAGCAAAGACAGGGGACAGTCAGGCTGTTAGCTAGGAATGGTGGGAGGGAGAGGACACATGCAGCCCACAAGAGTTCCATGCTCAGATTTCACTCTGCCTCAGAGTCTGGTAGCTGCAGGGAACTCAGACAGCACATGAAGTCCTATTTCCATTCCCCTACACCAAGGAGGCTGGTGGGCTATGACACAGAGAGGCAGGCACGGCTGAGGATATTGGTGTGCATGCATGTGTGCATGTGTGTATGTGTGTGTGAGAGGGAGAGAGAGACAGACTGACAGACAAAGAGAGGGAGAGAGAGAGGGACAGCCTACCACCTGACCTGAGGGTGGTACACACTCACACACACACACACACAATCAGCCACATCCCTCACCCCCTTTCCAGTACCTAAGCAAATGGTCAGACTGTAGGACTATCCTCCCACTTCACATTCCCCTCTGACTACAGCACTAGTGGCCTCTCTTCCCTTCTGGGGGTCCTACAGGATAGTTTCTGCTACATAAAAATGGGAGGAAGTTCAGAAGGCTCAAACCCTGATCTGCTGCAGACATTCTCTGGGATAATGCCAAGGCTTGGGGAGCCCCAGTCAGTCCTGGGTAACCTGGGTCAAACTCCAGAGCCTTCTCACAGCCTTGTTCAGATCAACTCCAGCACCACCAGCATCAGATTGAAGACTTTGATCAAGAGATGTGAAGGTCTTTTCTAGCCCTGCTATACCTGCCAAAGACATTCTAATCCAGGGGCAGAGAACATCAGAGCAGCTAAATCTTAATATGGACAATCTAGACAATCATTGGATGAGGCAATAATATTCCAACCCCCATAATTCCTTTCTCATTTCTAACTGCTTGGTGACCTAGGCAGAAGAGACTTAAAAGCTTGATAAAAAGAAGTTAAAGACATAGATACTGCACTGAATCCATTTCAGTTTTTCAGGTTGGAGAGAGATTTGATGGAAGGGAGACGGTGGGAAGACTGGTTCTAAATGCAACCTTCAGGAATTTATAAGTTTGATATCCTTGCCTTTTTTTTAAGACAAAAGATATAATAATTTGACATCTTTTGAAAATCGAAGCGGAAACAAGGAGTAAATATCTCTAAGTTTCCAAAATCAGTGTCATATACCTGTCATTCTTTTTCCCATGAATAAGACATTCAGATTTCCACAGGAAAAGAAATACTTCAAATACCCTCTCAAGTTTCCATATTAAGTTAGTAAAGCTAATTAACAGGGAAGAAAAGACTCCTCACCTCAGTGAATGTCACCCTAGTCACCCAGTTCTTCAAGCTGAATCCCAGGAGGAAGACATCAGTGGAGCATCCTTCCTCCCTCACCCAAGCTGACACCAGACCTCATCAATTCCACCCCTTAAACATCTCTCAGATATTCCCACTATTCCTCTCTGCTGCTGGTGTCCTAGCCTGGGTTACACATTCATATTTTCCCAGACTACAGTAGTGGTCTCCTCAGTGGAGAGTTTCAAAACACAAATCTGACCACATCAGTCCTCTGCATAAAACTGTACTGCGCTCCACTGAGAAGATGCTCAACAAGGCTCCTAAGGCCTTGATGCCCTCTTCCCTGTCCTGCCTTGCAGCCACAGTCCATACAACAGCTCTCTCCTCATTCTCTGAACTCCAGCCACTCCGACAATTTTTCAGTTCCTGAAACATGCCAGCCTCTCTCTTCAGACAGACTGCTTCTTCTGCATGGAACATTCTCCTAGCCCTGCCCCTGTTCCACTTACCTTCTGAATTCAGCTCACCTGTGAATTTTCGCTCTAACCCAGACCAGCTCCCCCCTTTTATGCTCTCATAACTCCTGGACCTTATTCTCATAGCACAATCTGTGATACCATTTGGTTAATATCTACTTCTCCTACTAAACTGTAAACTCCATTAGAGTGTGGATTTTGTCTGTTTTGCTTATCCACTGTATTTCTAGACGCAAGAGCAGTGCTTGGCTGAATAAATGAATTAATGAGCTATTCACAATTTTTTTAAAACAACAACAATGCATGACTGTTTATGCCACAAATTGTAAGCCAAATGAATAGCAGCTTAGTTATACTAACAACTAAGTCTATGAGTTTCTCTAAAATAATGCCTATTTTTAAAATAATTAATTAATTAATTAATTAATTTTTGGCTGCATTGGGTCTTCGTCGCTGCGTGTGGGCTTTCTCTTGTTGCGGCAAGTGGGGGCTACTCTTCGTTGCGGTGCATGGGCCTCTCATTGCGGTGGCTTCTCTTGTTGCGGAGCACGGGCTCTAGGCACGTGGGCTTCAGTAGTTGTGGCTCACGGGCTCTAGAACACAGGCTCAGTAGTTGTAGCGCACAGAGTCAGCTGCTCCGCGGCATGTGTGGTCCTCTGGGACCAGGGCTGGAACCTGTGTCCCCTGCATCGGCAGGCGGACTCCCAACCACTGCGCCACCAGGGAAGTACCTGCCTATTTTTATATAGCTAAAATTTATTGAGAATTTATTATACACAAGGCAACTTGCTAAGTGTTTTACATATATTTCCTCACTTAATCCTCACAGCAAACATTAAAAGGTTGTGAAGGTTAAAAGAAATAATCCATGTAAACATTTAGAGCAATGTCTGGCAGTAGGTACTCAATAAATCCCAGCTGCTGTTGCTGCTATTATTGTTATTGTTATTTTTGTCATAGCCCTAATTTTACACCTGAGAAAAAATGAAGCTCAGAAAGGCATCTGAAGTTTTTTATGTTATTGAAAACATAATTTTATAAATCTTCATTTCTCTTTGTTTGTGTTCATGAACTTGCATCCAGGGACCTTACTAAAGTCACTTTGGGATTTTCTGTGCATACAAATCATGTCTCCTATGACTACTGAGTTTTATTTCTCCCTTTGCTTACATTTGTTTTTCTTGCCTTACTCCACTAGCTAAGACCTCCAGTATGAGGTTGAATAGAAGTAGTGACAGTAGGCATCCTACTCTCATTCCTAATCTCAGGGGGATCCTTTCACTATTCACCACTAAGTATGATATTTGACATAGGATTTTTATAGATTTAGAATCCAGATCTCTGGCACCAAAGCCACACTCTTCATTCTGGCCTGCTTGCCTCTGCCCTTCTCTGTGCTCACCCCCTTCCCTGATCTCTCCCACATTCTGTTCTTCCATCTCTTTGTCCTTCCTTCACCTGCTCTTTGTCTCTCTTGACCTTTTCTCTCTTCTTCTCCTCTTTTTCTTTCTTCTCTTCTCTTTTTCTTCTCCCTCCAACACTTTTCCCTTATTATTTGTTTAACTACTTTAGTAAAGCTTATATTTTCTATTCTTAATTTTCAGTTTTAAAAGTAGATGAGCTAAATACCCTTTATTTCTCCAAAGAAAAGTTTGCTTTTTATATGTTTCTTGGTATTTCAATGGTCTTCAATAAAAAGCCTTCAATTTGCTGTATAGTCTAAATCCCAAGATAAAAAAGGTGAGGAAAAAGAGCAATGGGGGGGGGGGGAATGCTCAAACCAAATGGGATAAAGTAGGCATAGAGCCCAGCTTAAGGGACTGAGGCCAGAGGCCAAGGGCTATCTCAAACATGCCCTGGCCTGCATCCCTTGGCATCCTCTTGTTGTCCTGGTAATGCACTAACATAGCTCTCTAATGTTCTGTATTTCCTTATCTTTGGATAAGAATAACCAATGATCATTGCATTCCCTTTTGTAATATATGACTGTCTAATCCTTTGAGCTGGACTCTTTCACCCTTTCCCTATTTTACATGTATATTTAATGCAGTCATCTCATCTACATAGATGACTCTCAGAGAGGTCCTTGGTGCCAAGCATTAAGAGCACCAAAATCCCTCTGGGACCATTCAGGGTAATAATGGTCATGTGCTGTATGTCACAAGATATGCACAAGATTAAATCCCCAAACACAAAACTTTCCAGATTAGGGGTAGAGATTACATTTGTATGATACCGACTCCCCTTTCCTGATCACTTATTGCACATCATTAAATGTGAGTTAGTATAATGATAGAGAAGAGAAAGAGAGCGCATGCAGATTGAGCCATGGAAGAATTGTGGAAACTCTGTTGCAGCTTATTTTGAGCTGGGCCTGCTGGACCTGCTCCCACAACACCTAGCAGACAGCATGAGGTCAGTAAGATGTCCTAAGATACTGAAGAGTAGACTGGTCTCTTTCCTGTCCATATCTACAGCCAACCTCAAGGAGGCCAAGGCTATCAGTAAGTGGTGCAAAGCTCTGGTAACAGTAACAAGAACCTGGGAAACATCTATAGGGAAATTCTGAGAAGGGACTCAGAGAGAGTACTATGAGGAAGCCGGCCCCAGTCCCATATCTATAGGCTATGCAAATACAGTGGCATTTCTGGAACCTATTATGCTGTGTGTTAGTTATTTTTGATACTTCATCTGGCTCTCTGGAGTGAAGAGCTACAAAATACTAAAACAAAAGGTCCTTATTTCATGTACAGGAAGAAAGAGAGGAGTTGAGACCCTCCATCCTACCCTGTTACAAGGTGAGTAGGGGTAAGGGGAGGGCCAACTTTCAGGGCCAGGAAAGCAGGCTGAGTCTCTAGGGCCTGGAAGGAAGGAAAGGTCTTCTTGAGAACATACTAGGATTGGAGAAGGACTTGGGAATGTGACCAAGTTGTCTGACATTTGGTGCCTCACACACAGGAGGAGCTCATATGTCAATGGAGATGATGCCACCTGCCCTCTCCAACACCCAGGATTGTTCAGAGGTCAAATGAGAGAAGGTGAAAGGGTATGGCCAGCTGGAAAGTCTGTATAGGGCAATCACTGACACCGCCAAGCTTAACTGGCACCTTGACTTCATCTTCACATATAAAACCTTCAGATTTCATGAGGGAAAATAAGTATTTTGAGGTTTCCAAGTAAAAATAAACTATTTTCTAGTTCAGGGAGGAAGAAAAGTCAAAAATGCAAAAAACATACTCTGGTAATCAGCTCAGGTCATCTTTGACGTATGAAGGGAGCTCCCTCTTACCTCCACGACCTAGTGTCTCCTTACTTGCCCCTAATTTTCTCTCCTCCCAAATTGTATGTCCCTGTGCCTTTGTTCTCCTTGTCTCTTATCTCTTTATCTCTGTCTCTTTATCTGTTTGCCACCTGCCTGACCCGTGACATGTCTGAATTGTATGACCTTCAACCTCTTCTCCTAGTCACCTATGTAGTCCTTTACCCATCTAATCCTGTTGATCTGTGCTCTGTTACCTGCTGCCTTTCCTCTCCCCATTCCCACCACCCAGATCTTTTGCTGGAGTTCAATGTGCCTATATTGCCATTCCAATGATTGCCACAAGATGTTGTCAAAATTCAGAGAAAACATTGTTCTTTCATTTTAACAGGAAGGGAAACTGAGACACAGAGTGATTACCCAAATTTTCCAAGCTTATAAAGGAATCCAAGACTGGGCCCAGCCTTAGAAATCTACTGGCTGGTTTTGATTTTGTGCCATTAGGTAGAAAGCTAGTGCCCTAGTATGATGTGATTAAGAAGTCAGTAAACAGACACTTGGTGCACATACCCTGAGTTTAATACAAATTTCAGGTTGTTACAGCAAGATAATATTGCTGGGGATAAAGTAGCACAGATAGGGTGGTGTTCCACAGAAGTCAATTTTCCAGATATCTGAAACATACCTCTTTCGATAACGAAATGCAGTTAGCTTTAAAATATTATTTTGAAGGGGAGTATTTCTAAAATGCTTTGCACACTACCCTTACTAAACAGAGCACATGATGCCTAACGAGACCATTTCTTCGTGATGTAAAAGAACTTTGATGGGGGCTTCCCTGGTGGCGCAGTGGTTGAGAATCTGCCTGCCAATGCAGGGGACACGGGTTCGAGCTCTGGTCTGGGAAGATCCCACATGAGGCGGAGCAACTGGGCCAGTGAGCCACAATTACTAAGCCTGCGCGTCTGGAGCCTGTGCTCCGCAACAAGAGAGGCCGCAATAGTGAGAGGCCCGCGCACCGCGATGAAGAGTGGTCCCCACTTGCCGCAACTAGAGAAAGCCCTTGCACAGAAACGAAGACCCAACATAGCCATAAATAAATAAATGAATAAATAAATAAATAAATAAATAAATATTGCTGGGGTGTTCTGTAGTTCATTGGTGCTTTAGGGAACTTCTAGGAATGTAGGGCTTAGCTTGTCCTTTCAGTGAATGACTTCACATCATGGCACATTTCCAGGTGAAGTTTCTTGTCTTCTCCCCTGTTGTTAGCTGCCATTATAGAAGTCCTGACTTCCTGCTTTTACTCTGCTTACTGCTATAATATAGGAAAACTAAAAATTTCCAAAGAAAACCATATAACTAAGCTTGCTAGATCAAGAATGCTGACTAGATCAGGCTTATAGTCTCATACAGAATATAATGAGTGAGGTTTGCGACATCTGTTCTTGCTGCTGCTCTGAAGCCTTGCCTGCTCACTACTGCTTTCAGGTTTTTGTTCTAGAAGTTAAACTTGTCAAAAACTCATCACCATGTAAATGTACAGTAGAAGAAGAGACCAATGTGCCATGTTTTGGAAACATACTGAAGGCCTTCACCCTGGCTGAAGGAAACAGAAAAGGAGACAAGGATGGAGGTAAATAGATTGGTGAATTAAATCCTTGGGATATTTGAGAATTTCAACAGCTTCAGATTAAGTAGACTGGTTTAACAGCAGCAGATCTTGACACAGCTGAATCAGATAGCTGAGGGGGGAACTAACTTTTCTTGCAAGTGGTTTCACAAGTTGATTTTTTTTTTTTTTTTTTTTTCAGGTTGTGAAAGTCCTTTTTTAATTTTTTATTTTTTATTTTTTATTTTTTATTTTTATTTATTTATTTATGGCTGTGTTGGGTCTTCGTTTCTGTGCGAGGGCTTTCTCTAGCTGTGGCAAGTGGGGGCCACTCTTCATTGCGGTGCGCGGGCCTCTCACTATCGCGGCCTCTACTTCTTGTGGAGCACAGGCTCCAGACGCGCAGGCTCAGTAGTTGTGGCTCACGGGCCTAGTTGCTCCGCGGCATGTGGGATCCTCCCAGACCAGGGCTCGAACCCGTGTCCCCTGCATTAGCAGGCAGACTCTCAACCACTGCGCCACCAGGGAAGCCCTTCACAAGTTGATTTTTAATAGGAAAGTTGCTCTTGCTGATGGTGAGTGCCCCTCCAGCTCAACAAAAAACTCTTGTATGAAGTAAGGCTACTGCTATAGATGTAACTATGTTGATATCTGCTAACTGACCAAAGTCAAATGGGAAAACAATCATGGCTGGTGAAGAGAGAAGAAATGAAGACTGCCCAGTGCCCTGATGATACAAGAAGATGGAAAAAGCAAAGAGGATCCCAGAGTCTGAGGTGGAAGGAAGAGGAAAAGAATAAGTGGATTCCAGTAAATCTGAAGTGAAAGCCAGAATGAGTAGAATCCTCAAAACCCAAATTTTGGAGACTAGGAAAATTTAGGCCAGAGGTATTTTTCCCAGGCTGGGTTAAGGAAATTTAAGGCCTAGGAACAAGAACCTGTTTTCACATGGACCAGGAGACCTAGACAAAGATCTTGGGTTTGGTCTGTGAATAAAATCAGGTTAGAATGAAGGAGACAGGCTTCCTAGAGAGTACAAAATTCAGGGAGCCAGACCTGGGGAGCGTTAGCTCTGTAGGACAGAACACATCTCTGTACAGTTCTGCACATGCTAACTGGGACACAGGCTATGCCCTAAGAAAGCCTCACCAAGCCCTGGGAACATTCTGAGAAAAGCTGCTGTCAGTGGCAGACTATGAGGAAAAGACGGTTGCTAAGGTTGAGAACCCATGACCTGGTCCGTAGCAGTGTATTTGGAGACTGTGAAGGCGGGACGCCTAGTATTCACTTATGTCAAGGTTTGGAGTATGTATTTAAGCAAATCATTTTCCATCTCTGGGCTTTAATTTCCTCCTCTAGAGGTTAATGTAAATCTCACTGAGTTTTAAGAAGCAAATCAAGAGCTCAGGCATCAAAATGCTTTGATAATGGCATAAACGCTATTCATCTGAGTCATTATCCTTGACTCTTCTGCATCACTCTTAATAATCGGGACCACAGGAGTGCCTACTACTTCTGTATCATTTGCTGAAAATACATCGAAGGCTCCTCTCAAGCCTTGAGCAGCATCTTGGTGGCCTCAGTGTCCTTTGTTGAAGATCTGGGGCCACATTATGAGCAGAAAAGAGGTCCCTCTTGCAAGTGAACTGGGGTTCAGATAGGGCTCTCTGTGATGTGTACAGCCTTGACTCCATGAGTGTTTTGAGGAAAGGAATGTGTGTATTTTTCAGCAGTTGACTAGTTAAGAAGTATGAAATGAAGCCATCGAAATGGCTTCCAGTTTCACTTGGGATTTAAAGGGGTTCTGTTCCAGAGTTGTCTTTCTTCATCATCTTTCTTCAGACTGGCTGAACCAAGATTAGGAAGCTTAGGCAAAAGCTAGTGCCAAACAAATGTCCAAGTTCATACAGAAACATCCTGCTGGAGGCAGGGAAGGTGGTGGGATAAAATGCTCCCGAGACTGCAGAGCTCAAGCTGCTAGAAAACCCATTCTAGAACTTTCACTTCTCATTTTCAGCAGCAATCTGTTTTCACCATCAGCTTATTTAGCACCAGCTCCTAGGTACTTGTGCACAGCTGCTCAGCTGTAACAAAAGTCCTCCGTGTGGTGACACAAAGCAGCTCCGAGCATGAATAGGTCGCTGTGGAACACACAGAGCAGTGCCTGGAGCCGCAGGTTCCTCTCGTCTGTGGCCTCAGATAGACTTCTGACGTCCCCTGGCACTCACAGGCCAGTACAGGCTGAGGAGTGGGCTGGGAGCTAAATGCCTTTACCAGGTAAAGATAGCCAAGACCAAACCAGCCTGGGTCCTAAGACCTCTCCCCAGCAAGGCCTCAGGCTAATTCAGAGAGTATAAAGATAGGAAAATCCAGCAGGTGAGAGGCCACATGGAGTCCTACTTCTCCCACTGCAGTGCACAGAGAGAGGCAATTTAACCTAATCATTGAACACAGGGCTGAGGCAGGAACCTGTGCTCTGGTCCTAACACTGCCAATAGTTGGCTGTGTAACTCTTAGGTGATCACTGAACCTTTCTGTGTCTCAGTTTCCACATCTTTCAAAGGGGAGTAAGAAAGTGGCTTCCTCATAGTATTGCTAGGATAAACAAAGAGATAAAATGGAATAATCCATGTAAAAACCTATGAAAAAAGTAGAAAATGCTATACAAAGTATTATCAATCAATGATAAGATGCTCAAAATGTTGTTTGGTAACCTTGACCTTCATACCCCCACCCTGCCCGATCCCAGATTCAAGGCAATGAATTCCCTCAAAAAGAAAGCCCTTTTTCTTATTTCAGGAGCTTTGTGTATAAGCAGTACCTCTCTCAGTCAAGACCCAAAGGTTCCTCTGGGCCAGGATGGCAACCTTGAGGTTCCTTTTTCTGGGAGTCCAAGCCACAAAGAAGCCTACAAAACATCTGAAAAATGTCAGGCCACTTGCCCCTCCACACCTCTGCATGAACCCAGGTTAACGGCCGGGGGCGGCTCAGAATGAGAAGTTAGAGCTCTTAGGATCTTCATTAACCCCACTGCCACCCTGCAGCCACACAGGAGGGCAGCATCCCCTCCCCTCACTGCTCAGAGCGCCCTGTGGGCCACCCACACAGGCAGCACAGACTCCATGCTTGCATGTGGCTCACCTCCTTTCCTCTGTACTGGGTGGAGGAGCAGAACCGAGACTCATTAAATAGGCAGAAGCATTTTCAGCATGGCTCCCACTACCAGTTGAGCGCTGGCAATGCCCATGCTTCCTACTGACCTCTAAAGCTAGCTGCCTTCCATTCATCCTATAATGTAACTTCCACAGGAGAACACCAACAATTCAAAACTTAACTTTTTCCTCCCCCGCAAATATGCTTTTCTTCCCATGCTCCCATCTCAGGTGAATGGCAACTCAGTGAGCTAAGACACACCTTGGACTGTCTTTCCCTCACTTCCCATTGCCAATCAGACTCCAAGTCTAAAAGCTCCTGTGATCTGATCTCTTGAAGTCCTTGCTGCCTCTTCATTCCCATCATTACCTGATTTCATTCAACTTCTCCTATTTCTCCTCTGTACTATTTTGGTCTCTCTTACTACAACTAAAGTGACCTTTCTAAAATTTAATTCAAACCATGTCCCTCCTTGCTAGAAATCCTTCATTCACGCCTCACAACCCCCAAGACTGAATCCCAACTCCAGAGCATAATTTACAAGGCCTTCCAACCACTCTGGTTTCAATCACTCCCATTCCCCAGTACATCTCATGTTCCTACCAAGCCAAATCATCTGAAACCCCCTAAGTACCCCAGGCTTTCTCTCACTTCTGGACCTTCCTACTTGCCATTCCCTTTGACTATTTATTCTAGCCTTTCCCCCATCCCTTCTTCACCAGC
This sequence comes from Balaenoptera acutorostrata, assembly GCF_949987535.1. Taxonomy (NCBI): domain Eukaryota; kingdom Metazoa; phylum Chordata; class Mammalia; order Artiodactyla; family Balaenopteridae; genus Balaenoptera; species Balaenoptera acutorostrata. The sequence goes on along the minus strand of NC_080072.1, from coordinate 48,442,204 downwards.
CTAACTTCTCCTCCTTCAAATCTCAGCTTAAAACCATGTCCTCTAGGAAGTCTGTGAACAGTCCCTTCTCCCAGAGTTAGGTGCTCCTTCTATACACCCCAATGACTATCACAGCACTTTATCATACTTTATTGTTGTTGCTTGTTTAACTATCTCTCCCACTAGAATATAAGCTCCAGTGTGAGACTCTTATTCACCAATGTGTGTCTGACACCTAGGAAAATATTTGGCATATAATAGGAGATTAACATATATTTTTTGAACATTGAGTGAACACATAAATGGGTGGATAGATGGATGGCTGGATGGATAGGTATCTACCCCAGGTGTAAGAATGTAAACCATTAAGAGCCACAAAGGACCAATTTACAGCATCTCTATGACCTCTAGGCCAGACAATTTTCAAAAGGATAGGGCAGGATGGGCATAGACAAAAAGCCATTAGTACCAGAGGCCTGCCCAGACTTCAAGGGATTTCCAAGTTAACATTTCATTTTTGCCATCTCTTACTTTTTAAAATTCTCTTCTCAAGTATCACTGAGTTAGACTGATCTAAGACATATATGGCAATGGTGCTGCTGGGAGAAACATGATGAAGGGTAGGTACACAGAACAACTAGTGGAACTGGAGGTGTATAGCCTAAGGGATGCTGCAGGACCAAGGGTGCAGGCTGGAAGGATACAGAATAGCTGAGAGAGCTTCAGGTACAGGGCTGAGTGGAAGTACCAGGAAGGTTGAGGGGACTAGACCAGAAAAGGCAATTGGATAAGTGGAACAGGGCCAAGGAACACATGGAGGGCTGATGGGAAGGCACGGCACAGCACTGAGGTTCCAGCTAGGAGGATGACCAGGGTAGGGAGGAAGGGCAGGGGTGAGAGGAGGACAGCTGAAGAGTCGTGGGATTCTGGGTTATTGCCATGAACGCTTCCACCAGCAGGTAGGTAGATGGACAGGAAGGGCTCCAACAGCTTGTCTCCAAGAGATCCCAGTGCCCCTAGATGCTCCGCTACCTCTGCAGGATATCCCTGTAGAGCACTCACCCAATAAATTCCATTAATCCAAATTCTAAGGCCAACAAACTTTGGATTGTGGGACCACATAAAACATTTTCCCCATTTTCATTCATTGCAGACAGGAGAAAGTTCAGGCTTTGGACTCTCATTTTAAATAAACGTTAGCCCTCTTATGTACTAGCTGTAGGACCCTGGATCTCAGTTTCCTTAGCTATAAAATTGGGGTGCCCACCTCACAGTACTGTTGGGAAGGTTAAGTGAAATCACCCTGTGAAGCACCATGCACAGTTCTAGGTACAGAGTGAGAGTTCAATAAGTTGGCTTTCTTTCCCTTTCTCCTTCCTCTCTAAATGAAGCTCAGTTGCTCCCATTTTTAGTGTATGTGGGTGGAAATGGGTTAGAGGAGGACCTTGCAGACTCATTAGGACAGAAGGCATGAGTCAGGGCTGTGCAACATCCAGGGATGGAACAGGGACACTCCTCCCCCCACCCAATCATCCTCATCCAGGTCCCTGGGGTCTTGACTGGCAGTGGGTCCCGTATGGTCAGCAAAAGCAGGCTCCGTTAGTACCTTTCTCACCACATTCGGAGAGGAGTGCTGGATGGCGCTGTCCAGTGGGGGAACACTGTGAGGAGTTTCTTCCCCAGATGCCTGGGGCAAGTTAGCAGCAGTATTCTTGTCAAGAGGGAGAACTGGCTTTGGGCCTTCAGATGCTGGGGACTCATCTGTAGCCTGGAGAAGAAAATAAGAACTTGGGTGGGTTTTACCGCAAAGAGTAGCAGCAGCAGCAAAGGCTAATGCCCACCCTGCACTGCCCATTGTTACCACCTACACATTGTCAACTGCTTGAAATTTTTTTAGAAAGAAAGTTAGTCTTATCTAAATTCTTCCTAATATCACAATCTTAGGATAAAACACAAACCAAGAATTATGAGCTAACTCTGTCATAGTCACCTTAGCAATCATAACAGTTTTGACTTACATTTAAAGAGTTCATGGTCCTCTATAAACCCTAGACCCTTCTCTGCCATCATAAGGATTATTCCCTATCCCCTCAAAGGAACTGAGCCTCAGAGGAAGACATTTGAAGCATGATCTGAAGCTGTCAGTGCTGAAGCATAAATGTGAGGCCTTGTATTTTGTAATAAAGTAAAAGTCTGTAGAGCTGCTTTGAAGATATAAATGTGGTTACATGTTTAAAGGAAACACCACTATGAAAAAAGTGAGAGGGGAGGAGGAAGGGGCTGGAACAGGAAGCTCTGGGAACAAAGAAAAGCAAGAGTTAGGGATGAAGATGTGGAGTGCTGCAAAAATCCCAGAGACACAAACTGCACCTCTTCAACTGTCTTTTAGCTGAGAAAAGAGAGGAGCAGCCTTCATAATCCCCCTAGGGAGAGAACAAGGCCTCCTCTGTGGCATTTCAGTCAGCAGGCCTGGATCCAAGTCTTGGCTCTACCACTCAACGATTTATGATCTCTAGGCAAACTGCTTGCCCTCTCTGACCTCCACTTCTGCACCTAGAAAAACAGATGGTAATGCCTACATAACAACATTGTTGCTAGGACAAATGACATAGTGTATATACAACATTCCTAGCTTAGCAGGCTTGGAATAAACTCTAAGTCTCTATCTGCGCAGTGTTATGAAGCGGCTGCCCACTAGCATGTAGGGCACATCCTCACTGCCCTTCCCCCCGTCTGGGATACACAAGTTACAGCAAGGCAAGTGAGGTTACAAGGTAAGAGACAGCCTCCCTTCTGCCCTGGCACTAGCTAGAATCCAGCACAGCTCAGGAAGTTCCATTCATGGACAAGGTCCCTAGTGTCACCCAGGAGGACAGGACTAAGCCAGGCCACTGGACAGTATCAAGCCCAGATCTATGTTGGGGCTAAGTACTCTGTTCTCTGGAGCTTTCCGGAGATGGGAGGTGGAGCCCAGCACAGTCTTGAATTGTGAGGGCTGAGTTCAAGGCCACCCTAAAATGAAGAAACTGTGCTCTTGTGCCACCCTGTGATTGGGAGGCTGTGTTTCCTGCACTGTCCTAGGGAGAATATGTGTTCCAGGCCACCCTGAGGCTCACCTGCACTGTGTCCTCCTGGCTCTGGGACTGGACGGGCGCCGGCTGCCTCACAATGTAGTTGATCTGCCCCACGATGGTTTGCTGAAGATGCTGAGGCGATTTGGTCTGACTCAGCTGCAGGCTGGGCTGTTGAGCCTGAAGGAGAAGCTCCAGGTCCTTCTGCATTTCCTCCAGCTCAAACTTGTGGTGCATTATGTCCACATTCTGGGAACAGGCAGGCCCAGGAGGGCTCTCGTGCTGACTGGAAGCCAGATGCTGGGATGGAGGGAGAGGTGGGGGCGGCTGCTGCTGGGGCGGAGCGGGCGGCGGCGGCGGCTGCTGCTGAAAGTGGCTGAGCTTCAGCTTCTGGTGGTGGCCCAACTGCACCTGGACAGAGGGTGTCTGAAAGGCGGGCGGGGCGTGGGCTCCTTGCTGAACATCCTGCGGGGGGACGATGCACACGGGCTGGGAAGTCAGCTGCTGCCCCAGCCGCTGGGATGTGCTCTCTTGCTCCGCAGGGGGCTGGGTTTCCAGCCAGGGTTGAAGTAGCTTTGGTGGATGAGGACGGCAGGGCAGTTCTTTTTCCCTGGGCAGCAGCGGGGAGCACTGCAGTGACCTCAGCTGTTGGGGCACCGTCTCAGAGGGCTGCCTAAAGCTGTGGGCTGGGTGTATGCTGGGTGGCGGGACCGGGCCTTTGAGGGAGGGCGAGACTGGGGAGCAATGGGAGCAGCACACAGACGAGGAACACAGTGCTGGAGACTGGAACCTGTGCGAGGGATGGCTGAGAGTCTCCTGCTGAGCCCCTGGGGACTGGTGGCTTTGATAGAAAGATGACGGTCCCTGTAAGCTTCCATAAGCAGGAGTATCTGCCGGGGACAGCTGTCCACCCTCAGTAGTTATACAGCCTAAAAATTCAGAATAGAGAGTGTTTCCAAAGGTAATCTGCAGCTGTTCCCCCTCTACTACCTCCCACTCCTGGGACCGAAGGATAGCATTCAAAAAAACTTGTACCAGACGCAGAGATTAAGAAATTCAACCCCTGATCCCCAAGACTCAATCTAGAATGCTTCCAGCAATAGGACCTATATAGACCTGCTTTTGGGGCCTGGGACACTTAGAAATTAGCTCAGCTTTTACCAGATGCTTAGTCCTGACTCTGTTTGTATCCCACTAGAGAAACCATGGGCTCCCTCAAAGAGCACCTACTTCCTTTTTAACAGAATAGCCCAAGAGAGACTCAGACCAAAAAATATCAACACTGGGGGAGAAGAAGGAGTGTGCTGGAAAGTGGCAAAGGAGATTCATCCCCAGGACAAATGAGCAAGTCTTCAAATATGGTTCTGGGGAACTGTGTGTTGGGCAAGTAGGATGGAAGAGAGTGGGGAAGCTCTAACACCAGGGTCAATGCCAGGCGCCAGTGCTGCTGACTGAGGCCCCTGGGCCCTCATGCATGAATAGATGATATCTATTGCTGTTTCAGGCTAACGGCTCCTTCAGCTCATCTGAGGCTTATTTAGGGGAAGCCCAAGTGTCTTGAGGGCAGGAGGTGTGTTTTATTCACCTTTGGTCACTTGGTGGCCAGGGTGGGGCCTGACTCAGAGCAGGTGCTCACCAAAGGTCTGTTGAATTAAATCAAAATGGTAAGGGAAGCAAAAAATAAACCTAAATATATCATTTATCACTCTGTTAAGTTCAAAACACTTTCACTGAGAATAACAGCCCAGATGAAGGTAGCAGTTGGCCATTAGTTTAACAAACCTACCATTAGGTTGTCAACACAGGCACAACTTCAAGTTGTCTACATTCTGCCTAAAGACTGAATACCAGCAAGTTATTGCAGCAGGGAAGAAAAATGCACAAGGTCATGAATTATCTGCTTATATCTCAACTCCAAAGGACACGTGTGACATTGTCTGTCTGTCTCCTCTCTGTGTCACTGAAATATCTCTGTTTGTGCCCACACACACGTGCACTGCCATACAGCATTCTGGAGAGTAGGGCCACTGTCTTGTCTCCTCTTCTAGCAATGAAAACAAGGGAACAGGGACATTCATGCAGAATAGGAAGCTCAGATTTCAACTGGTCCTGTTACAAAAGTCCGGTATTGCCATTGCTATTTAAGCTACCAACTCTCCCCACCCACACCCCAACCCTACCCTCATCACCCCCAGAAAAAGGTTTGCTGAATGACTCCATGACCACTGGCAGTCTCAGGGAGTGCTTTCTCTTGGGCATATGCTGATCTACCCAGTAAGCTAAGCAGATGGTCTATATGTGTTCTTAGCAATCATGCACAGGCCCACAGAGTAGGCCCTGGGCTCACCAAGGGAAGCCAGCTGCTTGGTCCAGAAGTTAGGCTCCCAAGTGAATCTGATACTCCAAGGGGAACCAGGGTCTGTGTTACAGTTGGTCTCCAGCAATCGCTGCATCTGAAACACAATCTGACAACAGCACCAAAGGTCATTTCTTTGGGCATCTTGTGCCTGAATGACAACACCCTCTCCCTCACTCTTTGGACAGGTTGAAGGGCCAAAGTCATGGCTGTTTAGCCTGTAGTCCTCCCCCATATGCTTGCTTATTTCCTTACACTTTAGTATCTTCATATTCCTCTGCTTTCCCCCACCCCTACTGATCCCCTTCTTCTTACTGAGGCTTATGGAAAGCCTACATTCTTATCTCTTCCAGGCCTCAAATGATTTTAATTCTCCCTCAGAATATCACTTGCCTGGCAGCCTCTCAAGAGTGTTCCTTTCATTCTACCATAATCTCACATGAAAAGCGAATGGGGGCAGACATTCTCTGAGTTCCCCATAGCTGTCCTTCCATCCACTTGTAAAACTCCATTACATCCTAGTCAACTGCCCTCTTCCTCCCTCATCCCTTTCATCTATCTCCTACCACCAACTCTCCCATTTATCTAGGACTTTGGCAAGTATCCAACTACCCTGCCAACATCTAGTTAACCAATGTCCTAATCAACATCTTGGCCTCTTACTTCCTTGATCTCTTTAATGTAAATCTTCACCTCTCTTTTCAGTTCAGTCACCATATCTAGACCATTTTCATCATCTAGAACCATTCTACCGATGAGACCTTAAACTCCAACAACCTACCCCCTGATCATAACCAGCTCTCACTCTTTCTGAGCATGCTCTTCAGCCTCACTGAACTCCCCAAGCCCTGCTCCCGCAGTCCATAGGGCCGTCCCAGCGTCCCATCATTTTCAGTAACAATGTCACTAGTGCCCTAGTTCCCTTCCCATCCCCAGTGTCTGACCTTGGGTCAATCCAGCCATCCCAAAGCCATGTTATCGGGGGTCGCTACACTGATCGTTCCCCTCAGGGGTACCCTTCAGTCCTTCTTCTTGTCACTTCCTATCTTGTCAGCTTCCTCTTCCATGGTCCTTAATGACTATCTAAAATTTTTACTTCTCCCCTCAATGTCATTTACCCAATGCCTAACCCTCTCATTATCACCTCCTACTTCACAGAGGGTGAAAAAACCCATAAAAGACAAATTCCCTCAAACTTGTATCCCTCCTATCTCCCTATCTCCAAACTTAACTACATTATATTGACACCTTCCTGTCCTCCCATCTCAGAGAAAAGGAGTGCCTCTTGTTTAAGGTCAACAAGTTCACTCTAGATCCCACTTCTTTCTGCCCTTCCAGTATGCTTCCTCTACCACACATCTCTTCTACCTTCAACCACTTCTCCCAAATAAACATGTGCAAATGTCTTCCTTACTTTAAAAAAGTATCCCAACCCTGTCTCCTTCTCAAGCTACCTTCTTATTTCCCTTCTTTTCACTTCTGTCTCTACTTCCTCACCTCCCATCCTCAGCTTCCTCATTCTAGCTTTTGACCCTTCTACTTTGCGGGAATGTCTTTCAGAAGATTACCAGGGACCTCCTGATTCCCAGATCTCAAGGCTTCGCTTCACTACTCATGCCCTTTTACCTATGTAGCAATGATAACACTGATTACTTAACATTTGAAACTCTGTTAATTTCTGTGCACCACACTCTCCTATTTCTCCTCTCACTTCTGATGCTTGCTTCTCATCTCTTTCACTCATCTTCTTCCTGTATGTGAAAATGACGGCATTTCCCTGGGCTCCAGATTTTTTCTTCTCTTCTTCCTTCACACACTCTTCCAGTATCACTGATATCCCAGTGACTCCCACATCTCTCTCTCTCTCTAACCCTTACTCTTCTTCTGACTTCCGGACCCATCTATCAAAACAGATTTGGGACAGCTCCCTTTAGATGCCCTATAGGCACCTTCGCTTCAACATATCCAAATATAAACCCCATCAACATCCTTCAAAATTCTTGCTTCTTTTCCTGGGGATCACCACCCTCCCAAGCCCAACACTTCAATGTCATCCTCAACTCCTCCTTTCCTCTTAGGCCTCATTTAAACCCAATAACTTCCTATGGAATGTTCAGTACACTGCTAGTATTAATGCCTGGATCCATGACCTAAGACAGAACTACAGAACTTCCCAGCTGAGTTGCTTGGAGGAAGGCAGGTCTATTCCAGCACCTGGGTCCTTTGCACTGTGGGGTTTGGTCAAAGATGGTTTTCACTTACTAACCCAAAGTCAGTGATTGAGGAGTGGGAGTTCTTCTTACCAGCTCTTTGCTGAAAAGGAAAGGGATGCTGGTTTTGCTGCAGACAGCCCAATTAATGAAATTCTGCACATGCTCAAACTGACGGTTGAGAACCATGATGCTCTGTAACTGCTGCTCCAGCTTCCGCTTCCTTTCATTAGTAATGCCCTGGTTACGAAGAGAGAAGACAGAGTCCCTGATCCTGTTCTTGGACTGCAGGCCACATGCCTGGGAAGTCTGGTGGTCTATGTGTATCAGTGTAAACACAGATGGAATCAGATGAAACTGCACCCCTGAGAGGAGGACATGGGCTGCTGAGGGATGGAGGGAGGGAGGGAGGGAGGGAGGGTAGGTAGATTTTATACTACAAACATGGAATGGCTAATAAATGAATGAGGAAATGAATGAATGTCTGCATCTCTTGGGCATAGCTTGTTTCATGTCTCTTTCAACGCTATAACCCTGCATAGTCCAGGAAGGCAGTTGCCTTACTGCCACAGCATTAATGGGAATTGGATCTGATTCTCTAGCCCTTAATGAGCCAACTTCCCAAAATTAGACTGGACATTTTAGGATACAGGGAGCAGCAGAGAGCTATGGAAACTACACATCTGAATTGTAGCCCAGGCACCTCTGAGCCCTGAGACAAGGTTGCTATGTGCCTGGTTTCTGCCCCAGGGAGAGAACAGAACCCATCCATCTGCTCACATATACCTCCAGCTCCTCTAGGAGCCCATTGGCCTGTTTGTTCAGCTCGTTCATCAGAACCATCTTGGCCATTTTGATCTGGTTTTCCACCTTCCTGTGCTGATGCTTCACTTCAAAAATCCTGTAAACAACAGGATGAGACAGAGCACGGTGAGCCCTTCCCCCCAGGCCTATGAGGGCCTACAGAGAGCAAACGTAAGAGCCTACAGTGTGGAGGCTGCCTCCTGAGATCAGGGCCCACCAGGTACCAAATGTAAAGAAGCAAGAACCTTCCTCCACCACCCATCCCACTCTTTGTACAACCCAGCCCACTTGATCTAAGTGGGACAATGGCCCAAAGTTCAGCGCAGTTTTCTCTAGGTAAACTGCAGGGCCACGCCCAGGTCAACCCAGTAGCTCACCAGTTCACACAGCACTAGAGGCAGGACAGAGGGAGTGAGTACAGATATGACTTCATGTAATCTGTTGTTTTATTAAAAGGGGGAATACTCCACTAAACAGCATCATGCAGTAAAAAGAGCATAGGTAGAGACAGAAAGTAGACTAATGGTTGCCAAGGGCTGGGGATGTTGCAGGGTGAATGGGGAGTGACTACTAATGTGTATGGGGTTTCTTTTTAGGGTGATACAAAGGGTCTTTCAAAAGTAGACAGTAGGGGACTTCCCTGGTGGCGCAGTGGTTAAGAATCTACCTGCCAATGCAGGGGATAAGGGTTTGAGCCCTGGCCCGGGAAGATCCCACATGCCGCGGAGCAACTAAGCCCATGCACCACAACTACTGAGCCCGTGCACCTAGAGCCTGTGCTCTGCAAAAAGAGAAGCCACCGCAGTGAGAAGCCCACACACCACAACAAAGAGTAGCCCCTGCTCCCCGCAACTAGAGAAAGCCCATGCGCAGCAATGAAGACCCAACACAGCTAAAAATAAATAAATTTATATATTTAAAAAAAAAAGTAGACAGTAATAATGGTTGTATAACTCTATCAATATGCAAAAAAAACCTCACTGAATTGTACATTTTAAAAGGGCAATTTTATGGTATATAAATTATAAATAAAGTCATTAAAGCCATTTTAAAAAGCCATTAAAAAACAAACAAACATGGGCTTTGAAGCCACATAGACCTAGCTACCAAACCCAGCTCAGTCTCTGACTAGCTGTGTGATCTCAGACAAGTCACCTAACCTCTCTGAACCTTAGGCTCCTCATCAGTAGAATGGAGATAACCCCAACTCAAAGAATTATAAGAATTGATCAAAATGATGCACGCATGATGCCCAACGCAGTGCCTGTCGTGATGATCTCAGTACATACTTATTTCTCTTTCCACAGAAAATACTGACGATTTCATGTCATGTGTAGGTTTATATGGAAAACACTGGGAAAGGGGTGATAAAGGGTAGATTGCCACTGACTTGTACCCACATGATAAGCAGCACTCTCTTCCCCAATATCTACTCTATGCCCTTGTTCTTAAGCACCTACCTTTGGCTAGTTCATGGCCACTTTCAGAAGGCATGTACTTTAGCCCAGGCTCACTGTGATCATCCTGACCTAGCTTGGCCCCATTCACCCAGTGATGACCCAAAACCCCCTTCCTGGCCTTGAGACCTCTAAGGCCAGGACATATGCCAATGTCTGCATGTCTTCCTCATAAGTACTCCATCCTAGTACTGTGACCCAGGATGAGAGGGAACAGGGCATTTCCAGGGCTGGCAAGGGGCTAGCCGATGTTACCTGTCCTCAATTTGCTTTGCAGATGTCTGTAGACTAGATTTCTTATGCGCCACCTGTGTAGTCACACTTTCCAGAAGCATCCTCTGGTTTTGCAAAACTTCTTCAAGATGTCTACACCTAGAGTAGGAGGCAGAGAAAAAGCTGAGGAGGACTGAGTCTTACCCTGAGCCTGCCAGCCAAGCGAAAATCCCCACAGTGCACTGTCTCAGCCAGGTCCACGGAGGCTGGGGTTACATGTAGTGAGTCAGAGACTCTTGGCCCTTCAGGCCTTCTCCAGAGAAAGCCCACAACAGGAACAGGGAAAAACTTCAGCCCAGGGGCTGAAGGTTGGCTTGAGCAGGGAGAGGATTTTGATGTACTGGGAGCCCAGCGCTCTCATAGGTAGAGAGTACAGAGCCCTCCCAGTTCCCCTTTGGGCAGCCAGCCGGCCCCACCTGTGTTCTTTGTGTTCCACCATGAGGCAGCTATGGCATGTGAGCACATCACAGGTCTCGCAGAATAGCTTGAGCACTTCCTGTGTGTGTAGAGGACAGTACAAGGCGAAGTCTCCAGAACCACCATTCACTCCTGCCAGAGAAGATGGAGAAAGTGGGCTTCTCTTGCTCAGGAAGCCCTCTTAGTTAAGTTCCACTGAGGAGCCCTCAGCCCTCTATGGACACAGGGAAGACACAGAGCTTGGAGGGAAGGTGGTGCAAAGTAAGAGAGGCCTCTCTCTGGGCCAGTGAGGTTCCAGGAACACAAGGAGGAAGGCAGGCTTAGACTGGCTGGATTTGCCCAGCTGTCCAGAAATAACTGGCCATCAAGCCCCAGGCATCCCACCCCCTGGTGAGCCTGAGGAAGGTGCTTGCTACCTACTGCACATGGATCTCCTGCAGAATAGTGAGTCCTCTAAAACTCAACCTAAACCTCCTCATTAACCAGGATTCTGTTATGGTGAGGCTGAAACAAGCTACCCAGCCTTGCCAGGCTCCAGACCAGATCACATGGGTCATGAACTTTGGTTCCTGTCTGACGAACGTAAAACCCTTCTCACGGTTCAAGGGCCTTGAGAAAAGACTTTCAAGAAGACTGTCACTTAAAACAGATGGTGCTGGATGGATAAATGGACAAACCCTGATCCAGGCTGTTGAATTAATCAAGTAACTAAACAGAAGTGAGGGCTGCTTGCTTGAAACAGAGGTAAAAGATAGGGAACTCAATTAGCTTCCGTGGTAATTCAAGATTATTCCTCCCTGCACCACCTCACCCACCCTCACCCACTCCCCCTCCGCCCCCCCAGCAGGGAGCGCCTAGAGTGAGCTTACATTGTGATGTGACTCTGCAGGGGACAGCTTTCCTTCAGGAAAGGCTCTGAGACCACCCCTACCCTCACCCCCAGCAGGGAAACGAGGTCAGAGAGCTATTCTCCAAAGATTCTATGGTTCGGTACAACTTAAGGGCATGTGAGCTAGTGGAGAGGGTGAGGAGTGATACCTGGAGATCCTTTCTGGGTCCGGGGAAAGAGTGGGCCCCCAGGGGCAGGGCCATGCCGGTGCTCCTCCGTGCAGGAGCTGCACAGCCAGCGGTTGCAGTAGGTACAGAGGATGTGTGCCGTCCTCTTCTCCTTGCACTCGGAGCAGTTCTAGAGGTGGAGAGTTCTGGAATTACTGACAGTATCTTCATCATTTCGGCCTGCTTTTATGAGTGGTAAATACTCTAGGGACTAGGGTCCTGCAGGGCTGTTCCTCCACTATTTTGGAGTGCAGTCAATTTTGGAGAGCTGCCTGGGAGTGACATGCAGGGGCGTGTGAAGGAAAGCGCCCTTTGCGACTAAGAGTACTGCCCTCAGGAGCTATTCACACAAGTCCTGTGCTGAAGCTGAGGATACGCAGATGAATAAGGCAAGGATCTGCTCTCAAGGTACACACAGCCTGGATGGGGTGGCAGACATTCAGTGGGTAATGCTGTGATGAAAGAATGCACCAAGTGCTAAGGAAGCAAAGCGAGGTTTCCAGGAGTTCCATCTAGGAGTGGCCAGGACAGGTTCCATAAAGAGGTGACATTTGAGTTGGATACTGAATGACAAGTAGAAGTTCACCAGGCAGACAAGGGAGGAAAATGGAAAGCACAGGCGAAAGCAAAAATTTCAACGTGCCTATGGAGAGGAAGAAGCTGCAGCTGCATGAGTACACAAAAAGATGATCATATACAGCCAGGAAAAAGTAAGATGGACCAACTCTCAGAGCTGTGTTTCCACTGCTGCGGCTTGCCAGGACCAAGAGTCCCTAGCCTTCTTCTAGTACAAATGTTCATTCATTTGGTCAGCAAATATCATGCAGGGCTGATATAAAAGGTGGAGAAGAAGAAAAATTAGTCTGTCTGTGCCTGAATAATACAGGCCACCAAACTGATGTGGATTCTGACAGCTTTGTCCTCACACTGGGATCTGACAAACCCACAGCAAGAAAAAGAAAAAAGAGGAGAAATACAAGTTTTACTAACCAAACTATGAATTTCTTGAGGGTAGAGACATGGGTCTCTGTCTTCCTAGCACCCAGAACAGGCCCTGGCATATCAGACATTCAGTAAGAATTTAATACAGGTGCAAATAAGTAAAATGGCAAATGAATAAAATGTAGTGGCAAGGATACCCCAGTGGAGAAAGGAACAGAAGGGATACCAGTCAGTAAGTGATGTGAAATTTCAGAAACTCAGGCATTAGTCGTTAAATATAAGCATAATTGATGAACCCATTTAACCCAGGCTGGTGCATGAGTTTCAACTCAGTGCGCCGGGGTGGGTGGAGGGTGGGGAATAAAAGCTCAGTATCCATAGTTTTCAGTAAGAGCTATAAGAGAGAGAAAACAGCCCAATTTTGCTTCCCCAACTGAAACATTCTGATTCTCTTTTGGACAGAAGTATGGATGGATGGATGGATGGATGGATGGATGGATGGATGGATGGATGATTAGGCAAACTGGTGGAAGGTAACAAGTCAGATGGAGTGATGGGTGGACAGACAGACTTATGGACAGGGGTCCCATAGATTTCTGAACAGGATCAGCTGTTTCTTTGCTTGTCCTGACTTACCCTGGCCATCTTGGATTGCTCAGAAGAAAAGCACTGCAGCAAAAAAATGTTCAGTTACATCCTTGGTAAGGTATACTCGCTTACACCCAGGACAGGAGATGAGCTCTGGGAGAAGGTGGGAAAGATAGCAAAGTCAGGGCAACATTGCAGATTATACATAACATAGGACCTAGACACAAGGCTTTCTAATACACAACACCAAGGTATGTACCAATACCACTTGTGCCAAAATGAAATATGTTTGATGCCATAGCCTGCACTTACCGTCTAGGTACTCTGGACATGACCACCCTATTAGCGGCCTGCCCTACAGAACTTCCCACATCCTCATCTTTGCCTGATCCTACATTCCTTTCCTCCCTACAAGCCAGGCCCAACCCTGCTCCACTTCTGATAATTAGGTGCCTTCCTGCTGCTCCCACTCTGCATTCCACAGTCCTGAGAGCCTAGTTCCCATTACTGGCTAAGTTCAAAGGGGTCAGTTTAGCCCAGGGCACAGCTCCAGCCATTTACATTACTGTGTAGTAGAATTACTTTAAAGACCTCAAAGCTAGAGCTTCCAAGAAGGTTCTAGCCAGAGAAAGGCAAGGACTCCCTGCCTGCTCATCTAGGAGGTATTTTTCTCTTGTTACAACCAATACCAATTGGTCTGCCTCTGGGGCTCAAAGAGGTTTTGCTGGGCCTTCTCCACGCAGTCCATGTTGGGTGCACCACATATATGTATGTTTCACCCGTGAACATGAACATCTTGTCCTACTCCCCTCTCCCCAGAGAAATGCAGCCGTCTCCAACACACTGAGCAGCATGGTGGACTCCTGAACTATATAAGCAGCATGACACTGCCACCCTGGAGATTGTAGTACTTCAGGTCCACCCCACTGGCACTCAGCTCACTGGGTACAAGGAGATGAGCTTCCTGAGGAGGGCCAGGTGCCTGCGCCCAGGGATGAGGACAACCTGAAAAGGGACTGGCCATGCCAGTGCATGCAGCAATACCACCACAGTCTTCTCTGCCCCATATCACCAAAATGATACAATGGCAGTTGCTCTAGACCTGCAGGCAGACAAACTTAAGCCCAAACACCAGGTCTACCACTCAGCGACCTTGGTTGGGCAAGTCACTTAATCTCACTTAACTCCTCTGTGCCCCAGTTTCTTCATATGTAAAATAGAAAGGAAAAACAAGAGTTGCTATGAGGACTGAATTAAACAATACTTGAGAATTCACATGATCCTCCATGAATGTTGACTTTGAATTCAAAAGATTTCTCATATCCCATTCATGGTAGGGCAATAACCTCAATTATCAACTCTCCCAGGTGATAAAAGTCAGATAGTCTGAAAAAGTGGTCACAAATTCTTCTCCTCCCTGTGTCCATGCCTTGCAATCCTATCCATTAAAAATGGAGTCTTCTCTATCCTTTGAAGCTAGGCTGCCCTCATGACCTGCTTTGGCCAACAGAATGCAGCAAAAATGACACTGAATAAGTTCTAAGCCTAGACCTCAAGTGGCTTTATATGACTCTGCTCTCACTCTCAGAACTCTAAGACTGCCACGTGAACAACCCCAGGTTAGACTGCTGGAAGATGAGAAAACATGTGGAGAGAGGCCTCAGTTGTCTCAGGTGTCCCACCTGCAGCCGTCACAAACCAGGTAGCCCCACCTAACCCACCAGCTGAACACAGACATGGGTAAGCACAGCAGAGATTAGCCCAGCCCAGCCCAGCCCAGCCCAGCCCAGAAGAACTACCCAGAGCATCCCAGCCCAAACCCTCAACCTATAGAATCATAAATAAAGCTTGGTTGTTGTTTTAACCACTAAGTTTTGGAGTGGCTTTTTATGCAGCAAAAGCTAACTGATATATTCTAGAAAAATCAAAATCTACAAAATCATGCAAAATAATATTTTAATACTCTTCTTTCCCCCACCTACCACTCCGCTCCCCTGCCCCCCCAAAAAACCCTCCCCTAGCCTCCAAGAGTCATGGACTTTAATGACAGAACTGGATCTGCAATCTCCTAGATACTCTCCTGCCTGTCAAGAACAGTGGCCACGATTACTGAGCCTGCGCATCTGGAGCCTGTGCTCCGCAACAAGAGAGGCCGCGATAGTGAGAGGTCCGCGCACCGCGATGAAGAGTGGCCCCCGCTTGCCGCAACTAGAGAAAGCCCTCGCACAGAAACGAAGACCCAACACAGCCATAAATAAATAAATAAGTAAATAAACAAATAAACAAACAAACAGTGGCCAGAGGTGGAGAAGGATGCTCTCTACAGGTGGCATCATCCAGGGGCATCATGTGACTGTCCCTCCCTACCACCTGGCTGCCCAGGGAAGATCCTCCTCATCTACTCCCAGGTCAGAAATGCTGTTCTAATTGGTGAAAATAATTTCCACAAGGCTTCCGACTCCCTGGTACCAGATGCTCAAACATTTGTCATAGTCACACAGCCTCATTATCATCATGAGAAAAAGAGAAATAACTGAATAGATCAGACAAGGCCCCATCACACATCCTGTATCTCCCCTGGCCTTAAGGACCAAAACCCTCAGCCTGTCACTCAAGGCCCTTTCCAAGTTGGCCTTAACTCTCTCTAGTCTCATCTCTAGCTTCACCTGCCGCACACCCTATGTCCTTGCCATGCCAAATACCTCTGCTATCCCTAAATGCACCAAACCTTTGCATAACTCTATGTTTGTGAAAGTACTGTTCCCTCTCCCTAAAATACTCTGTCTTGCTGCCCCACTCCTTTTCAGATAAACTCCTATTCATCCTTCCAAACTTGTTCAAATGTTCTACCTTTGAGAAGCAGGGTTGATTTCCCTTAGGAAGAGTTAATTATTCCCTCTTTGGGGTTCCCAAAGCATCCTGAACATCCTTCTAGTAAAACAAATATCACATTGCATTTTAACTATCTGTTCATATGCCTACATACAAAAATAATACACAATTGATACTAAAAGATATTGCATGATTTTTGTTTCTTGTGGGTTTGAGTATTCCATGTGTGTTCCTTGCACTCACAGCCAATGAAAGTAGTCAAAAGCCATTTGGAAGTTTTCGGGGTGGTGGAAAAAACCAGCCCAGGAAAATAAAGGAATCAGGTCTGATCCAGAGCAGAGGTGTGCGGCTTGGGAAAGGCTGTGAACTGGGAGATGGGGGTTCCAGGCCCAGGACTGTCACTAACTGTGCAACCTTAGGTAAGTGACCCCTTTTCTCTGAACTGTACTTTCTACATCCTTAAATGAGGGGAATGGGAATAGAAGGGAAGTATGGATTATCCAACCCTCCTCCTCTGCCTACTGCAACCAGGGTTCAGAAATATTCCCCTGGGCAAGATGGGAAGGGACAGACAACCACCTTTGTCAGCAAGTCAGGGACAGGCTTGTGGCTGAGGGCAGCCTGGATCTAAGACCTCCTCCAGTCTGAACAGGGGCTGCTGCAGCAGACAGCAGGGCTGGAGAACCATGGCAGTGATACACACAGGTACCAGGGCAACTGTGGGGACCAGAGTGGACACAGAGGACATGGGCTCTCTTTGTGTCACAACTTTTGCCCAGAAATTCTTATCTTCCCTTAGAAGGTCCCTAACCCCCATCGAGCTGTGTCAACCTTGAGCTCTTTGTTTTTTAAAGAGGGTTCCCCATTTTTCAATGAGGATACCAAAACAAAGTTTTTTTAGACAACTAGAATACATGAACTCTTAGGGCTGTGGATATATATAAAACGACCAAACATCAACTTACAATATTTAACATTAATTTAGTTTTTAATACATATTTAAATCACATATTACATAAAATACTATTTAGATATATTGCTTTTTTCTTTCTACTTGAATTATTCAAGCAACAGCATTGAGCTTCTATTTCATACAGAGGAACATCAGTTCTGAGAAATGTAGGACCAGGGCCCAGAGGCCACACAACCATCCCCAAAGGGGGTGGGCTTCTGCTTCCAGAATGAAGAACACACAGGCACCAGAGGTTCTCTGAAAACTGAAGATGTTCAGTACATCTGTCACAAGAGTGAGCACTTCTGGTCCCTGGGAGGTATGCGGCGAATTATTCTTTTACCACCACTCCCTATATTAGGCACTTTACCTGTCTTATATAATCGTCAAACCAACTCTTAGAGGTAGGCATTGTCCCCATTTCATAGTTGGATAGACTGAGGCTCCCAGAAGTTGTCACCTACCAAAGATCATAGAAAGCAGAAGCAGAACTACAATTGGAGCCCAAGTCTGTCCACCTCTAAAACTCAGCCCTGTCCACTATGCTATACTCCTCTCTAATTCAAGTGTAAATAAACAAGGTAATTTTATTTTAATTAACTAAATGATTTGATTTTAAGTAAAATATTCCAAAATAATGATCAGACTCTAATGATGACCTGGACCCAGCTTTGAACTTGGAATCGAGAAGGAGCTGGAAGCCAGCCCCAGCTATGCTTAAAGTTTTAAGAAATATGATCTTTGAGAAAAGGCAAATGAAGCAAGAGTTTTTCTGCCTAGAAAAAATAAATCTGGGGGCAGTTTCATTCTACAGATCAGTGGTTCTCAAACTTTGTTACATATTTGAATCATATGAGGTATTTTTAAGCATCCTGATGTCCAGTCCACATCCCATTATCAATTAAATCAGAGTTTCAGGAGGTAGGAGCCAGGCATCAGTATTTTTTAAAATTCCCCAGGTGAGGGGACTCCCTGGTGGTGCAGTGGTTGAGAGTCCGCCTGCCGGTGCAGGGGACACGGGTTCGGGCCCTGGCCCGGGAGTACCCCACATGCTGCGGAGTGGCTGAGCCCATGTGCCGCAGCTGCTGAGCCCGCACGCCTAGAGCCCGGGCTTTACAAGAGAAACCACCGCAATGAGGGGCCCCCGTACTGCAACGAAGAGTGGCCCCTGTTCGCTGCAACTAGAGAAAGCCCACACCCAGCAATGAGGACCCAATGCAGCCATAAATAAGTAAATAAATAAATAAATTTATTACCAAAAAAAAATTTCCCCAGGTGATTACAATGTACAACCAAGTTTGAGGACCAGTGCCAAAGAGAGAGTACCCCTTTCCCCTGTGGCTGAGCCAGACAGATCTGCCCCCTGTATCATGCAGCTGAGAAAGACAAGCTCACCCAGTTTTAAAGAGGCTCCAACAAGTTAAGAAAGACTCTGAATGCAGCCGTCATGTATTTCCCCTCTGGCAGAGAAGAGAAAAGGGCAGATGCCCAACAGACAGAAGGGTGTCCTGATACCTAGGTACCCTGGGGGTTGGTGGGGAATTGGAGGACAGCTTTTGCGTCCCCTAACTCCCAGCTTCACTGAAGGACCCATGAGCAGGCTTAGGGTGCAGCCTGAGGTTTGGCACTACAACGACTGCTGCTGGGGCCTAGAGAGTGTGCTGAGCCCAGGACTTAGTGAGGCAGCAAGGGAGGTGGGCCAAGACTAGGCAGTCCACCCCTAGACATGAACGGCGGTGTCAAGGCAACCTGGGCATAGGGCTGGGGTGGGAGAGAAGTCCCAAGGAGGTCTCAGAAAACTAGCATGGGTCAGCTCAGCCCACCAGGTAGGGACACATGCACATAAGCCTGAGCTCAGCGCTAAGCAACCCTCTGAGGGTTAAAAAGCCCTTCATTCTAGAGCTCTTGCCCAGGGCTCCATGAAACTTTGCCGCTGGGGCCCAAGCTCTGACTCCAACAGAGCAGTGGCGCCATCTGGAGAAGACTGATGCTCCACTGCCGGCTCTCACCTGTAAAGCCGAAGCTGGGCAAACCTAGCTTTGTCCACTGTTCATCGACCAGTTCCCTCATCATAAAGATGGTGACACCGAGGCCCAGAGAGAGGGAGGGACATAGCTAAAAACCACAGATCCTTGTAAATCACAGGTGGCACCTTGAACCACTGAGCAGTCCCTGATTACCTCTGTCAGGGGTATGCCTCTATCAGACATTATGCAAGGAGAAAAAACACTCTGGTTATATTCTCTGGCAGGCTGGCCATCCTCACTAACCATTCCTGCCCTCCCACCCAAGGCAGCCCCAGGGTACTGGGCATCAGCTAAGGCCCCCACCACACAAGCCCCCGAAGCCTTCCTCTAGCCCATAGCTCAGAGCAGCACCACCTTTGAGAAACATGTTGCACCCACTCCCCAGATGCCCAGTCCCTGCTAGAAAGACAGATTTCGATCCTAAGGTGATTCTGCTCCTGCCCCTGGCTGCCAGCAGGCTTACCTGTGGGGCCTGCTGCCCTGTGATTAGAGCAACACCTGGGGGAGAAGTCAGAAGAGCGACAGGTGAGACCACCACAGGTCCCAGAGGATGGTGCTTACCAAGTGCCCAGGAACACCCACCCTGCACTCTGCAGCCAGCTGGGCTGCAGGGCCTAAGCCTCAGGGAGCTGGGTACGGGGTGGGGAAGGGGGAGCAGGCTGGGTCCTCTCCTCCTTTCCCTGATGCATCCTCAGCCAGGGCTGCATTTCTCCAGCTCACCTGAGACGCTTCTGCAAGAAAGGGCTTGGTTGGCTCCTCCTGTTCCTGTTTATCTCGAAGGCTCTGCAGTATTTTTCCCAAACTGAACAGCAAGAGGGAGACCTCAAAGAGGCGACTCTCTTCCTAGCTGCATCTCCTTCCTAATCCTCTGGGTGCCTTGGAACAGACGCTCAGAAGGAAGAAAACGAGATTTTCAACTTTCAGGAACTAGCTCTGTCGCCCTCTGCATAGCTCAGGAGGCCATCACTCTCAGCCTTTTAGGACTCGATCCAAAAATCCTTCAGCCCTCCATGTTCCCCAAAATGACAGTGCTCATGTGTGGCTGGAACCTGCCCCGATCCGGCAGCTCATTTAAATAGAGCTCATCACAACAACAGTGTTGGTAGAGAAGTGAGTAGCTGCAGGGCCCTGGGGACCCCCTGTTTATACGTAGGAAGAATGATGCAATCTGGGTATCAAAATAGCAATCCAGAATGGAATAACAGGCTCACGCAGCAGCGGTGCCTGCACAGCCAGAGCTCAACTTGACACACTCTGTCAGCCCCACACTACTGCAGCACGCAGATGCCAGGCACACACTCTCACCACAGCATTTTAAAAATCAGCAGGAGCCCGAGATAGCCCTCCATGCCCCCGGCACTGAAGGAGGGTGGGGGTGAGGGGGCTTCGACAGACATTAAAGTCTGTCTCCTACACACTCACCTGCTCCTGCCACTTCACCTGAAGTCCTTATCCTGTGATGTCACAGTCAGTTGCCATAGTGACCAATTGTCCGTCACAGCGGAGGATTAGGACTTCACATGGAGAAGACACACATTTATAATGCACAAAGGTCCTGAGAGGTGTCCCTCGGCAGCTACCTCTACCCCTCCCCCCAGGGAGATACAGTCACACACAAACTGGGAGAGAAAGAGGAAGGAAAAACAGGGTCAGGTTAGAGGAAAGATATTACGATGGGGCAAGATTACGAGTCCAGGATAATTGCAAAAGCCCAGAGTACAGGCAAATTTCAAGAGCACAGAGGGGAAGTGACAGGGAATGAACTTGGAAAGACTGGCAGTAGAGTAAGTGCCTGAAGAGCCCTGGATGCTAAGCCAAGGAGCTTGACATTTATCCTAAAAGCAAAGGCCACTCAAAAAGGTTCTGGCTTTATGACTATCTTGATGGACTAGAGATTGGGGGGGGGCAGGGAGGAGGCTTGTCCAGTTAAGGATTAATGGGATCCTGAATGAGGGTAGAAATGGGGAAAAAAAAGGGACAGAAGAGTTGTTTCAAAGAGAACCAAGAGGACATGACCAAAGTAGGATGCTGAGGGGAGTGGTGGTGTGTGAAGGAAAAAGGGTCACGTGGATGGGCTGCCATGAACAGAGGTAGGTAACAGGAGGAGGAAGAGGGCAGTTGCCAAATCTTATCGTACCTGTATCCTACTTTCTCTGGCATCCATACCTTCTTAAAAGGATCAGGCCTCATTCTGCCTTGCTGGACCAATGATTCACAGGTCTGGAGGGTTTGTTAGAAATCCCAAATCTACCAAATCCAAATCTCTTGGGTGTGGGTACGGGACCAGGAATCTATATTTTTAGCAAGTTTCCCAAATAATTCTTAGGCATCCAGACCAGCACTGGTTCAAGGACCAGTAATCAGAAACCAGTGGCCTGGACAACTACAGTAGCTTCCTAGCAGGTCTTACTGCATCCAGTCTTGTCTCCTCCAATCATTCTTCTCAGGAAGCCAGAAGGACTTTTCAGAAATACGGATTTGATTATATTCCACTGACCCAAAACTTTCAGTGGCTCCCCACTGTCTACTGAATAGCCTAAATTGGTCAAGACCCTTCTGTTTGGAAAGGAAATTTGGCTCTAAATTTCCTTTCCAAACAGAGTTCCTACTTCTCTCCTTCAAGCAATCCTATATTCCAACCAAAGTTAACGCCCTTCTGTTCCTCCTGCCCTCTCCTCCCTGTGCCTCATGCGAACACTATCCCCTACCTGTGATTCCCTTCCATATTTTTCTGGCCCTGCCTGGCTCCTACACAGCTATTCCTACTTGATGCCACCCACGGGTTCAAATCCACCAATTTCCCCAGGCAGAGCCTAAAACAGGGGTCAGAAAACTACAGCTCACCTGTTTTTGTAAATAAACTTTTATTAGAACACAGTCATGCCCATTCATTTCCATATTGTCTATGACTGCTTTTGTGCTGCAGTGGCAGAGTTGAGTAGTTCTAACAGAGCCTCTATGACCTGCAAAGCCCAAAATACTTTCTATCTAGTCCTTTACAGAAAAGGTTTGCTGACCCCCGAACTACAGCAACAGCTACTTTGTTTTAGTCTCTCCCTTTGAGGTTCCATTCTGGTAATGGGGATCCTGCTTATTCCCAAGGCAACTCCCATCCCTGTGTGCTCCAGTTCTGCTAACTGGCTCACATTTGAGCTAGAACTTCAGTTTGGGGTAGGATGTAACAAACAAGGAAAGGACATTTCAGAAGGGGGGAACACCATAAACAGAGGATTACAGGTGACAAAATACGAGGCCCCTCAGGGAATGAGTGATAAAGCTAGCTCATGCAGAGGAATGACAGATGAGGCTCTGAAATTAGCATGAGGTCAGACTGGGAAGAGCCTTAAAGACCATGCTAAGCTTCTGTTCTGAACTGCAAGCAATTAGGAGCCCTTTAGGTAGCTAGAAATTCAGGCCCAGGATAGGAGAGAGTGATCAGAGTTGAAGCTAGAGGATTTGGGAGCATAATCCACAAAGGCAATAGGTGGAGTAAGGTCAGGCAGGGGGATCCAGGGACTGTGGGGCAGGGCCAGGTAGCAGATCTAAGCCAAGAGTCAGAATCTGGGCATAAGAGCCAGGTGACAGATTGAAGCTGGAGATGGATGATCCACAGCCTTCAGAGCCCATGCTCCTAGGAACCACCTGACTATGAAATAAGCTTTCTGTGTCAAGAAAGTACCCATAGTGGAATGCAGAAGGTATGGGTAGGATGACCCTGGATTCACCTCATCTGATAGAGTGGTACCTTTATCTCTTTTCACTTCCTATCTCAAGAGTCAATCCAAGGGCTGATGCACTGACATACTCCATGCAAAGCCACTGTCTCCATTTCCAACTGGGCCTGGACAGAGGACCAGTGGGGGAACCAAGGGCAGCACCCTACTCTAGGTCTGTGGTTCCTACTGTCCCTGAAGCCCAGACAAGCCCCAGATTGGCAGGCAAGGGAGCTGGATTTTTTTTCTGGCTCTCTGTGACCAATTACGTGACATTCAGCAGAATTCTAGAACTTTCTGGAATCCTGATGTCCCATTTATTCAATGAGGGATTAGAAATATACTCTAAGGGCCTTTCCTGCTCTCCAGCCATCATAGCAGTTAACCAGTGACTGGTCCCTCTTGAATGAGAGTTCCCGCAGACAAGAGGTCCCTCCAAGACCCTGTCCATCAATCACATCTACCTTGAACTCCCTCCCTAGCTATAGCTTTCCAAGTAGTGCCAGCAGCAGCAAGCACATCCCCCAAAACACTGCCTGCCTCCTTCCCATCACCAGGGGAATTGCTCTCCCAGTAACATTTCTGAGGTACCAGTGCTACTCCCAGGGCCCCAGAGGGCCAATTAAGGTGGGGAAACTGTTCATGAACTAAAAAACCATCCTGCTGATAGGGCTCTGGAGCTCCAGCTTCTGCACCTGCTGCACACCCAGCTCAGCCCAGCTCAGCAACCTGCCCTCCACCTGGGAAACTTGGGTCACTGCCCACAACAGATCCCACAATAGTTGCACACACTGTTCATCACCTGGAGCGAGCAAATAGCAGTCACCTCGCCTGCCAAGCTCCTGGTGCTGAGATCTCATCCCCTCTGCCTCCCGCTCTCACCCCAGGCCATTAGAGCCCCTCCAGCTGAGCTGCTCATTAAGATAAGTATCATTTCCCTCTCTGACTCTGAGGTTGTAGCATCTTGCATCAGGTCCCTCTCTTTGGATCTTCCCAAAGCCCCAAAGCCTGCCCACTGAGGAACAGAGATTGTTCCCCCTTTCAGCATTTGTAGTTTTCAAGGGATATGCTGTTACCCATCACTAGCTTCAGGAAGCAGGAGGCTATGGTGGTTATTTGGTGTTATTAGAGCTCTTCAAGTCCAGTCCCAGAGAATACCCAGGATCACCCAGTCAGTTAGTGCTAGAGTCCAGACCGAGCTCCAGGGCCCATGACCTCCAGACCAGGGCTCTGCCCGTATGTAGACTGCATCATCCACACTGAGATTGGGAAAATTAAGATAGTAAACAAAGAGATTCTGGAATCTGGACCTCAGAGTCAAGGTCTCCCATCTAGGATATGTCTTTTAGTAGATTTGAAGAGAAAGAATAATGTTCCTTTTATTCACATGGGGAAGGAAATAGTCAAGTAATGGCCTTCCTCCCCTAAAACAACACATAAAACCATAGGAGTCCTGAGAATTTTGAAGACAGATCCAGCACAGAGTAAACAGTTTCAGGCATGCCAGCTTCCTTCAGAGCTTGCTACATTTATTTGAAGTATCACTTGGGGACTCAATGGCTAACTTTCCAGGTAGAATTTGACCTGGGACCATTTTCAAATAGGCTTAAAAGCAAACAGTCCCAAGTAGATATTCTCATTGGCTGAGTAGATCCGTTTCCAATATCCAGCCTTTCTGGAGCCTTCCACTCCAGTCATCACATAGCACAGCTAAGACACTGTGTGCTCAGCATACTACTGCCTTTGCTTTGGTCCCCATCATCAGCTTTCAAAGACCTGGTCCAGCTGGTCCCCTCAGAGCCTAAGACCTAATGCAGACCTACTTCCTAGTGTGATGGGGTTGCTGGGGAGAATCTCAGTTAGGCTGTGGCTGCATTAATGGAAGATCTGCACCTGATGGCTCGGGCTGAAGGGTTGGTCCTCTCCTCAAAGATTCTCCACGGTGTCTCCCCATCAGTTCAGTGATTCCAGGTGAGCGTGGAATCTCCTCCTGAGCAAAGTGCTACAGTGCAAATCACAAGCTTTAAAGATGGGTGAACTTGAGTTTGACTTGACCTGACCTTACACTTAGACCTTACATAATCACAATTCCCAGGGTTTCTTATCTGTAAAACGGGATAATACCTACCTTATAGGGTTGTTGTGAAGTTTAGAAAAGATAATACAGGCATAAGCACTCGGTACAGCATCTGCCAACCAGCAGGTGCTTGATAAATGTGTTTTGCACCTCACAACTTGAGGACTAGAAAGGGGCAGTGTCATAAGTGAGAAAAGTTTTCCTTCCAGGCAAGAGCCATGGGAGATCTTTGTGGATCCACTGATTAAATCATTTGTTCAATAAATATTCACTTAGGCCCTCGTCCTGTGTCAGGTTCTATGTTGGGCTGTGGCATTGTAGAGATGAAAGGCACAGCCCAGTTGAATGAAAAGATGCCCACCTCACACCCTCCCCCAGTGCTGAGCCCCACTGCAAACATGCAGGCCTGGGGAGGCTCCACTGAGGGATCAGAGTTGAAAACCAGCTGGACAGACACTGAGCTCAGGCACAGCCCCTCTTCCATTCAACTCAGCAACTTCTCAGTTCTGCCCAGCAACCAGCAGGAATAGATTTATGGAAATGGACTCATCCCCATGCAATGTGGCCGCAACTGGCTGGAAGCATTGATGCTAAGGACCTATTTAATTCTTCAGCCTCTATCCATCTCCCGTGCCAACCCTCTACCTATTCCCATATTTAACTTTTGAAAGCTCCGGACTGGCAGAAATAGGATAAGCCTTTTAGCAAGTCTGTACTCCTATTCTGCTGGATACAGTGGCAGTACTAAAAGCTCTTTCCAAAGAACCAAACTCCCAAAGCATGGCTTCTCAAATTACAACAGGAATCTAAGTTCAGGTATTGGGTATCTCACTGGACTTGCCAGAGATAGGTGACATCTCTGCTTTTCATCAGTCAGCTCATTTGAGTGACATTCTTTTAGTCCTTCAGAAAACATTCAGTGAGCAACTGATATCCACCAGTCCTTGTGCATGGAGAATCTCCCAAAGGTATTGCTCCTTTGCCTAAACTTTAAACAGTCTTCTCTTCACATTCTTACCACACTGTATTATTATCATCTGTTTAGTTATCTGCCCTTCAATAGAATATGAGTTCCTTGAAGGCAAGGGCCCTGTCTTTTCATCTCTGCACCCTAAATTCCATAGGGCCTTGTACATAAAAGTCAATAACTACCTGTGAAGGAGATAGACATACAAACCAACAAATACCACACAGCATAGAATCCTAAAACCTCCAAGTAGCAGAGGAAGCTTATTCCACTCTGATCCACAAATGCAAATATGGAAGGTAACAATAGCCTGGCCAGACCGCAGGACATACTAAATAATGTAAGATGCCACATATTCAAGAAATTGCCTCTCTGGTTCCAAGTCAAGCATGTTTGCATCTAACAGATTTTTTTCCACTTCAGTTTCACAAGTTCTAAATAATGGTATTTTTTCACATTTCTTGGTCTCTTACTATATCCTAAGCACAGTACAGAATGTTTTATGTGTATGTTCTCATTTAATCTTCATAACAATCTTATAAGTTAATTACTACTATCATCATCCCCATTTTACAGGGAGGAAAACTTACCAAGCTATACAACTACTGTATTAACTGGCAGGTAGATTAGGACTCACACTTAGATGCCCAGATATACTGACATCAAAGCTTATGTTTTCATTCTCCCTTGCACTTAGAATAACTTGGCAACAAACACTATGATTCTAATAATTGTCACTAGTATGAATTTAGTTTTCTGACTTTAGAGTCAAACATATCCTTGAGACATGCATAATTAGTTCATGTTAAAAACCTTTTTTTTTTTTTTAAAGCATTCTGTTGTGTTTTATTTAATGTATTTTATTTGTTTATTTATTTTTTTAGGCTGCACCAGGTCTTAGTTGCGGCATGCATGCGGGATCTAGTTCCCAGACCAGGGATCGAACCCGGGCCCCTGCATTGGGAGCACGGAGTCTTACCCACTGGACCACCAGGGAAGTCCCTAGTTCATGTTAAAAATCTTAAGTGAGATCAAAGACCTAAACATAAGAGTCAAAACTATAAAACTCTTAGAAGAAAACATAGGGGAAAAGCTTTATGACAATGGATTTGGCAATAATTTCCTGGATCTGACACCAAAAGCACAGGCTTTTGGAAAAAACAGGTACGTTGAACTTCTTTAAGATTTAAAACTTTCACTATGTTAACAGGACACTATCAACAAAACAAAAGGCAACCCATGGAATGGGAGAAAATATTTGCAAATCATTTATCTGATAAGGGTCTAGTACTGAGAATACCTAAAGAACTCAACAACAACAACAAAAACCTGATTAAAAAATGGGAAAAACTTGAAACTAACAACACTGTAAATCAACTATACTCCAATAGAAAAATAAAAATTAAAGAAAAGGCAAAACTGAAACTCTATATCATTAAACAACTCCCCATTCCCTCCTCCCCCCACCCCTTGGCAACCACCGTTCTACTTTCTATCTCTATAAATTTGGCTACTTTATGTACCTCATGTAAGTAGAATCATAGAGTATTTGTCTTTTTATGACTGGCTTATTTCATTTAACATACTGTTCTCAAAGGTCATTCATGTTGTAGCATGTGTCAGAATTTCCTTCCTTATTAAGGCTGAATAATATTCCATTATATGTGTATACCACAATTGTTTATCCATTCATCTGTCCATGGACTGTCAGGTTCCTTCCACTTTTTGGCTATTGCAAATAAGGCTGCTATGAACACAGGCATAAAAATATCTCTTCTAGTCCCTGCTTTTAATTACTTTGGGTATATATCCAGAAGTGGAATTGCTGGTAATTCTATATTTAAATTTTTTGAGGAAGAACTTTACTGTTTTCCATGGAGTCTGCACCATTTTATATGCCCACCAACAGTGCACAGGATTCCAATTTCTCCACATCCTCACAAACACTTATTTTCTGTTCTTTTTTTTTTAATAGTAGCCATCCTAACAGATGTGAGGTGGTATCTCATTATGGTTTTGATTTGTATTTCCCTAAATATTAGTGATAGTAAACAATCTTTCATGTGCTTGCTGGACATTTGGATATCTTGTTTGGAGAAATGTCTATTCAAGTTCTTTGCCCAGTTTTTAATTGGGTTGTTTGTTTGTTTGTTTTTATTGTTGAGTTGTAAGAGTTCTTTACATATTCTGGATAATAACCCAACAGTGCTGGAACTTTTAAGACATATTTAAGATTCACCTTGTTTATACATTTAACTTACTGTATTTCCAATAGTTTTTTTTTTTAATTTTTATTTGTTATTTATTTATTATGTTTATTTTTGGCTGTGTCGGGTCTTCGTTTCTGTGTGAGGGCTTTCTCCAGTTGCGGCGAGTGGGGGCCACTCTTCATCGCGGTGCGCGGGCCTGTCACTATCGCGGCCTCTCTTGTTGCGGAGCAGAGGCTCCAGACGCTGAGGCTCAGTAGTTGTGGCTCACGGGCCCAGCTGCTCCGCGGCATGTGGGATCTTCCCAGACCAGGGCTCGAACCCGTGTCCCCTGCATTGGCAGGCAGATTCTCAACCACTGCGCCACCAGGGAAGCCCTCCAATAGTTCTTTAAGTAATTTAGAATGCTTATTTGCTGGACAATGGAATTATTTTTAAAAATTTAGTTTATAAAAGCAAATATTAACTGTAAATATGTTTAAATATTAATGAAAGGCCCTTTAAAAGTGATTGTTAAATTTGCTATATTTATAAATAGAACAAGATTTGTAAGTTAAAATTAAAAGCTTAAGGAAGAACTAAGTCTAAGTAGTAAGTTTAAAAATCATGTATTAATTTAAAAAATCAAAGTATACAATACCTATTCTGTACTCTGAACTCTCAACAGAGACTCAGAGAGCTTAGGTAGCTTGCCCAAGGGTTTAGAGGCCTCGAAATTCAGATCTAAAGACAACTGCAGTGCTATAATGCCTCAAAGATAGCCTAGACTTGTGCTACAAATCACTTTGAAAATACTGCAGACAACAAAACAAACAACAATGATGATGTTTCTGAATGCTGTCAACTTATTTGGCTTTTTCATCCCACGAGTTCATTCAGCCGACACTCACTGCATCTCTGTTACATGCCCTGTGCTAGAATACTGAAATGAAGGGACTTGGCTCTTGTCTCCAAGGACTTCACAGTTCTCAATGAGACTGTTTCCTAGGAAACCTGACGTTCAGAAGAAAGACAGAAGCTCCTCCCTGCTGGAGGAGGGAGCAGCTTAGATGGTGAATGGTTCATTAGTCAGTGCGAGTCTGTTCAAAATCTGTTCCTGACTGACCCTAGGAGCCCAGCCATTCTCCCCCTGCCTTGGAAGTTCAGTGGGTCAGGACATGTCCTCTCCTTCTGGGGAGTCAGCCAAACCTTGAATCAAAATCTTCCCAGGTTTCTTAGCCTGCCACCAATTTAAGGAAATCCCAAACATGAAAAATCCCAGCTTACAAAACATATATTAAGCATCAAGAGGATTTGCTTTGTCTCACAGATTCCCCAAAGAGTTGCTTTCAGCAATGAGTATCCCTTGGGCTCTTACATTCTGATTCTTTCTACACCTGAAATTCAGTACCTATGAAATGGGAAGAGACCTGTTATATAGAAGGAGGTGAACCTGTGGTGTCTTTGTATTTACCATCTGGGACAGTCCCATGAACCCCAGCAACCTGCCCTAGCTCCTGGATCAAGCCCTGGAAGCAGTCCTTACAGAGCAAATGCTGACAGGGTAGGAGCCAGGCACCTATATCTTGCAGGTCCTGTTGGCATAATGAGCAGATCAGTACAGCCTCTATCTGTCCACTTCTGTGTTTCTGGTCAGCTAGTGGTCGCCCCATAAAGCTCACACCTATATCCATGCCCATACATGTGCCCAGAACCGGGGCTTTTCCATTAATATCCTCAAGCGTGAAGCAGTGTGTAGAGCGGGCAAGCTCCACTCCCTGTAAGTGAAGCACAAAGCAGAGTGATTTGCTTCTTTGGGGAGACAGATATTCCTGGACAGGCCAGAAAGGACTCAGAGACCAAGGCCTCAGAAGTCCAGGCTATGTCCCTCTCCAGAACTGGAGGCTCATGCCCTACAACAGGGCACAGACTCAACCTCTCACTTGGGCCCAAAAGACAGTCCAGCATCTTTGCTGTGGAAAACAAAGCCTGGAGGGGTCTGCTAGGTTGTGTGTTTATTACAGGGTTTGTTTGCCTTCAAGTGTCCCAGATCTACCTGTGCCTCTCTTTATTAGTGGACAAGCTTGATCCAAGAGTTCATTTTGGAAAAGAGAAGGAAATTTATTAAATGCCAAGTTTATGCCAGGTGCTTTATATACTTTATCTCCATCCTCACAATTACCCTTGGAGATAGGGATTATGATATTTTTAAAAATTAAATAAAACCATCAGAGACAGGATGAGGAAACTGAGGTTCAGAGAGGTTGGGTAATTGCACAGACAGTAAACAGCAGAGTTCAAACTCAAATTCAAATCCAGGTCAGTCTGATTTCAGATTCCATACTCTAAACTGCAATGATTCTCAAGCTGAGGTCCACACACGTCCTCAGGAGCTCTCTCCGCCAACATTTTTAAATTAGTGTTTCATTCTGATGAGTTTTTTAAAGTATAAATATTCCGGATCATCTATATATTCATCATGATGAGATTTTAGAGGCAGTGTTAAGAGTTAGGATCCAGTTCTTCCCAAGCAGTACTACTTTGCCTCAGGCTAGTGAGAAGCGAAAGGAGCAGACAATATGTAAATGATGCACTCCCGCCACATGAAGCTAAAATGAGATCATGGCACACAATGATGAACGCTTCACAGTACGTGGAATAGACAAAGGCGGTGGGGAAAGTGGGGCACCCTCATTGTGGCACAAGTTTGCTAGACTTAGCCACAACAGGGTGCACCACACTTAAGCTGTAGTGACAGTTTCGTTTAGCAACACATCATCTGCAAATGAAATTAACATTGTTAATTTGATTGTTTTGGTTTTTTATAATTTATAAACTGTATTAGGTTTCGTAACTGTATAAGAGCAGAAAGAGTGCACCTAGTTTTATATTTGTACTTATTTAAGAAAAAAACCAAAGATCATTTAATTCAAATCCGGAGCTCTGTAATTATGCAAATTTGAGAGAACTTTCACCTTCAATCCACAGTCTTTCAGAGCCAAGCCCATTAAGGACAAAGGACGAGGGGGTTGGGGGAGACCAGGCTTCCTGTGGGCCCAGCAAGATGCCACTAAATAAAGTAATGGGGGGGCTTTCACCATTAATTCATTATGAGGCTCAAAGGGCAGTTATTTCCCAGAGAGCAGCCATAGTAGGCGAGGTGAGGGCAATCTCTCTTAGAAGGTTTAAACGTGGTTGAGTTTATTTCATTCGACTTTGAGAATATCAGACCTTTTAGTCTTAGAACTGCTTTACATATTTTAATTATTGAGCACCCCAAAGAGCTTTTGTTTATGTGGTTATATCTACTGCCATTTACTATATTATAAATTAAAACTGAGATAATTTAAAAATATTAATTCATTAAAAAACAATAAACCTATTACAAGTCAACATGAATAACATACTTTTCAGGAAAAATTAACTACTTTCAAATAATAAATTTAGTGAGAAGAGTGACATTGTTTTTCCCTTTTTGCAAATTTCATTAATGTCTGGCTTAACAGAAGACTTAATAGAAGCTGGCTTTCCATACCTGCTTCTGCAGTCAATCTGTTACATGTTGTTTTGTTTACAGTATATGAAGAAAATCCAGCCTCACACAGCTATACAGTTGGAAAAGATAGGAGTATTCTAGTAGCCTTATCAGATAATTGTGGATATTCTTTGATACTACTGCAAAATTTAACAAGCGGTAGTTTCTTAAAGGTTAGTTGTAATGTGGAATCTGAAACTACATCAGTGAACTTTTCTTACTCTGTTATATTAACATCCACTGGTCTGTTTTACACTTTGAACTGCTCTTTTACCCAGGCATAATTTTTATAACACCAAGCATTGGTGATTTGGAAAATATTGGTTCAATGATTTACACAGATGCTGCAAATATTGACATGTTTCATTATAGAAAAAAATCACACTCTTTAATATCACCTCTAATTGCATCAGAAAATTCTGTAACTATTATGAAGTTGTCAAACTCATGGAGGCAGCTATAACTTCACCCGAATTCTAATTTTTGCTTGCAAACTCAAATTTTATCATTGGCAACAAATATTGTCAGTTTTCTTCCTTGAAGTGACAGGCTCACTTCATTGAGAAAATATCTGCCAAATTCCCAAGCCTGAATAATCACAGTTTGTCTGTCAGTTGTTCTTTCAAATAAAACTACTGTTCTACAATAATAATAATAAGGCTAGTGCAGCGTGCAACTCAAATAGTAGCACAAGTGCAGTTCCTCACTTTGGTAAGTAGCAGAGGCGCTTTTTGCATACTTCCAATTTCTTCACATAGAATATTAAAAAGACTTATATTCAAGAATTGAAATTTAGGAACTTCCCTGGTGGTGCAGTGGTTAAGAATCCGCCTGCTGGGCTTCCCTGGTGGTGCAGTGGTTGAGAATCTGCCTGCCAATGCAGGGGATACGGGTTCGAGCCCTGGTCTGGGAAGATCCCACATGCCGCGGGGCGACTGAGCCCATGAGCCACAACTACTGAGCCTGCGCATCTGGAGCCTGTGCTCCGCAACAAGAGAGGCCGCGACAGTTAGAGGCCCATGCACGGCGATGAAGAGTGACCCCCGCTCGCCGCAACTAGAGAAAGCCCTCACACAGAAACGAAGACCCAACACAGCCAAAAATAAATAAATAAAAATAAATAAATTTATAAAAAGAATCCGCCTGCCAATGCAGGGGACATGTGTTCGAGCCCTGGTCCGGGAAGATCCCACATGATGCGGAGCAACTAAGCCCGTGCGCCACAACTACTGAGCCTGCGCTCTAGAGCCCGCAAGCCACAACTACTGAGCCCGCGTGCCACAACTACTGAAGCCTACGCGCCTAGAGCCTGTGCCCGCAACAAGAGTAGCCACCACAATGAGAAGCCAGAGCACCGCAACAAAGAGTAGCCCCTGCTCAATGCAACTAGAGAAAGCCCATGCACAGCAACGAAGACCCAATGCAGCCAAAAAGTAAATAAATAAATAAATAAATAAATTTATTAAAAAAAAAAAAAAGAAAGAATTGAAATTTAATAAAAATGGACATTCTTCAGTGAAACTGGCTCTTTTCTTTTTCTTTTCTTTTCTTTACAAGCAAATGCCTGGCAGTGTGGCAGTCGGCACTGACTCGTCTTTGGCTTTGGCTTTAGCATCATCAGTGCAAATGTCAACCCAGTGAAAAGGGCAAATAACATCTTAGTATTACTATGAAAACTGTTTTGACCTTGTGGAACCCCTGAAAGGGTCTCAGGGACCCCTGATGGGCCCTCAGACCACACTTTGAGAACTGCTGCACTAGACTCTGAAAAACAACTCTGGGCATTTGGGGGGGGTGGCACAGCTTTCCAAACCAGTGGGTACTACCCAGGGTAAGAATATAAAGAAATAAGTATTTCATTTCTGTCTTAGAAGAGCAATTGAATTAACTCTATGAGGGTAAAGGTTAAATTAAAGGCACAGCAATGGGTCTCTGATTTGAGGAGAAGGGGGGAAGGTCAAATGATCTCTTTTTTATCTCCTTCCTCCTTTTCACCACAACTTAGCTCTTCCCTCTCCTTCCTATCTCCCCTGACCTGGGAAAGTGAAGGGGATAGTTTGGCAGAATGTACTTAAGCCAGGAGTAGCCAATTCAAATGCTTCCAGGGGACAGCCATATAAAGAGTGTGGGTCCAGTGTTGCCAAGTCTTAGTTTTTTCAAAACACCAGAAATCCGGATTTTTATTTAAATTTTTAAACGTTGGCAACCAATTAAATTTTAAAACACATAAGAAAACAGCATGAGTCAAACAAAATATACCAGCAATCAGTTCTGCTTTAAGTCACGAAGAGACCTGAACTAAATGAAACATCAAATGAAAGACTGGAAGGACGGACAGGAAACCTCACCTATATTACCTTGCTTACAAACCACCTCCTTTAATATCCCATACCCAGATGTGAGAGAAGGGAGATATTAACTGGGTTTCTGTAACCTTGCCAAGGAATAACAGAGCAGGTCATTGCATGCCACATTGGGAGTTAGAATTTCAAAGATTGTTTGCATGGGTAGTACAGAACAAATTATCATCAAAATTGTACACATTAGGGGAAAAAATGGGAGGGAGAAACACCAAGTAATGAGAGAGCACCTACTCTAATGCTAGACTGTGTTGAATGTGATATATTATTTGTTTGTTTACTTGTTCACTGCCTGTTTTAGACACAGTCCTAGGTCAGGATTTTGTCTTTCTTGTTCACCATGGTACCTTCCCCTCTTTGCCTGGCACCTATATATAGTGCCTGAACATAGCACGCACTCAATAAATATTTCTAAAATGAACAAATGAATCTCAGTATTTTTTCACTATACAGACAAGAAAACTAAGACTCAAAGAGAATATGCTACTTGTTCAAAATCATTCAGCTAGTGAAAACAGAGGTAGGAAATGAACCAAAATTTTTGTGTTCTTTCCATGAATTTTATCATCTAAAATTAAATTAAAACCGAGGAGCAGTTGAATTTGTTGTGCTATTGGATGAACTGCCCTCAAAGATCCTGGCATTCCTCCCTTCACATTCTGCTATTCTGAGTTTAATGGCAGCGGGGTTTTCCATCCTAGCTTCCAACAAAGCTGTTAGGAATGCATTTGCCACGTAGTACAATGAGACTTTTGAAAATCTATCCAACACAGAAAGGAAGGACTCTTAGTCCTCGAGTTATATTTATTTTTACTTTGTAATGAAGAAAATCTTGTGTGGTCCTATGAATTTTCCCCTAAATGCCATATTGCCGTATATCAAAAACTACTGATAAAAGCAAAAACAAAACAAAACAAACAAACAAAAACCCTGAACCTGGTGTAGTTTAAATTGGAAACTATACATGCTGCTGGTGCATAAATTGGTACAGGTACAATCCATTTGGAAAAAAAAAAAAAATATATATATATAGCAACAGAAAATGAATCATAAAAATGTTTATACCCTATAATACAGCAATCTCACTCCTGGGAATTTATCCTAGACAAGTTATTCAACAGAAGAAGAAAAAAGCCACATATACACAAATGTTCACTGCATCATTTTCTCCAATAGCAAAGAACACAATGAGAACAAGAAAAAAAAATACATGAGAAAATGGCTTAGTAAATTACAGTACGTGCTGAAGATAAATTACTCTTCAGCTGTTAAAAATAATAATCATGGATACTGGGTAGTGATACAGAAAAAATGTAATAGTATTAAACAAAAAGCAGAATACAAAAGGATTTGCATACTATGATCATCAGCTTTGAAGACAGCTACGTCTAGATGTAAATAAAAACTGAAAGGTAATATTCAGACATGAAAACAGCATTGTAAGGTATTATAATTTGAGATGTTTACACTTATTTTTTTCAAAATTTTCTTTAATGTTTTACTGTCTTTTCTATTACATATGTTTTAAAATTCCTTCTGAAGTAAATTTGGATTTCTGAGTTTTTCTCAAATTCTCACTTAGAAAAGACATCCTGACTCTTCCCATCTTAAGTTAACAATCTTCTACTTGAAAAAGGAAAGCAACATAATATTTCCAAATGTCCCAGTCTAAAGGTGGAGAGCAAGAAAACAAGGCTGGGTGCACCCATGCTGTTGTTGCTGTCTGAAGGACTGCTGATGAAGTCAGGCACCCAGAGAGGAGAGGAAGAGAGAGGGACCACCAGGGTCCTCTTCAGGGTGGCAGTATGTTTACAAGGCCACCTGGAGAGAGGGCTGAGGGAGCAAAAAGGTCAGCACTGCATATACCTGCCTCACCAGGCTGCTGCCTGGCATCCTCTCCCTTCTGCTCATTTCACAGGCATTTTTCTGAGGCCCTGACCCTCTGGGGGAGCCCAGATGTCTGAGATATCACAAGGCCACGCTTTACTTTAGAAGAGATGCCACAGAGAAAGAGGCCTCTTACGGGTCATGTCCACCATCACGTCCCGTGTGCCTGGCGAGGAGGGACAGATCACCTAGTGCCTCATGTCTGGCTGCTACTTAACTTTGTATATACAGAATTCAGCTTTGTTTGCTCTCTCAGAGCTGGCTGACCCACAGTGACAAACCCCACAGGAGCCTTACGTTAAAGCTACATGATTTCCTCGGGAAGAAGAGGGAGCTGGCTAGAAAACCAAAACCAGACAACTGTCCAGGGCACTCCCCCTACCCTGGAGATCAAACCACCAATGAGGAGAATGTTAGGTGAGCACAGAACCCAACACAGAGTGCTAGTCCGCTCAGGGAGGCCTTCCATTCAGAAGGATGGCCTGAAGGATAGGATGTAGCCCCTCTGTAACCAAGGAACCTGACAAAACTATCCAGAAGCAGTGTCCCATCAACCAGGCTCTACCTCCATGCCCTGGGCAGTCTTGGTCCTTACTTCAGTCCCTATTTACTAGACACCTGAAGGTAACCTTTCATTCCCAAAGCTCTGCCCAGCTTACCTCCATTCACAGACCATCTTCCCAAGGGTAGTTTCTAGGTAGCTCAGTTCATCACTTGTGCACTTACTGGCCAGTTTTGATGTCAAATAGAGGACGATCTCTTCCTAGGCCTTGCCCCCAACTCTCAAGGCCTCTCTTTCTGCTGGTAACAGACAATATGTGATTAAGGACTGAAGGAGTGATGAAGCCCATAACGCTGTGATGTCAGAGAGGGAGGAGTCGCTAAGGTAAAAGCAGGAGATCCGGAGAAAAAAGACTAAAGGCTAGGCCCAGGCTCTATATCTTAGCAGCCCTATAGCCTCTGGCAAGTCAGTCAACCTTCTGTGCCTCAACTCTCTCATCCATAAAATGGGCTAGTAGAGTTGACCTCTCAGGCAGACACATTTTGTAAACTGCAAGGTGTATTTGGTTATTCTCACTGTGGGCTGTAGTGTTCTGGGAAGAAGCAGAATATAAGGTAGGGCTTAAAGGTTGAGGAAGCTTCGGGACATCTGGTCAGAAAGAAGATGAGTACTCCAGGCATGAGAAATGGCACTAGCACAGGAAAAAAGGTAGAAGGGATGTACCAAGTTTGGCTGCAGTAGAAAGCTTGTGTAGGGAAGAAGCCGAGGTTAGTTTGGAAAGGCAAGTGGGCTGTATTCTGTTGGTAATAGGGAGCTATCAGACTTTTTGATCAAGTAAGTGAAAGGATGAGAGTCATGTTTTAGGAAGATCAACCTGACAGAGGTGTGAAGGACAGAGGGATGGGAGGAGGGTTAGAATACAGGCAGGGTGATCACAGGAGGGTGTTGAACTCCAGATAAGAGATAAGATGAGGGCCTTAATGAAGGCTATGGCACGAGGGCTAAAAAGGAGAAAGCAGATTTGAGAGATAGGTATAGAAAAACGGACACGGTGACAGCGTATTAGAGGAAAAGAATGCTTGGGGACAATTTTCAAGTCTCCCTGACATCACTATCTGGATGGACAAGGCTGCTCACCAAGCTATAGAATAAAGAAGGCACCAGAGAACTGGGAAGATCAAAGTCTTTGGATATGTCTATCTAGGATGTCTTAGAATGTCCAAGGAATACTAACCAGAAATTAAGTGAATATACGAGTCTGGAGCTCAGCAACAGAGATGTGAACTGAAGTCACCCAAGATGAGTTCACCCAAGAACACTGCATACTAGGAAAAGTTAAAAGAGAGGCAAGGACAGAAGGTTGAAGAACACCAACACTTAAATGGTGGACAAATTTAGAAAAACCTGAAAGGAAGACAGAGAAGTAGCCAGAAAGACAGGAGGAAGGCAAGAGATTAGCTAGAAAAAGAAGTCAAATGGGTAAAGTACAACAGAGAATAAGTGGTATGAGGAAGAGTACATTCAATTCGGTGTTTAGTTAATTGATGACCTCGGTAAGAGCAATTTCATTGAAATAACGAGGCTGAGAGCTAGACTGCAGTGCATTAAACAATGAATGGGAAGCTAGCAAATGGACAGGATTTGTTGACTATTCTTTTGGGGAGCTTGGCTGAAAAGGAAAGAGCAAGGCTAATAAATACAAACAGGGAGAATTTAGGATATTTTAGTTAAAATGTATTTTAGCTGAAGGGAACAAGGCACAGAAAATACACCCAAACACACACTGAGTAACTGAGGGAATGTGATCTTGAACACTTGTTGAGACTTAAGACGGAAAGGATGTCTCTTGCACTTTAGTTTAGAAAGCGAGGCGAGGGTAGGTGCATTCATTCACTTAACGATCAACTGTTGAACATGTACTACATGCCAGGAGCTAGGAGTCCATGGATAAAAGAAAGTAATCCTCCAGCCTTTAAGAAATTTGGTCTAGTAGGAAAGACAAATGTGGATCAACAATTACATAAGAGCTCTGTACTAGATTTTGAGGTGGGACAGTGGGGGAAGGTGAGCAACTATGGCTGAATGGGTCAGAGAAGTATTACAAGAGGAGACCCTTGCATAGGGTCCAGAATGAGCAGGGGTTCTCTGGTCCAGGAGAGGAGGGGGTCACGGGCATGCCAAGTAGGTTGCAGTGAAAATTAAAACGTGGCGGGTAGAAGATTTACAGGGTCTGGAGAATAAAGAATCCTAAAGCGACCACGCGTAGAGGTCCCTGAACTGAGATTGTTCAAACTGAGGACGCCCGGGACGATGGCACAAGGGCAAAGGAGAAAGGAAGACCTTGAGCCCATTCAGTAGTGTGGGTGAGCAGGTCCCAGAAGGTGGTAGAGACATCTAGAAAGACTTTAAAGGGAGCAGGAAGAGACATCGGGTGGGCACACAGGGTCAAATAGGGCCTTGCGGTTTCTCACTGCGGCCAGGGGACAAGCAAGCAACCGCTACCGCCCGGGCCGAGCCGACCACCAAAAACAGCGAGACGCATGGGGCTGCTCAGCATGCGGCAGTTGGTGAGCAGCAGAGGAATACAGTGTCCCTGGCAAACTCCTGGGCCGTGGCCCCTGGAAAACCGCCCGGCCCACCTGGACCGCAGCTGCGTGCACTACAGCGTCCCAAGCCCCGCCTTCCGCGCCAGCGCTCCGCCTCCGAGCCCGAGCGCACGCTGGACAGCACGGAGAAGGCTCTCGGCCCCCGCAGCCTCCGGAACAACGCTATGACGGAGAGTTCACCCCACAGGAAGAGGAAACAGCAAATCCTGCAGCCGCTCAAGACCCGCGACGCCAAAAAAGCTCCGCCCGCGGCCCGGCCTCCGGACCGGAAGTGAGGCGATTGGCTCCGCCCCCGAGCTCGATAGCTCGCGAGACTTTGCAGAGCTCTTCCTTTTTCGTATCGGCCGCTGACATGGTAGGTGATTTTTCTGATGCGTCCGCATAGTTGCTGGCCTAGGCCGCGAGCTTTACTCACCTTGCACCCCAGCCACCTACTCCCGAGCTTGGCCCGGTTCTCCAGGCCGCGCATGGCCAGCCGCAGGGCGGGGTAGCCGGCGTGGGTCCGGGGCGGGGCGAGGAGCCTGGGGCCGCGTGTTCATCCTATGATTCGGTTTCTCGAGACACGCGGTCCGGGGTGTCCGGGCGCCTCCCTGATGAGGCCGCACGGCCCCGGGCCAAGCCGTAACCTCGACTTTGCTGAAGGCGCAACAAAGCACATCCTTGACCCCTAGGCCTACAGGCCTCTCACAGACTGGCACGCTTCGCCCCCTGCCCCTCTTCTCTTAGGCCTTATCACCAAGCATCTTTTCCCACACAGCCATCCAGACTAAGGAAGACCCGGAAACTTAGGGGCCACGTGAGCCACGGCCACGGCCGCATCGGTAAGTGCTGTCTACCCATCCTGGTCGGCCTTGGGCTATCTGCACGGCGCTAGCTTGTCAGGAAGTAGGTAGCTTAGAGAAGTGGGTTAGTCAGAGCTCTGTGCAGTCGAGTTGGATTGAATTTGATCATTAGCTGTTGGCTTTTTCTTTGAGAATTCTTTAGTGTTCCAGTTTTAGAGAATTTCACAACAGTTGGGGGTTTGGAAATTGAGCGGGGTCCAGTATTGAATTGGTTGAAGGCATGGAGTACTGTGTTAGTGTTGTGATGTGGAACACTGCAAAGGGATGATTATCCCAGAGTCTTGAAGGAACAGCATTGCTGGAAGAGGTATGAAGCAAAGGCACAGAAGTATGGGGAAATGCTTTTGGGAGAAGTAACATCGAGGGGTTGGAGAAGGCTGTTTTAGCCATGTACCTTTGTGTTCCTGCAGGCAAACACCGGAAGCACCCGGGAGGCCGCGGTAATGCTGGTGGCATGCATCACCACAGGATCAACTTCGACAAATAGTGAGTGTTTTTTGGACTCTGCCTTTACTGACACAGCTTTGGATTTAGGGGTAGAGGGTAGTTAACATCTTCAACGGGAAGCAAGCCTCTTACCACTCAGAAACCTTGCCTGTGGCTGGGTTTTGTCAAGTTAATATTTGATGTGAACTGAGAACTTGTCACCGAGGCTAGAGTCACGCTTGGGTATCGGCTATTGCCTTAGTGTGCTAGAGTCCTCGAAGAGAAACTGCTGACCTTATTCACTGGCTGTGGCCCTCATGGCATAGTCAGTCACCGGGTTAGTGACATGCATCACGTTGACTTACACAACTGTTAGATCCATTTAACGCCCACAAATTGGGGGGGGGGTTTGTATTTTAACTATTTGTTTAGGAGACCTGTGTTATAGGAGTGTGGAGAAGCTGTCAAGTGACCTGAATCCTAGTCTTGGCACTGCCTCTGACCTTCTCAGTGACTTACTCTGGTTCCGTGGAATAAGGCTAGTCTTTTCCACCTGATAGTCTTTGGTGGCTTTTTAAAGATTTGTTTTATTCGAGAAGTGGAGTACCTGCTATGTCACTCTTCTGCATGAGTGAACAACGTACACTGTAACGGGGGGAGATGGACTGTGGAGATGGTAAACATAGCTTCTTAGTTGGAGTGAGGTAATGGAAATGGTTGCCTTCTTTTCCCAGTCACCCAGGATACTTTGGGAAAGTTGGTATGAGGCATTACCACTTAAAGAGGAACCAGAGCTTCTGCCCAACTGTCAACCTTGATAAATTGTGGACCTTGGTCAGTGAGCAGACACGGGTAAATGCTGCCAAGAACAAGACTGGAGCTGCTCCTATCATTGATGTGGTGCGATCGGTGAGTGAAGTGAATATTTTTTGCCTTTATGTGGACCCTTGCCTCTCAAAATTCTGGATAATATACTTGCACCTGAAGTCTGTACCCAGCTGCCTACTAGACAATTCCACTTTCCGTAGCATTTCCACGTGTACTTACTGACCAAAATTGAACTCTTGTTCAATTGTGATTCATGCAAAACATTTGAAGAGTAATTCTTCCACTCCCTCGTTCATTTACTTCGTTTTTCACTTGAACGTTTTCCAATCAGTTATCTTATTCCTAGTGTTAGTGCCCTGATTTGTATGGGTTTCTCACCTGAACTATTGGTAGTAATTTAGGTCAGCTAGCTCTGGTCTGTTTTACACAAGACTGCATGAGGCACAGCCCTTGACCCTTTATGTTTCTTACAGAATAAAATCTTAATATGTTCAGTTGTTATTTAAGGCCTGACATTATCTGAAGAGAACCTCCTCCCCCCCCCCCCAAAAGGCATTTTGTTTATCATTAGGAGTTCTGGTCCTTGTGTCAGCCTTACCCCCTGTGGGTATGGAGGTGGTGGGAATCCTGAGGGGGCTTTCAGTAAAGTTTTAAAATTCCCTTTCTCAGCCTCTTCTTTGAGCATTTCTGATGACCATGACTTCTTGGAGCATTGCTGGAAATGTGATTTTCCTTTTTTGCTTATCAAGTCGTAATTGAATAGGAGAAAGGGATTTGAGCTCTGCCCGAGACTAGAGTCACATCCTGACAGCTCTTGTCCTGGTGTGCTAGAGTCCTCGGAGAGAATCTGCTGGTCTTGATTCACTGGCGAGGGCAGTCAGTGCCCCCGGGAGTGCCCAGATCAGAAACATGCCCTCCCTGGCTCCTAGATGGAGTGGCTTGGTAGGCATCTTTCTTCCTACCCATCACGGAGTTGGTGACTGCCACGGTGCATTATAAACCCTTTTCTCTGTTCTTCTAGGGTTACTACAAAGTTCTGGGGAAGGGAAAGCTCCCAAAGCAGCCTGTCATCGTGAAGGCCAAATTCTTCAGCAGAAGAGCTGAGGAGAAGATTAAGGGTGTCGGTGGGGCTTGTGTCCTGGTAGCTTGAAGCCACATGGTGGGATTCATTAAATGATAAGCGCTTTTCTCTTCTGGTCTGACTGAGTGAGGGTTCTTTGGCACTTCTACCTCCCTACCTGTACAGAAACCCACCTAACAGGTTCTAGGAGTAAGGGTGTGAGGACCTGGGCTCTGCTACCAACTCCCCTCAAAGTATGGAAGAGATGGCACCAACACTTAGAATAAGGCCTTGGCTGGTTACCTAATTTGAGGCTTCTCACTCACAAAGTGAGAATGATACCTGTTGATAATGTATATATCGTATCATTGAAAGGCCTATTGGCATTGTATGCTCTGAATTTATAAATGAGTGGGAGAATGTGCCCTTAATTGTTCCATGGGGCTCAAGGGGGGGGAACTCATGATCTTTACAAGATTTTGATGAGTCGTATTGGCAAGATGAGTCAGTGGTAGGATAGAAGTGGTTCTTTGGAACTTACTTCCTCAGTCTAAGGTTCTTCCACCTGGCTTCCTCATCTCAGACCAAACCATTCTGGTCATAATCAAAATGTTGGAATGAGGCCCAACAGGCTGAATTTTAAACACACCAGGGCTTTTACACATCAGAGTGGTTTGGATTCTAGAAAGCAGTTGTCAGGATTTATGTATCCCTGTGCATAGGAGTCTTAATGTTCAAAGAAATAACATCATGAAATGCTAATGATTTTCCTTCCAGTGTGAAATGTATCTAATAGAGAAATTTGGGGAATGCTAAAGGCCAGAAACCAGAATCAGGTTTTCTAGGGTTTGTTACCTCCTGCAAAACCAAAATGAGCAATACTTGTGTGCAGATAGGACTCTCTTAGATCTTGGTAAATTATAATTTGCTATAGTTTTCCAAGCTTTTGAAAGTTTTTTGACCCATAATAGAACTTGCAGGCTAGAACCCTGACCAAAGAATAGTTAAGATGGCACTTACTTAAACCTACTGAAACTCTACTTACGTGTTTAGTTTGGTAGAGGGTGGTTTCTGTATTGCTTTGTGGGATCATAAATGGACTGGGAACTATGACTTTCTGTGAGACTCATTTGTCATGACAGCCTTCAGAAGATATTGGGGATGGTCAAATGTAAGGAAGCACAGGGGAGGAAATGTAATTGATTTGTATAATGGAGAGTTAAAGATGTCAGGAAGGCACTCAGTTGGATAAGCGAATAACTGGATCATTTACATCTTCTGTTGATACTGGTGAAGAAAGGTAAAAATCGGTTTTCCCTTAATGTCTTTTGGAGGACTTATAATAGGGAAGCTTTGATGCCTTCTAGACACTGAAGGTACAGAAATATG
Organism: Balaenoptera acutorostrata; assembly: GCF_949987535.1. NCBI lineage: Eukaryota > Metazoa > Chordata > Mammalia > Artiodactyla > Balaenopteridae > Balaenoptera > Balaenoptera acutorostrata. Next base: position 48,398,862 of record NC_080072.1, on the reverse strand, counting down.
TAAATACAGTGTCTTAAGATTCAGGCTGGATTTGAAATTTATATCTAAACCTAATAGCTGTGTGACTTAGGCTTAGTCCAGTTTTCTCATCTTTAAATTTAGGTAAACGTACCTACTTGAGGATTGTGTGGATTAAGTGAAATGGAAAGCATTTACTAAATTTTTGTGTTTAGCTCTTAGTAACTAGCATGTAAGTGAACCATTATTACCCGAGCAGACAAGTCAGTTAACCTTGGTGTGATTCAGTCAATGGGAAAGTGGTCTTAAACACAGGAAAGAGCAAACATGCATTTAGGAAACCCAGTTTGGAAAGGTTAGGCAAGTTGGGAGGTGTTTTATGGGAGATGAGCCTGGAGCGAACAGGTATTCTGGCCCGGCTATAGTTTAGGCACAAGGCTACAGTAGAAGGCTGGAGGCGGGACCATGAGGATGGAAGACAGAAGGGACAGACAGGACTTGGTGACTGAATTGGGGTGGGGCTGGCAGCAAAATATGGTTCAGGGGGAGGATAGGTGGTCAGTAGTCCCTTTATGGCTAGCTTCTTCCAAGGTTTCATTGTTAGAACCTTCCAGCATAACTATCCTGAAACTGGATGGGATAATGCTCATCCCAATCCTATATGGAGGTGCTGCTGTTGGACATGCATGCTAAATATGAAAGTCAGTCACTAGTACAGCCATTCTGAATAGGGAGGATACCTCAAATACCATCTCCAAGCCTGGAGAGTATAGCTACTGATCTGTGTGAGCTGCCATGTTCCGGCTTGCTCACTCACCATTATCTACAGGTAATAACTGGGCAGATGCTCTGATTACTCCCAGGTAATACTGTTGCCAAAGGAAGCTGGGTTACTGGTGAAAAGCCAAACATGTTCCAAGATAATGGAGGACACGGACCTAGAGCAAGCGCTTATCTTTCATAGGACCAAAGGCAAAACTTACGCTTTGATTTTATATCTATTAATCATCTGAGAGTGAAACGTGCCAATGCTGAAATACAAAATATAGCCAATGCATAGGAAAAGCTCATGCATGAGACTGTCAAGCTTTGATTAGCTTGTCCGGTAGGCACAGACCCATACTGCCACTGCCTCTTTAGTGGCCGATGATAAGTGCACGGTGTTGATGAGATTCTCCCATGTAGGGGGAGCAGGTGCCCCCTAACTCAGGTTAACGGCTAAATTTTCTATAAGCTTGAGTTGCTAAGGATATTTCTAGCCTAATAATATAGCCTAATAATGTATGTGCTTTAAATACATTGTTACTCAAACCTCGGAGCTGCCGCTGTAACTTCCGATTTATGGGAAATGTCCGCCACATAATTAATTTGCAAAAGCCCTCATTGTCAAAACCAGCTAAATAGGATTTTAACTTTTCAATTCAAATAAACATTACTATTCGATGGCTAACTAACTAGCCCAGTAGCAGCCAGCCCGGGATGAAAAGCAGCCAAAAGCGTGCGCCACCGGCGGGAGGCAGGCAGCACTCGCCTACCTGCGCTGCGGGGCGGGAGGTTACCGGGATACCGGCGGCTGGAGCCCTAAGGAGGCTGGCGCCCCAGCGGCCGCTCTCGTTGGTCCCTGCCGCCTGACGTCCTTGGCGCCCTCAAACCGTCCGCACCGCACAGCCGCTCTCCTCTTCCCCGCCCCTGAGCCACTTCCGGAGGGTGTGAGGTTCTGGTTCCGGCGTCACTTTGATCTCTGTCCCACCCCACGGCCGGAAGCATGATCGGCGCCGGTCCACCATTTCCGGTAGGGGCGGGGCCGGGCCCGTAGCACGCGGATGAGGCGGGAGGTTTAACCCGGCCAGGGTCCAAGTGCGGCGTGGTGGGTGGAAAGCCCAGGTCGCCAGCCTCGCCGCACTTAATTTCCGCCTTGGCCGCGCGGAAGAAGAGATGTGGCCTTTCGATGCACTTTCAAGATGGGAATTTCCATATCAGATTACGTTGCCGTTAAAAGATAATGAGTGTTTGAGGTACTTTGGGATTAAAAAAAGAAAAAAAAAGCTTGTACGTGCATGGGAAGGTTCTGGAAGAACAACGCAGAAGGGATTTCCTCATGAGTTTTGGGAGGTGAGGAAGATGATGTATGCTTTGGTACAGTTTGAGTTTCTTCCTTAACCAAATGCATATTACTTTCACGTTAAAAAACAAACTAAATAGACAACTTTAATAGTTATGGTGGGGACTTCCCTGGTGGCGCAGTGGTTGAGAGTCTGCCTGCCAATGCAGGGGACACGGGTTCGAGCGCTGGTCTGGGAAGATCCCACATGCCGCGGAGCAACTGGGCCCGTGAGCCACAGCTACTGAGCCTGCGCGTCTGGAGCCTGTGCTCCGCAACAAGAGAGGCCGCGACAGTGAGAGGCCCGCGCACCGCGATGAAGGGTGGCCCCCGCTCGCCACAACTAGAGAAGGCCCTCGCACAGAAACGAAGACCCAACACAGCCAAAAATAAATAAAATAAATTTAAAAAAAAAAAATGTTATGGTGGCTTGTCAGTGCTGCAAAGTAATATTTTCTCTTATTCTAGAACTTCATGACCTTTTAAAATTACACCCACCCCCATAGGCAAGTAAATTCAAGATGTTTTGGAATGCCACATTGTGTGGCTCTAGAAACTAATTTTGTGTGTCGCCCCTAGGAAGAATATAGGTTAAATGTATGTTTCATTTCTGGGTCTGTTTTGCAGTCCAGTTTTTATGTTACTTTCATTTCCACTTAAAGTTGGTTTAAAAAAAAAATACCCTACTTATGTATCCTTATAAATCAGTCCTTTGGGGTACAAGGTGAGTTATAAGTCTATTTGCAAAATGAAGGGTATTATTTTTAACAAAATTTAAACTGATCTGTGATATAATTAGAATAATTTTCTTGGGGTCCTAATTCCACATACCATCCAATGTGAACCACAGTTGCTTTCCAAGAGCATTCCAAAATATTGCCTTTAAAAAGCCCATACTTCTCATTTCAACATTGTGTTTACCATAGCATGGTAATTTACTGAAAAGAGCATTTAGAAAGATGTAATGGCGCAATCTGCCCTGCTCTAAAAGTTACCAGACTGATTACTGGAGAAAACCCCAGGGCCTTTCTTAACTCCAAAATGGAGGAGGGCTGACAGTTTATAGGCACTGGGACTTCCGGTAGAGGAAACAGCATTGCGCTGCCCCTGAGCAATTTCCCAGAAAGGCACTGTCTAAGCACCGTTATTTTCGTAGTGGCGACACCATCCTCGGGGGGCTGGGGCGCATTTTGTAAAGGTACGGGAGCATTTTTGGTCACAATTATGGAAGGGAAGCAACCAGATATGCTTGATATCCTGCAATGTATGGGTTGATTCTAAACCAGGGGTCCACGGTCTGTTAGGAACTGGGCTGTACAGCAGGAGGGGAGCAGTGGGCAAGTGAGTGAAGCTGCCTCTGCTGCTCCCCATCACTCACGTTACTGCCCGAACAACCCCCCAGCCCCACCCCTTGCCTGGAAAAACTGTCTTCCGTGACACCGGTCCCTGGTGCCAAAAAGGCTGGCGACCGCTGCTCTAAACAGCAAAGGAAAACCTAGCTTACAACCTACCTTCATTTTACACACAATCAAAATCAAAAAGATGTGTTATTGGTTTTTTGTGTTTGTTTTTGGGTTTTTTTTGCAGTTTTCATAATACTTCTCAGTTTTCCAGGATTCCAACTATTGTTTAAATCAGGGGAAGCTCAAAATGTGTTTTGTTTAGAATATTGCCCAAAATTGTTCATTTCAGAAAACTCTCTTACCAAGTGGTTAACACCCACTTAGTAGAATCTGAGTTGCTAATTCAACACACCTTTTCTGCATGTGTAGCTGTTGCATTCACAGTAATTGTGTACAGGTGTAAGCACCTGACTTAATTATATCTTCTAATACAGTTGTGTCCAAGCATTCACATATTTAAGTACATGTTATTTTATGACAAAATACTTTTCCTTTTTTTTTCCCCTTTTATATTATGGTTAAGACTATATTACAGTTAAGATGTGTTTAGGTAGGTTACATTATCTATGAATTTCATTTCAGGATAGTAAAAGGGGGAGTTAACAGTATTTGCTATAGAGGAAGAGTGTTGCATCTGCTAGGATTGAGAACCATCAGTTTAGGTGTCCAGAGATCACGTAAAAGCAGAACTTGGAAAGAAGCCCTAAATACTTTTTGTCAACCCCAAACCAGGCCCCCTGGACATACCCTCCTCTACCTTCCAGATGAGACTTCTGTGCCTCGCCCATAGCAGTCACTGTATGGGCCCTTGCAGCCCATTCCAAGCCATTGTGTGCCAGTATCAGTTTTCTAGATTGGGATGAGAGCTGTGGCCATGGGAGGAGGCGGGAACCCCTAGGGTTAAAATGCAGTGTATTTTAAAGCTACATAAAAGTTACAGATGTTTAAAAGTAATAATTTACACCTATATATCTTGTGATCTGATCACATGTCTGAGGATTCTGTGGAGCCACATTAAAAAAGAGAGGGAGGGCTTCCCTGGTGGCGCAGTGGTTGAGAATCTGCCTGCCAATGCAGGGGACACGGGTTCGAGCCCTGGTCTGGGAAGATCCCACATGCCGCGGAGCAACTGGGCCCGTGAGCCACAGCTACTGAGCCTGCGCATCTGGAGCCTGTGCTCCGCAACAGGAGAGGCCGCGATAGTGAGAGGCCCGTGCACCACGATGAAGAGTGGCCCCCGCCTGCCACAACTAGAGAAAGCCCTCGCACAGAAACGAAGACCCAACACAGCCAAAAATAAATAAATAAATTAATTAATTAATTAATTAAAAAAAAAAAGAGGGAGAGGAAAGGAGAAAGAAATAGTACCTTTTGTAAACTATTATTTTATTAAGGAATCCACTTCTATGACTCATGAAGCCCAGGCTGAGTTAACAGTGACAAGTTCTGGAGGTAACGATACCCTACTCTGGACTTCCCAGTTATAACCACTGTCTTCTCTCTCTACCTCAGCTGAAAACCCAGATTCATGAGGCCTCAATCCCTGCCCTCCTATTCCTGGAAGATGCCAAACCCAACTATGTAAGAGGCTTTCTCAGAGGAGAAGACGAATTTGTCTTCCCAGAAGACAAACCCTCTACTTTGCTTTATGAGACAGACAGCAACCCCAAACCACGGACAGGTTGGGACCTGTGCAGGGCTCAGTGGAGATGGGGAAAAGAAGGAAAGGGGATTCAGGAAGGGATCATCTCCTGTTTAACAAGCAGGCTAGGGTAGAAGGACAGGAAAACTTCACTCTATGATTCAAATCCACCAAACTCAAAGCCAATACCAATGAAGAGACTTCCAGCTTAATGCCTCATCCTGGAAATTTTCAAGGTCTCAGCTCTGTGAAGGCCTTGGGTGAGTGGAAAGCCTAAGCCACCCATATTCCCCACCTTGCTTCTCTCCTTGCTTTTCCAAGGAATATAGCAGAATTTTCTATATGCACACCTACACTTCCAATGGTAAAAAAACTTCACAGAGTGACATGGAAGAGCCATAGACAATGGGCCAGGGCTATAAGCAAGCCCTGGATTGGCTTTAGCTGGGCTTGACTCCACCAGTGTTAGGATACCCAATGATGTCTTAAGGGCTTCATACTGAATAGGAAAATGTCAAGATTCACCTAATAGTGGAGCCAAGGGGCAATGAACATTCTCTCCATCACTGGAAACACATAGAATCTGAACAGTTAGCTGTTGGAGAGGGAAGCTGAGCTAGAGCAATGATTAGGTATCTTCTAAGAGCAGTCATACAGCTCAGGCCAGAGAACTCAATTTCAGGGGAGGTCAGTGACCCACACTAAAGCTAAACTCTTAATTAAATCAAGTACTCAGTTCCCTGCATGAAGGTGTTTCATCCCTGATTGGCCTGCCTCAGCCCATCCCCCTGGAGAGAGAACTCTAGATAATAAAGCCAAGAAACACATGGGGCTCTGGGCCCAAACAACTATACACTGTTTATTGAGAACACCCGTAGATGATGGGAAGGAGGGATGCCCTGTACCGCATCATGGCCACCACTGAGTGGGAGCCGGGCCCAGAGAACACTAGCAGAGCTGGGGGGTGGGCTTCCCATGACTCACTGACCATCACAAAGGTGGGAAGAATAGGAGAAGGCCAGGCCCAAGAGCCTGGTACCATGCTGCAAATGGGGGTCGATTGGCCTTTGCCTTTCAAAAAACAGAGGATTAGGGGAGGGGGACTACTAGAAAAAAATAGAAACTCTAAGATTTAAAAAAAATAGTCCTGTACATAACAAGACAGCATCTGCTCTCCAGGGCCCGAGACTGGCAGCAGGGGCCTTAGGCAGGCAGGCCAGGAGCCTCCAGGGGAAGATCAGTGGTTCGGCTGAGACAGTCAGCTGCACATAATTGGCCAGTCACCAGCACCCAGCAAAACTTCATCCATGCTCGGGCAGGGCAGGAAAGCACCCGGCCTCTTGGGAATATACAAATATTTACCGGATTCTCTTTGCTTGTTACAAAAACAGATAAGAAAGCTTACAGCAGATTATTTACAAACAGTATCCTGGGATATTGTGAAGGCAGAGGTGGGCTGGCTTGGAGGGTGGGGTCTGTGGGGGCAGAGCAGCCATAGCAGCCCAGAGGGTCCAAGGCTGGGCCCCTCCCCAGGCTCCAGGCTCTGCAAGGCACTGGACTCTGTTACTGGGAAAGGGGCTTAATTCTTCTTGTGGAGGAACTTCATTTTGTTGCCTGTGGGCCAGAGGAGGGCAAGAGTGAGAACATTTCAGTATCATCTCTTCCAACAGCCCTGACCCTCTCAGTGGGAGAGAAGGATTAGAAAGACTGGATTACAGCTAGATATGATCCAGGATGGTGAAAACACTCTAGAGCTCTAATTAGAGAACTGGTATTAATCATGTATGGCTTTGGGCAAGCCATTTAACTTCTTCGGTCTCAATTTTCCTTTTAAAGTGAGACATGCTATGATTCTGTGATTTAGTTGGCTGAGCTCTTTGAAGGGCACTCTGGTGCTGCCACTTTTGTAGTAGACCCCTTATAGCCTCGAGGAGAGCTCACTGGTCCTAATGGCCCTTGTGCTCACTCAGGAAGAAATGCACCCAGAAAGACCTGACCTAGGTGAGGCTTTATGAGATCTCTTCCTGTTCTGTCTACAGCCCCGATATAAATACCCACTGGCATTGGTTTAGAGTAGTTTGGGGTACAGATTCCCCCAGTCCCTCCCTTCTTGCTGAATATGTCTCATTAGTGACAAATCTACTTACCCAAACCGCGGAGAAACTTGTTCATTCCACTCTGCTCAGTGTCTGGCAGTTCCTCTAAATACTGCTCCACTCGCTGCTCAAAGAGGCCTGGGGAAGAGAAGAAACAGGAACAGGGAAGAGAACAGTCATAGGAGGGAGGGAAGGGGAGGCCTCCTGGAGGGGGACCAAAGGGCACAGATCCCAAAAAGGGGGAAACCAAAGATCTGCAGTTATAACTTCTAAGAGCATCCTACCAGAATTCAGACTGGCTCATCAAAACTATTATTAATGACATCTCACTGTGTTCACTGCTGATGGCAAGAGCCCCTTGCCTCCCAGTGCACGTTCCTGAGCTGCATTATGGCGAGGATGCCACTCCTCGTATCAGAGCTGCCCCCAAGTGGACACCTTCTCCAGCTCCTTTTAGACCACTCTACCATGTTGTTTCAAAAGGTCTGTTACACTAAATGGACAGTATTAGTGGGCAGAAGAAATAATAACCCTGAGGTTAGAAAGGTCTTGATGAGATGAAAAAGCCCTAGAGTGAGCAGAGCTGATGAAATAACAGAGATAAGATAACCTTTGTGCTCTGAGGGCAGACTGTCACCAACCTAAGACAGAGAGCTAGCTCAGTTCTCTTCAAGGGCTTTCTCAACCCTGGATTCTCAGGACTCCCTAAACTGCACAGTCTGGTCTTTTTCTCTGAGTAAGGAAGGACCTGTGAATGCGGGGATAGGTGGGGATAAGCCCCACTCTTGCCACGTGGCCCCAGCCTGTGCCCAGCCTCGTGAATGCACGTACTGGGGCAGGAGGAGAAAGTGCCCTTGGCAGTCTCTCTCAGAAGAAAAGGGATGTTAGGAGGCCTGCCCTGGCTAATAACTCAAGAGCTTCCCGATGGGAGCTCACCAGTGCCTGGCTACTCAGCCCTGCCGGTAGCAGAAACGTTGGAGGACGCTTGACATCCCCTCAGAACCCCCCACCCCAGGCTCTTCTGGCCTTACCCTTTGCCCGACACTTTCTTAGCTCCCTGTCTTGGATGAAGCCAGCAAACATCTGAGACTCCATAAAAACTTCAAGAAAACGGCGGATGCTTTTGGAGGCCACAGACTTGCGGAAGGCCTCTCGCTGAAAGGCCCTCTCCCCCTTCTCACTCTGGGTCAGGAAGAGGGAGTAGTGCCCAACAGTCTCCACAAAGAACCGGATAAACACCTCTGACACCAGCCCATTGAGGGTATTACATTCTGGAAGAGAAGAGAAAATCTTTGAGATTCAGGTCAAGAGCCTGCATCCCCAGCCTCCAGCTGGTGGTGTCTCCCTCTCCTCGACGGAACTCCAGCCAGAACCACTTCTCTGTTCTTGAAACCTTAGCTCTTGTGCTCCCAGGCTTGTAACCAGCTCCTGAGCCAGGAGGTCGGAAACTGTGCTCTGAACACGGAAGCTGGGGAATACTTGCTGGATGAATGAGAATGGAGATTAGAGACCAGAGTGCCACTCCCCACACACCCTCAGGCTCGGTGGTTTCCCTGGCTTCACAGGAAGAGGAAGTTCCCTCCATCTCCTGCAGCGGCTCAAGGCAGGGCCTGAGAGGGAGGAATAACTAGTGTCCTGTCAGCAAGAAGAGTCTTTGCGGTTGCCAACTGTCTTTAGGGTTTTTCTCCCCAAACTTCCTGAGGTAGAGAATTAGAGGCAAGAGGTAGCTCTGTAGCCTGGGCCACCCTAGAAGCAGCCCCGATGTTGTCTAAGTTTCTGAACTCCCTCTGATAAAATACTACACTACTTCTCTCCCCTCAGACCCAGTCAAGCCACAACTCCTAGAACCACACTAGTGGGGCTAGAGAATTTTAGGCTAAAGTGAGACCAAGGTCCTATACCTGAGCTTCACTAGCCAGAAGGGTCTGGTGCATAGAATCAGGGTCCAAGCCCCATGAGGCCCAGGCCCAGAGCAGAGGGAGTCTGGGACCAGAACTGATTCTGCCTGGTGCAAGCCTCACTCACCATCATCGGAGTCGCTGTCAGAGTCCTGGGAGATCAGTTCATTCTTCCTCTCTAGAGCCTGCTCCAGAGCCGCCTGCAACTTCCTAGGTAACAACGTGTCCTCGTCATCCATCTGCAGGAGAAGGAAACCGCACAGTGACACTGACTGAGCACTTAACTTTGTGCCAGCCCTGTTTGAAGAGCTTGAATATATCATCTCATTTCATTCTCCCAAGAACCCTGATACTATTATCAACCTCATTTTAAGATGAGAAGCTGAGGCTCAGAGAGAGGTTAAGAAACTTGTCCAAGGTCACAAAGATAAAAAGCGGTGGAGCGGGTGGCATTCACTGCCCAGGACCAACAGGGGCTCCTACCCCAGCACCACGATGAAGTCTCCCCAGTTCCTCCATCTTCGGCTCCAGGGGGGGAAGCACGGTTGGCTGGGGGAGGGGAGACTGTGGCCCAGCCTGTGTCTCAGGCGTGAGGCGAGGCTGTTGTGCCTGTCTCTGTATTCTGGTTCAGTGTCTGCATCGTGACGCTTCGTACCCAGGAGTCGTAGCTCTGTCAGTGGTGTGTAACAGACTACATTCCCAAAGGCTACGGCATTGGGTTGTGTTCCTTTATAGAGAGCCAGGAGGATTTCCACCACTAACAGAGGCTTTTTGAAGTTGACAATGATTGCAAACCTTTACATTCCGCTGCATTCTGTGTGTCATGTATAATCCTCCAGCAACATTTCAAGGCAGGTGTTATCACCATGCGTGTTTTAGAGATGAGAATTCTGGTTCAGAGAAGTTCAGAGGCCTGTTCAAGATCATGTGTCTCAAAGGGGGCAGAGGGCAGAGGTCAAGCCTTTGGATCCAGGCCATGTTCTTCACACACCCACACTGCCTTCCAGAAGCTGATGATGCCGACCAGAACAGCAGATCCTGCTGAGGTCAAGACTTCTCAGACCAGCTTCTTTCTACCCTTGTCTGTCCTGTGAATGTGGAACCCAGAGGGCTCAACAATCAGGCTGTGAAGGTGGAGTCGTGTGTGTGACAGTGCTGGGTGCTCTGCATCAAACAAGCACCCACCCTGGGTCAGGCCATGCTCTGCAGCGTCCCACTCTTACCTGTCGGATGAATCGGTCAGACCCCAGATTCACCATCAGTGCCTGAGAAAGAGTCACGAGGGACAGTGATTCAGGATACGAATCCCTGCAGTGCCCTTCCCAGGCCTCCAGCCCTCCTGGATTCCCAGGGTCAGATAACAGGAATAACTCCAGCCAGGGAAAGACCTCCCAAGGAGAAAGGATAAGAGCTGGGTACACAAAGGAGAAGATCCCAGCAGCCTCCGTGCCACCCCCATCCCTCCTGGGGGTTTCTGTTCCTTCTGTCCCTTCCTTCCTCCACACCAATCCACCCCTCCCCACCGCTGGCTCCCCAGGTGACCCACCTCCTCCACAGGCAGCTCCTTCAGTTTGGGGAGGGAGCTGGAGAGCAGACCAACCAGGAAGGGGGTGGGACAGCAGACGATGTCAATCATGGAGGCCGGGAGGACAGGAATGAAGGTGTGCTGCCAGGAGAAGGGGTAGAGCAAGGCCACCACCGCATGGGAGCAGCTGGATAGGGTACTGGCAGACAGACAGACAGACAAAGCACTGAGCCCAGGCCCAGCACCTTCGGGGAAGGGGCATTACAGCCTGCTGGGCCAGGCTCAGGACATCCTTTCATGTTAAAACTCCCAGTGCCACAAAAATGCTAAGGAGCCTTGGGCCTGGGTCTGACCTTGCAGACTGGTAAAGTTCCCACATTCCCACTGCTCGGGACCTCAGGGACAATGGCGCTACCCTCTTTGGTGGCTCTACCTAGGAACAGTCATAAAGGTACATAGCAACACTTGAACACACATACACACCCCCAAGAGCCACCCAAATGCACAGGTGGGCCTGACCTAGTGTGGGAGTATCAGCTCAGGCCAGGGAGTACAAAGGTAACCTGAGCAAGGGTTGATCACAAATTCATAGTAAGAGCTGGAAGGTCCTCTTATCAGGTCCACATGTTACAGCTGGGGCCACTGATACCCAGGGTCAGTCTGGTCATAAGTGGCACACCTGGGACACAACCAGTTTTCCTGTCTCCCAGCCCAGTGTTACTTCTACCATTCTTCCTCTCTATCCGTTCCTCCCTCTCCTAATTGGAAAAAGCGGTCTGACTGAGGACCACTGACTGAGGTGAGGCTGGCACCATTCTTAACCACCCCCATCTGTCCTCTCATGCTCCAAAAAATAGCCAGAGGTCTCAGTGGGGTCACCCTTCTCTTGGCCTAGAGGGAGGCTCCAGGCCTCCAGCACCACAGGGCTGGTTGGCCAAGCAGAACGACCAACGGGAGACTGGAAGGAGAATCTCCCCGACGCTAAGCAGAAGGCACAGAAGTGAGTGCTGAGGGAGAGTGTGGGTCACCGGTCAACACAGGAGACACACCTGGCTTTAACCATCCACCCGTCAGGAGAGGGGTCAAAGGCACTCCCCTAAGGGCCACATTACATATGAGGAGACAGAGGCCCAGAGTCAAGTTCATTCTCAAGCCTGCCTTTCCCACCCTGTCTCTCCGCATCTATTGGTCCCACGTGTTAGCTATGAAAGCCCTGGGCTCCACTTGATCAGTTCCAGCAGGGACTCTCACCCTTTCCTGACTAATGCCCACCAGTCAGAGAACATGGTTCCAACCCATGACAGAAACAACCCCTCTTTTCCAGAAGGACCTCGGTGGACATTCGCAAGCGTTTTGGCAGCCAGTGCCTTGCTTGGCTGTCCTACCACCCCATGGATGACTAAAATACCGCTGGGCCTTGAGGCAGAGACACAGGTATGCTGGCCCTGAGAGCCCTTCCCCTAGGGACAGCAGCTCCCCACACCCCAAGGAGAGCCATCTGAAAAAGATCTGGAAAGGGGCTGTCCAGGGTCAAAGGAAACACAGCTCCACAATGCCTTCCAGTGGGCCTGGGGCTCGGGAGGCAGAAGGCTTGTACAACCCTTAGGGCTGATCACTGCAAAGCCTGTGTATGTGTGCGTGGACGCGCGTGCACCTACACACACACACACACACACACACACCCTCCCACTTACACAGACATCAGAACTAGGTCAGAGGGACCAAGGACTTGTGGAAAACCTAAAATGTGAGCAACGGAACAAGAGGTGGCTGGGCTTACTGAGCCTTGACCCCAGTCCAGGCCTGTGTGCCCCCACCGGGCTGCCTATTCTGCCCCTCTTCAGTCAGAGGCAGACCCCAAGCAGGGAAGACATCTTTTCTAAGACCCAAGATTGGCAGAACTTGAATGCTGAGCCAGGCCAGATCAGGGCCCTGGGGTATTTTCCTCCCCAAATGGTCCAGGAGTGTGTTCAGAGGCAGCTGAAGCCACGGGAAACAATCACTGTATTCACAGCCCTGTTGGAGCCAGGCTGAGGGCCATGGGGGTGGCCAAGAGGAGGCTCTGTCCTGGGTAAGGGAGTGGAACCTTCAAGAAAAGAAACCTCGGGGTCCAGGCTCTGCTAGGGGCATCAAGGTCTGACCAGACCAGAGCCTCACAGCTGGGTAGCGGGGGCTTTGCTGGCAGACAGTGAACACGGATGGCAGAAAGGCACAGACGGGGCCCCAGGAAGCTGCCATACCTGGCTAGTTCCGGTTGCCGGCTCGGTCCCTTCACAAGGCCTGACGGGCCCATGACGTACATAGAACTGTGGTGTACAGAAGCACTGAGGCTGTGACGGGAAGTGGGAGACAATCTTCTTTTCTAAACCTGGCTCTCTCTGGAAAAGCCAGAAGCTCTGGGTTTTCCTCCTCTTTACTTCTCCTGGGCTGAGGGTGGCCCTGAGTTCCTGCGCCAATGCCCTATGAGGTCATTTGGGAGTCCATTTCCTCATGACCCTCTCATGCACACAAAAGAAGGACCCCAGGGATCCTGGGCTTATTGGGGGACAAACCAGGAAGAGGATTCTTCTCTTCTGCCTCTCATATCAGCGCCTAGCGTATGTTATGGCACATGGCAGATAGCTTAATAAACGTCTAAATGACTAAATTAATTCCACCACTCTAAAGAAACTACTGCCCCCCGTGATGGGTTCTTTGACGAAAAATCACACAATGTGTTGCCGAGATCTCATCCTCTCCCTGCCTGTCCCATCCCCTACATATACCCTTTGCTATGGTCTGAATGTTTGTGTCCCCTCAAATTCTTTGTTGAAATCCTAACCCCCAAATATGATGATATTAGGACATAGGGCCTTTGGGAGGTACTTAGGTCATGAGAGTGGAGACCTCATGAATGGGATCAGTGTTCTTATAAAAAAAGAACCCCCCTTCCACCATGTGAGGACACAGTGAGACGCCAACAGCTATGAACTAGGAAGAGGGCCCTGACCAGAACGTGACCATGCTGACACCCTGATCTTGGACTTCCAGCCTCCAGAACTGTGAGAGATAAATTTCTGTTGTTTATAAGCTACCCAGTCTGTGGTATTTTGTTATAGCAGCCTGAATGGACTAAGACGCTCTTTTAAAGAGGAAAAAAACCCTTGGCTGCCTAGAAGAGCTCGGCCTCTTCCAGAACACCTCATGTCCAGTGACATTTCTGCTGCCCCCTCCCATGGCCACAACCATCTGGAACTCCTCTGCCTCTAAAATCATAAATGCCAACATTTCAGACTAAGACTTGAGATCTATTCAGCTCTTTTCTTATTCTTCTTAATCCAGCTCCCCTGCCTCAATGACACCTCCAGTCCCTGGGCTTCTTTCTCCCTTTCCTAGTTTGGCCAACCTTCCTACAACCACTCTCCTCCCCAGCACTCTCAAGACCCTCACCTGGTCCTTCTCTGCAAATCCCCACATGCCTGGCCCTGGGTCACTCCATTCAGTTGCCTTCTCCAGGTGACACCCTCACTGGCCCCCTCACTGGATGGCTCAGCACTCCTCATACTGTCCCTAGTCAGTGCCCTTGCCCCTTCCTCACTGTGGCTCTTCCTAAAGTTCATCGCTCTCTTAAAATTCAGCATCCCACAGAGGTGGCCTTGCCTCCGCCTCCAGAGGAAGTGTGGCCCTCAGCTAGAAATCTTACTTTCTTACCTTTCTCCATGTAGATAGATTTGTACCTCTACAATCTTGGCCATTGCAAAAGCAGCAGCGTTTGTCTTTTTCCCTCCAGCCAAGTCCTCCATTGGGTTCTCAACCCTGCCATCTTGTGTGCTCGCAAGCCCTGCTCCCTCAGTCATCCTCTCTGCCCGGGTTTGCTAACCTTTCCTCTGCATTTGATCTTTCTCTCACCACACAAAGACGCACACATACACATACACACACACTCCATGCACTAATACGACAGTGGCTGGCATATACTAGGGCTCGTAAATCACATTGGATCAAAAGTGGATGTGCCTTCCCCCCTTCTTCACCTCACCTGCTGGGCCCTACCTGAGCTTATCTGCTACAAAAATGACGCGGCGCTCCAGCAGCAGTGAGGCGAAGATTCGGATAAGCTGGCGCACACTGAGGCAGGTAAAAAGGCACTCGAAGTCCACATGCTCCAGCCGGGAATCCATGGGCCGCCGCAGCTCTAACACCTGCAGGAGAGCAGTGGGGCAAGTGGGTCAAGGCAGATCAGGTGGGTGCCACTCCTGGGTCCTACACAAAGCGACCGGAAGCTGGCTCCCCTTCCCCCCTGCTTTCCCAAGGCCTCTAATCCACCCCACTGTGTAGTAAGACCCAGTCTCCTCCTCCACTCAGACCACAGCTCTGCTCCCACAGTACTCAGACGCCCAGCCTGTGGGCAACAGGGCTAACTGAACATGGGGGAGGCTCCGGAAGGAAGGAGCTGGGGAGCCATATGCCAGGCTCTCAGCAAAGGGGGGAGGAGAGCTGACTGCTTTTACAGATGAGGGCGGGAGGGAGCCACACAGCTTCATCCGCACTGCCCTCCCTGCCCTCCTGCCCGTCTCCCCAAGGAAAGGCCTTGGCTCCGCGCTGCCCAGCCCCACAGCTGATCGCTGCCCCTCCGCGCGGCTCTGCTCACCCACCTCTGGACAGACAGTGCTAGTGTCCTTGTTGCCATGCCCCCTCCCTTTCCTGCTAGGAAGAGTTTCCTTCCAGAGGCTCTGTCCTGGCCTCTATCTCTACTGGCTTGTCTATTCCCTGTGCCAGGGACAAGGGGAGCACAGGGCAACGGCTGGCTATTCCACAACCTTGCCAGGAAGCAGGCCTCTCTTTATCAGGGCCAGACCTAGCAATCTTCCCTCCGGAGAGGTTGCAAGGCCACTCCTAAGGTCGGTGCTGTGGCACAGAGACCACTTCCCTGGGGGCAGTCATGAGGGTGGAGGGTGGCAACTGACCCTAGCAATGAGAGCAGGAGGAACTGCTGACGCTCAGGCCAGGCCAAAGCAGCTCTCACCCGGGCTTGCCTAGTCTTCCCCTTGGTTCCTCAGCGTATGTGGGCAGCACAGATGTGTAGGTCTCCTGAGAACCAGGAGGGAAAATGAACGCCCTCTTTTAGCCCTCTGGTATCAGAGCTCTCCTCAAGGGGCTTTACCCTGCCTTATCTCATTTGTTCCTCAGAGTCTAAACAAGTGAAGTTCTACCTCCTAGCTCAGCAGTCATCCCTCTGGGCCCAAGGGAAGCAGCAAAATGGGCACAAGTTGCCCTAAGGATGTGTCTCTTTTATAGGGATCTGTTTACACTCTGTCTCTCCCACCAGATGGTGAAGCCCCAGAAGGCCCAGTGACTGGCAGGATGTGGGGTACACCCAAAGTGCTCAGTGAATGTGCGCTGAAGGGATCCCTTACCACAATCACGCCAGAGGCCTCTGCGCCCCTCCTGCCCTTGCCCCACGCGGAAGAAGTCACAGTGAAGCTCCCCCAAGCCTCCCTCCTGAGAGCCTGCATGCAGCCAGCGCCCCACTCCTACTACCCCGAGGGTCTGGGCTCCTCCAGGGAGTGAGAGTTCACACAGGAAGCTCACAGGACCTGGGCCTCTCTTCATCCACCTGCCCTCAAGGAGATCATAGCCCAGTGAGGCTGAATGAGCCTAAACGATCACAGCCCACCAGCTTGGTGTCAGGACAGGGTAAAGGTGTAATTAACATCTGCACAGGGCGCTGAGAGGGCTGAGAGGTCAGGGCAGCAGCTCAGAGCACAAGATGCTTAACTTGGTTGTCCAAGGAGAGAAGAAGGGAAGTGTCTATTAGGCAAAAGGAAGCAGGATTCAGGGACAGTAAGCAAGTCAAGTCAGAGCGTTGAGACGAGGCTGCTGAGCGGGCTGGGCCCCATCCTGAAGGACTGACTCCCAGGCATGCTACTGGGCTCTCAGGGTAGGGTCGGTGGTCCTGCCTCCAGGTCATGCATGAAGCAGAAAGTCCCTCCAAAAGAGCGTGGGAGAAAAGATGCTACAAGAAAGGCCTTAAATGGCATTCGCCACTCCCAGCAAACCCCATGTTTCTTTAGTCAGACCCTCTCCACTCCCTGCAGCAACTAAGTTATTTCTTCTTCCCTCTCCTCAAACCCAACATCCACCTCTCACTCTCAGAGGATGACCTTCTTTTCCATTTTGAGAAAACTGAAGCCATCAGATGAGAATCCAGAATCTACAAGCCATGGCCCTTCCTTGCCATTACACAAGGAAGTACCCTTCTCTCCTAAAAAGCCAGTCTCTCCCTGGATCCCACCGCCCTGCCTTCTCACTGACAGTCTGACTGTCCCCTCCCTCTGCTGCTGCTTTAACCTCTTCCTCTGATGGGCCACTGCCACCAGCACCCAGACAACCACCTTCAACTGACTCTCCCCTGGCTCCACATTACCGTCCAACCACTGCCCCTTCCCCATTTCTCCCCACAGCCAAGCCTCTTAAAAGCTGTCTCTACAGGCTATTCCCCCTTCTCAACCCCATTCACTTCTCAAGTCTCTCTACTCAAGCTTCTCGGCCCCCTGACCCCCCACGTTTCTGAAACTCAAGGAATCCCGCCACGCCTCATCCTGACCTCGCCTGATCACTCCTTCCTTTCTGAGAGGCCCCCTTCCTTGGCTTCCTGGCACTCCTCCTGTCTTGGTTTTCAGGGCTGCTGCTCCTCTGCTGCAGGCCCTCTAAATGCTGGAGGCCCTCGGGACTATCTTCTCTTCCCTGTCTACACTGTTTGCTACTAAACGTCTTCTCTGGGGTGTCTCACAGGCATCGTAGACGTAACGTGTACAAAATCAAACTCTTCCCCCTCACAAGCCTCCCCCTCCTTCAGGTGCTCCATCCGCTGACCTGCTGCTCAAGCCAGAAAACTGGGAATTCGCCTTCAAGTCTCCCTAACACTATCCCCTACTTCCAATCAAACACAATGTGCTATTGACCCTAATTCTAAAGCACATCTCAAATCCATCTATTCTCTCCATCTTTTCCTCCACACCTTAATCCAAACTCCGATCATCTCTTGCCTGTACTACCGCAACATATCCAAGCTGGTCTCCCTGTTTTCACTCCAGTCCATAATCTACATAGCAGCCAGAGGGAGCTTTGAACATCCTATCTCGGATCTTATAACCCTGCTTTAGAGACATTCCAAAACCCTGAACTTGGCCTACAGGTACATTGTGATTTGGCCCTGCTGTCTATCCCCCCTGCTCACTCCCCTTTTCAACCATCCTGGCTTTTTTTTCCGTTCCTTGGTAAGCATCCACGCTTTCCCAACTTTTGCCTTTGCATGCTGTCCCTCTACCTGGAATAATCCTCTCCCGCCCATACCCTTCTCTTTCAGTCTCCCTCCTCCCACTTCATCTGGTTGACTCTACTCACCTTGGGTCCCCAGTAAAATGTCACTTCCTCAGAGGAGGCCTTTCCTGGCCCCTAATCTAAAGCACATCCCCTGTTACACACTCTCACTCTGTGCTTTCACTTGGCACCTAACACTTTTAGGAGTTATCTGTTTCTACGTACAAGTATTTATTTAATGTCAGTCTCTCCCACTAGACTATGAACTCCACAAGGGCCGAGCTGTGCCCCTCTTTAACTATATGACTCTGCCTCAAGGTCTGCAGGAACCCTGACTGTAAGAGAGCACATATTCTGTAAACATTTGATGAATGAATAAAAGGTGGCCTGCAGTTTAGTCCAAACAGGTCAGGGAAGGCCCCTAGAAGCTGCAGAGAGTTGAGCAACAATTACAGTTCTGTCATTCACTTTTTTTAGCCCCTGTTGGTGAGGTATACAAATGTGTTGAGCAAGGAAGGGGCCGTGCTCTGCACCCCCAGAGACTGAGCCTTGGCTCAGCAGGTCCCACTCCAGCCCCAGTCCATGGTCTGAGAGAAGAGGCAGCAGAAATCCCTACCTCATTGCCAGCCCCCGGCAGGAATGTCTTCACTTTGATGGTCTTCCCTGGGGCAGGGAAGGGTGATTCCATGAGACTTCTCATGAAGGGATAGACCAGAGCGGCGGAGATCCCACGCCGGCGCTCCACCTCATCTAGGACCTGTGCCCACCGCCAGCAGCCCAAAGAGGAAGGGTGTCAGGGCGCCACCCTCCCCTACCTCCTGGGCAGAGAAGAGGGCAGCCCGGCATCTGACCAGCCCGGGCCGAAAGCTGGGAGATGGCAGACTATCTCGCCAGGAGCTTCACACCCTACCCTTCCCGTCTCCCTGGCCACTTGGTGTCGGCTCTGCTCCCTAACTAGTCCTTGCCTCAGACTCCAAGATCTGAGTAGCTGGGCAAAGGAAATACCACTTGAGGTCGGGTTCCTGGGCACTTGGCTTCCCGCAGGGTCTCTGTCCCCAAGGACTCAGCTCCGCCCATGGGCCAGGGTGAGCTGTGACATTAGCAGACACTGCCGGTGCAGGAGCTGGTAGATGGGGAGGGAGTCAGAGAGCTCGCTTGCACTTGCCCTTGCATTCTCGCCTTCTCTCACCCTCTCACACACACAGGTGGTTTTCTCATCTAAGCCGCATGCAGATACTCCTATGGGAGCTGTCAGCTCGGGGAAGGGGGAGGGAAGTAAGCCAGAGCCCTCTTACCTTGGAAAACAAGCCGAAGCAGCCAAGGCGGCTGATGACACAGTATACCTCTGGCAACCGAGGCCCTTTCCCACTTGGCTGGGCCAGGACAAGGAGGAGAGAGACACAGACACAGAGAATGCATGATTACTATATCTGACTCCTTTTCCTTGGGAACTGAGGACTAAGCACCTCTCTTCTAGTGAAGACTCCGGGACTCTTCTAAACCTCTCCTCAACCAGGCCCCCAAGGAAAAGGCTGTCACTCTTTGGGGGCAGGCTTCAGCCTCTGCTGGGCCTTCCAGCCCAAGGTGCCAGACTCCTGCCAAGCTCTACACAGGCTCCACCCTTCCCCCCCAGGAGGACACTGATGGGAGCTGGCAAAGGACGAAGAGGTTTGGCAGAGGCTATAGGGTGATGTGTGGATTTATATCCCTAAATCCCCAGGCCCCCAGTGGTAAGGGAGGGACTTGTGTACATCCTTAGGAGCAAGCCAGGCGGTCTTCTGCCTCCCAGAGGGGATTCTGCAAAACATTCCTTTTCTCAGTTGCTCTTTTCTCCCTTCCTTGATCCATCCCCATTCTAGGAAAGTAAACTGACACCAGATAAGAGAAGCAAACTACTATTTATTGAATATTTACCATATCTGAGTCCTGGGCTTGGAACTTTCCAAGAACTTGTTAGATAGGCATTATTATCCCCCTTTTATTGATGAGGAAACTGAGTTCAAAATTATTAAGCCATTGTCCAAGGTCATGTATTTAGAAGTCATGGAACCAGGAGTCTGTTTCTGCCTCTGATTTGCTGTATTACCTCTAAAGTATGCTGCCTTCTGACAGAAAGGAAGGGAAAGAAACACAAAGAGACTGGACAGAGGCATGTACAGAGTAGAGGAGAACAAAGTAAAAGGGGGATTTAAAAGGTAGGTAGCTGAAGGAGATGTGCACTGAGAGCTCCCCAGGCCTGGAGCCCCCAAATGCAGGCTGGAGTGAGTCCACAGGAGTTGACTTCTCCAGCCAGGGGCCGGCAGGGCTCTGTGGCTGCCTCTGGCTCAGAGGCCTGGAGTGCCCAGCAAGGCCGAGCGGGGAGGGAGCAGAGCAGCAGGTGCTGGCCCCTCATGCAGGCTGCTAAGCAAATGCAGATGGGCTATTTCAGTCTCCAAACCTGCTGGCCACACGTCACAGATCTAAAGAGAAGGCAGAATCTGTTTTTGTCCATATTAGGCCTGAAACTCACTCCTCTCTTCTTCCCTCTCCCCCGCCTCCCCTAAAGCCCCAAGTGATTAAAACAAGTATGTGGGATTTGGGTTAGAATCATTGTGTCCAATCTGTAGGAATGCCGAGCCAGTGCCAGCCCCCTTGGCAGGGACCCAGCCCAGGCCCTCTCTGAGCAGCCAGGACAAACATGCTCTTCCCTGGGGGCAGCAGGCACGCGGCAAAGGAGCAGCTCTGCTCCATCTCTGCTCCTGCAAAGGCAGCCTTTGGCACGCTACCCCACCCCAGGCCCAGGTGAACCTGCCCGGCTCCCCACCTGGCATCTGTACTGCTCTACCTTCCCTTAGCCCCATTCACCAGGCATTCTATCTCCAAGTACTCCTTCTCCCCAGACTACCCTTTGCGGTGATCCAGGACTACCAGATTTGGTGTTAAAGGACTTGGAGTCAACCTGGCTCTGGCCCTGATTGGCTGTATGACCCTGGGCAAGTCATTCCACCTCTGAGTCTCGGTTTCTTAATCTAAAGAACATATATAATAATACTGGGTTGGCCAAAAAGTTGGTTCGGGTTTTTCCATACGATGCTATGGAAAAACCCGAACCAACTTTTTGGCCAACCCAATACCTCATGGGCTATTATGAGTAATAAAGAAAATGACATACTTAAAGCATCTAGCCTGGAACATAAACAGATCCCAAATCACAGTTCATTCTCTTGGCCCTGCCTTCTACATTGAAAGTCCTACCTCCTCTACTGGACTATCTAAAGTTCCTTAAAGATAGGAGCCATGTCTAACTCATCTTTATGTGCCTTTAGCATATGCTGCCTAACCCTCAGCAGGTGTATGCTACATGTTTCTGAATGAATGAATGAACAGCCCAGAATCCTTCACCTGGAGTCCCTGCTATACATCACCTTTGCCGAAGATCCCCCTCATCTGCCCCTTCTCCCACTAAGGCCTGGGAACCCTGAAACTCTGTCAACAACCCAAGCCAACAATACCCCTGGTGAGCCCCAGGGGAGTGTGTGACAGGACTCTCTTTATCTTTACCTCAATCTATTTCCCAGGACTAATGAGAAGAGGGATGGTGTAGTGCTTCTCTCTCTACAACATGGCTTATATTTTCAAAACCCTCCCTTTCCCTTGAGTTCAAGGCATCTCTCCCAGAATCCCATAGAAGGTACTGCTCTGTCCCTGCTCAGCCTCCAGCCCTACCAGACCATGGACAGGATGCACATCAGGTTGGCCAGGTATGGGGGCGAGGAAGGTTTGTCCTCCACCCCAATGTGATGCACACACACATACTGCTGGGTTGATGTGATCCTGCAATCAGGATCAGCCATCTGAGCCTGTAAGCCCGAAGTAAATGAACAAAAAGAAAAAGCATAGAAGAGCTAAAAACATATGACAGCCCAGTAGAAAGTGATCCAATCTCTTCCCTTATTGTAGATTATCTTAGATCCTGGGGCCCAATCAGAGGGGCCACTTTAAGTCCTGCCATCCCAGGGAGTGCTTCGTGGGTGGGTGTGTGTGTGTGTGTGTGTGTGTGTGTGTGTGTGTGTGTGTCCTGCAGAACATAGAACAACTTGAGTTTCTACAAGCTCAAGTTAAAGAAGAGCATACACACATACAAACACTGTGGCCCAGTCCCTGAGGACCGAATGGCCCTACTTACTAGTAAGCGCCTGCAGTAGCCAAAGCGTCTGCTGCCATCTTCCCCAGTCAGCATGAAAGAGAACGTCTCACTGGAACAGGGAGAAGTCTGGCATCAGGGAAATATCAGAGGACCCAGGAAACAGCCCCCAAGAAGAGGGACCGCCCAGGGAGGGGGTGAAGGACCAGGCTGCGGTAGGAGAGGAGGCTGGGACTAGGGTGGGCCAGACTCAGCTGCCCACTGTTATGGGGGTAAAGGAGGCTATGCCAGGCCGGGCCTCACCTGCTGTACTCTGACACAGGAAGCCAGTCTTTGGCATCAGGGAAGCAAAACTGGGGAATGGCCTTGAGCCTCTCCTCTGCCTCCCGCATCTGCTTGGTGGGTCGGTCCAGCTGCAAGGAAGAGGAATATGGGGAGAGACAGATAAGAGAAGACGTGGAACTTGGGGCCGGTGGGGGGTAGCTGACAAATATCTCCTCCCCCGAGAGTCCTAGGTGGCGTTTGCCCAACTGGCATGCTTCTCAGCAACCGTACCCTGACCCCACTCCCACTTCTCACACAGAGGTCCGGGTGTGGGCTGAGTCATCATTTATTCATTCAATATATGCCAAACTAGCACTTTCTATGTGGCACCTGGCATGTGCTGGGCTCCCAATAGAAAACCAAGTGGACAAGGTCCCCGTCCCTGTGCATACCGGTCAGCAGAGTGAGATAATCAACAACAAAATTTCAGAGGGTGCCACAAAGGAAATAAACAGGGCGATATGACAGAGACAAGTGGGTGGGTGGGGCTACTTTAGAGTATCTAGAAAGATCTCCTATTTGAGCGGAGAATGAAGAATGAGAAAGAGCCAGCAGCCAAGTGGAGAGCTGGGGAAAGAAGGTTCCCCGCAGAGGCAATGGCAGAGAGAAAGGGCCCGAGTGCTACAGGAAGAGAAAGGAGGCCGGGCGGGCTGGCTGGGGGCAGGCTGGCTGGGGCGAGCAGGGAAGGAGTGGCAGGAGCTCCGGTAGGTGGGGGAAATGGGGAGTGAGTGCTAATGGGTACAGGGTTTCTTTTGGGGGTGATGAAAATGTTCTAAAATTGATCACATAACTGTGACTATACTAAAAGTTATTGAATTGTATGCTTTAAACAGGTGAATTATATAGTATGTGAATTGTATCTCAATGAAGCGGTTAAAAAAGAGAAAGGAAAAGTAATAAGGTAGGAGAAGTAGCTGGGGGCCCTTCCTCAGGACCCTTGAAGTCCTGTAAACAACGTGGATCTCATTCTAGGCACGCTGGGGGGCGTTCTCTCCGCCCTCATCCTCCGAATACTCACTGGCCCAAACCCACCCCCTCTCCTCCCTCCTGGCTACAGGCAGCCATGCTCAGGGCTAGTGCAGTGAGGTGAGTTGCTAAGGCAGGAACAGGATCTCTCTTCTTCCCCAGATGGGCCAGGCAGAAAGGAGGAGGCAGAGGAGGGGGCAGGGAAGGAGGGAGGGGGCCTCACCTTGGGAAACTGGTAGGAGACCTCAGGGAGGTAAGTGTTTCGGGACGGCTTCCTCTTGAGGGACACCACCACGAAGTACTCAAACAGCTCCCGCTCCTGCCACTCGAGCAGCTCCAGCTCCAGGGTCCGGTAGCTGGGTGCGCGCTTCAGCATGGACTGGATGTGGACCAGGCGCTGCGTGTGGGCTGGGGGCAGGTCACACGTCAGGGACAACACCCCCACGTTAGCCCCCTCCACCCCATGCTCAGGGCTCCATCCCCATGGGTCACTTCTAAGAGCAGGAGTCCAGTCTGACGGCCTGGCCCAACGAGGTCCGGGGGAGAAGTGGCAGGAGCAAGGTGTGTAGCCTGTCTGCCCTGACACAGTCAGGGCCTCCTGGAGCCTCTGGAGGCTGAGCTGGGGCCAACAGACTGCCTGAGCCAGGCAAATCCAGGGATGCATCAACAGCACCCAGCCACCCCTGCCCCTGTGCCAGCAGGACTAGAAGATATGAACATCCACGAAGCCTTCATCCTAGGGCCCCTAACAGTCCTTGGGCTTGGACCCTTTTTCTCTGTCCCCAGGCCCAAAGTCCACTTGCCTACTTGCCTGGGGGACCAGCAGAGGAGGGAAGGAGGGAGCTAGCTCCCACATACTTTAATCATCCAGAAAGGTCTAGGCAGGGTTTCCCAGTAGAGAAAGAACAGAGATTTGCCCAAGGCCCCGTGGAACATGAAGGTCCCAGAACCTTTCCAGGGAGGTGGCAGTTCTCCTCTCTAGGGAGAGGGAAGATGAGTGGCCTCAGGGCCTCCAGAGTACCAGTTTCCTCAGACTTTGGCACAGTTCTTCCAACCAGAAGAGGTACTTGTAACCTACTGAACCCATCTCTGACCCTCCAGATTCACATCACTTACCAGGCAAACCTAGCACCCAATTTTCATGGACAACGGCTTGGGACAGTAAGGCAGGGTCACCAGCCTTAAATTTGGGAAAAGGGAGATGGTTGCATTTAACCTCTCAGGGCTGAGCTCCATGACTGTAGGAATGGACTCCCCTAGAGCTCCTTGCTCTGTTGGCCTCGTATCCTGCCTGCCATCGCCTCTCCAAACAGGGCCACTCTGGGATATTGGAACTGTATGTGCAGAGAAGGGAAGGCTGATTCCCCACAGCCTGGGCAGGAGAGGGTTCCATGCTCTTGGGGAGCCATGCCTCACCTTTGAACCTGTCGTCGGAGTCGCTCTCGCTCTCACTATTCTCATCTGGAAAAGTTAAGAGCAGAGTGCATGCTTGCTGAGCCACTGCCCCGCAGCAAATGTTTTCTGTGCCCCCCACCCAACTCTTCTCATGAGGGATGTTCCTCGTCCGGGCTCCAAAGGGCCCCTGGCCAGGTGCTGCGTGGCCCGGGGCCAGGGTCCCTCAGAGCTCAAACTGCAGGTGCTGATCTATATACAAACCCCTATCCATCCAGTCCTGATTCGGGGCAAGCTGAGGGCCGAAGTTGGAGGCTGAGCCAGCAGAGAGGCCTATCAGCCTGGAACACAAGGGTCTTGCCTCCAGGAGGCCAAGATTTGAAATGGGAAACAGACCACAGTGCTCAGTAAGTCTGGCCTTTCCTTTTGCCAGATGCAGATTCCCACACCCACTTTCCTATTCAGGGCCTCACAGCCCAAAGTCTGCACTAACCCTTCCCAAGGCTTTCTTCCCTCTTTGGCCCTCCCCTCCTATGTGGCCACTTTTTCGCGGGGCTCTACCCTCCTAGAAGACAGGAGGATCCCACAATTGCCCCATGGAAGGGTAAACTGAGGCTACTCCATGCCTCTCCCCACTTCTAATGCCCAAGGGCCCCAGAAACCTGAGCCAGCTCGGGCATCCAGGCCTACCTCTCAGTGATGATGTCTCAATGCTGGACATGGACAGCTTTTTTAACCTCTTCTTTCCCCGCTTGGCATTGTAGATGGAGTTAATTCTTTGGACAAGCTGGGTGAGAAAAGCAGGGAGGGTGAGGCAACCCTAACACCAACTGTCCCTGCTCCTCAGAAGGCTGATTTACAGAGGCCGTCCGTTCCCTCACTGGTACAAGCCTTCT
This sequence comes from Balaenoptera acutorostrata, assembly GCF_949987535.1. NCBI lineage: Eukaryota > Metazoa > Chordata > Mammalia > Artiodactyla > Balaenopteridae > Balaenoptera > Balaenoptera acutorostrata. The sequence continues at coordinate 48,373,236 of NC_080072.1, read as the reverse complement.
GCCCTCCCCGCACTGGGCCCAGTACTGGTCTCCCTGCTGCACTGGCCCCAAGGGCAGACTGGTGGCTCCCCATCTACTTGTCCCCTTAGTGGTCTCCTGCCCCTAAGACAAGGACTTTACACTTAGCTCCCCAGAGGAAGGAACTGTGATCAAACTAGACAGGATGGGAGCTCCTGGGTCTCAAGAGTCCCTGAACCAAGTGAGACAAAGAGCTGCTCAGAGGCAATAACAGGAACAAGGATTGAGCCTTTCCCCTCCGGGCTACAACCTGGGGCCCTGGCAGGAAGGAGCTAAATTCCCAATATACCCAAGCATTGTTTGCAGGCTAAAAATACCACCTGGCTAAATCCTGCTGCTTTGGGCTGGGGATTTGGGCCTGGCTGCCTATGTGTGCAAATCACTGCTGAAAACTCTCAATTCTGAGAGTTATAGAAAGGAAGACCCATGTTTGAGTCCTAGGTCCTTCAAAGCCTGGAGATGTTTCTGTGTACACAGAGACTTCGCGCACCCCCCACTCACTAATGGGGAGCTTCTTGAGGACTGTTTCCATCCACCCAGTGGCGTGGAGCACTCCCTGGGGGCCAGGCTAGCCTGTTTTCCCCTAACATCTGCACAGCATTAATCACTTAGTGCATCTTTATTGATAAGAAAAGGAAATTAGCCAGATGAAAAAGAAAGGCCAGTGCCTGGACCTGAAATTGATTTCAGGAGAATTGAGGAAGCAGGCCCAGATTAGGGAGGGAGGGAGGGAGGGAGGGAGGGAGGGAGGGAGGCGGAAAGAGAGAAGAGCCACCGCCTGCCTGCCCACCTGCCCAGCCCCAGCCAGCTCCAGCTGGGGAGGCTACCTTGGGAATGCGGCGGGCCCGGCGGCTGGACAGCAGTTCACTCGTGGTGCTGAGGCTGTCCTCATTGAGGCTGGAGGGTGAAGATGGCAGGCTCAACTGAGCCAGCAGCAGCATGTCGTCATGGCTGTGCCTCTTGGGTAATCGTGGCAGCCGGTGGCTCTTCCTTTCTGACCAGTTCCCACTGCGTAGGGACTGGCTGCCGGGTTTCAGGGAGAGCTGGCATGGGAGAGGGGACATGGGAGAGGGACTCAGCACAGATGCCTTGGCCGGCACCTGTCTGCTGGGACCTGGACAGAGCAGCCACAGGCTGGCATCCCAGACTCCTCCAAATCCCACCTGGAGTTTCCATCTACCAGGGTTTCCTCTTTTAAGAGCTCAGCTGCTGAGCAGCAGGTCAGGGCTAGATTAGATACTTGCTTCCACAAAGGAAGCTTAACTACTCCTTCCAGAAAAAAGAAAGCAGAGACCAAGAAAACTGGGCTGTCATCTGAGTGGAAAAAGAAGGCCAAGCAAGAATTCTGCGGGCCCCTCCTGAGCTCTGGGACAAGGCTTAGACTCTGCTCATTACTGGGTGTGGTCGACGGAGCCAGTCTTCCCCACTCAGCCCCTGAGTTAGTCCTAAAAGGCTTCTCTAGCAGAGGCCAGAATCTACATGTCAAGTGAGCATGCCAGCCCTGCTCACTTCTTCCAGGGAGAATACAGGGCTCTGACCACCAAAGCCTGGCAAGGCAGGCCTCGGAGCCAGTGGCTCCCTCACCTACATGGTCCTGGGCTGCTCCCATCCCTGCCCGGATCTACTTTCTGCCTCCCTCTGTCTAGACTGACACCCTTCAGCACAGGGCACCTTACTCTCGGCGGATCCTGCTCACCACCAAAAAGGCAGCACCCCTGCAAACTTGGCATGCCTTCCACCTGCCGTCTGGATCTGGCATTGCCTCTCATCACTCTTCAGCAAGTCCTCCTTCCCCCCATCCCCCAATTTCCCCTTCCCACCCAATCAGTCTGGAAATACAAATTCAATGGAAGTTTATTTGAACAGAGCATATTAGAAAGGTAAATCTTTTATAAAAAGTCACATCATTACAAAGCCAGAAGAAATAATTTTTATATTCTCTAGCCAGTGTTATAAAATATCTAGGAGAGGGGCTTCCCTGGTGGCACAGTGGTTAAGAATCCGCCTGCCAATGTAGGGGACACGGGTTCGAGCCCTGGTCTGGGAAGATCCCACATGCCGTGGAGCAACTAAGCCCATGTGCCACAACTACTGAGCCTGTGTGCCACAACTACTGAGCCCACATGCCACAACTACTGAAGCCCGCGCGCCTAGAGCCCGTGCCCCGCAGCAAGAGAAGCCACCGCGATGAGAAGCCTGTGCACTGCAACGGAGAATAGCCCCCACTCGCCGCAACTAGAGAAAGTCCACGCGCAGCAACGAAGAACCAATGCAGCCAAAAATAAATAAATAAATAAATAAATATATAAATAAAATTTATTAAAAAAAAAAAAAGATCTAGGAGAGTTAGGGTTGCTTGGGTAGGTCCAAGATAGGATCTTCATCCTCCTGCCTCCTGCCCACCATGGACAAGGCCAGAATGAGCTACAGTCTAAGAGCTTCCTTTGACTCTTCACCTTTCTTCTCATTCTGCCTCTATCAGTCCATTCCTTGGAGATTCATCCAGTCAACCATTTACTCAGTGGGAGTGATTCCAGGTCCTGGAGACACCTGTCTAGTTCTCCAAATCAGGTTCTTAGGCCTACGCCTGCCCCCTAAATGCCAGTGCTGAGGTCAGTTCTGCCAGAGTTGCAGAATACCAAGACTCCAACCCGGGCCCTGTCTTCCTGTTTCCAGGAAGGGGAGGAGAAATAATGATTAGACAGGAGACTACAGGGGCTCCTGCCTTAGTTTTGCAACTCAGAGCTCAAGCAGTGAAGGGAAAAAGGTGGGACAGGGTGCCCCTAAGAGCACATCTCGATTGTCCACAAGCATATCGACACGGCAGAAGTCCCTGAGTGCAGAGCTCTTCCCTGACGTCATCTTCGCCTAGCACTAGTGAGGCAAAACGCCTGAGCAGAAGCTGGCCCACGCCTCGTGCTGACCCTACAGACCCAAGTCAGGGCTGCTGTTACCTGAGTGGGTGGGTTGTTGTACTTCCTGTCCTGAGGACTCCACATCCTGTGCAAAGAGTCCAAGGAGTTCTCAGACAGTTGCTGGGATTTTCGTCCTGCTCTTCGGCTCTTTAAGTCCACATCCTCATATGGATTCTCCTTGGGCAGATCTCCTGCAGAGGAGGAAAAGTTAGAGAAGGGGGAGAAGGGAAGAAGGAAACACACACACACACACACACACACACACACACACACACACACACACACACACACACACACACACACACACACACAATTCCTGTGAGCCAAAGAGAGTGGCTTCTGCCTGGCCCTTCAGCTCATGAGTCATGCAGCTGCCCGTCTGCAGTGGGGAGGCTACAAACAGATCCTGGCTCCGAGTCCAGAAGCTGAACCCCCCACCTCCAGTTCAGCTCAGCCTTGCCTGGCCTCTGCTTTGTAAATTCAGGGATTGCACAAGACTGGCTCAGTCACCCATGCCTGTGCCCAGCCAGAGGACAAAGCCAACACCAGGCGTCTCTCCTTGGCTCCAGTCCCTTTGCTGCGAAAGCCCCAGAGATATACAGTTCAAGGTGGGAAAGGCTTTCAGAGGTCACACGGCTGTCCCTTCACCCGCTGCTCCCTGAGGACCACTTCTGGAGATGGGCAAGGAGGGAACTCTGCGAACGCTAGGGAGCCGGGCTTCACCAGGCCTCCCTCCTGCCTGTACACTGTGCCACAGCTCTCTCAGGACAGGGCTTTTGTCTGGTCCACTGAAGTAGTGAGCGCTCAGTATTATTTGTTCAATGAACTGCTCTGACTACAGCGTCACTCCGCTTCCTCCACCACAGACCTCAGCAAAAAGACAATGGTCATCAATCCCCTTTTGGCATAAACTCTCCTGCTACGACACATGGGAGATGTGAAAGGCCTGAAAGGAGTTTGGGCTGGAGGGGTGGGGTTGGTGGGGGGTTCTTGTTTCTCTTCTCAGGACTCAATTCTACAATCCCTGGCAGTAGGTAGGCACTATATTGGCACTACGAGAAAATCACAGAAAGTCCAAAGTATAGTCCCTGTCCTTGAAGAGCAACCCCTTCCCACAAGCCAAGGCCTCCTGCCCCTTTCCTGCCAGCACATACCTGGACTTTTCTAAAATACAATACGATCATGTGCAGGGCCAGTCCTGGAACCACAGCCGTGCAGCAGAATCACAGCGGTGACAAGGTCCACGGGGACTGTGAGTAAATACTGCCCTCTACTGCCCTTCATCTTGTCTTTCCTTAGCCTCCCCTCGGTATCAAGGCCACTGTTTGGGACGCAGGTACTAGTGGCCAGGATGCGGCTTTGCTGGAGGTGGCACACAGGAAGCTGCTAGCGGGGCTCACTCCAGCTTCTCGGATCAGGAGCAGGATTGAGCTTGGGTGATCACTGAGCCCCAGGGATGCCTGCCCGTGCCTCCCACCATAGAGGAGTTCAGACGTCACTTCTCAGGGAGCAGACAGAAGAAAGAGCCATAGACTAGCCACAAAGGCCACTGGGTGTGTAAGCTTTCCCAGGATAGGACACAGGAGAAAAACAAAATCCCTACATGCTTCTTCCAGATTTTTCCATTTCCAAAACCAAGATCTCCCCCAGTTGTGGTATCTACTTATTACTATCATGGAAAACCACCATGAACTTAGGAAATGCCTTTACAGAGGTGTAGGGGGGAGGGATGGGGGGGCTGTGAAGGGGGGATTTCGGTCACAGCTAATTACACTGCCATGGGAGCAATACAAATCTCTGTAAACTTATGAGTCAAAGATGGGTCAAGGAAGGATTTGGGACTGAATTAAGTGATTCCCAACACCAGCAGAGTCCCCAGCAATTGAACAGACGTTTTCCTGTAACACAGTCATGCTATGAAAATGACTTGTCTCCATTCCAGAGCCCTGACTAAGCAGAGCTGGCCCAGCAATCCTGCCTCCAGAAGCCAAATATGAAACCTGGCATCCCCTGCATGTTTTCTCCAGCCTACCCCACTGTGGGCACTTAGGGAGGAATCAGGATAGACTCTGTATGTCTTGGTCCCTCTCCAACATATATCCTACAGCAGTGAGGTTGGGGGACCAAGGACTGGAGAAAGCCAGGACATAGTCTTCCTGATCCTGTGAAACAGGACAGAGCAGAAGGGGTCAGGAAGAACATTTATTCCAGGCTCATCAAATCCAAACTGCTTCGGGCTGGATGACCAGTCAGAGTCCTTATCATCATCCCCCAACCTATAGGACGACTCTGTCTCAACTCCTTTAGAAGAGTTGCTCCAAACTACTGACACTTGGGGCTGGATAATTCTTGTGGTGGTGGACTATCCTGTGCATCTGAGGGACGTTTAGTAACAACCCTGGCCTCAATCCACTAGACAGATGACAGTAGCATCCCCAGTTGTAACAACCAAAAAAATGTCTCCAGACACTGTCAAATGTCCCCTGAGCAGATGGGTGGATAAATGGATGATGGGTGGATGGGTGGACAGATGGATGATGGAAGGAAGGAAGGAAGGAAGGAAGGAAGGAAAAGGGAAGGAAGGAAGGAAAAGGAAAGGAAGGGAGGAAGAAAGGAAAGGTGGATGAGTGGATGGGTGGGTGAAACTGTACCCCCATCCCCACCCACCCCATTAAGAACCACTGCTTTAGATAGATGTTTCTAAACTTCCTAATAGCTTCTGAGTGCCATGACATGAGTCCCAAGGCAAACCCTCTTTTCCTCCCTCCTTCACTCCTTCTCCTCTCTCCCTTCTTTCTTTCCCCAGAATCAAAGCTGTGAACATTAATATAAAATCCAAAGCTCCGGACTTCCCTGGTGGCGCAGTGGTTAGGAGTCTACCTGCCAATGCAGGGGACACGGGTTCGATCCCTGGTCCGGGAAGATTCCACACGCCACGGAGCAACTAAGCCCGTGCGCCACAACTACCGAGCCTGAGCTCTAGAGCCCGCGCGCCACAACTACTGAAGCCCTCACGCCTAGAACCTGTGCTCCGCAACAAGAGAAGCCACCACGATGAGAAGCCCGCGCACTGCAACGAAGAGTAGCCCCCGCTCATCGCAACTAGAGAAAGCCCGTGCGCAGCAGCGAACACCCAACACAGCCAAAAAATAAATAAGAATTTTTTTTAAAAAGTTAAAAAAAAAAAATCCAAAGCTCCAAGAAATAGATGCAGGAGACTGAGGCCCAGGGAAGTAACAGATGCACATCAGTGATAACCTGGGAACTGAAAACAGTTGGGAACACCAGGCTCTCAAGCCCAGTGTTGCCTCTGGAAACTAAATTTCAGGAAAGCCTTAAATGCCTGCTCCTCCCGACTGCCCAGCCCTAACGTCAGCCTCTTTCTTCTCCAGCAAGGTTAACATCCTCTCTGATATAACCAGGCCACTAATCATTTCTCCAGGAAATGACGGCTGGCCCTGGCCCAAGCCCTGCCTCCCAGCCTTAGCTTGGGCCCTTCACAGCCCCCGTTCACCTATTACTCTCAGCTTCCTGGACTGTTCTGACTACCCTTCTGGAGCTGCCTCACGGAGACACTCCCAGTCATCTGTCCAGGTGGTAAGGGTGCCCAGGGGATGCGGATGTGCAGAGACCAAGCAGTCCCCGAGGCCTAGAGCCAGTAAATGGAATCTGCTGAGAGCAAATCAATCCCAAAGCAATGGCTCAGAGCTGGGAGAGGAGGAGGGCTGGAGAGCCGGGCTCGGAACCTTCTCTGGAGGAGCAGAGCCACAGTGAAGCAGAAGAAGCTGGAGCCGAGGGGAGAAACCTGGGGAAGCTTTGGCAGGGACATGGATGGGAGACCGGAAGCCTGGCAGACCTCAAGACTTTCACCTGCATTCTTGCCCACGCAGCTTCCTCGAGGGCACTCCACGCTGCCCTTGGAGAGAGAGAAGAGGTAGGCCCTCCTCCCCGAGGCCTGGCCTGAGCAGCTCCATCTCATCAAGCCCAGCTGTGGAAGCCAGAGGTCTCAACCTTTCCCAGCTTTGCTGATGAGACAAGGGACAGGGGCATCGCCAAGAATTTCTGCTTTGCACTCTTTCAAAGGCGCTGGTCAGAGCCCCGACTTATCATATGGATCCTCTTGAAGGAAGAACCCAGTCCCACCTAGCCCTGCCCCCACTCTTCCCCACGTCTCCTTTGGTCACTAACCACAGGTGCCAAGCACCCCACCCCCCAACAAACGCACAACTGGAAGAACCAGTTAGAGAAGGGGTGTGCATCTGTGCACAAGCACTGAGAATTTCCCCAAACGGAATCTTAAGCTTCCCAGACCACACCCATGGCTAGGGCCATGGGTCTGCAGCTTCCCTCCCCAGCCCTCTCCTGCTTCCAACCAGCTGTTTCTCCTGGTTCTCAGCCTCTTCCCCTCCCTCACACAGTGGAGACAGGGCCAGATTAGGGGCCCAACTCCCCCGACAATACATAGCACATCAGATGGGGAGCTCTAAGGGGCCAGTTGTTACCACCCTCCGAGGTTGGACAACCTTTACCAACTGCCCGAGCACCGTTCCCTGGACTGCACCTCTGGGCGGCAGCCTCTATGCTGTTAGATGTCTCTGTCTCCCAGCCTTGGGACAAATGAGAGGAGAAGGCAGAAAGAGCAGAGGCTCAAAAAGCTTTGCAGTAAGGCTGACTGGCTCCGTCCCCAGCTCCCACCCCGCTCAAGTTCCTGGAAACTCTCCCTCAGCCCCAGCTAGCTGATGGGAGTGGGAATCTCTGCAGGAATGCAGCCCAGGCTCCTTGGTCAGGCGCCGAGGCCACTCCACATAACTCTCTAATAAGCTGCTTCCTTGGGTGCATTTTTAACTGTCAGGCTCAGAACGCAAACGATTATAAGGCTTTGTAGGATAGCAGCGTCTTCCAGAGGCAGATGTCAAATTGGACAGGCGAGAATTAACCAGCCCCACAAAGCAACATGGCAGTAACTTTATTTCTGAACCACTCTATTGCAAATTAGCAAGATAACTTCAGCCTGCTTTGGAGTATCTCACCCCAGTTCCCAAGGTGTCGTGCCTGGCATGGGAAGGAGGCTAGCACACTCCCCAGGGCCCCTCGTTCAGGTCCAGGGCTCACAGATAAGACGTGTTAGTGTCTGGGCCAACTGGCCCTCAGCCTCTTACAGACCAGGAACTCCAGACCAATGGGCTGGTCCCCGAGACAAAGACTCAGCACGGGAGCTCTGGCCCGCGCCCACCTCCTGCCACAGCCCGATTATCACACCCCCAGAACAAAGCTCCATCTGGCCCTGGGCAAGGGAGGCAGCACAAGAAAGAGCTGGATAGTCCCAATCCGAGCACCTCAGCCTCGCAGAGCACAAGCTGGGCCAAGAAGACAGAGAAGGCTCCCAGGAAGTCAGGCACTGGTCAACCGGAGGCAAAAGTGAAAGTGACATTCAGAGTTCAGCAACAAGGGCCCCCCACCAGAGCCTCTACGGGGGTGGGTCCAAATTCTTGGGCCTGTCGCCAGGGAAGGAGAAAGGGTAAGTCAACCAGAATCTGAGAGAAAGAGAGATATTCTCCCTTGTATTTCCCTCTAGCCTCCCTGGTCAGGTCTAGAAGTTCAGACGGGGCTGCTAGGGGGATACTGAAGGAGGAAAACATGCCCAGGGCACTGAACAACCGGAGACGCTGAAGCCCACCCTACCCTCACACCACAAGGGCAACGCAAAACACCCAGGTGCCCTCCCTCCTCCCTCCTCCCCATCCCTCTCCCCCCACTCTCTACACAACGCTCCAAAGACCCAGAAGCTAGCTGAGCAGCTAAGGAACATGCCCCAGCCCCAGCCCCAACCTCACCTCGTACCAGCCCTCACCCCTAGCTTCCAGCTCATCCAGCTAAGAAGCAACCAGGCTGCTCCTCTATTTTCTTGCCTCCTTGAGCAACATCTCAAAGTGGCCGGAAGTCCCCTCCACTGAGTGAGGAGGCTGAGGCTCAGACACGCTAGCCTCCCCCTTCCTCTTCTAACCTGACCTCGGGACGCCCAGAGAACGGTTCCGTTGCTCAGAACGGTGCCTCCAAAATTCTCACCGCCCGCCGTGCCCCACACACACCACACACCGTCCCCAAACAACCACGAACAGAGCCCTGCAGTTATGGAACTCTGGACAGGGAGAAGAGGTTGAAGCAGCCCTTTCTCTGTTCCAGCTCAGCTGATGCAAGAACATTCCCTCGCATGAGATCCCTGGGCAGCACAGAAAGGCTGCAAAGCCTCCACCGAGAAGAGCGAGCAGTGAGGCCCCAGCGTCGGCAGCACCTGGATCCTGAGCGGGGGCAGCTGAACACTGGAGTCTGCCCTGTCCCCTGCGGCAGCCACACCGGGTGCTCCCAAGGGCCCTGGGCAGCAACGACACGTGACAGTTCCTCTCAGACTGGAGGAAATAGACCTGTACCCTGCTCAGGGGTGGGAGGCAGATGGGGCTGTGCCCCTGATCCCCACAGCTCTGGACCTCAGCTCTGGGCGACCGTGCATACAAAGCTTTTTCCCAGTAGTAAAGGAAGAGGCCTCCCTCCCCAAACCCGTTTGCTGTTCTGGGGAATCTCGTTCCCACAGTCCTTCTGATATGACCGAATTTCGGACGGCTACATACTGTACACTCTCATCCTGGGAAAGCAGTGCCTGTGTGGACCTGAGCACTGATGCTGGCTTCCCAGAAATCCTGGCCCAGCAAGCTGTACGGAGAAAACTGGGAAACTGATGGCTCCAATCAAATGAGGGAATAGAGGACCCTCTCTTCTGAAGATTCCACAGTCTTATCTGGAGGGTTCTCCACTAGGGCCACTCCTCTCTGTATCATGCTCACTAAGACTATGTTCTTCAGCCCCCAACCCCAGCCTAAGGCAGAGATAAGAAAGAGACAGAGATGAGGGCAGGAGCGGTCAAGGGCAAGGGCACTTGACCTTCCTTTCTCTTCAGAGACCTACGCTGAGACACACGCTTTACTTGAACAAAACTGAAGCCCCCACTGAAGAGAATGAGGCCAGAATTAAAATAAAGGCCAAAAATAAACCCAACCCAGCCTAGACAACGGGCTTTTTGCTGTTGCTCAAACACAAGTTTGCCAACACAACATTCTCCCAGTTGTTGGAGGGCCATTCTCCACGGTGTCCTACATTTCTGACCTTCTGAGCAAGAGGAATTAACGGTTCCAGACTATCTTTTCAAAGATGTTTATAGAGCAAACAGCCTTGGAAGACAGTGTCTCCTTCCAGGGCAGAGGCAGATTTGTTTGCTGACCAGAATAAAAAGGATAAGGTCTCCTTATGGGGCAAAGGTTTGCTAGCAGCCCCTTGAAAAGCTTGGGGTTCCTAAGCTTGAGGTTCCTCAGCTGGGATGCAGACCCACCACGTGTGCAGCCTCTACCTGGGCCTCCTCCCCACTGCCGCATGGGACTGGCGAGCAAGGGGAACCCATGTGAACATCAAGCTCACGTGGCCTGCTGTGCCATGAGTAACAAAGTCCTTTGTCTGTGATCCAAGTGTCTGTGTCTTCTGCCAGCATCTGTGAACTGGGGCAGGCTAGACTTGTTAGCTTGCAAGCAGAGTGAAATCTCAGATACTTTCACAGTTCTGACACCACTTACTTTAAGGGAAGAGTAGGTGAGATACATATTAAGGACCAGGCATTGTGCTAGATGCTTTGATATATATTTTATCTCATTTAATCCTAACAATAATCCTGTGAAATGTTATTACTATTATTATTGTTGTTGTTACCATCAAAATATCATCATCACCATTTCATAAGAGAAAAGGTTCCAAAAAAGTTAAGTGATTTGCCTAAGGATACACAGCTAAGAAAGGGCACCTGTTGGACTCCAAAGCCTTGCGAAAATAAAAGGAAGGGATGATGTGGTTTCCCCCTTCTTGTGGTCCCAGAAGCCCTTTGGGTTCCGATTCATTCAAGGCCAGGCTTTAATCTCTTAGCTGCTCAGTCTTTTAAGCTGCTTTCTCTGATGCCCGTTTCCTGGAGAAGTTCCAGAAGCTGGGCCAGGTCTGCCCACAGCGAATGAAGTGGAACCTGGAAGTGCCCCTCCTGCAGCCATTCTTCTGCAGCACCACAGACAAGCCAGCCCGCCACTCTACCCCTGCTTACCCACAATATCTTCATAGGCATTCTCTTCTAAAGTGCTTTTGGATCCAAACTTGGGTTGGCTCTCAGTACCATTCTCAGTGGGAGAAGAGGGGTACAGGGACTGGAGACTGGATGCATCCTCAAACTCAAAGGATTTTCTGCGGATAACAAAGAGTTTGAGTCATTCCGGCGGAACCCGACTCCTGCTGCCCTGGTGGGGAATGGCCAAGGGCAATAGCAAAGACCAGAGGTCCTCCTCACAAAACCAGCTACTGAGCAAAGCATCAAGATGGATCCAAACTTGCCATCCAAATGAAGAGACAGATGGTCTGAAAGGCCCCAGCCCCGGTGCCTGCAAATAATACCAATAACAACTACCAGAGCTGAAAGGGATGTTATGTGTCAGATGCTGTGTCACATGCTCTACACATGTTAGCCCACTAATCTTCACAATGCTGCTACTAGGTATCGCGCCACTTTAACACTGATTAGCTGGAGGCTCAGGGAGATGAACTGATAGAGGTAAGACTCGCCCAGGATGTCTGACTCCACGGTCTGAGCTTTCAACTTGGGCCTCCAAGCCCCAGAGAACATCATTTTTGAGAAGTATCTGCCATTACCAGAGGAATTGAATGCCTCACCTGCTCTTAGAGTTTCACATCATGCCTGTATCCGAGCAAGGTCTCCGGCACTGAGTAGGCAGTAAGGGCTCAACATTGGATGGGTGATGCTCAGGGCTGTTTGGGGGTTGGGGAAGCAGCTGGTGGTGGATGGTTTGTTGAAACAAGAAGGCGCTGAGCCCTCAAAACAAATCACACCACTTCTGAGGTAGAACTAGGAGGGGGCACTTGCAGCCAGCAGCTACTTCCATGACCCTGCTTCCCTTCAGCTCGTCACCTGCTCCTTTCCATCCCCCAAATAACCTTCCCTTCTACTGCAGAATTTCAAAACCACAGCTGGTTAGCTTCTCAGACACCCTGAGCCCACAGTACACTCTACTCCTCCCCTTCATCAGGGAGGTTCCTCCCTTCAACATCTAAGGCTTGGTCCCAGCTGCATGCTCTCCCTCTCCAAGGCAGGTCCCTCCCAGGGAGGGAGAGAAGGAAGTGCACTGACTGAATCCATCCTCTCACCCATTAACACCTCCCTCATCTTTGGGAACCATTAGACCTTTCAGCTGATGCAGTCCTTTCTCTCTTGTTTAATGAACAACACCCCAAGGGCCCTGGGGTGCAAGTCAAGGACTAAAAGTGTCCTAAAGGCCACATCTTGTTCTCAGCTTGCCTGGCTACCGTGCAGCCCTCGACACAGACAAACACCTCACGTTGGCCCTCTCCTCCCTCCCCTCTGTGACACGGTCCTTCCTAGTTTTCAACTGCGTCTCAAGCTCCTGTGAGGGATCCCCTTTTCTGCTTGCCTCTTCAATGCCACGGTCTCAGAGTCCTGTCTTCAGGACTCTCTTTCTCACTCTGCACTTTCTGGGGCCCCAATATTGACAACCATCACCATATCTACCATTTCTACCACGATGACTCCCAGATCTCTCTGTCACTGGCCCAGACTTCTCAACCAGCTAAATACCCAATGGCTGAGCACAGTGGTTCCTGAATGTTGGCCCGCAGACCACTGCTGGTCTGAGAGCAAGCTTTCACTGATGTATACAGTGGAGTCAACATCTTATGCAGGCGGTTCTCAAATCAGCAAAGGACCAAGTCACGTTCAGCCAAATTATCCTCAAAAATCCCTCAGGAAGGTTCCATGTCGAGGACCAACACACTGTCTTTTATTATAACTGATATAGTCAGTTAAAAACAGATTTCTTGGCCTTCCCTGGTGGCGCAGTGGTTACGAATCCGCCTGCCAACGCAGGGGACACGGGTTCGAGCCCTGGTCCAGGAAGATCCCACATGCCGCGGAGCAACTAAGCCCGTGCACCACAACTACTCAGCCTGCGCTCTAGAGCCCGTGAGCCACAACTACTGAGCCCGTGTGCCACAACTACTGAAGCCCGCGCACCCTAGAGCCCGTGCTCCACAATAAGAGAAGCCACCGCAATGAGAAGCCTGCGCACCGCAACAAAGAGTAGCCCCCACTCACCGCAACTAGAGAAAGCCCGCGCGCAGCAATGAAGACCCAACACAGCCAAAAATAAAATAAAATAAAAAATAAAATAAAATAAATTTAAAAAAAAACTGTAAAAAAAAAGTCAGGTTACAATACTGTGGAGACAAGTTCTCCAGTGATACATTAAATCATTCTTTGAGAAAAAAAAAAAAAAAACAGATTTCTTTTTCTTTGGTTGAATAGCAGAAATATATGGCTTGTATTTTTTTCTTAAATAAAGAAGTATATTAAATACAAGAATCGTACCTGGCACAACAGATACAAACTTACTATTTCATGCTCCTCAGGGGAATATGCTCACTGTGTGGAAAGGCAAATAAAACAGCCTGTGCTTTTTGAACTGTTTTTCTTTTTTCTTTTTTTTTTTCTTTCCAAGAGCACAGATTTAAATTTGCTGTTAATTCTTACTGGAAGTGACTCCACCATATATGGTATATGTGTGTGTATATATTATAAATGTAATGTGTGTGTATGTGTAGAACCTTCAGGTTGATGTAACCTCCTCCCATCCCCTTTTTTCACCTAGCTAAATGCTTCTTGCTCTTCTAAATTTAGCTCAGCAACTCCCTCTCTGAAGAGGCTTCCCCCACTCCCCACTCAGATGCCTCTTCCTCTGGGTTTCTGCAGCATCCCACCCAGAGGTGGATCAGGGCACACAGCACAACATCTATGATTTATTTATACATCTACCTCCTGCACCAGATCACCAACTCCTTGAATGGAAGAGCCACATCTTATGTGCCCCTGTGTCCCCTTGACCAGCACAAAGCCTTGGTGCACAGCAGGCTCTAGACAGATATTTCTAGAAACAGATGACTAAAGACAAAGCAAACACTCTTGGCAGGCTTGACGTAAAGAGTCCGTGAGCATGCTGAGGTGGGCCAAAACATGGGATTACCTTTAGCCAAGGGCTCTTCTGCCTCATGAGTCTGAACCTTTGTGATGTCTTCCTCTCTGCACATGGCAGGAAAGTTTCTATATGAGATGGGATATGCTGGATGGAAGCCTGAACTATGGGGTCAGATTGAAGAATCTCCAGAAGCCAAACAAACCTGAATGCCCACCTGACTCGGTTAGAAGAGAAAGGCAGTGAGGGGTAGGAGGACAGGCCTTCCAAAGGAAGCTGGCTCCCAGCCTACTCCAATTCAGAGAACAAGATGCCTGTCATCTTGCACCAACTCCAGCTGCTCCAGCTCCCAAGTCACTAAAATTGTGGAGATGGCCCGGGTACTCCAGTGTCAGGAATGCTGAGACTGACCAGGAAACCAATGTGACCAGGTCCTTCTTGGACATGGCCAAGAAGCAGATCAAATGTTCTTTCTCTCCTTTTTCCATCAGTCTCCCCTTTCAGGATCCAAAGATCCCCTCTTCATATAAGCCCAGGGTTCCTGTATGGCCACGCAGCCCTCAGGAAAGAGGAAATCATGTTAAATGTGTCAACACTTCTGTGTTAATGGTAACATGCAATATTTAGATAATGCTTCAGTCAAAGAAATAAATCTCTAGCTGGCATTTCAGGTAGTTATGAGGCTAAGATCTTACTAGTCCTCAAGGGACTGCCAATTCTATCTAAAAGTAAGGTGGCCCTACCCTTCCCACAGAGGAAGTTCCAACAGGGCTCTACCCCAAAGGCCAAACCCAGCCAGCATGTTCAGTACACAGCATTTGGAAGAAGTGCTTTCACCCTCCCACTCACGTTGAAGTATCCTTACCCCGCAAGAGCAGAAGAACAGTCAATCTTTCTCACCTAGCTCATGCTTCACCTAACATTATTTGGTGCTCCAGAATTTATAAAGCACTACTGACTGTGACCCACAACTAGAGTCTGCTTCTGCATCCTCTACTGACAAGAAAGCCGCCGGGCCCAGCTCTATGTCACCGGAGGGGCATTCGTTACCTGCTCTGGGACTTGCGGTGACCGCGCATGTCCTTCTTGGGTCTCCGGGTGACTGGTGGGGCTGGGGTGGAGGGCAGGGGGGGCGGAGCAGCAGGTGTGGGTGAAGGAGGTAGACCATTGCTTGGCTTACTCTTGGGGTTCTTGTCAGCCTCATATTCAAAGGTGCGCTTGGGTTTGGGGACAGGGTTCACAGCGGGATCAGGGGAGCTCTTCGATGGCAGCAGCTGGGAGGCCGGGCTATTTCCAGGGGTCCCCGGCTTAGTGGAGCCACTACCTTCCCTCTCCGGGGGTGAGCCCGCCTCCCCACCAACGCCAGCCACTCCTCCTGCCCGGCTGCCAGCGCTCACACTCGCGCTCCCTGTCGGTTCCTCCAAGGTGCCCAAGATCTCAGTCTTCCTTCTCCCTCGGTCTACACTGTAGCAGCTGCTGGGGAGCTGGGGAAGCCCCCCACCCGGCTGCTCCTTCAGGGCCTGTTCAATTTTCTGGATCCGACTCAGCACCGCTGAGCTCTCCTTCCTGCTGCCGTGCCCCCTGAGGAAGGCACTGGGCTCACTCCGGCCTGGCCGTTTCTCCAGACGGTAGAAAGAGTCCCGGACAGGGAGTGCCTCTCCCTCCTCCTCGGTCTCAGGGTAGGAACACTCAGAGAAGGTCCTGCTCATCCTCCGGAGGCCCTTGAAGTCGAAGGTCTTTTCTGAGCTGCAGGGGGACGGCACCACACTGGGACAGCCCACACTGGGGCAGCCCTCACTGGCCACCCACTCGCCCCCAGAGCCCTCCCGCTTCTCTCCACAACCGCTCATCCTGGGCGAAGCCTCTCGGCGACCCTCCCATGCTGAAATCTTCTCCCGGATGCCCAGGCTGTGGGCACGGGGGCCGGTGCTGTTCAGAAAGATGCTCCGTGGGCCCGCTGCTGACCCCAGGGACGGAGTGCTCTGGGCGAGGGGGAGGCAAGCAGCTACTCCCTCTACATCCTGGGCTGCCCCCTGGACATTCTCCCTCTGGTCCTCTCTCTTGCACACTGAAGGGCTTCTGTCCAAATAACCGAAGCTGGTGGCCTTGAGGGGACAGACGGGTGGCGAAGTGTCTGGGGAGGGGGCTTGAGGATTTTGGGGTGAAGGATCACGGGGATGCCAGTCCTTGAGGAGCAGCCGGGAACTGCAGCGGCTTGGGTACCTGCAGGCTGACGTTTCACTGTCACTGAGAGGGTAGATGGGACTCCTCGGTGGGGAGAGAACTGGAGGTGGAGAGACTGACTGAGACCTAAGAGGGAAAAAAAAATAAAAAAGAAGAAGAGAAAATGGCAGTGAGTGGCCTGACAACACTGTTTCATTCTTAAAGAGCTCAGCATCCCTTTCCTATAGGACTCGCAAGCTCAAAGTACCGTATGCAAGTAACGGACCTTCCAAGGCTGTCCTCAAGGAAAGAAACAGCTCCTTATCCACAGCAGGCTAAACTCAATGGTCCTCTCTGCCCAATTCATCCCTAGAGACCCTGAGTACTGTCTGCAACAGAAGCCAGCTCTATGACAGGCCAGGGCATCCCCAAAGTCCACATCTGTCAATCAGAGAACAGTAAGATCAGTGGTGTGCTGCTAAATGTTTAACAATCAGCTCCTTGGGCGAGAAAGCATAGATATGTAGCATCTGCCAACTTCCACAGTATAAATATTCCTACTATGGCTGATTTCAAACTACCAATGTGACCTCATTGGATGTGGACTTGGGAAGAAACACTAATGATCAACTCTCATGAACTGTTACAAAGCATCTCCAGCATGCCACTTCCCAAAGTGGCCCCAAATATGCACTCAAGCCCTTTGATCTATCTCCTTGACAAGCCCCATCTCCCCCGAGGCTTCTGCTACTAGACGCAAGATACCGCACCTCAGCTTGGGTCTTGATCAGAACTCAGATTCCTGAAGGTCTCAAAAGGATCAGGAGGGCCCTTCAAGAAAGAATCCTTTCCATGCTCTCAATGAGGAGGCTAATGGGGAGGGGAGACCAACTCCTTCACAGCTCTAGCCTCTAGCAGTGGCATCGTATCAAACAAGCATCAGCCATTCCCCAGCTCCAAATCAACACCCCGGTCTTAGCAACTATCGGGAACAGTTCTAAATAAATGTTTTTACCTATATTTACTCATTGAATCTTCACAAAAACTCTGTCTTATTATTATACTTTATTATTATCTTCATTTTGCAAATGAAAAACACTGAGGCATACAAAGATCAAATATCTCATTCAAGGTCTCTAGCTAGTACGTGGTGAAGCCAGGACTACACTATACTGCTGCTCTAAAGAGGAAGCAGTGGCCTCTGCCGTCTTTGTGAACTGCCTGGCCCCCCAGACATAGGTCAGCAGAAATCCCTGCAGCACTGAGCACAGCCCTGTCTCCAATGTAGCGTTTGTAAGTATCAGGGAACCTCTTAGTCTTCCCTACTAGACCACGATTTCTTCCAGGTGGAGGGACACATACTCAGTGTCTAGAAGGTGCTCAGTAAATGATGAACAAATAAAGACAAGAAAAGGTAAAGGTGAGCTTACCGAAGAGAACCATGGGCATACTTCCTCTTCAGCACACTTTTCTAGTTGTCTACTAGGGTCCTCACTGTCAACTTTCAGAATTTTTCCCAAACCGTTTTAGTTCAAAGACAGCAGGGCTTTGCCAACACTGCATGCTACCAAGGCCTACCTGACCCTAATGCTGTGGCCCTCAAAGCCAGGCGGTCCAGCCTCGCAGGCTCCAGAGCGCCACGCCATCCGCAGAACGCAGCCAGCTGCCCCTGAGCCAGGCTGCAGTCACTGCTCCATCACACACAGAAAACTGCAGCTCGGGTGAGTCAGGGATTGGCCAGCAATTCCCTGTTGGGTCATAGCCTCTGGCTGCCCCCGATCAACAGGAAACCTCAACATGCTTAAGTTGTTTTTAAAAGGGCAAGTCAAACAAGAGCCCTCCTACGTGTACATGGGCACAGATGAGAGAAATTCGGTGCCCAGCCAAGCCGATGACCAAAGACACTCAGCTCAGCGAGGAGGTGTGAAAAGAGTAAGCCTCGGTACTCCCTAGGGTAGGCAGTGGTAGGGCAACGAGCCAAGCTTGAGCCTGGGGAGAGCCCAACCTACTCACGATAGAGAAAGGCCCAAGCCCCTCACTTTTTTCACAGAACCATGGATGCAAAAGGTCATCAGTCCAGCCCTGGAAGCCAACAAGTGTCCGGGCTACACAAAGGACTCTACGTTTCAGTTATTCTCCGTTGGAGGCGGGAGAAGATGCCTTTTATAGAGGATGACCTTATCATGTGTTTATTCATTTAATAAATACTTAGTGAGCACCTACTATGTACCAGGCCCTGTTCTACATGCTAGATACAAGAATAAACAAGAGACAAAAATTCATGTCCTCATGAAGCTTGAATTCTAGTCGGTGATGGCCAGTACCTAATGAGACGCAGAATCTTTTAGGAAGCCTTTTCAAACTACATATGCCTCATTTCTCCAGACATTTTGATAAATGCTCCCCTAGCCACGTATCTCTTTAACCCTCAAGGTGAGAATTCACCGGTCCATGAAGCCACCTATGGGAGGGTGGAGGGGTGGGGGGTGGCTCCCATAGGGGGACAGAAAAATGGTGAGAACCTCTGGTCTGTTTGATTCCAGCATGCTTCCGATGATTTCAGAAAGGATGATTCTGTAACTTCCCTCAGTAGTTCAAACATGGAGAAATTCCCACAAGTTAAGAAATTCTCTCCATGCCTAGTCTGCTTTAACTGAGGTTTAGTTTTTCTCCTCTGGTGAAGGATAAAACAGAGAAGAGACGGGTCCTTTCCTTTAAAGGTCCTGGTCTTCGGATCTTTGCTGATCTGGGGCCCAGAGCTGCAAGTGCTCCTCGCCCAGCCACCCCACACAGGCCAGGCCCAATGTGCTCCAGCAACTCAGGGTGAAAAGGGGGCCTGCCTATGCTGACCTGGAGCCCGGGCATCCCCCGGTTCATCACAGAGAAGGCAATGTTCATTCACTCTACGATCATAGATAAGGCCCTGCCCTCATGGGGCTCCGGATGCTCACCTGAGGGTAGAGCTCACTGCATCTCTCTACATGTTTCTGATTCTACCTGTTATTAGGAACATGACCATGGGCAAAGCCACACACTCTCTCTGAGCTGCCAGTTTCAATTCCTCAGAATTGTTCTAACTGTATCACAGGGTTGTCGTAACGGGCACATGTGACTATGGATATGAAACGTCATACATTGTAACTCATTATTACTGTTAATTATTAGTAATAAGTTTTTCACCAGGTTATCTAGGCCAGTTGTTCTCAGTAGAGGGTAAGAACATCACAGTTGCAGGGTTTAAGTTCCACCACAGCCACTAACAAGTTACATGACTTTGAGCAAATAACTTTCTCTAAGCCTCAGTTTCCTTATCTGTAAAATGGAGGTTAAAAGGACACATATCTCAGAGGATTGTTGTAAGGAATAGAGACAATATGCATCAAGTGTTGAGCTCAGTGGCTCACACTAGTACTCAATCTTAGCTTAATAATTACTAATATTAACAAGGAGCTGCCTAATCAGAATAATCACTTGGCAAACTTTTTAAAACAGTTTACCTCTGTCCTTGGATTCTAAACATTTGGGGTGTGAGGGGAAAGGAGTAAATTAAATATGGCCATAAATTCTTTGCAGCTCATGCTATCAAAAGGTTGAGTCTATTCTTCTGCCCCTTGAATCTAGGCTGACCTTGTGATTTGCTTTGACGAATAGAATATGGTGGAAAATAAGTTGTCTCAGTTCCAAACTTGAGGCCTCAAGAAGCCTTGCAGTTTCCGCTTCACGCGCTTGGAACGCTGCCCTGAGACTGTCACGTAAGAAAGCCAGTCTAGTGTTTCAGAGGAGGAGAGGTCGTGCGCAGCATCACTGAGGTCCCTCAGCCGACAGCCAGCCGCCACATGGGCCTGACACATGGTGAGGTCATCTTGGACCCAACTGAACCAGCTACATGAGCGAGCCCAGGGGAAGCCAGCAGAGGAACTTCCCAGTGAATGCACAGAAACACGAGAAATCATAGGTTGTTCTAGCCCACTAAGTCTTAGGGTGGTTTGCTACAATGCAATAGTAAAATGATGTGGTGGGAAAGGTGCTGTGTGTAATTGGCCCTCCCCACCCCAGTGCAGGACCAGGGCCCTGGGCCTTCCATCCCCGTGCCTCTCTCTTCCTCCACTTCCCTACAGACCAGCTGCCAAGGTCTGAATGTTTGGACTGCATCCCTCTCCCCCTCTCTCTCTCGCCCTCCTCCAGGCTCTGGCACTCTTTTGGGAGTCTCCCCTGAACACTCCCTAGAAATGAAGCTAGTCCTGCAATCCCAAGAGTCAGCTTCCATCAGTGCTTGCTCCCAGGTTGAGGGAGGGCTCAGGAGAATCTGTTACCTAGAGAACAGGGAGGCTTAAGGAGGAACACACTGGGGGCTAGCAGTCAGGATGCGTGTGTCCTTGTGACAGTGAGTTTACACAACAGGTGGCACCTCCTTGGCATGGATGGGAGAGGGTGCTCACTCTTGGGCTTCAGTTTCACTCTCTAGTTGTTTCCCAGTTCCTCAAACTGAGGTCAGAAGTGAAAGCAATTCTCCCCCTGTTGGACAAGGAAAGACTATGGCCAAGAGAATGACAGTGCTGGGACCCAGGCTGCCTTAGGAAGCCAAGCACCTGAGCAAAGCCTTCTTTTGGGTCTGGTCTCCCATTCTGCCACTGACCGTCTCCAGCTTCACTTCTTCAGGGCTCTTGAACAGCTCCTTGCCACCCTTCCCTGAACCCTGAACAAGGGAACAAAGGAAGCCACCTACTCCCCAGGCCACAGTGTGGTAACTGTACCAGGCTTGAGACACACACCTTGGTTCTTCATCCATTCAACCAGTATTTACTGAGCACCAACTATATACCAGGTACTATTTTAGGCATTAAGGATTGGCAGAGACTAAAAATAGACAGTCTCTCTCTACAGGTTACACTCTTTTTTTTTTTTAATTTATTATTTATTTATTTATTTATTGGCTGCGTTGGGTCTTCGTTGCTGCACGCAGGCTTTCTCTAGTTGTGGAAAGCAGGGGCTACTCTTCGTTGCGGTGCGTGGGCTTCTCATTGCGGTGGCTTCTCTTGTTGCAGAGCACGGGCTCTAGGTGTGCGGGCTTCAGTAGTTGCGGCACGCGGGCTCAGTAGTTGCTGCGCGTGGGCTCTAGAGCGCAGGCTCAGTAGTTGTGGCGCACAGGCTTAGTTGCTCCATGGCATGTGGGATCTTCCCGGGCCAGGGATCGAACCCATGTCCCCTGCATTGGCAGGTGGATTCTTAACCGCTGTGCCACCAGGGGAAGTCCCTCTACAGGTTACGTTCTGGTAGAGGGAGACAGTATGGCTTTAGTTGTCTCGAGTGAACAGACAATAAACAAATCAACCCTGTGAGATGGTTGTGGGGCCAGTGAAGAAGAATAAAGCAGGGTAAAGGGGTAGAGCTTAACAGTGAAGCAGATCAGGGGAGACCCCTCTGCCAGGGAACATGTGAACAGAACCTTGAGGAAGTAAGCAATGTGTATATCCGGGGGGGGGGGGTGGTGGTGGGGAATGTTCCAGGCAAGAGGAACAGTAGGGCAGAGGCTTGAGGCAACTGCAAACTTACTGTACTCTGGGGGCAACAAAGGGGCCAGTGTGGCCAGCGTGGAGTAAGAAGAGAAGGAGTGGGCTGGAGATCAGTCAGAGGCACCAGAGAATCCCATGGACCAACGATGAGGCTTGGGCTTTTACTCTGAGAGAGAAAGGAAGCTCTTGAAGGGATACGAGCAGAAGAATGACATGCTCTGACTCCATATGAGAAAATGAAGTGTAGGGATGCAGGGGTGGCCACAGGGAGATTACTTAAAGGCTACTGTTTAACAATCCAGGCAAGAGGTTACAACCGCTTGGATTAGAATGACAGATCTATCAACATCTATCTTGAGGGCTGTGCCAATCAGAGTTGCTGACGGAGTGGATGAGAGGTATGAGAGACAAAGGGAAGTCAAGGATGAATCACAGTTTCTGGCCTGAGCACCTGGTAGAAAGGAGTCAGGGTTACACCTTTCCATTTCGGATTCATCAGTACTATATAGATATTATGTAAAACTATATGGCTAGATGAACCATCAAGGGAGTCAGCATATCTAGAGAAGTCCAAGGGTTGAACCCTGGGGCACTCCAGCATTTCCAGCTCACGTAGAGGAGCAACAACTAGCAAAGGAAACTGACTGGGAAGAGCACGTAGTGAGGAAGGAAGGAAACCACGAGGAGTGATATTCTGAGACCTTCAAGAAATAGGGAGTGATCAGCTGAGCCAAATCTGCTAACAACGGAGGAAGGGAAAGACTGCGGAGTGATCCCTAGATTTAGGTAGTCACTGTGACCTTGAGAAGAGAGGTTCTGATGGCAAGGCAGGGAGGGAAGCCTGACTGGAAGGAATTCAAGAAATGGAAGAGAGAAAGTGGAGATAAAGAGCTCGGACAGCTCTTTCAAAGGGTTTCCCTAAAGGGGGAACAAGGCAACGAGGTGGTAGTTAGAGGGGAATGTGGGGTACAGAGCGTTTTGTTGGTGGGTTTGAGATCAGTTATTACAGCATGCTTAAATGATGACTGGAATAATCCAGTAGAGAGGGGAAAAGCTGTTAATGCAGGACAAGAGTATAAGTGCAGGCAGTGAGCAAAGTGAGCAGGCAATGAAGGGTTGGGGACTCAATGCCCATCTACAAGGGGCGTCTTAGACTGAAGAACCCCATTTGCTCTCATTCCCATGTACCCAGGCTGAGTGTTTTCTCACACGATCTCATTCCTATGCTGCTTTATGCTTCCTTCACCGTGGCTTTGACTCCTGCATATATTTCCAATTCATTCCACAGAGGGAAGAAAAGATCCAGAAATGTTCTTTCTTCCTGTCCTTCAAGCATCTGGATCCAGCTTCCTCTCCAACCTCAATGATCTACTCAATGCCTAAGTCCTATCAATTCTACGTCCTTCACATCTCTCAGATCTGTCCCTCCTGTGCCATTCCCACTGCTACTGCTGCTGCCTTGATTCAGATCTTATCTACCGGGACCATTCAAACAAGCTCTCAACTTCTCTCTCTGCTTTCGGTCTTAACCCAGTTCCAAGTCCAGCCTCTCGTCTCCTGACATCTTTCAAAAATACAAAACTCATCATGCTTCAAACTCCCCACTATATACAGAATGAAATGCAAATTCATCGGCATGGATCACAAGGCCTCCATGATCTGGTCCCTATTTTTCCTTTATCATTTCATACTGTCTTTTCCTCCAAACAAATCTGCATCCCACTCTTAGTCACATCAAACTCCTTGCTTTTCACAACTTTAGGCCTCCACGCATTCAATATTTCCTTTGCCTGCAGCGCTGCCTTGTGTCCACTTACATGTCTCTGTAACTCCTCTATGGAATCTCTCTTCACCCTACCTCCCTCACCCAGGTGGAGATGTCTGATTTTTGATGCCTCCACTGTGCCTGGAAAAATGTCTATTATGGTACTTGTAACACTTTACTGGACTATATTTTTCCTCACCTGCCTCCCTTACTAGACTATGAGTGAAGCTATTTGAAGGTGGTGACAGGGTCTTGTTAATCTTGGTATCCCCTGCTCTTTGTACTGCATCTAGAATTTAGTAGGAATTAATGTATTTGTGCTGAGTGACTAAATGAATGAATACAAAAATAAATGATTAAAACCTAGGTCTCCTTATTACTCCTCAGGGCATTGCTTACAGACTTCGTTGCCTCTCTCTTTGTGCCATATGACCTGAAGAACAACACAGAAAGGTACGCAAAGCACTTAGTGCAGCCCAGCATGGCTGTCAGTCCCTAAAGCCCTCGCCCATAAGGCAAAAATCGTACCCTAGACCAAGAGTCTAGAGACCTGGGTTCTGCTCTGGTCCTGGTTCCATCACTTCCTGGATGGGTTCATGAGCAAAGTCACCTGAATTCTCTGAGTGCCCCCTGCCTTGGAAACATGGAGTCTTAACCACTGGACCACCAGGGAAGTTCCCTCAGGTTCTTTATCTACAGAACAGGAGGAAAACACTTGCTCTGAGTATCCTCACATACTAGCTGTGTGACTAAAATGATGTAAATTTTAAAAGTGTTTGAACACCATTAAAAGTTCCATGAAGACAGAAGAAATATAAAAGAAAAGTAAATACACAGCAGCTAAGACACTTAATATGCTGCTCTTATCACCTCTTTATTGCCCTTTATTCTAAAATCTCAGAGCTTGCCCCTGGGGAGGCAGACACTGTGAAACTGGGCCCTCGTGCCACCACCTTGCCAGCAGGCAGCCAGCTCTGCTCCTCAGCAAAGGTGTGGATGCCAATGCTGCAGCACATGACTGGCCAAATCCAACATTTACAGGAGAGGGAGTAAGATAAACAGATAGAAGGAGAAAGAGAGAAAGGGGGCGGGGGAGAATGCAAAGGAAATTTAACAGAGGAGCATAAGCACGCACACACACGCACACATGCACACATGCACACACACACACACACACACAAACGTATAAGACAAGTGAGCAGGACAGAAAGGGCATGAACTAAGGTAGAATGAGAAACAAACTTAAAGAGAGGGCAACGTGTGTGTGCGCGCATGCACGTGCACATGTACAGACAGAAAGTGAGAGTTAAAGTGCAAAATACGTGCCCTTCCCTCCAGTACTGTTTCACAAGAATACAACCCAACCCTTGGGTTAGTGACCTGGGCCATCCTCCAGTAACATAGCAGGAAGCATTCATGCCAAGGGACACCCCATATATTGTCAAGGTCGCCTAGGGAGGGACTTTTTGGGAGGGAGGGAAGGCTGTCTTTAGTCCTTGATGACAAGACAGTTCTGAGCTCAGCATGCTCTGGCCACAGAGCTCCTGAAGTGTCAGTATCAGGAAGCAAACCAAATTGGGGCCAGTTGGAGAAGGCTCCTGGGAGTCCAGGAAACAGCCCCAGAGGCACCAAGATGGGCTGTGGGCTCCATGAAGTGAGCCTGTCCACAGATTAAAGTTACACAGGGCCCAGCTTCCAACATGCCTAGTCCCTACTGAGTAGGTGTCTAACCTGCTTCCAAATGGAACTGCCTGGGAGTTGGCCAACCACCCTCCCAGGGCTGCTCAGCTAAAGCGGGTCCTGGTGGCTCAGCGGGCAGCAGCATCCCCCCATCACTATGTGACCGCCCCAACTCTGGAGATGGCATGCTCACTGCACTCCCCCAAGGCCATATTCTGAGGCACCCAGAAGGAGAAAAGGGAGCAAGTCTGCCTGAGTCCTATCAGCAAGTCCAGAAGTTTGTTCCCCAGGCCAGAGCAGGGGCTCAGTTCAGTAACGGACATCCCACTCTGGGACAAAAGTCAAAAAGTCAAAAAGAGGGTAACACTCACAACTTGATCGTCTTGCTCCCAAATGGCTGGAAGCCCTCAGTAGGGTCCAGGACAGCCTCATCCTCCAAGTGGGGCTACATCTGGACCACTACCTACAGAGACTCAAAGTCAATCACAGCTTGTCAGGGTAAGTAGAACAGTAGCTAGGGTCAGAGCAGAAACTGAGTCACCTTGTCACCTCCACAAAGCACATCTACCTGCTTGTCATCTAGCTGATTTCTAGGGAAGCACAAGGAGAATTGGTGAGCCCTTCTCTGGGAAGGAACCCCAAGTCCTCTAGGAAGTAATGGCAATGAACATAGAGAGCATTTATAAGACAGACGCCTTCTCTGAGACAGGTAAAAAAATGATGCCTTATGGGAACGTCCCCAATGCCCTAGTCCAGCAAAAATGGAACTGCTGTATAAAGCAGAACCAGGCACTATGCAAAGCCAAGAGGGAGAGAAAGGTAGTTGCAGGAAACTGTGCTAAAGACATTTGTGATGGTTTCAAAACATGGTCCCCAAATTCTTTGACATGCCTGCTGTCAACATGACCGCTTCTCTTGAACCTGGGCTCTGTGATTGCTTGACCAATAGAATATGGTAGAACTGAATCTCTGCTACTTTTCAGGCCCAGGCCTCAGGAAACCAACAGCTTCTACTTCCTGTCTCTCAGGCTGTGAGAGAGCCCAGGCCATGTGGAGAGGGCAGGTGTTCTGATGGACAGTCTTAGCTGGGGTCCCAGCAATAGCCAGCATCAACTCCCAGACATGTGAGGTAAGACGCCTCCAGGAAACACCAGCCCCTGGCCACTGAGTCACCCTAAGCCTTGAAGTCTTTCCAGCTGAGGTCCCAGATATCATGAGCAGGGAGCAGCCATCCCTGCAGTCTCTGTCTGAAATCCTAAACTACAGAGTCTGTGAGCATAATCAAATGGCTGTTTTACACTATAAAATTTGGGGTAGTTTCGTAGCAGGAGATACCTGACACAGATTTGGGTACCTAGAAGTGGAGTGCTATTGACACAGAATCCTAAAACATTGACCGTGGGACTGGGTGATGGCTGTTGGGGGTGCTTAAGGCAAAAATAAGGAAAACGTTGGAAGCTAGAGGAAAGGGGACCCTCACAATGTTGAAAAGTTTGGCAACTATGTCACCTGTGGTAACATGGAAAATAGGAAGTATATCTAATATATTAGATGAACTAGCCAAAGACATTTCCAGGCAGAGTGCCGAAGGTGCCCTCTGACTCCTTCTCGCTGTCTCTAGTGAAAGGAAAAGGAGATGAGCCAAACAGGGAACTGTTTTCAAACAAAATTTAAAGGAAACATAAATGAGAAAGGGCTTTCTGAGTTAGAAAATAAAACTTGTTTCAGTCTCTGTCTCTCTAGACAAGAAAAAATTCTCAAATTAATAAATGGCTTCCAGATTGTGGTGACGGTTCCATTCAGTGGGTGTGTGTATGTGTGTATATGAACTCATCAAACTGAAAACTTTATTCTTTTGGTTTTTTGTTTTGTTTTGTTTTTTTGTTTGTTTGGGTTTTTTTGTTTTGTTTTGTTTTGTTTTAACATCTTTATTGGAGTATAACTGCTTTACAATGGTGTGTTAGTTTCAAACTGAAAACTTTAAATTGCGTTTATGGTACTTTAATTATCCCTCAATAAATCTTTTTAAAAAAATCTAGAGTGGGACTGAAAGATCCTTTGCCAAGACCTAAAAAAGACTTAAAGTGTTGCCTCACAGAATCTTACACACAGACAGACAAAAGGCCTTCTAAGGATCTTAAGGGTGAGCCCTGAAGAGCCTCTGTAAATAATAAGGCCTCTAAGACTCTTAACAATCATCGTCCCATAGCAATCTCACAGGGAAAAATCCACTTATCCACCTTCTGAAGTACCACAAGTGCCATTTGGAGGCTCTAAACCTAGGGTTCTAAGAGTGAATACAGAGAGGGGGCGGGGAATCCTTCCTAGCTGAGTGGTCAAGAAAAGGACTGGGAGGAAAGTAACATCTGCATCCAGACTGGCAGAAATGTAAGGTTCGCATTAGAGAGCAGTGCAAGATTAAGGTAGAAAGAAAAACCAGGGCTTTTTATGAAAGCCTTAAAAAGCAGGCCAAGTTTGACTGTATCATAGATGACAGTAGTTTTTGAGCAGGGAAATCCCAGTCATGTTTACAGGGAGGTGAATATAGAGGTACAATAAAATAACAGAAGGAACAGGAGAGCTAGGCTTGCGTTCTTCCCCCCGTTAGCTTTGTATCCTTGGGGAGTACCTCCTCTTCTCTGTGTCTGTTAGCCAAACTGTCAAACAAGTGGGTGAGACCGAATGAGCTCTAAGGTTCCTCTTCAGCTCTGCCTTTCTCAGAGTCTATGGACTGAATGGAAAGGGAATCCAAAGTTAACAAGACCTATCATGGAAGATACTGTAAGGACTCAAATAGTACAAGTAGCCTGTGCTCTAAGAGGCTGATCTCCCAGCCATCTAGACAACTGGTCAACAAACAGTTAGTCTTCTAGGTACCAGGCACTGTTCCAGGCTCAGAGGAGACAGAAAGCAGTCAAAGTCCTTGACCCCAAGAAGTTTACACTTTTACAGGCACCCAAGTTTCCCACATATACATCCAGAGGTAAAGTTTCCCAAACACAATACAGACAGCCTATATTTTCAAGTCACAATGATCCAGATGCTGGAGTTTCACAGTGAAGAAGCTGTTGAGGAAATAAGCAGGCATGACAAGTCTTCTGAGAACAGCCCCTGCTGCCTGCCAAGTCTCACAGTACAAGTGAAATCTCCTGAGAGCAACAAGTGGCAAAGTTTACCCCACCTAGATGGCCGAACTAGCTCTCAACATAACACTGTCTTAGCAACCATTAGCATGACCATTTCTTTCTTTTTTTTTTTTTTTTGGCTGCATTGGGTTTTTCGTTGCTGCATGCGGGCTTTCTCTAGTTGCGGCGAGCAGGGGCTACTCTTGGTTGAGGTGCGCGGGCTTCTCATTGCGGTGGCTTCTCTTGTAGCGGAGCACGGGCTCTAGGTGCGCAGGCTTCAGTAGTTGTGGCATGCGGGCTTCAGTAGTTGTGGCACACTGGCTTAGGTGCTCTGCGGCATGTAGGATCTTCCCAGATCAGGGCTCGAACCTGTGTCCCCTGCGTTGGCAGGCGGATTCCTAACCACTGCGCCACCAGGGAAGCCCAGCATGACCATTTCTTAGCAAGCAAGTCACTAAACTGCTTCTAGTCCCACCCAGGTCATCAACACCAACATCATAAAGCCTGATCTCTGGAATTCAGAGGAGCTTTGAGAATCTCACCTCCCACCCCCAGAAATGGATGCAGCCAAATCTAACGAGCTGGAGTGGGAACAGCCTGTCGGGAGGTGAAGCAGCTAAGGGTGAAGCAACATGCCCCTTTGGCCTCACTAACAGAGAGAAAGGAAAGCCTGCTCCAGGAGACCAAAACATAGCAAAGAACAGAACTTTGGTGGTAAAACGAGAGGTTCAGATTTCCTCCTCCTGCATATCCTGCCAAATCAAGAATGGTCTATAAAGGAAAAGGAAGAGAATAAAGTAGCAAAACACTCCTAAGAAGCTAATAATGGAATGGAATCTAGGATCTTTACCCCAAACTAGCTTAGTGGTGGCACCAGGTGAAGCCTTATTCAAATTAAGGATCTGGCCTTGCAAATACGTATCCTGCCATTTCCACAGGGTCCCATTTGCCCGTCCCCACCAGTTTTCCATGCCCCAAAGTACCCCTGCCCCCAAAGCTAGATACAAATGCCTCTCAGTATCATCGGGTTCCTCTGCCTCTGTCTGGATGATGCGGACAGAGGTCCCCAAAGCAGTCAGGGTTCAAAGGCCCAGCTTTCCAAGGCCCTAGCACCCCTGCACTCCCCGACCAAAGTTCCGGTCACACCTGGCAGTCTTTTCTCACTGGAACTCCTGGGCTGGCAATGATGAAAGGTCCCCAGGTCACAGGCAAATGTCTACTGGAAGGTCAGACTAAGAAATCTGGGTGCCAAGGTCACCAATCCAAACTGTAAAAGCCTTGAAGAAAGAGAATGGGTCATCCCTCTTTTTTCCCCAGTGTCCACCAAAGAGCCCAGCACCTAGGAGGAGAGCCCTCAGAGTTCACTGACAACTTCCTAAGAACAGTCCCAGATTTGGCTGGGGGTGAAAGCAGCCAGAGAAACCACCAGATGATAATTTTGAAATAATAACAACTACAGTGCAGCAGTAGCCTCTGAGAGAAGGCTGTAGCTAGACACAGAGGCCTGTGACTCCACGCCAAAAGCCCAGGAAAGGAGGGAGGGAGGGAGGGAAGCGGAAAGGTGGCAGGAAGGAAGGGAAGTGAAGACTTAGAAGGGAAGAATGCCTTTCTTTAGGCACATCAGAGGCTCAGATATTTACAAATACCATCCGTCGTGTTATGATGGCAAGCAGGCTGGGAAGCTAAAGGAAGAGCAATTTCTAAAAATGTTTAAAACATGTAGGTATATACTCCAAATAGAAACTAGGGTGCCTGTCAGCAGTTCTGATTCTGCTTTGTGACTTTATGTAAACACTGCATCTCCCAATCCCGGTCCCCACAAAGTGGAAAATAGAAGAAAAAAAGAATACTTGAAGGAGTTGAGGGCTTCTGTGTACAGTAATTTCTAATTCAGGTTCTAAATATACTATTTCTTTTAATTTAAGAATAAAATGGTAAAATCACACACAATGCTTATTTCACCCATACAGTCTCATATAAAAAAGTTGGGAACCTTAATTCCCAGTCTCTATCTGCCAACTCAGAGTCAGACTGCAGAGTAAGAAATGCCACTAGACTGGGGGGGAACCCAGCAAAGTGGTTCCCGAGAAGTAGATAATGGGAGACAAAGACTCTGAGATCTAGACCTGTCTCTGCCTTGGCCACTGACATGCCCTGGGAGAGGTCAGTTTTTCTATCTGCTTTACCCAAGAGGTTGTTGGTCCCTGCCATCCTCAGCCTCACCCAGTTCAGGGAAGCAAGTATGCAAGCAACTCTAGTCCATGTTAGACGGGGTGTGTGCGCAGGGGGTGTTCTTACTGGTCTTGCTGCCACAGAGTAGATATTCAATTTGTTTGTGTAAGCCCCAAGCTCTTATGTACCTAACAAGTCAGAATCTATCAATTTCTGTTCGGTTGGCACAGTCAATCCAGACCATTTCCACTGGGACCAAACCCTGCACGTATGGTGTACAGAATTCCTCTTGCCTCATTCACGCCAGTCACTCCCCAGGGGCCACACCCTATGCCCCATTCTACCAACCATACCTGGATATTAGCTCTGAACAAACCAAACATCTACCACTACCTCTGGCCAGACCTGGGTGTGTGCCACACTCCACTGGACTCAGCCTGGTAATGCACAGCCCAGACCTCCAGGAAGGAACTAGCCCGACCCCAGTCTAAGATGAGCATCCATCTCATCTATCCATTCTAGTGGCTGAGGTTCCAAAGGCCAAATTTGCCCAACTGAGATTCAGCAGAAGGGGCTATGAAAGGTACGTGGCTTTAATAAAAGAGGTTCTTCTAGGACAGCAGCATCCAGCCTTGGCCCAGACCTGAGAAACCCTGGTGAGAGTTGTACAGCTATCTGCCAGCTCTGGAAGCTTCTACCCCATCACAGGGAGGAAGCTAACATTTACTGAGTGGCTTTTTGCCAGGCACTATGCTAAGCACTGACATATATTATCTCATTTAATCCTCACAGAAACTCTGTGAGATAAGTACTATTATTATTTTACAGATGAGTAACCAAAATGTTAGAGGGCATAAGAAAATGCCCTGAGATCTCACTATTTGGTAAGTAGTTAAAGTTTGGCTCCGATTATGCACCTCTACGACTGTCCGAATCATGATGATAATCATTTACATTTGGCAGGAATCCTATCCAGGACACAGGTCATTAGGTGTCCTTTGATGCTACCCTCCAGGGAGCCCCATTCCCTCAGCAGTGCTCCCCGACTCACCTGCTCAGAGTCCCTCGAGGGGCCTTAGTGCCTCCAGCTCCGTGGGTGATACTGGAATTCTTGTTGGCAGTCATGGTCATTTCTGCTCTCTGCAAACACAGAGCCCTGCAAAGAAGACGAGACCCGTAAGCCAAGTTTCCATGGGCAGCGAAAAGCACCTCAAACATTTCCAGATGACCTCCAAAACTGCCAACAGGGTTTCTGTGGTGGTTAGCAGGAACCACTTTCCCACATATATTTAATTTCATGTGTTACAGATTAAGAGCCTCAAGGGATCCCTGATCTGGGTTGGGGAAGAGTCTGTGAGCTAACAGATAACTTATCACTTCACAGAAAATGATTTTAAAAACTCCATTTCCATCCTGCTTCTTCTCATTTCTTAAGTTAGAGTTTCCCAAACTTCTGGCATGCCATACAGTCTTTATGAATTTTACCATATTTGCATACCTCCTGAACAATCATTTACTCAATGTTTTTCTTTAATCAATTTGAAACTGACTTACTTTTCTTAAAATATTTAACCTTGTTCTAAACAATTAATCATTGATAAATATTTACTGAGTGAGTACCCATGTCCTAGGCACTGCCATCCAGCAAAGAATGAAACAAAGTCTCTGCTCTCATGGAGCTTACATCCTAGCGGAGGGAAACAGACGATAAGCAGGCACAAGTCATGTGTGTGATACATAAGTGTACATTTGTGTATAATATGTATAGTGATAAGTGGTAGGAAGAAAACATGAAGCAAGGTAGAGGGAGAGTGAAGAAGGTTTGTTTTTAAAATAGGATGTTCAGGGAAGAACATCCTGATAAAGTGACATCTGAGACAGAAACCACAGTTATGAGTTATCATATTTTTAACACCCATTAAAATAAAATTAATATACTTTAAGGTATTTAAGTATTTACAAAGTAAAAAATGTCTGTACATGTACCATATACAGTTAGCTAATACAGTAACATTATTTTATGCTAAAATAATAAAAGGAAGAAAAATATTAAAACTTAAGGGTACATCCAGACTGGAAATTGTCTCCTATTTGCAGATGGTATGATCCTCCATGTAGAAAATCATAACAATTCCACTAAAACACTCTTAAACTAACGTATAAAGTCAAGCAAGTTTGCAGGATACAAAGTAATATTTAAAAAATCAGTTTTCTTTCTATACACTAGCAATGAACAATCTGAAAATGAAATTTTTTAAAATTCCATTAATAATAGCAGCAAAAAGAATAAAATACTTAGGAATAAACTTAACAAAAGAAGTGCAAGACTTATGCACTGCAAGCTACAAAACATCACTGAAAGAAATTAAAGAAGACATAAATAAATAGAAAGGCATCCCATGTTCATGATCGGAAAACTCCAAGTTGTTAAGATGGCAATATTCCCCGAATTGATCTACAGACTGAACAGAATACTCATCAACTGCAGAAACTGACAAGCGGATCCTAAAATTTTGTGGTAGTGCAAGGGACCCAGAGCAGTCAAAACCATCTTGAAAAAGAAGAATAAAGTTGGAGGACTCGCACTCACCAATTTCAAAGCATACTACAAAGCCATGGTAATCAAGACAGTGTGCACAGACGTAAGAACAGAAATAGAAATCAACAGAATAGAATTGAGAGTTGAGAAATAAACCCATACATTTATGGTCAACTGATTTTCAACAAGGATGCTAAGACAATTCAAGAGGGAAAGAAGAGTCTTTTTAACAATATTCAGACAACTGGACATTCATATACAAAAGAATAAAGTAGGACCCTTACCCTTATACTATACAAAAGAAAGTAAAAATGGAT
The DNA here is from genome assembly GCF_949987535.1 of Balaenoptera acutorostrata. Classification (NCBI taxonomy): domain Eukaryota; kingdom Metazoa; phylum Chordata; class Mammalia; order Artiodactyla; family Balaenopteridae; genus Balaenoptera; species Balaenoptera acutorostrata. The sequence goes on along the minus strand of NC_080072.1, from coordinate 48,339,948 downwards.
TATAGACCTAAATTTAAGAGTTAAAATGACAAAAGCGAAGCCTGGAATAATACAACATAGAGGTAAATCTTTGTAACACTGGATTAGGCAATAGTTTCTTAGATATGACACAAGCAACAAAAGAAAAAAGATATAAACTGTATTATACTAAATAAAAAACTTTTGTGCTGTAAAAAATACCACAAGAAAGTAAAAAGACTCCCATAGAATGGGAGAATTATTTGCAAATCATATATGTCTGCTAAGCAACTTGTATCTAGAATATATAAAGAACTCTTCCAACTCAATTAAAAAGACACATAATCCAATTAAAAAGTAGACAAACAGAAACTAACACACCATTGTAAAGCAATTACACTCCAATAAAGATGTTAAAAAAAAAAAGTAGACAAAGAATTTAAACAGACATTTCTCCAAAGATATAAAATTGGCTAAGAATCACATGAAACCATGTTCAACATCACTAGTCATTAGGGAAATACAAATCAAAACCACAGTGAGGTATTACTTCACACCACCAGGATGACTGTAATCAAAAAGATAAAAACAAGTGCTAGTGAGACTCTGGAGAAATGAAAACCTTCATTCACTGCTGGTGGAAATGTAAAATTGTGCAGCCACTTTGGAAAATAGTTTGGCAGTTCCTCAAAAAGGGATACATAGAGTTACCATAAGACCCAGCATGATTCACCCCTGGGTATACAGCCAAGAGAAATGAAAACATGTCCACACAAATACTCATACCAATGTTCATAATAGCCAAAAAGTGGAAACAACCCAAATGTCCATCAGTGGACGAATGCATTAACAAAGTGTGGTATATCCATAAAATGGAATATTATTCAGACATAAAAAGGACACATTCCACAACATGGATGAACTCTCATGCCATTTTTATGAAATGTACAGAATAGGCAAATCTGCAGAGACAGAAAATAAATTAATGGTTGCTTAGGGTTGAGTTGAGGGTAGGAGAATGGGGAGTGACTGCAATGAGTATGGGGTTTCTTCTGGGGGAGTGAAAAAAAAGTTCTGAAATTAGATAAACAGTGGTGATGGTTGCATAACTGTGAATATATTTAAAAGATGAATTGTACACATAACATAAGTGAGTTTTATGGTATGTGAATTATATCTCAATTTAGATGTTAAAAAAAACTTTAAAAAAAATTTAAGTGCCTTGGAGAATGGATGTGAGAGACAACAATAATTCACATTATTTCTAATGTGAATGTGCACTCTGTTCTGGGCCAACACCACCTTCACAACGCTGAACAGTTCAGGAACAATAGTTCTCTCACTCTGATCGGCATTCTCATCACATTGACCAAAATGAAGTATGTTTGGATGTGAAAGTTAAACATATTTATTTATGGCCACTAATGACCTTAATCCTGGAGGCCATCTTACTTATTATCTTGGTGCAAATAAGTGATTGGTTTCGATGATAAAAAATAAGCCAGACCCTAATTCTTGATATCATTTATAATTCTTTCCTAATTTCAACATGAAATGCACTCTCTCTAACTTCCTTACCTTTATGCGATCTCTCAAACTTGTCGTTTTGGTGATGGTAGTGGTGAGTGAAGTGGGAGCTGGAAGGGAGGAAGCAGCCCGCAGGTACTAGCAATGGTGATAGCAATGAAACATCCCCCACGATGCTTTTAGAGAAAGAAAACAAACCCTGAGCCTCATTTTTATCCTTCATGAAAAGCCTTCCCGGGCTTCCCTGGTGGCGCAGTGGTTGAGAATCCGTCTGCCAATGCAGGGGACACGGGTTCGAGCCCTGGTCCAGAAAGATCCCACATGCCACGGAGCAACTAAGCCCGTGCACCACAACTACTGAGCCTGCGCTCTAGAGCCCGCGAGCCACAACTACTGAGCCAGCGTGCTGCAACTACTGAAGCCCGCGCGCCTACAGCCTGTGCTCCACAACAAGAGAAGTCACCGCAGTGAGAAGCCCACGCATCACAATGAGGAGTAGCCCCAACTCGCCACACGCACAGAAAAGACCCAATGCAGCCAAAAATAAAATAAATTTTAAAAAAAACAAAAACAAAAACAAAGAAAAGCCTTCCCTACCTATTGAGGAAAAAATCTTTACAAACTTAAGTATATAGCATAATGTTAGTATGAGGAGAAGGAAGAAGGGGAGTCAATCCTGCCACCAGAGCAGCTGTGCACACCGGCTCTGGTGAGATATTCTTTACCTGCACCAGCCAAGGGCCAAGTTAAGTGCTTGGTGTATGGCTGTGTGTGTTAAACAGAAAGAAGGGAAAGGAGAGGCAGCGTCTGGAAGCTTTCCCAGGCCAGTTATCAGGGTCCTCAGGGAGCACAGTGCTACAAGGAATCAACTTGCTAAGCATCAGCTTTCAACTGTGCCCATGGTAACAACGGTCACAATAATCATCAGAACCCATCATAACAACACTGGACATGCTCTACCAGCTCCAGGGCAGGCCCTCAGGGAAAGGACAGAAGATTTGTGGAAAGACCAGAAACTGAAATATATTAAAAGAACATGATGAAAAATATATTCTTTCCTTCCCTGAATTTCTGATCTAAAATGCTCTGAAATGCAATCATATACTTGAATATGAGAACACAGAGCCAACTTAGTCAGAAGGAAAAATGTAGATAGCTGTGATATTTGCTTGGGCCAAGAAGAAAAATCCTGTGAAGATGCAACCAAGAGAGGAGTGGGTCAAAACTACCAGGGTCAAAAATACCAGGCCCACGGCATTGACCCTCGGTCACACTTCTGCAAGAACACAGCTGCTATTCTCAGCCGCGGCCCAGGAGTTGAGGCATCTTGGGCAGGCACTGCTGAGAACCCCAGGAGAGCCTACTAAGTCAGAGATGCTTACTCATCGTGCTCCCTCCCACCTGCTCTCTCTAGCCAGGTCTACCAGGTTCAGGGAATAATCCAGCGGCCTGAGGAACTAAGGACCAGGCTAACCCATAACATCTGAAGCACAGACTTGAGCACTCTGCGTGGCAGGCTTCCTGGGGGACACTGCTTCTCCCAAGGCCCTAAGAGCCACCCGCAGGCTCCCATCTGTGCTTTCAGCCTGATTCCTTGGCTAGTCTGGCTGCAAAGAGAGAGACACTCCCAAGCAAAAGAAACACCCACTGGGAATAGAGCAGAGAAGCCAAGGGGATGAGAGGTGTTTTGCTAGCACCCAGGCCCATCAACGGCAAAAACTACGTGTTTGGAAAATGAAATTATTCAATTAGCATCTACCACCGATCACGAATTGCTCAAAACCCCAGCTCTGACAAATTACAGACAACTATCTGAAGAGTTACAACCCAGAGAAACGAACATAATAAGGTACCACTAGAACTTCTCTACAAACCCTGCATCGAGACAGAGACCACAGTCCCAGGTTCTCGAGGTGCAGAGGTAAGAACACCCAACCTGGAGTCAGCCCAACCCTGCCTCTAGCAACTGCTGGCCAAGGGTCATTGTACACGTGAGTTTTGAGGACTCAACGTTCTCGCTATAAGAGCAATAATAATAACATGACCTACCTCACGTGATTGTTATTTTGGCACACTGAAGCTTAATAAATCATTTTTCTTCCAGATCATGCTTCTCTACGTATTTGGAAGGCACTCTCTCCATTCCCAAGCTAGATTCATTTTTCAGACTCCCCGGCACTGCCATCCAATCCATTTACTCTACGCTAGGCACTGTGCAAGGTACTAGGATATGAAAATGGACAGATACAGTCCCTGCCCTGGAAAAGCTAACTGTAAAGGGAGAAAAGTAAAGGAAAAAGTGGACTCCACGAAGGCCTTACAGAGAGGTGACATTTGAAAGTAAGCCTTCGCCTATTTGTTACCCATGGTAAGAGGACTTAAGAAAAAAAGAAAAAAAAAAGCAAAGGCACATTTATTATCAAAGGTGCTGCTAGATTCTTTATAAAATTATAATAGCTAAAGTTATAAGCATTTTAAAGGATTAAATCATTTAATCCTTGTGACAACCCTATGAAGTGGGTACTATTATTATTTACATGTTACCAAGGAAACCAAGGTACAGAGCAGTTAAATCGCTTGTCCCAAGTCACACAGCTAGAAAGTGGCAAGGCAGGAATTTGAGCCCAGGTGGCCTGCACCAGCGCCTCCACGGCTCTGAGTCAGCACTCTGCATGGCCTCCAATCATCTTCCATTTCAGCTCTCACCATCCCATGACGTAGTGATAATACAGGCCCAATTTTCCAATCAGGAAATTGAGATTCAGAGAGATTAAATGATTGGCCCAAGATCACTCACCTAGTGAAGGAATAGGGCAGAACTGTGGACTCAGCTCTGACTCCACTGTCCACTTACTTTTCTCAACATTGATAGGGGTGCTTGTTAAAAATGCAGAGTCCCAGGTCCCACCTCCCCCTCTTGAACGGAGCCTAGGAATTTGTATGTTCAGTAAGCACTTCAGGCTAGTCTTACACGCCTGTAAGTGTGAAAACTTGAGTCCCACAACGTGCTGAGGACTTGTAAAGGTATGAAGGGTCACTACTGACCATCCTCCCAAGAGTCTGCCCAGCTGTGGGCAAATACAAGATGGACACTCGGTCCCCTTCCTCTTCCCACGCCCCCAGCTTCTTCCACCTGCACAGAACCACCGACCCTCAACAAAGGAGCAGGCACGTCACAGGATCCAGTGGAAGCATTATCAATGTCTGCTCTAAACAGTTCCCTCAGTCTTTGCTGTACTCCGAGTTCTTGTATCTCAAAACAGCTTTTCCTGCCACCCACCCCTAACGACCGCTTTCCTCACTTTCCCCTCACTTCCAAACTCCTGGGAAAAAAAGAGTTTACACCCGAAGACATTAACTGGTGGTTTGCAAGAGCAAAAATATGTTCCATTGGGTTTTCCCTTTATTTTTTAAAAAAAGTTGAATTAGTTATCAAACGTTTTAAAAATTGGGTGAGTATAAATGAAATGCAAAGAAAAATTCAGATTCTGGCTTCTCTTGAAAAATTAGAAAACCTGCCATCACCGTCTGCATTTCTATATGGCAGCAGTTGGCAGTCCAGTTAGATGTAGCAAGCGCTCCCCAATTTACCACTGTCCCTCCCCACCCAACGCCTACAGGTGGCCAGCTTTGCTCAGCTCTGTGACCTGACTCTCCCAGTCAGCAGGAGAGTGCTGCGTCCCACGTCCCAGCAGGGAAGGGGTAGGGGGCACTGCACTGGGAGCAGCCGCACAAAGCCTCCTGGAGGGCTGGGCTTGAGCAGTGCAGGGAGGAGCCTACTCTGGCCGCTTGAAACCCTCCATCTATTCCCCTCACTGCCACTGGAGGAAAGACCCTCTGGAAGGCTCCCTGCTGTCACTCAGGCCAGCCTGCATCTTGCAGTTATCTCTCCAGCTCCCTTAGTGCTCCCTTTCCCTACAATCCAGTCTCATCACCCAATCCACAGATGCTCTGCCCAAGGTCTGAGAAAGGATCCCTCAGAGGTCAGTCTCTGAAGGGAGCTCTTTCTGAGGGGTGCCCAGCCTCTAAGAATGAACCTTCCTATCCCAGAGCAAAAAACTGTTTCCCCTCGTTAAGTGACATTTCTAAATGTCTGTGTGGTACTTTTCCGCAGGCCTAATTTCGGACATGACAGTATGCCTCGCCCCTGAGAAGGAGACATTTGAGCCCTGAGAGCGCTGAAGAACAGATGCAAGTGTTTGGAGGGAAGCCTCCCGTTCTGCTGGGGTTAAGGTCGCCACTGAGAGGAAACACAAACACTGCCCAGCACCCTGCTTGTCTAGTCTAGGTAAGAAGTCAGGACGCCCCCACAAAGGAAACCTCTAAAGCACATGAGAATTTCTGCTGAGTCGACATTCCACTAATCTCTTAAGCAATCTCTGGTGTGGAAGTAATAGCTTAGGAAGCAGCCCAGAGGGAAGGAGAAGGTGAGAAAGGGAACGGAGCTCTGTGTGCCCCGAGAACCTGGCTTCAGCCCAGTCCGGCTCTGCACAGCTGTGGTCTGACTGCCCTGGAGTCAACCTGCTACTCACCCTGCCCAGGGAACACCTACCTGACCGCCCTCACCCCCTCACTGACTCCCTCCTACTGCCCTTGGTCATCTAGGCCCTGCGGCAGGCCGAGCAGAAAAGGATCAGACTGGCAGCTCCCCCAGAGGAGGGCCTACGTCTCTCATTTCTTCCTCCAAGAGTCTCGGCAACCAGCACTGGCACCGCAAGTTTCAGGGAGGGTCATCATTAGAGAGAGTTCCTTTTAAGTACCCAAACCAGAGTTCTCGAAAGCGGGAGCATTTGATTCTCCCTTTCTCTCCGGCAGGTGTCCTTGGACTGGGCCGAGGCGGGAGGTGCCTCATTTACCTTTCATAGCTCTGCCTGGACTGACAGCTCAGGCTCTGCTGTAGCGGCTCACCTGCACAGCCTTCCTAGGAAATTCAGCCATCCCACAGGTCCCCTGACATCCTGGCCCCCTCTGTCCCCATGCGGCTGAGAAAGCTGTAGGGCAGTGCTAGCTAGTTCTTCTCCATGTTTTGAACAATCCTCAGTACTTGGCAGAGAGTTCTGCACATAAAAGACAGGCAAATAAATGTTAACTGATTTGGTAACTGATGGCAAAAGAGGGCCCCCAAGGAGTCAAAGGCCAGGAAGAGAAAGGGCCCTAGAAATTCTAGCACTGACCATATCTTTTAAGGTGCACTCCTTCGCTCCCCAAAGTCATGGCTGCAGTAAAACCAATGAAACGGAGGTTTCCAGCTGTAGCTGCCACCCAGTTGGACTGTCACCAGCAGGCCTTTTCCTCCCAGCCCTCAGCCAACCCTGTCTACCTCAGGAGTTTCAGTCTCCTCACAAGTGCCCCTATTATCTTCCAGGGCCCTCCTGCAGTAACAGTTCTCATCCAACACACCCATGAGGAAAGGCTGCTCTTGGGAAACCTGCCTTCACCTCGGTCACGCTGGCTTTCTCCTCCCCCACCCCTCTTTTCCCCCCTTCCTTTCCTGACTCATTTCTCACGGGTTATCTGCCCACAACCTTGTCTTTGGCTCTGTTGTGCCTAAAATTAAGGGGTTACAAGGGAAAGGGGAGAAAATGGGCTCAGAGGTTGGGTGGGTGGGTATCAAAAACTGTAGAAAGGGAGCCAGGAAGGTTTTTCTCAAGTCTGTCCCCTAATTCCCTCCAAAGTGCCAGACCCCTTTTCTCCGTCAGCACTTCTACATACCTGGTACCTTGGATCTTTTCCATTCCAGACCCAAGCTCTGAGGCTCTAGGTCCAGAAAGCCCTTTGAGCAAAAATGTTGAGGGGATTATGAGCCTGGTCAAGTGGAGAGGAACCAAGATTTGTTTTGCTGGGAGATCAGAAGAATTGCTGGGTGTTTTTACAGGTCCCTATGAGGCTGAAATCTGCCTCAACCAGTCACAAAAAAGATGATTTTTGTTGTTGTTGTTGTTAACAACCAGAAAAAAATTAAGCTCTCTTTCCATCTCCTGACTGTCCACTTATCACTCCCACATCCTCTTTCCCAACTCTCCTCCCCAAAGAGGCCTTTAAGTTTGGGTTTTCAACCTCAACCATTTTCAATCCCTTTTCCTGCCAGATGGTCCTTCTCCATTTCAGTACAGATTCTGTGGAGGTTTGAAGTTGGGTTTAAATGTTTCCTGAAAGCCCAAAATGGGGTGAGGGCTTGTTAGGCAATTCCAGGCCAAAGGAAATCTGGTTGCTTCCAAGACAGTTTTAAAAACCTAGACATGGCTCTTTCTGCCAGTCTGGAAACTCAGCCTGTCAGCGAGCGGCTTAACCCAGCTCTGCCAGGACGATGGGGCCCACTCTGTCCATAGAACGGAGGCCTGCCCCACAAAGAGCCCTGCCCGCTTTCACCCTTGGCAAGAAGAACCCGGTGGGTCCTATAAACATGATGATGATTCTAAGGCCACAGACCTATCTCACACCAGTGCCTTCCCTCTGCCAGTCACAGCAGACTAATTGCCATTTCCTGCACATGCCAGGAATGTTCATGCCTCCAAGCTTTTATTCAACCAATTCCTTCCATCATGAAGTCCTCCACCACCATTCTTTCTTAAATATCCAGTTCAAATGTTGACTTCTTTCTGAAGCCTTTCCTGACCCTAAATCTTGACTTCATTCTCACCCTTCCCATGCTCTCCAGCCTAGCTGAACTCAACCTGACTGATGGCAAGATGCCTGCCCTGATCCAGAAAAACACACCACCCACAAGCCAACTTTCTCAGAAGAGGACTAGGAAATAGTAAGGGCTAAAGGGACTGGGCAAGTCTCAATACCTCCGTTTCCCTATCTGTAGTATAGGAAGAATATTCTACCTCTATAATGAGAACTTGAAGACCAATGAGAAGCCATGTATAAAAAACAGAGGATACTCAGAACCAAGAGGGAACATACTTGAAGTCTCTGGCTTTCCCCCAACTCTCAGCCTCAGGACCTCTTCTCTTGTCCTCACTCTCTTAGCTCTTACTCTGTTTCCTATTTCACTGAGAAAATGAAACAATCAGAACAGACCCTCAATAAGCTACCACCATCACATTTACCCACCACCAGCAACAGGGCAGATCTTGTCACTACTCTGCTCAAAACCCTAACATGGATCCCAATCACTAAAAGTAAGAGCCAAAATCTTCACAATGACCTACAAGGTCTTCATCATTTAGGTCTCTATGATATCTCTGACCTCATTTCAACTACTCTTTCCCTTTACGTTTTCCCCACCAGCCACACTATCTCCTTATTATTTCCTCAAATACACCAGGCACATTCCAACTCCAGGCCTCCACACCTGCTGTCCCCTGTCACTAGAACATACCCCCCCAAGAGAGCCTGCTCCCTCATCTCCCAGGTCTTTGGTCAGACATCATCTTCTTAGTGAGGCCTTCCCTGGATCACACTAAAATTTTGTGTTAAGAAATTACTATTAGGGACTTCCCTGGTGGCGCAGTGGTTAAGTATCCACCTTCCAATGCAGGGGACGCAGGTTCGAGCCCTGGTCAGGGAACTAAGATCCCACATGCCGCGGGGCAGCTAAGCCCATGCGCCGCAACTACTGAGCTTGCGGTCCTCAACTAGAGAGACTGCATACCGCAAAACTACAGAGCTCACGCACTCTGGAACCCGCATGCCACAACTAGAGAGAGAAAACCCGCACGCCACAACTAGAGAGAAGCCTGCACACCACAACAAAAGAGCCCGCATGCCTCAACGAAGAAACTGCGTGCCGCAACTGAGACCCGACGCAGCCAAAAATAAATTAAATAAATAATAAATAAATCTTAAAAAAAAAATAAAAAAAGAAAATTTTTTTTTTTTCAAGAAATTTTTTTAAATGAGAAAACATTTGCCACCATCTCAGAGTGGCTCTACCTGGACAGAGTGAGCAGGCTGGGGCTCCACTGTCCAGGCCCATCTTCCAAGCCCACCAGCCTTCCCAGTTCAGGGTCTGACCTACCCTCAGCAAGCACACCCACTCAGAAAATTGAAAAGTGGGCCACGTCCTATGAACACCCAAAAGATTCAGGGCAGGGGTGGCTGCAGCCCCAGAACAACTGAAGTCGCTCTCTGCAAAGATTACAATGATTTTCCTATTATAAAATGCAAAGATCCTTTCTCCGGGGCTTAATGAATTAGAGGACCTTCCTTTCCTCCTGTCTACTGTTTGGGACACTACTGATCAGCCCTCTCTGAAGCACTGTAATGTAGTTAACTCTCAATCTGGAGTACACTCTCTGGGGGTAGCATTTTACCATCTGCCTGGAGGATCCTTATGCTCATCAAAAGAGGGCACAGGTTAAGAAAGGTTGGGTGAATACTGTCAGAGAAGGAGAGAGAGACAGGTGTGGCACCTAAGACTTTTATTTGTTTACTTACTTGAAGCCTCTGAGGGCATCTTCCCAGCCAGGCCCCCATGCTACTGTGCTATACTCTGGTCCTTGCCCTTGAGCAGCTCCACATCCTGCCTGAGACAGACAAGTAAAGAAAAGATTCTGGCACACTGTAACAAGAGCTGTGATAGATGTATGAACACAGAGCTCTGAGAGCAAGGAGAAAAGACACCTAATCAGGTGGACAGGATGGATGTAGGGGAGGGCTTCTGGAGGAGACAAGAAGTGACACTGGGCTGAGTCTTGCAGGACTTGTGGAAGATACAGAAGGCATTAGAAGAACACTGCTGTAAGCAGAAGAAAAACCATGAACAAAAGCCAAGGAGATCTTAGAGCAAGAACAGGGCCCAAAAAGCAATAACCATAATGGAAAACACTGATAAAGCAGACTACACTAAATAAGAACTCTGTTCATTAAAAAATGCCACTTAGGGGCTTTCCTGGTGGCGCAGTGGCTGAGAGTCTGCCTGCCAATGCAGGGGACACGGGTTCGAGCCCTGGTCTGGGAAGATCCCACATGCCGCGGAGCAACTGGGCCCGTGAGCCACAACTACTGAGCCTGCGCGTCTGGAGCTTGTGCTCCGCAACAAGAGAGGCCGCGACAGTGAGAGGTCCGCGCACCGCGATGAAGAGTGGCCCCCGCTCGCAGCAACTGGAGAAAGCCCTCGCACAGAAACGAAGACCCAACACAGCCAAATATAAATAAATAAATAAATAAACTTCTAAAAAAAAAAAAAAAAGATGCATCAAAAAAAAAAATGCCGGGGCTTCCCTGGTGGCGCAGTGGTTGAGAATCTGCCTGCTAATGCAGGGGACACGGGTTCGAGCCCTGGTCTGGGAAGATCCCACATGCCACGGTGCAGCTGGGCCCGTGAGCCACAACTACTGAGCCTGCGCGTCTGGAGCCTGTGCCCCGCAACGGGAGGGGCCGCGATAGTGAAAGGCCAGCGCACCGCGATGAAGAGCAGTCCCCGCACCGCGATGAAGAGTGGCCCCCACTTGCCGCAACTAGAGAAAGCCCTCGCACGAACCGAAGACCCAACACAGCCAAAAATAAATAAATAAATAAATAAAAGTAGCTATAAAATTAAAAAAAAAAAAAAAAAAAATGCCACTTAGACAGTGAAAAAAGACAGTGAAAAACAGGTTACAGAGCTCAGCAGATTAGGAACATTAGATACACAGAGGAAACTTATCAAGAAGTAGAGTAACTGCAGATCTTGGCCAGATCATTAGGGCTGAATTTCCCTTTGGATAAAAGTCTCAGTTTTGGAAGGGAGTAGAAGGAAGTGCACATATACAGCCAGGCTCTGCTGGTTCTAAGTATGCATTTATCTCATTTAATCTAGCTGTCATTATCTCTATTTTATGGATGAAGAAACTGAGGCTCGGACTTCCCTGGTGGCGCAATGGTTAAGAATCCACCTGCCAATGCAGGGGACACAGGTTCGAGCCCTGGTCCGGGAAGATCCCACATGCCGCGGAGCAACTAAGCCCGTGCACGACAACTACTGAGCCTGCGCTCTGGAGCCCACGAGCCATAACTACTGAGCCCGCGTGCCACAACTACTGAAGCCCACGCACCTAAAGCCCATACTCCACAACAAGAGAAGCCACCGCAATGAGAAGCCTGCTCACCGCAACAAAGAGTAGCCCCCGCTCGCCGCAACTAGAGAAAAGCCCGCGCGCAACAACGAAGACCCAGTGCGGCCAAAAATTAATTAATTGATTTAAAAAAAAAGAAGGAAACTGAGGCTCAGGCTAAGTAATTTGCTCAGGGTTTCATAGCAAGTGGCAGACCCCAGAGTCTAGAGAGGTTGGCACTGAGCTCTCTAATTGACACCAGAGCACATAAGTCCTCTGGTCTCTGTCATATCTTGTGACAGGAAGCCATCCTCCAACCCAAGTGCACCCCTGCAGCCCAGCTCTGTCTGTAAAGAGTTAGAAACGGATATTGGCAGTAGTCTCATGCCTGGCCCCCAAATGCTTGGTGTTAAAATCCCATTTTTCTTTAAGCCATCTAGTTCAGAGGGCCCTGAATCAATTAAAAATAAACATAAGAGATGTTCCTCTCTTGCTGTTCTTCAAGCCTTTTCTCCTTATCATTCTTCCCCACCTAGGGGACCCTGGTCAAAGAAAGGCCTTCCCCTAACAATGCAGTCCAGCTGGAGCTGAGACTGAAGATAAGGGGCATCTGTCTGTCCATCTATCCAACTTCTTTAAGGGTTATGATGGGGACAGAATTTGCCTTTTTCCTCCTTTAAATAAAGCAAGTGTTACTTGGCTTCTGTGGTTCTCAAACTGTGTGCTGAGGTGCCCTAGAGCACCGCAGTGAACTCACAGGCATGCCGCAAGATATATATTTTTTAAATTAATTTATTTTTTTTATTGGGGTATAGTTGTTTTACAAGTTGTGTTAGAAGATATTTTAAATTTTTGAGGGAAACAAGAGCAATATCCAACATTTGTTTGGACACCCCGTGAGTCCACAGTTTTAACATTAGATTGCACTACATTCTTTTCGATGATGTCATTTCTTTGTGAAGCTGGGTTTTCAGCAGCTGCTGTGATTAAAAAGCAATAACCGTGTGAAAAGCAATGTGGAACAGGAAATGGGGATGGCAGTATTCAATCTGATTCCAAGATGTGAGATGTTGTGCAGTGCCCAGTACATCCCATAAGTTAGTAACTGTGGTTATTTAAGAATGAAATAAAAAATGTTTGTAGTTGAAATTGATGTACAATATTATGTTAGTTTCAGGTGTACTACATAGTGATTTGATATTTGCATACATTATGAAATGATCACCATGATAAGTCTAGCAACCACCCATCCCCATACAAAGTTATTACAATATTATTGACCATATTCCTTATGCTGAATATTACATCCTCGTGACTTATTTAGTATATAACTAGAGGTTTATACCTCTTAATCCCCTTCACCTATTTCAACCATTCCCCCAACCTTCCTCTAAAAATATTTTTCCTTTCAATTTATATACATATATTTTTCAAATGGCTACTCAGTTATCAGGATATAAGCACTTACTAAATTGTTTACACCTAAACACTTAATAAATAAAAATAAGGTATTTCTTTTGGCCTCTGGGCACTGTGAAAAATTACTAAAACACGAAAGGCCCACGAACTGAGAAAGTTTGGGAACCTCTGGTAGCAGGTGTTTTTTTAAGTCTCTGTGTCAAGGAGTCAAGGAGGAGCTCCCAGGGCAGGCCCAACCCTGCCCCAGAAGCAGGCAGGCAGCTAGCACTCAGGCCTATGGACGGCACACTCAGGCTTTCACTGCAGCTGACAGAAGAGCTGCCCCTCTGCCTGAAGAGAAGAGGCTGCACACTAGCTCCCTGTCAGCCCAGAGGCTGTGCACATCTGCCTCAGCTGTACCCCAGGCTCCCGGGCTCCCCTCTGAACTCCCTCCCTGAAAAGCTCTATTCAGCATGGACCTCATGAATAAAACCCAAGCCAGCCCAGAAGCCAGCAGGGGACTTCCACACACACTCAGACTTGGGCAAAGTCCACAAACCAAACCATTAATCCACTGAGGGAGGGAGGGATGGGAATCTGGGAGAGGGCTTCCACTGACAGCCCATCCACTAAAAGGCCAACTGGGTTTTTTGGGTGAAGATTTACATGAAAATAACGCCATTGTTCCCCAGGGGTTTCTGGCCTGATATACTCCCTCCCTCCATTCTTCCCTGAAGTCATAATCCTCTGTTGGTGACATCACAGCTGTTGATACAATAGCCAACTGTTGTGATGTCACAAGACTCAACTTTTGTCATTTTCAGTGGGGAGTGGGGTTCGAGAATGTGACAAAGGGCTGGAATTGAATAAGGTTATAGAACTGGAATTTGCTTTTTCATGCTAATTTCCCTGGTAACGAAGGGCAGTGACTCAGAGAATGAAAGGCAAGCAAGCCACTGGCAGCAAGGCTGTGTGTAGATTCATCTACACCAAGGGGAGAGGGATGGGGTAAGGGGGGCTAGGGCAGAAAGGAGACAAAAGTTTTCAATTCCAGGATTAGCCAAATATGAAGATGTTCTCAGTCTGGCCAAGTTCAGGACTTTCTCTTTCCATTATCCATCATCTGAGCCCAGGGTAAGCAGAGAAAAGCTGAACTGCAGGAAAGGCTCCAGGCTGGAACGTTCCCTGGAAATTAATGTTTGGGATACTGCATTGGGTTCTGGACTCTACACTGTCCAAGGGATAGGCTGTGTTTGGACTGCATCCTGAGGACAGTGACCAGCATGGAGAGGGCACTCAGAGGCATGTCACAGGAGAAATGACTAAAGGAACTGAGAGTGTTTACCCTGGAGAAGAGAAGGCTGTGGATGGGGGAGGCTGATAATTGCCTTGAGAATTCTGAAAGGCTCTCATGTGAAGAAGGGACTACATATGCTATTTATGGTCCCCCAAAGAGACCTCAGACAATGAGAAGATCCAGAATGGCCAATATGAGAGAGAACTTTTTATTCTTAAATTCCAGTTAGAGACTATAAGTTTTTTTAAATTCCTAACTTCTTACTTACAGACGAGGCTCTTTGAGGACAAGGACTGTCTTGGTCACTTTAGTGTATACCCCAGAATTTAGAATAAGTGGCACATAGTAAGAGCTTATTAATATTTGTGAAATAAATGAACAAATGAAGCAAGGACAATGGTCTGCTGAAGTTGGTGCTTACTCATTCAATAAGTAGTTTTGAATCCCTACCACATGCCACTCACTCAGTTAAGATGCTGGGGATACGAGGGTGAAAGAAGCGGATAAGGTTAGTCTTCCCCCTCCCCCTGCTTTGTAGATTAGCACAGATGGCATATAAGGTCCCTTCCAATACTGAGACTCCTTGATTTTTAGAGATGACTAAAATATTTTAAACTGAGAGGAAAGAGGACCCCAAAGGCCATAGATAAACCCTACCTACCCCCGCTGCTATTATTCACAAGCCTGGAAATCTAGACCAAGCTAAGGTTGCCTTCTCGGCTGGGGAGGGGCCTGATGCTGAGACAGCCCTGTGCTGGGCCAGACCAGACCAACCAGACTGGGCATTTTATCAAAGCCTCCCAAGCACCCTAGACAAGACAGAGTAGGCTCTCATGTGAACCTGGGCTCCCTCAGCCCAGCAATGAGTAAGTATGGTCCAGTTAGGTAATATGAGGTATTTCAGATACCCTCACTTCTCTAGGGAACTTAAAATTTCCCCATCAGCCTCAGGGCAATTATCCTGCTAGGGGCCATCTGAATGACAACATAGTCACTACAGAACAATTTTCAAGGAGATAATTCCAAGATTTTCTAGGCTGTGCTAGGGATACAGGCTTGGTTCCAACTTCTGAGGGCATGAGAGTACAACTAAAGGTAATGAAACAGATGATTTAACAATAACGATAGACAATATACCAGAGACACAATACACACAGACATTATCCTCTTCAGGGTAGTCCTTAGAGGCCTGAATGTTTATTCCAATACATTCTCAAAACATTCTTGAAATTCCTGTTTGGAAATTGCCCTCAGAGACTTTGGAACATTATCTGAATTTTCTCTGAAGGAAAATCTGCATCCTTCAAGGGTGCTAACTCATTCAGAGCCATGTGGCAAAAAGGGTGCAAACGAGAGAAAAGCATCTTGGGTCAGAATAAGCAGTATCTGTCAAGTATACTGTGGAGCATACTGTATACTGATATCAAAAGGGATGCATACTGACACTGTCCCAAATCTCTACTTTTTAGAGTACAGCTGTATGAGTTCACAGAGCTCTCTGAGTATCTAATAAACCCCAAGAACAACCACAGAAAATTTCTAAGAACATAAACTTCTGTCTACCCTTTAAGGATGTTCACAAGCTCCCAAAGTTCCTCCACAGATTCATTGTAAGAATCCTTGTCCTAACCCATTTTACCTGCCCCATAAGTGCACAGGTAATTCTGAATGGAGGCCTACAGAGCTCAGCAGGTATGCCAACGTTGGGCACTGAGAGAGTGGCAACAAGGCACCCTGCTTCCGTGAGTCCTTGCACCATTGTTTCAAACCTGGATGTCAGCAATTTACAAACTACTACACATCACAGGCCTTCAGGAGTGTTAGGAATAGTTAAATCCAAAAATATCAGACTTACAAATGCCAAAGATCCTGAGACTCAAATGTGACATTTTCTAACGTGGTTTGTAAACTGGCGCTGAAGACAATTCCCAAAGAGGAATCAAATCTACCTATGGTAACCACAGGTGTTTAGCCGTGTAAGTGCACATATGAAGAGCAAGCTATGGTCACAGCACGTATTTTCTCTCCCTTCTCTAAGTCCCCAGTCTCCCTGTGTGAAGCACAGGGAAGATGTCTCCTGTCTTCTTCTGAGCCAGCCAGCATGCCCACCAAGCAGCTCCCGACATACTAAAAGCCACCCAAGTCACATCTGGCTCATGCCATTGCTCTCTGTAATGAGGTATGACATGTATCTAAAGCTCTTGTATATTTTCACATTTGTAGCCTACAATTAGGCATTTTTGAGGGATGTAGCTAACTACAGTTCTGTTCAGTGACCTATAATTATTCGCACAGGCATCATGGCCAACCCAGGCAACTATCAGGCTGAAGGAAGGCACTCTGAGCTCAGACCTCATGGAAGAGACTGCTCAGCTCTAAGGAGCCCCAGAGAACACTGGTTAGTGACGGGCCTCAGGGGGCCACATTGCTCTTCCTTGGCTATACACAGAGACACTGCCCTCTCTGTCCCCTGCACCAGTCTTCCTCATCCACCGCCTGGCTCAGCACAGCTCAACCCCAAGCCCAAGGGATGGCACCTTGGTGGGCCCAGTGCCCACAGAAATGGACCGCTTTGCCGGACACAATCTCCGTTACCAAGGAAATAGCAATTTAAAGCAATTTCTCAAACTCCCTACAATTCTCTCACCTGAGGAAAAACGGGTCACACCCACCAGGCCACAGAATCCTGCAGTCCACTGCTGTGCAGCTGGGCTGTGGCAGCTGACATGGGCCACCTCTCTGAGCCAAACTCCCTGCCATCAGTTGCAGTGGCCTCACTGCTCCCAAGAGCCCAAAAGAATAATTCTCCCCCTTGCAAACGCCCACCACCATTCTTCCCCACTGCTTCCCTGGCTAGAAGGGAAGGCCTGGTTAGCCCTCAAGATCTGTCTCTAGTGATATTTCATATATATATTTAGCTCCATTAAGAACTGGTTTCTTGATTCTTTAATGGAAGCTCAAATCCCAATTCTAAATATAACCAAAGATACTGCCACTAGCCAGCCCAGTGCGCTGTGAAGTACGACTATGGCCCACACTCAGAGCGGCATGCACATTAAGTATGAGCCCAATAGCTCAACCACAATTCCTATGCAAGTTACCCTCTTCCCCAACACTGGCTCCAAGTCCTTTAGCGTGCTTTATACTTTTCAAAAATACTTTCACATGCCACCTCATTTGAGTCTGCCAAACAAACCCCAGAGGTTAAATGCAATAGGTATTTTCTCTCCTTTTTACAAAGAAGACAGGCTCAGGGAGGCTGTCTTGCCCCAAGGTCACTCAGCTAGTAAGTGCAGAACCAGGTCTAGAACTACTTTGTAGCTGTGCGACCTCAGTTCTTCATATGTCAACAATTAATAGCGGCAAACTCATAGGGCTTACTGTAAGAATGAAAGGGCTGAAATACGAAAGGTGCTTGGAATGGTGTCTGGTCCACCGTGAGGACTACGTTATTACTGTTGCTGTAGTTGTTATTATTAAGAGTACTATTACCACCACCACCCAGAACCCCCAGTTCAAAATCTAAAGCTCTTTCCTCTCCCTCCTTCTGCAACTTTGCAAGGATTACTCAGGAGGCAGTTTCATCTAACCTTGAGTGAGTCCAGATCCAGTCCCTGCAATATGCCTATGGAACCTGGAACTCACTGGGCCCTCTATCTTACCACTCCACAAACTTCTCCACGCTTTTGGGTGCATACGCATACACACATATACCACCTTTCTGCAAATCTGACTCTCTAGTCTCCTGGCCTCTGATGTCACTTATGCTATGTTAGCCACCATTCTGTGGCTCACCCTGCCTGCAGTACCCAACTTTTCATTCATTTGGTTCCTCCCTTCAATAATCAATAATGAGCACCCGACTCTCTCCCAAGCACTGAGGGGAATATACCTTGCCCTCCAAATACACCAAATGAAAAGTACAGGAAGAGTGGGGTGCACAAGGGGAGTGACAGCACAGAGGTGCCAGAAAATAACTCTGTCTGAGGGCAGCACAATAGATTTCAGAACAGCAATGCTTGAAATGAGTTTTAGAGAGTGACTAGAGTTTTCCGGGCAAAGGGAGAGAAGGACATTCAGAGCTAAGAGAACAGCATTTACACAGAGTTACAAGGCAGAATCATACAGAATTGATCATCTCACACTGCCACCATGGAGGGGCTGTACGTGTGTGCACTCGTGTGTGTGTGTGTGTGTGTGTTTGAGAGGGAGACAGAGAGAGAGAGGGAAACAGAAAAAGACACAGAAACAGAGACAGAGAGAGACAGAAAAAGCGAAGAGAGAAAAATTAGATGTAGGTGGGTGAGCCCATACTGCCTGGGGGTGGCAGGCAGCCGGGACAACAAACGTCACGTCTGCTTTCCACAGTCTGAGTGGCAATCTCGACTCCCTGGTACGCTTACAGTGCACCAATTTTAAATGCAAAATCCTTTAACAACTGTTTTCTCTTTCCTTCTGTCTTCCCCTCCTTCTAAAGATGTGTTTATCCCAATTCTCATTTCTGCCCCGCTCTGAGCCCTGAGTTTTAGTGCCAGTGCTTTTACACAAATCCAGCTTCACGTCCTGAGTGAAATATAATTTCATAGGAATGTAATTCTGGAATGATCTCATTGAAAAAGCACACCCAGCAAAGGCCATGAGCAAACTTCAGGCCAGCCCATTCACACCCAGAGCCAAGGAGATTGCAGACCCCTTTCCCTTAAATGGACAATGTGCCTGGGGCCCAAGCAAAGCACACCAGCTGCCCACGGATATTATTCTGCCCACAGCCAGCCTGCCTGCTGGCAGACCAAGGCCTGGGCCCACAGCAGTGACCACCACAAACCATTCTGCACCGTACAAGGACAGACTCAGGAGAGCATCCAAGCAAACGGGCCTTACCGCACAGACGTTCCCCGTGCCCCTTGGGAGGGCTCTGGCTCCAGGCCAGGAGACACCAGCTAAAACTATTAAGACCCCCACCCCCCATCACATCCATGCCAGGCAGAAGAAGGTCCAGAAGCCAAGCTGGTAAGGATCCTCACCACAGCTACCTGTCTTCCCTACCTCTCTGAAACTCAGCCTCTATACAACTCTATGGAGAGAGTCGAGAAAGTAGGGTATTTGACTCTGGAACCAGATGGCAAAGCCAGGTCTAGCCCAGTCCAGCAGGCTGAGACAGGGTAGAACTGGGGAAGAAATAATATACTCTGATGGACTTTCAAAAACTCTAGCTGAAAAATCACTAAGTTGGAATCTTTGGAAAAAATGTCCTTACTCCAAATCTGTACCTCACCCCCAATGAATCCTTATAAAATGGACCAGAAGAAGAGGAAAAAAATGAATGGCTTGCAGGGTCTACAGGAACTCTATGTACTATTTTTACAACTTTTCTATAAATCTATAACTCTTCTAATATAGAAAGTTGACTAAAATTAATGGTTTGTCATGGTTTCCTCTGTAAGGAACAATGGGAAAAGAGTAGTGTCGGGTATAAATTCCAACTCTACCTCTACTAGCTACGAAGCTGTGGATGAGCTTCCTAGGCTTCAGTTTCCTTAACGATGAGGTGGAGACGACAGTGTCCTTGTGCAGATTAAATAAGATCTTGCCCACAAAGGCCTTACCGCTGCCAAAAATGCTTTCTTCCTGGGCAGTAGCAGCTCCGCAGTTCAGTCAGCCTTCACCTTGGGTTCTCGGCGACTGCAGTAGGAGGCCTACCTCCACTCCGCGGCCCTGTGGTCTTTATGATTTACAGCCTCTTCCACACATGGCATCACACTTTAAGCCCACAGTAATCACCCAAAGGGCTGAAAGCCGCCTTACAGCGAGTTCCAACTAGTGAAAGCTCCCCTTTGTTGACAGAAACATGTTCTCCTTCCTGCTTTCCCTTCCTCCAGTAGGATCCAATGTCACTGCCAGGAGCTGAACTACCTTCCTGCGGTTCACAGGGGTCAACCAGAAGGAAAGGCAGACGGTGACAGAGCTGGGCTCCCAGTTCAATCAGCCATCCATGGCAGAGGGTGGGCAGGGGAAGAAGTATGCTCTCCAAGTTGCCGCAAAAGACTGCACCCCTCAGCAGCACCACCACCCCCAACACCTCCCACACCCTCCCTGCCCCGTGCTCCCCACCAGGCCCCACATGAAGCTGGGTTGATAAACTACAAATCCGCCAAGTTAATGGGCACAGCAAGTTCCCCAAAGCCAAGAGATAAGCCCCCAGGTCAGGCGTGAAGTTGCGCCCAAGCCCCGGAGCCAGGCTCTCAAACCTCAGCCACCCTGACTCTTGGCTCCATGATGTGCTGTCCATTTTCCCCCAGCAAGACTGAGGTGAGTGGACAGGGGCCCCATCCTGGTCTCATAAGTGGATGGGCTGGAGGCCAAGGAAAGAACCAGGTGAAGAAAGGTATGGCTCTGATGTCACATTATCTCTTTGAAAATCACTCACAAGGATATCAGGTCCTTAAAAACTCTCCTAAAACAAAGGAGAAGGCTAATCTCACCCTGAAATTTTAGTGTCCAAATAAGGGAGCAGTCAGTGCTAGAACTGTTAGCTTGTTCCAACTTCGAAAAGCCCTGTGAGAGAAGCAGTTCCCAAGCTTGAGATTCCACTGACAGGTTGTAACCCCTCGAAGCACTAATGGGTACATTCTAGTGGCTAATTTCTCTGACCTTCCAGATGGCTGTACTGGGGACACACCCCAGCTGAGGCCCAAGGACATTAGTTCCTGGCAAGGAGTATGCAAAAGCTCAGCAGCCCAGCCGAGCCAGATAACAGCCCCAGCTCCAGCGGCTTCAAGGACACGTTTTGGGAAGCAGAGCTCAGGAAGAAGATGTCCTTGGAGCTATTTCTTATTTAACCAAATAAGAGCCAAATATAGCCAAATATGAAGAAGCTAACTATGTCATCTTCCATGCAATTTTTCTCCAGCTAATCACCTCATATCAAGCTTACTACAATGGTCTCTGATTACATGAAGAACACTTTATCGAGTGCCAGCCCATCGAGGCAGTAAATAAATGTGAAGTGTTACTATTATCATTACTAGTTCTCCTTTCTTCTTCCATCTCTAGTCCTCCTGCTCATAAATGACAGACTAAGTATCCTAGAATCTCAATATCATCATGTCATTCCTCTGGGCTCCTTAACTGCCAAGTCCAGATTCTTCCGGTTCCTCCAGAACCTTGTCAAATGCTACCAACCAATCTGGCTTCCCTCTTCTTCCTTCCTCCTCCTTCCACCATCCCTCATCTTACCACCACCATTCCCCTACCATCCTCCATTCCCCTTCACATAAAGCCACACAGACTTGCATAGACACACACACACACACACACACACACACACACAAATGCACTGAACTTCTCTCTCCAGGCAGGATGCCTCCCTGCTCCATACATATCCATTTCTGCACCCATCTTTTTATGTGCAAACCATTTCCAGCCTGGAGTACTCCCTTTCCTCCCTGCTATCCAAATCCTATTCATGCTCCATGGCCCAGTCTAAGGTCCCTCTTAAACTTAAGTTGGGAAACCATTAGATCCACAAACAATGACCAAGCACTTCCTCTGTGCCAGGCACTAGGCCACTCACTAAGGACACAGTAAGGGAAACAACACAGTCCTCCATGCTCCTAACTGGTGGGAGGGGCTTCAACAAGAACCTCCCTGGGGGCTTCCCTGGTGGCGCAGCGGTTGAGAATCTGCCTGCCAATGCAGGGGACATGGGTTCGAGCCCTGGTCTGGGAAGATCCCACATGCCGCGGAGCAACTAAGCCCGGGTGCCACAACTACTGAGCCTGCGCTCTAGAGCCCACAAGCCACAACTACTGAGCCCTCGTGCCACAACTACTGAAGCCCGTGCCCCTAGAGCCCGTGCTCTGCAACAAGAGAAGCCACTGCAATGAGAAGCCCGCGCACCGCAACGAAGAGTAGCCCCCACTCGCGCAACTAGAGAAAGCCCGCGCGCAGCAACAAAGACCCAACGCAGCCAAAAATAAATAAATAAATAAATTTATATTAAAAAAAAAAAAAGAACCTCCCTGCTTATCTGAACTGTGCAAGTAGGAGAGTCAACAACCAGACCTCAGAGGCAGCTTGTTGTGACACTTGTGGGGGCAAAGGTGGAGGCGGGAGATGAAGCCCCAGTTGGGTGAGGTCATCTTGCCTCTCCTTCAGCCTTTCTACGAAGCTACCTAGGCTTGGTGGTTTAGAATGTATTCTATTACAAGAATCATCGTTCTCTCTGACCACCTTGTCTCCTGCCCTGCTTTGGAGTTTATCAGCTTCAGAGGTTGGCTGGGTCCAATTCCATTCAATAATAACCCTAGTCAACTACCCCTCCTAAGGACCAGATACACAGCTTCACATCCCCACCCTAAGCCCGGGAAAAGAAAGAAAACAACCAACCCTTTCCTCAGGAGTTCCCAGACTTTGTGTCACCGTGACTGCATAGCTACTGGAGGCCACATGGGAGGCAACTCCCTTAGGTCTCTCCAGGGTGGTAGACAATTCTCAGACCCTAATAATAACTTCACTTCTCTCTCTCCTATTCAAGAAGGGTTACTGGGATAGGAGTCAGATTGCTATTATTACAGGAATAATCCTGCATACCTTCTAAATTGTAAAAATAGATAACCTATTCACATGTACCTCGGTCCTTTAACTCCTGTAGTAACAGATGTAATAACTCTACATGTCATAACTCTACCATATCAACGCAGTTGCTCTTTCTCCCTGAATCAGAAACAGAAGAGGCCCTCCAGAAGTAATCTTAGATACCTTTTAGACTCAGGGAGGAAGGAGGAGAGAACACCTAACCCATCCCAATTTACACTTCCAGCAATGGAGACTCACAGCCTTCCTCATCACAGCCTATCTAAACCTCAAGTCTCTGAATAAGCTCATGTCACGTGAGACTCAACTGTTACTTCTTATTACAGTTAACGACTCAGCCTCCTGCTAGTAAAGATCACCCTTCCTAGCAAGGCTGAATTGGTCTCAGGAACCATTCTAAGGAATGGAAGCTCACAGCGTTCAGGAGCTCACCCAAAACGCCAGTCATGTGTTTAGGTGTGCAGACCTCAAGGGCCTCCGATAGGTCAGGGCTGCCAGAAAGGCCACAGCTGCTGCTGATCAATGTACACCACATGTGAGCAATACAAGGGATCAGTAAGGAAAGCTTTACAGAAAAGGCAGGACAGAAGGAAGAAGCTGCCGTCAGCCCTCAGATCACTAGCACCTAGCTCAGAGGAGTGTATGCCTGAGCAAAGCTATGCACCCAACCGTAACAAGCACCTAGTCTTTGAAACCTGTGGCGTCCAGACAGTATCATCTCGTACTTGACCCTGCAGGCTGCCCCCACTCAGCTACCCTGAGGGCGGTCCATTGCCAAAGGCTGAAGGGAGGGCCCAGGGCACACTAAGCATCTTCAGAGACTTAGTTACACATTTTCAGTCCCCTTCCATCTCAGCCCCTCCCCCTGCCCCTGCCAACTCAAATTTTCAGTCTCCACACATGTGTGTGTCTATGTGTCTGCGTTTTATTTACACTACCCATGTCTGTTGTTAGCAACAGAAACAAAGTACTTTAAGGCAGAAAAGGCAAGCTGGCCAACTGGCCTGCTGCTCCCTGTCCTGCTTCCAGCTCAGGGAAGAGGCTGTAAGGGATCCTTCGAGCTCCAAGTGACCATGGGGGCCGACAGCTCCCACGTACTAGGGGAGCGGGCATGGAGCCAGGTCACCCCAAGTCAAACACAGCTGTTTGGGGCCCCAACCACTGGCCCTCCCCCTTCTTCCCTGGAGGCCACACTCTGAACACCTCGTTCTCTCACCTGCCTAGATGCTGACTACTGCTGGAAGGCAGAGCTTCAAAAGCCAGAACTCAGGAAACCCACTCTCCTCCCTTATACACTAGGAGACTGTAAAGATGAACAGGCATTGCCTCCCCAGACCCAGACTCTATAGAGAAGCAGCCCAAGGCTAAGTTTTACCTTCATGTCCTTTCCCATCTTCAGTTTTTCTGCTACTGATAATCTTCCAAGTTCTAGTATCAGGCTCCTCAATAAAATCAACAGTAACTACTGATCACTGCTTTGTTTTTAGCACTGCACTCAAGGAGCTCACGGGCTAACTCAGGGAAACAAGACACAATAGGAAATAATTCAAATGTGAGATACAGACTAAAAGTGCTCTAAAGTACAGTGGGTGGGAGTGGAGGGGCTCAGGACAGGATTTCTGTGGGAGAGGAAACATGAGACAAGTTTTAAAGGACAAACAGTAGTCGGACAGAATGACACAAAAGGCTGTTGTAAGATTTAGAGTTAGACTCAAGGTCCCAAGGCAGGAAGAATGGCAGCCCTGGGAGGTAAGAAGGAAAGAGAGTGGCCTGATGACAAAAATAAAACCCTCCCCTCAGGGTCACCATGCTCTGCAGTCCCTCTGCTCCTGCCTCTGCCAAGAGCACGCTCAGTGCTTCCTTTTGCTGCACTACTGTGAAACCCTCTCCCCTAGAGTACACAGAGCGCAGCCAGCCCAGCTCCCTAACCCTGAGAACACCCCGAGGGAACTCCTGGTACCCAAGGCTCCTGCTCCCACAGCAGGACAAGCTGCACGCTCCCACAGCTGCAAAGCGGGTCAGGAGTTGGGTCTATTTTTCTGCTGGGTCAGGTCAAGCTAAGTCTGATTTTTCACTCACCACAGCAGGAGAAGGGGTATGAAATTTAAATACAGTCTCTAGTTAGCCAGGGCAACAGTCTCTCCTCCTTGCATTCACACTTACCATCATATGTATATTCAACTAATACATATTGAACACCAACCACGTGTAAACTTATGTGCTTAGTGCTGGTTGGGACACCGAAATACAAAAGGCATGGGTCCATCCTCAAAGAGCTTACATTCCAGTAAGGTGGATACAAAAGACACATAAATATAACAAATGCCAGGAAGACTATTTTAAGTGCCATTAGGGAGATAAAAGGCTGTGGATTTGGTTAGAGGGGGATTATTTCCAACTGAAGAAGCAGGAAGGGTTCATAGAGAGGACTGCCCTTGCACTGGTCCTGGAAGATCAAATGGCAAAAGAATAGGGGGGAAATCCTGGGCAGATGGAACTATGTAAGCAAAGTCTTAGAGGCAGGAAAGTAGAAAACACACGAAGGACAGTAAGACGTTCAGTCTGATGGGAGTTTAACTGGAAGTAGACCAGAGGGAAGGAGAGCTGGAAAGACAGAGAAATGTCAGATCTTAGAGGCCTTTGAGAAACAAATTAAGGATCTATCTTTTCTCTGGGAAATCAAGGAAATTTTCTGAGAAAGGAATAATGGGTCAGGAGATGTGCTTCTGAAAGATGAAGCCATACTCAGAAATCTAGGGGCTACAGCAGAAAAGTCTGTTTTTGTAGTCTACCAGGACTGAAGATTATAGTTAGGATAAGAGAGGGAGGGAACTCAGGTAACCAAGTATATGCCTGGAATTCTTGTCTTTGAGGTTCAGGCGGATAGGACAATAAGTGGGCAGTCCTGAGGGCAGGGCAAGGCTGGAGAACCAGCGGTCCAGAGGGAGCCATGAAAGACTCAGGGGGTGTAAGCATTCAGGGGCTTGGGGAGGGAACAGAATTTCAGAGTTTAGCATCCTGAAAGTGGAATAGCTCCAAGTGATGAGGGCAAAGCTATGAGTACCTTAAGTGGAATGAGGGTAAAGTCTTTAGAGTTGAAAAGATTGAGGGACCTTGAGGCCAGAGCACTGAAGGATTCTCAGCATGAAGTCCCAAGTCCTACTGGGCCAGACAGGAGACCTGTGAAGAAGGCTGTAAGCAACTAACATGGAAGGCAAGGGGGAGTCAGCATCAAGAATGAGGAAAGGAGATATATGTGAAGGGAGAGACTGACTTCAAATAGGAAAGGTTGCCAGGCAGGGCGGGAAGCAAGGTCAGGGAGTAGAGAGTGAAAGTCATGGGAGGAGAGGAAGCTGCATCATTAGAGAGGGTCCCAAGGGAAGTGAGAGCTTCAGGGAAAAGCCAGGTTTCAGGTAGGAATGCTCAAGGAGAAGGTAGAAAACAAGAGGCAATACCACTTTTTGTCTATCAGATTAGGCAATCAAATGATAAAACTAATCCCAGAGTGAGGCAGGGTGTGGTGAATGGAGCACTCTCCAACACTGGTGGAGGTACTGGAAACCAGCACAACTTTTCTAGAGGACAATTTAGGAATACATAAGCTCTGAAAAATACACGCTCACAATGATACCCTACACAAAGTTAAAAGACAAGCCACAGCCAGGAAGAAAATACTGCAAAGCACACAACTGACAAATGATTAAATATAAGAACATGTTAAGAACTTAGAAAATCAATAGGAAAAAGACAAATAACCCAACTGAAAAATAGGTAGAAGATATGAACAGACAATTCAAAGAAAAGGAAACCCAAATAATCAATAAAATATGAAACAATGCTCAATCTCTCTGAAATCAGGAAAACACAAATTAAAGCAATGAGATGCTATTTCATATTCATCAGATGGGGAAATACTGAGAAGTGTAGAATCTTCAAGTGTTAGCAAAAATTTAGGGAAGTGAAAACTTGTATACATTGCTCAAAATACTTACAATCACTATCAACAGCAATCTGGCATGACCTAACAAAGCTGAAGAATCACATACCCACTCCAGGTGGCTGGTGTACATAAACTCTTGTGCATTCCTTGTATAAGGATGCTCACCACAGCATTGTTTGTAACACACAAAAAGTGGAAACACTTTAATCATCTCTCACTATCATACAATGGTACATCATATACCAATTAAACTGAATGATTTTATACATGCATACTTTTCAAAAGTGACACTGAGTGAAACAAACCAAGCTGCAAAAGGCTGCATGCAGGAATGGTGTCATATGTATAAAATTTTAAAACACACAACAATACATTACTTATGGACACATATATATAAAGGAAAAGATATGCATGGGGATGATATGCATATCAATTTCTGAAAGGAAAGGACAGGGGAAAGCTTAGTCATATCTGTCATATTAAAATTTTTTTTAAATAAGAGATCTGAAGCAAATATGGTAAATGTTAATATTTATTAAATCTGGGTGATGGGTACACAGGTTTTTATTATATCGATTTTTTTCTTTTGCTTAAAATTTAAAAGATATTATTAAATAATTTATGTATATTATATACCATTTGATACAGCAATTCCATTTCTAGAAATTTATCCTTAAGTTATACTCATAAAATTAGGGGGAGATATTTAGATATTTACTACCACATAGCTTTTAATAGCAAAATAATAGAAATAACCCAAAGTCCACTGTTAGGAGATTAATTAAATAAGTATTGATTCATCCATACAATGGAATTCTCTATGCAGCATTAAACATTACAAAGTAGCTCTATATATGTCCCTGGAAGATACCCATGTAAGAATATTAGTCAGAGAAGGAAGTTACAAAACAATGCTATGTTTGTATTTTAAAAAAGCATATCTAGGGGACTTCCCTGGTGGTCCAGTGGTAAAGAATCCGCCTTCCAATGAAGGGGACGCGGGTTCGATCCCTGGTCGGGGACTAAGCTCCCACATGCCACGCAGGGCAACTAAGTCCGCATACCACAACTACTGAGCCACAAACTACAGAGCCCACGTGCCACAACTAGAGAGAAAATCCACACACCACAACTAGAGAGAAAACCTGCATGCCACAACTAGAGAGAAGCTCGCACGCCACAAGGAAGAGCCCGCGCCACGGTAAAAGATCCTGCATGCCGCAACTAAGACCCAACACAGCCAAAAAAAAAAAATAAAGAAAAAAAAAAAGAGCATATCTAGAACATGTAAGAAAAAAAGATCCAAAAGGATATATACCAAAAAATTAACAGTAATTATGCTATCTCTGGTAAAAGGATGACACGTGATTTTTACTGTCTTCTTAATATTTTTTGTTATGGACAAATATTCTGCAATGAGCATGCACTTCTTTTATTATTTTAAAAAATCAATAAAGTTAGTTAATTTTGCACAAAGGAATAGAAAAAGGAAAAGGAAATAGGAGGAGCTGGTCTGCCAGTAGGAAAGGGGGGTTTACCTGGAATAATGCAAGAGGTTAGCAGAAAAAGAGGGAGACGTTGCAGACAGAAGTGTAACAAAAGCTCTACAAAAATGAAAGGGTTGGGAGAGCAGGGCTCAGACGTTTTCACCCAGGGTAAGAATCTTCAGTAACAAGAGGAAGAAAGCAAGAGGTAGGAGGTCAGCTGGGGATAACTCTTTGTAACTGAAGGGCAGAGAATGTGGGTCAGAGAGAACTACACAGTTCCCAAATTTCACACAAAATGTTAATAATAATTCATTCTCCATTTCACAGATTCTGAATCTGCCGTGGAGACCAGCTTCTTTTGGTGTAGCTTGACTGATGGAAAGAAGACTCTTGGCTAAGCTTCCTGGGTATAACGTCTGTCATAAGAACAGATTCCAGAAGAGTGGACTTTTCAGCCCAAACTATCTTTCCTTTATTCAACTCACCCCACACCCACACCCCTCATGCACCCTCGGAAGCTTTAAGGAAATGCCAGTTATGATTGAATTATCTGTGATGAGGAGGGTGACTGAGGCAACAGAAGCAATGGCCTCACAGTGACCTTGGTCTAGTCTGCACAACCAGCAATTCTGTTTCTCTAGAATTAGTGAGAAAGGCAAAGGAGACTCAAGGAACGGAACGAGAAAAGTGGGCTAGTGAGCAAGGTGGTAATCACAAGCCAGTCTTGCATTTAGGCAAATGTGAAACATCTAAAACCTAAAACAAATCAAGAAAGTATTGGCTGTACAGCATCTACGAACCAACATAGATGTTCTCTTGGCAAGTATATCTTCTTTCTGGGTACAGTACCCCCTATCACATAAGCCCCCAGAGGGTCAAGTAGCTGTTAAGAAAGCACAGGAAGGTACAACATCTGAGACTCCAAGAGTATCCACTGAAATGAAGCCACTCTGTGCTTTCACTAACTGTGGGTTTCATCCAAGGAGCCAGCTGCCTGCATTTCCACAGCAGCCAAGCTTTACTCTCAGGCCCCAAATCCTTAATTTGCACTATGCCAGTGAAAAAACATCATCAGCTTTTCTTTACATTAAAAACTGACTGTGTAAAACTACAATGAGCTACCACCTCACACCGGTCAGAA
This sequence comes from Balaenoptera acutorostrata, assembly GCF_949987535.1. Taxonomy (NCBI): domain Eukaryota; kingdom Metazoa; phylum Chordata; class Mammalia; order Artiodactyla; family Balaenopteridae; genus Balaenoptera; species Balaenoptera acutorostrata. The sequence continues at coordinate 48,310,622 of NC_080072.1, read as the reverse complement.
TGGCCATCACTTAAAAGTCTACAAATTACAAATGCTGGAAAGGGTGCGGAGAAAAGGGAATCCTCCTACACTGTTGGTGGGAATGTAAGTTAGTGCAGCCACTATGGAGAACAGTATGGAGGTTCCTTAAAAAACTAAAAATAGAGTTGCCATATGATCCAGCAATCCTACTCCTGGGCATATGGCCAGAGAAAACTATAATTCAAAAAGATACATGCACCCCAATGTTCACAACAGCAGTATTTACAATAGACAAGACACAGAAGCAACCTAAATGTCCATCGACAGATGAATGGATAAAGAAGATGTGGTATATATACAACGGAATATTATTCAGCCATAAAAAAAATGAAATAATGCCATTTGCAGCAACATGGATGGATCTAGAGATTATCATGCTAAATGAAGTCAGTCAGAGAAAGACAAATACCGTGTGATATCACTTATATGTAGAATCTAAAATATGACACAAATCAATATATTTACAAAACAGAAACAGACTCACAGATATAGAGAACAGGCTTGTGGTTGCCAAGGGGGATGGGAGGTTGGGGAGGGAAGGATTAGGAGTTTGGGATTAGCAGAGACAAACTATTATACATAGGATGGATAAACAACAAGGTTCTACTGTATAGTACAGAGAACTGTATTCAATATCCTATAATAAATGATAATGGAAAAGAATATGAAAAAGACTATATAATATACATATAACTGAATCACTCTGCTGTACACCAGAAACTAACACAACATTGTAAATCAACTATACTTCAATAAAAAAATTAATAAAATAAAAAATTGACTGTAATCATAGCAGTTTTTCCTGCTTTCCAGGATCACTGCTGCAAAGAGGAAAAGGTACAAGAGTATAAAAGAACACACAGGCGTGGGACTTCCCTGGTGGCACAGTGGTTAAGAACCCGCCTGCCAATGCAGGGGACTCGGGTTTGAACCCTGGTCCAGGAAGATCCCACATGTCATGGAACAACTAAGCCCATGCGCCACAACTACTGAGCCCACATGCCACAACTATTGAAGCCCGGGCGCCCTAGAGCCTTAGAGCCTGTGCTCTGTAGCAAGAGAAGCCACCGCAATGAGAAGCCCGTGCACCACAACTAGAGAAAGCCCACGCGCAGCAACGAACATCGGTGCAGCCAAAAATAAATAAATTAATTAATTAAAAAAGAACACACAGGCAAATTCTTCTGTGGCTCAATTTCTCCTCTTTCTACCTCTGACCAACAAGGATGACACAGAGCTAGGGTTACTTCCTGCATGTTGAAGGCAGTCACCTGTCTGCCCTGTTGTTTTTCATCTTCTGGAAAAGTCACCCACTCCCACCTAGAATCTCTCCTTTGTCACTATAATCCCATGATTTGTTGTGATGTGAGCTTCATTCAGCAATTGCCCAGGGCTGGTGTTATCTAGAAGTGATGACAGTCATTTCCAGATCAGAAACAGTCACAGAGATAAAGCAAAGGACAATCCCTGCCTAGTATTTATGACCCAAGAGATGGAGAAGAGAAGGGAGGAAGGTAATGGGCTTGTTCACCTGATCTCTCAACACTGAGTCAGCCTCCCATTTGTAATTGGAGGAAAAGCCCGATACCTGGTATTTCAGAGGGAATTAAACGTTTGGTCAGTTCCCTTCTACCCCAAGGCTATTGCAAAGATTAAACAAAATAATGTTTTAATACAGGCAAGAGTACAAGTTGCGTGGCTCTGTCATGTAGGAAGTCAACCCTTCCATCTGTTTTCCAAAGTAAATGGATCTGCTTTCATTTGGAAATAAGTAAAGAATATAGAACTCAGGGCCTTGAATTGATTGCTGTCCAACTCTTGAAAATCCCAACTTTAAAAAGTGATATTTAAAGACCATCTACTGGGGTGTGATGAATATCCATGCCCCTGGGTATGTTAAGCTCCATTTTTCTATCAGATCACTGGAAAGCTACATAGATACACCATTAGCTCAGCTCCTTACAGGGTGGTTTTCACCGAGTTGCAATTTCATGTAACACATTTGTATTTTACCAGCAGTCACTATATGAGAACTATTAGAAATTGAAATCACATAAGCATTTGTTGTAAAAATGGTAAAGAAATATCCTGTGGTTGTAAAAACAAGAAAAAAATAAAAACATAACTCTCAATTTAAAAAATGGTAAGGATTACCATCTCCAACAACGATATCCATATAAAAAATTTCACTAACATATAAGACTTTGTCCACCTTGAGAAAATAGTACATTTCCTCTTTCTTAATGGTAAGGTGTCAGAAGGTCAGTTTCTCAGACTGCCAAAGGACTCAAAGTCGAAGGCCATTCATAGCAACAATCTTAATTAACAAGATTAGGACACTTGTATGCTCTTCTTTTCTTTGATGTTGATGATCTGTTTCCATGTTATAGAAATCTCCCTTTATCAGTCACCCACTGTGTGCCAAGCACTGTCCCCATGTGTTAACTGTGTTAATTAATTTAACGCTCCAAAACAATCCTAGGAGGTAAATGTTATCAATTCTATTTTACCAAATAAGAAAACTAATGCCCAAGGTCATACAGCTGGTAAAAGGAAAAGCCAGAATTCAAACTAGGTCTGACTAAAGTTCCTGTTCCTTCCACTATCCCATGGAAAGTACAGTCAGGTGCTGTTTTTATTATGCCCTCTGTAGCCAGCCACCTCAATTCCTCTTGTGAAAGAATATAAAACCAATGAAAGAGAGTATGTGAAAATATTTTATATACTGTAAGTTACTATTCAAATGTAAATAACTATCATTATCCTCCAGGAGAAGATGCAGAAAGCAGGGCTGACGTCTCTGCTTACACGCACACACACGTGCACACCAGCAGTCGGCAGGAAATGAGTTCCAAGTACAGCCCAACAGGAAAACATTTCTCTCAACATTAAAACTCATTAAACCATAAATGCGTGTGGTCCAGACACTCCCTTAAACATAGGTGTTTGGCAAGATAGTGAGAAATCATCCCACTTCTAGCCTCCCCTGGGCACAGACTCCACTTGCTTCGGAATCAAGAAGATGCTGGTATTAAGTCAGCTAGGCCTTCTTTTCTCCCAATTCCCCTTAATCTCCTCTTCTTCCATGATGACCTTCCTAAAAGCACTATTTCAAGAGGTACTATCTTTGGGAGGAGGAATCATTGTTTCGAGTTTTCATTTCTGACTCACCCACAAGTCCACGACTTTAGCTCAAAGTTCTTCAAAACTCTGAAACCCAGGATACGCTTCTTTCCTATAATTGATGGCCACACCCCAGGGGAGATATATATATGCCTTCCCTGGTATTTCAGAGACAAGGTTCAGAATAGCCAAAGTCAGAAAAGGGGACACTCCACCTCTAGTCCTCAGGCATGAATGGCTTTTTAGAAGTTTAAGAGGCTAGTGGTCACCAGCAGCAAGAAAATGCCGGGAGTTCTTTGGACCAGTGCTTCATCCAGGGACAGGCACCCACTCTACCTGCCCCCGCCCAAAGTCTATAAACAAAATGTAAAGAATGCAACACAAATCTTCACAGAGACTGGCTAACAAAATAACACTCAATCAAATGGCACCAGGGGCTACTACACAAAGGGATCCCTTAGGGATAAAACAGTGAGCAGGGACTCACTAGGCCATCTCCCTAATACCAGCGCTACTTAGATGATCAAGTATGTCTCCTCTGGAGGCGTCCTGCTTCAACCCCCCCCCCCCCCCCCACATATCACAACTCTTTCCCTGTTCTTTTTTTTTTTTTTTTTTACATGGATGACCACAACAAAAGCAACAATGATTGCAATTACCAAACATGAAACACACTCATACTATGTCATAATATTGACATTCAGTCCAGTAATCCTCCACTGTAACAGCTCCTTTACTTTGCAGTGAAAATTGATTTGTATATTCTTTGCCTCTGAGTCCTTGTGGGATTTTTTTTTTTAATTCAGACAGAAAGTCACAAAAATTATACTCATCCTCATCAGTTCACTCAGTCCCATGTAATTAATTTTTTTTTTCATCTTGATCTTTTGTTAGCACTTTTATGAGTTCATCAGTTTTTCATTAGAGTTCTGAAAATGCTTATTCATTCAGTTCAGCAGTACAGTCAGTTACCAGAAACCTGTACTTGTCAGAGTCTTTTCCATGAATTTCTTGAAGATGAAACCCTTTTATAGGAACATATTTGCAAAATCATCAGAGTACACCCAGAACTGTCTGTAAATGACAGAAGACTTAAAAATGACCATGGTTAAAGATTTGATGAAAGTTCATAATAATGCAGTTGACAAGAAAATTAGTTATTTCTGAGATATACATTTTAAAGTAATAACTAGGATTATTACTTATAACCTTATACCAGAACATATAAGATTTTTAGAAGTTTCCTGTAATGTCTGAAACATTTATATTAACATATTTCCATACATATTTCCATACAAATACAAATATAAGATTTTTAGAAATTTCATGTAATGTCTGAAACATTTATATTAACATATTTCCATACAAATAACCCAATGAAAGTTTAGTATTAGTTGTTTTGTTTGTTTTTTTATACTGCAGGTTCTTATTAGGCATCAGTTTTATACACATCAGTGTATACATGTCAATCCCAATCGCCCAATTCAGCACACCACCATCCCCACCTCACCGCAGTTTTCCCCCCTTGGTGTCCATATGTCCATTCTCTACATCTGTGTCTCAACTTCTGCCCTGCAAACTGGCTCATCTGTACCATTTTTCTAGGTTCCACATACATGCATTAATATACGATATTTGTTTTTCTCTTTCTGACTTACTTCACTCTGTATGACAGTCTCTAGATCCATCCACGTCTCAACAAATGACTCAATTTCGTTCCTTTTTATGGCTGAGTAATATTCCATTGTATATATGTACCACAACTTCTTTATCCATTCGTCTGTTGATGGGCATTTAGGTTGCTTCCATGACCTGGCTATTGTAAATAGTGCTGCAATGAACATTCGGGTGCATGTGTCCTTTTGAATTACGGTTTTCTCTGGGTATATGCCCAGTAGTGGGATTGCTGGGTCATATGGTAATTCTATTTTTAGTTTTTTAAGGAACCTCCATATTGTTCTCCATAGTGGCTGTATCAATTTACATTCCCACCAACAGTGCAAGAGGGTTCCCTTTTCTCCACACCCTCTCCAGCATTTGTTGTTTGTAGATTTTCTGATGATGCCCATTCTAACAGGAGTGAGGTGATACCTCATTGTAGTTTTGATTTGCATTTCTCTAATAATTAGTGATGTTGAGCATCTTTTCATGTGCTTCATGGCCGTCTGTATGTCTTCTTTGGAGAAATGTCTATTTAGGTCTTCTGCCCATTTTTGGATTGGGGTGTTTGTTTCTTTGATATTGAGCTGAATGAGCTGTTTATATATTTTGGAGATTAATCCTTTGTCAGTTGATTCATTTGCAAATATTTTCTCCCATTCTGAGGGTTGTCTTTTTGTCTTGTTTATGGTTTCCTTTGCTGTGCAAAAGCTTTGAAGTTTCATTAGGTCCCACTTGTTTATTTTTGTTTTTATTTCCATTACTCTAGGAGGTGGATCAAAAAAGATCTTGCTGTGATTTATGTCAAAGAGTGTTCTTCCTATGTTTTCCTCTAAGAGTTTTATAGTGTCCAGTCTTATATTTAGGTCTCTAATCCATTTTGAGTTTATTTTTGTGTATGGTGTTAGGGAGTATTCTAATTTCATTCTTTTACATGTAGCTGTCCAGTTTTCCCAGCACCACTTATTGAAGAGACTGTCTTTTCTCCATTGTATATCTTTGCCTCCTTTGTCATAGATTAGTTGACCATAGGTGCGTGGGTTAATCTCTGGGCTTTCTATCTTGTTCCATTGATCTATGTTTCTGTTTTTGTGCCAGTACCATATTGTCTTGATTACTGTAGCTTTGTAGTATAGTCTGAAGTCAGGGAGTCTGATTCCTCCAGCTCCATTTTTTTGCCTCAAGACTGCTTTGGCTATTCGGGGTCTTTTGTGTCTCCATACAAATTTTAAGATGATTTGTTCTAGCTCCGTAAAAAATGCCATTGGTAATTTGATAGGGATTGCATTGAATCTGTAGATTGCTTTGGTCCCTGTTCATTTTTAATCCCCTACCCCATTAGTTTTCTCCCACCCCAACCAGTGGACAGTAATGTCTACTAGAGTACACAGGCTTAAAAGCTGCTTAAAATGAAGTTTTGCAATATCATATAATATCGCTTATATGTGGAATCTAGGAAAATGGTACAGATGAACTTATTTGCAAAGCAGAAATAGAGTCACAGATGTAGAGAACAAACTTATGGTTACCGAGGGGGGGAAGTGGGGGGTGGGATGAATTGGGAGATTGGGATCGACATATATACAGTACTATGTATAAAATAGGTAACTAATGAGAACCTGCTGTATAGCACAGGGAACTCTACTCAGTGATCTGTGGTGACCTAAATGGGAAGGCAATCTAAGAAAGAGTGGATATATGTATACATATAACTGATTCACTTTGCTGTACAGTAGAAACTAACACAACATTGTAAAGCAACTATACTCCAATAAAAATTAATAAAATAAAATTTACCACAATTGGAAAAAAAAAATGTTTTGCTTCTTCTTCCACCTTGCCTTCTGCCACCACTGACTGTGCTTCCAATCTATTCCATAGTGCTGCTCCTCTGCCGTAAAGCAACTACCCCCCATCTTCCAACTCTTCACAGATGTATGCACCATCTCCTACCCTAACATATACCAGCTCTCCCTGACGGCCCTTTCTTCACCCTGGCAACTTCAATACCTATGTGAATCGACCCACTCAAAACCCCTGTCTCACAACTGACTCCCTGACTTCAATTTTACTTTTGTCACCCATGCCTATGGACAAATCTTGGACCTTGTCATTGCCTGAGACAACACATCCCAATCTTGTCCTCCAAAATCCTACTCCCTGACCACAGTTTCCCTTCCTGCCTATCTCTTGATCTTTTTACTATCCAACAGCTGCTCTTTGACCTTGGTCAGGTCACTCATCCCTTGAGCCCTCCTTCTTTTTCCTAGCTTATATCAGCCCACCTTTCTGTCCTTCCAGGCAAGAATCCATGATCCATCACACCCTCAAATCCCTGGCCCCGGTCTCCTTTCACTGTACAGTCATCCCTTGGGACGAGAGGGACCCACCATAGATACCAAAATCCACGGATGCTCAAGTCTCTTACATGCCGTAGTACTTGCATATAACCTATGCATACCCTCTCATGTACTTTAAATCACCTCTAGATTACTTATACCTAGTACTATGTAAGTGATATGTAAATAGTTGTAAATACAATGTGAATGTTATGTAAACAGTTGTCTGTTTACATAGCAAATGTGTGTGGCAAATTCAAGTTTTTCTTTTTGAAACTTTCTGGAAGTTTTTTCCCTAATATTTTCCATCTGTGGTTGGTTGAATCCGTGGAGGCAGAACCCACGGATACAAAGGACCAAATGAAAGCCTAACTCTGGATCAATTCAATCATCAGTAATCTCTGTTCTTTCTTGAGGGCCACTAAAAATTGCTGGTCAGAAATCAGTATGTAGGGACTTCCCTGGTGGCGCAGTGGTTAAGAATCCGCCTGCCAATGCAGGGGACACAGGTTTGAGCCCTGGTCTGGGAAGATCTCACATGCCGCGGAGCAACTAAGCCCGTGCACCACAACTACTGAGCCTGCACTCTAGAGCCCATGAGCCACAACTACTGAGCCCGTGTGCCACAACTACTGAAGCCCGCGCACTTAGAGACCGTGCCCCGCAACAAGAGAAGCCACCACAATGAGAAGCCCATGCACCGCAACAAAGAGTAGCCCTCGCTCGCCGCAGCTAGAGAGAGCCTGCGTGCAGCAACAAAGACCCAACACAGCCAAAAATAAATAATAAAAAAAAATTAAAAAAAAAAAAATCAATATGTCTAAACATGTCTGAAAGGTCTTTTACAGGTACATTCTGAAGTGTTTATGGATGAAATGGTATGATGCCTGGAATTCACTTGCAAAAATCCACAGGAGAAAAAGGAGGGGTAGTGGACAAGGACAGAGAAAAAAGAAGCTAGTCCAAGTGTTGATGACAGTTGAAGCTGGATGATGGATATATGGGGATTCATCTTCTGTTTTCTCTACTTTTGTGTATGTTTGACACTTTCCATAATAAAAAGTTCAAAAAATAAATAACCGCTTAAGTTGAAGATTGATGGGGAGTAGTACCAAAGGTCACCCACAGATTATCTGCTAGTTATAAAATAAAAGCTATAATTTCACAATGAAGAAATTTGGCTTCCCCTACCTTAAGTAGTGACCAAATTTAGCATCAATAATAGTGAGGAAACCAGACGTTACGTGCCTCTGATCTGCTGCACCATTTATGGTTTTTTCCCCAAAAATGCTTAACCTAAATCTAATCAAGCCTCTATATCTAATTTGCAGTTTACAGAAAATACAGGGGAAAGAGGAAGAACTTAAATAACACCCCAAAGAAACAATCAGACAAATCCATAAAGTGGCAAGAAAATTTATGTTAAAAAACTTAAGGAAAAGGAATGCCTAAAACTGAACTCATCATTTCCCACTCCACCTCTAATAAAACTCATTCTCTCCTGTACTTTTTCCACAATGTTACCCACGTTTCTCCAAATCATCCCTGACTTTTCATTCTCCTTCTTACTCTAGTCCAATCTGTCACCAAGCTGCAAATGCTACCTTCTTAATGTCTTATATTCACCTCCTCCATTCCCCTGTCACTCTCTGACCCAGACTTTATTACTGATTGCTGGACTTACTGCAATAATCTCCTAAAAACCATCTCCTTGTTCCCAGTTTTACTTTCTTCAAATCTACTCTCTGCAATTCAGCCAAAGTGATCTTACTAGCAAATTTAACCATATTGCTCCAGGGCTCAAATTCTTTTAGCGGCTCCACTGCCCACAGTAGTGCTTCCCAAAATGTGGTAAGGAATTGAATGGCAGGAACTCAACATCATATTACACAGAATTAGATGGCATGAAAGCACAAGGTGATGGAGTCATTCACTTTGTAAATCTTTCAAACCTTCTCACTAGATTAAGAAGAAAGTCTCAAAAAAAAAAAAAAAAAAAAAAAAAGAAGAAAGTCTCCACTTGCTGAGGGAGAGGGAGGGGAAAGGGGAGGGGGAGGGGGAAGGGAGGGGGAGAAGGGGAGGGAGGGAGAGGAGACATTCATAGGCAGCAGTATCTGGCAAAATTTTTTCAACATTTTTTGCTTTCCTTGTACTTACTTTAAAACTTATCTTCTGTGTATAGCAAGTTATATTGATTTTCTACTTGAAGAAAGTGAGATAATGTTTCCTTTTAAAATAAATTTAAGTTTGAAAGTTAGCTGACTTAAATATGTAAATAATAGTTCAGAGAGGCCATGATAATATTGTGAAGATGGTAGGCAATGAATTAAGTCTGGGGAAAACTGCCCTACAGTTTTAAAATTTAAATTAATCTGTGTGATTGTGGTGATTTCAAAACAAGCTTACAAATTGTTTGATATTTCTCTCCTTGAACTGGAAGGGCCTCTGTAAGTACCTCAAGGAACAGAATGTGGCCTATGTGAAGGTGCTTGCCTTCCCAGGCTAGGTTAGATGGGGCCAGCAACCTCTGCCAGTCTCTAGGGGCGCCGGCTTCCCACTCCTGAGCCACCATGCTGGAGGGGCCACAGGGAGCAATAATGGGCAGGGGGGTAGTAGGAGCCAGAGAGCTGAGGGGCCCCAGCTGCTTGAGTTTCCCCTGCTCAGGCACCACACATGGAAGTGACTGAGTCTTCTGATGAGTCCAGCCCAGCCACCTTCTGAAAAAAAGTACGTGAGAAGAGCCCAAGCAAGACCCGCAAAACCATGAGAGATGCTAATAAAATTATTGCTTAAACATGCACAATGTTTTGGGGTGACTTGGTACGCAGAACAATGGTAGATCCTGCCTTACAAGAGCTATTCCCTGACACCTGTCTCTACAGTCTCATCTTAATGCTGCTCTCTCTGTCCTACTATGCACAGAAAAAATGACCAATTAGTAGTTATGTGCACGTAACTTTGCACACACTGCTTCACTTTTCTCTGTCTCTGCATATGCTAATCCCTCTACCTGGAATGCCCCTGCTTGCCTTGTCCATTTAAAAAACAACTATTCATAGTGGCCAAAAGGTACAAACTAAAAAAAAAGAAAAAAAAAAATCCATTCATACTTCAAAATCTGAACCAGCACTATTCCCTCTGTGCAACTTTGCTCTTATCTTTCTCACTGTCTTCCCACCAGTGACTGAATGAATCCTTTCCTCCCCATGCCACTTGGATAGTGGCATAATTCTCACAGTAGTGTACTGACCTTGTATATGTCTCGTCCAGTAACCAACTATTTAGTTCCTTAGGGGTAGGGATTGTATGTCTGTATACAGCTGGTCCTCCAGGGCCTAATGAGTGTTTTGCTGATCTGAAGTAGTTTCTCCTTCTGCTTCCGTATTTGTCTACTTCCACTAAAAACACTTCCATCTAAGCTTCTGGCTGACAAGAGCAGAGATGACGCCAGGTCAATGCTGTTCTCTCCTTGGTCTCTCACACCCTAACTTCCGGTTCCAGGATTTTACTTACTCTGACCTTGAATAAGGCTTTCTTTTCTGGGTTCACGGCCCTTAGAAGCAGCAAGCCTAGGTTGCTAAAAGCTGACTTCTAAAACACAATTAGGGGGGACCTATTAGTTGAGTACCTGGGACATAAGTGGGTCCTCAATAAACATAATTCCTCTTCCTTCTCTCATTTCAAAAATCTTTCTTAATCTGTCTTCTAGCAGCCAAGTTTCTTTATACTTTTTCCAGCAGCTCCCCTCCCATAGTCACACCCTCCCTGGGTCTTAAAATCCCTTCAGACTTCGGCCCCTGAATCTCCTCAGCACCAAACTGCACTTATTTAACAGGCAATTGCCACCCTGCTCCCACCTCAGCTAGGCTGAGCTCATCACACCAGGTATAATTTAAGAGAGAGGCTTTTATGTCACACCATCTAGGTCTAGTGTGTCAAATTCAATCGCATATAGGATTCACTGTCAAATTTTCTGAAGGGGAGTGATGCAATTATTCCAAAACATTATGAAAAGGAATCTGGCTGTGTTGCGTAAGAATAATAGAAGACAAACAAACAAAAAAACAGGATTGGGAATCAGAAGACCTGGGTACAATTTCTTGATCTGAATCTCTCATTAAAGGCTTTTTTTTTTTTTTTGTAAACTGAATCAGAAATGTTCCTCTATAAATGTTGCAGAAAATGTTTTCAATGGTTATGGTACATAATAAATAAGAAATACAAGAATTTGAATATAGGTAGCCTCACTCAAAACACTAAAGTGAACAGAAATTTACAAATATAATAGGAAAAAAGGTTATTTTAGGTTTTTTATCAATAAAAGTTAATTCCTACTTCACCCACCCTACTACAAACTTAATTACAGTCTAAATGTAAAAACTGGAACCATAAAAACACTAGAAAAAAATTAATGAATGATTTTTATAATTCTAATGAGTGAAGAAAATTTCTCAAAGCATGACACAAAATTCAACTCAAAAGTCATGAAGGGGGGAAAAAAAGCCATGAAGGAAAATATCATATATTGACCTACATAAAAATTTAAAACATGTGAAAGGCAAATAATTAGCACCAAGTCAAAAATTAAAATAAAACAAACTGAGGGGGAAAATACCAGCAATACATATGGCAAAGAGTTCTAATGTAATATGTATGTAAAAGCTCTTACAAATCCACAAGAAAAAATAATGACCAAATACAAAACTGAACAAAGTATTTGAAGAGAAAATTCACATAAGAATAAGTACAATTGCCAATGAGCATAAAAGGTATTCAATTTCACTAATAATTAAAGAAATCCTAAATAAAGCAACAATAAGAAAGCTTTTTTCACCTATCAGATTGGCAAAGATTGAAACACTCTGTAACACTCATGTTGGCAAAGGTGTGGTGGAAACAGGCATCAGAATATACTTTTTTTTTTTTTTTAATTTATTTTTGGCTGCATTGGGTCTTTGCTGCTGCGTGCGGGCTTGCGGTGGCTTCTCTTGTGTGGAGCACAGGCTCTAGGCCCACGGGCTTCAGTAGTTGTAGCACACGGGCTCAGCAGTTGTGGCTCGCGGGCTCTAGAGCGCAGGCTCAGTAGTTGTGGCGCACGGGCTTAGTTGCCCCGCGGCATGTGGGATCTTCCCAGACCAGGGCTCAAACCTGTGTCCCCTGCATTGGCAGGCGGATTCTTAACCACTGCGCCACCAGGGAAGCCCCATAATATACTTTTGATGAGAACTAAATTGATGCTACTTCTTTGGAAAGAAGTTTGACAATATTTACTAACATTTTAAACGAGCATAAGCTTTAATCAGCAAATCTTCCCTTCTAGGAATTTTGCCTAAGGTAATACAAGTACTCGAACGCTTGGGCAAAGACAGCTATATACCACTGTTTATTGCAGCACTGTTTATAATAGGAAAAACTGGAAATAACTCAAATGTCCATCAATAGAGGTTTGGTTAAATAAATTATGATACATCCACCTGAAGAAACAGAGTGCTGCTGTTAAAACTAATGTACTGACGTGGAAAAATAGCCTAGGTAAATTATCAAGAGAAGAAATTTCAACCATTTTTTTACTGTGTTAAAATATATATAATATAATATTTGACATTTTAAGCATTTTTAAGTTTAAAATTCAGTGGCAATAATTACATTCACAATGTTGTGCGACCATCACCACTATTTCCAAAATTCTTTCACTCTCCCAAACAGAAACACTGTAACCACTAAGCAAGAGCTCCCAATTCTCCCCTATCCCCAGGCTCCTGGTAACTTCTAATCTACTTTCTGTCTCTATCAATTTGCCTATTATAGACATTTCATGTAAGCAGAATCATACAATATTTGTCCTATTATGTCTGATTTATTTCACTTAGCACAATGTTTTAAAGGTTCATCCCTGTTGTAGCATGTATCAGAATTTCATCCCTTTTATGGCTGACTAACATTCCACGGTACGTATACACCACATTTTTGTTAATTCATTTGTGGATGAACACTTGGGTTGTTTCCACCTGTGGGACAGTGAATAATGCTGCTATGAACACTGGCATAAAGTACCTGAGTTCCTGTTTTCACTTCTGTTGGGTTTACACCTGGGAGTGGAATTGCTGAGTCATATGGCAAGTTTTAGCTTTTTGAGGAACCAAAAGAATTCAGTCCCTCGACAACTGCACCATTTACATTCCCACCAGCAATGTATAAGGGTTCTAAATTCCTCCACACTGTCGCCAATGTTTTTTTTTCCTTTTCTTTTCTTTTATTAGAGTATAATCATTTTTTGTAAAAATAAAGTCAAGGTATATACAAATGTATTGTAAGAAAAAAATCCATTGTTACACAACTGTTAACAATGATTATATTTCTGGGGCATGGGTTTACAGGATAGGCTCCTATTCAGACTTACATATTTTTCTATTTTGTAAAAGTTTTTAGGACAAATGTATTGCTTTTGTTACAAAAAAAAAAAGGAAAACAATCTTAAACAAAACTTAGCCTGAGACAGTTTCATGCATGCTTGCTAACCTGAAACTGTAGCACCTCACAGTTCTTGTGTTGTGCATACAGCAATGCCCTGAATCAGCAGCAGTGAAAAGGTCTGAGTCCAGTCCTAGCTCTGCCACCCTGAGCGCTCAGTTTTCTCACCACTATGCTCTAATGCACCTAGGACCGGATCAGAGTTCCCAATCAGTTTGCCAAGGATGGGTTACAGCTGTGCAGACTCCATCAACCCCTGGGGTAGCACCAGAGCTCAGGGTTACCAGCAGGCTCCTCCTTCTATCCCAGTGCGCCTTACAAAAATCATCATTTTCTGTGGGTGCAGGGATATGAAAAAGATTGGGCAGAGGTAAATCAGGTAACCTTTAATATCCCTTCCCACACTGAAACAGAATTCTGGACTAACGACGGGAGCTAAGAAAAGAAGAGCCCTGGGACAAATCTAAGAGTCACTGACCACGAAGGAGAGATGAAGATCCTCCTTCAAGGGGAGAAGCAAGCACAGGGAATCAAGAAATGAGAACTCCACGGAAGAGAAGGCAGCTTGTATTTACTAAGTCTAATGTCTCACCTGAAGTCACAGGTCCTTGAGGAGATAGCCAGGGGCAGTGCCTGGAGCCATGCTGCTCTGGGGGAAGCATCCCGAAGTTACCTGCTTGGGCAGCAGACAAGCAAAAAACCTGACCTCTGTGGGAAGAGGCACAGAGGCCTGGCTAAGTGAAAGCCAAGTGAAATCCTCCTGTCCAGGTGTTCTCAGCCTATCAGTTGCCAACTGTGGACTTTGCCCTTGAAATTCAACTCCTGGGCTAAAGAGATAATCTCCCAGGCATGTTCTGTGTAAACTTGGCTAATCAACAGAACAAACTCAACGCTGAGCCTCCCTGCAGTACCCGAAACAGTCCTGCCAACCAGGTGGCTGTGCTGAAGGGCAGGGGAGAGCTTATCCTGCCATTAAGGTCACCTATCCGAAAAGAATCATGTGCCCAGGACAGGCATTCTCCAAAAATCAGTCAACAGCTGTTTAGAGACAAGCACACAGCTGAAAACCTCACGCAGAGGTGACAGGGATATTGTGAGAAGAGTCCTAGGGACAGAGGGCACGAACCTTGACCAGGCTTTGTTGATGTTATGGGGTTAGTGACCCAAGAGGTTCTAAAGTGTAGACATGAAATTCTAAGTGAATGAAGAAGGCACACCAGTTAACATCTGGCCCTCTCACCCTCACTTGAATCTCAGCTGCTACGCCTGTTAAGCAGTGGTTCCTAACCTCCAGCAGCAGCAGCAGCAACTTAGAAACCTGTTGAAAATGCAAATTCTCAGGCCCCACTTCAGACCTACTGAACTAGAAACAAGATCTCCAGGTGAGTTGGGGGCAGCTCACGTCTGAACACCACTGCTCTAAGGCCCTAGAGGGCTCTGTCATCTGGAGCACAGACCCTCCCTCCCCACCATCCAGACTTCCCTTACAGTCTGCTTTAAATGAATTTTGGGGAACTGGAATATTACCTCTCTAGTTACACCCAGTAAGACAGACAAGTTTCTTCCCACTCCAATTCTGTCTTCCACATGGTTTCATAGGTTTCTTTTCTACCAACTAAATCCAGTTGTGTTCCTTTCCTCCTTTCAGAAGAACAACGATTCCCCAGTTCCTGGAGGGTTCGAACACTTCAAGTTCTGACCTCCACCAATCTTTTCGGCCTCCCACTAGCTCATCTGTGTGTCGCTGCTCACGGTAGGTGCGGGCTCAGTGAAGAGGTGCTGGAGATAAAAGCATTCTCTCAAGGAGTCTTTCCTAACCACAGAGCTCTTCCTTCAGAAGCAAAGTAGTTACTAACACAGACAGGGATAGGGGAAACAGGAAAGCAGAATCCCGTTACTTAAAAATGAAATTCCTCTGTGTGTCAGGAATCCATGTTAAATCTGAAATTCAATCTCACCCTGCTCTGCCCTTCACAAACTATTCCATCTAGCCGGTAAACCAGGCTGAACACAGATCTCATGAACACCAAGGACTGAAAGTTTATAAACACCCTATACATTTTCATTTCAGAATCCTCACCCTTGATTTATAGAGTCCAAACAGGATCAGTCCCTTGAAAAAGAAGTATCTACCAATAGAAACTAGTCAATGTTCAATTCCCAGCAAGTGAAAGTTATGGCCTAACAAATTTCTTTCCTCAAACATTGCCAACAAACTTGAAGACTCTAAAAGAGACCTGTGAACTAGAAAATCAGAGTTTACTTACAAATGCTATTTTACTGACAAATTACTTAAATTTTCCAAAACCAAATTCCATCTTCTTACTACAAAATAGGGGGGGATCATAATAGGACATCTAATGAGCTACTTGTGGAGTATTGATCAGAAAGATCACTCTTCCTACCCAGGTAAAGAGAGGTGATTCAGGCTGTTTCCAAGTCTTGTCACACACCCCACCCTCCCCAGGTTTTGATATGCACTGGTAGTCTCAATATTTAACCTGGTACTCCTTTCAGAAAAAGATGGAAAAAAACCCCAAAAAAAACCTCACTCAACCCCACAAACATCCAAAATCTATCTTAGCTTCCAATGGACAGAAAGGAGAACATGACAGTAAACAACACTTAACAATTCAGGAAAAAAATGCTCATTAACTATTTTGGATAACTAAGAGGAGGTGGCATCAATCAGAGTGGGGATATAGAAAGAGCACATCCTTTGGAATCATACAGACTTAGATTTGGATTTTAAGCAAGTTAGCCAGTCTGAGTTCCTCAGCTGTAGACAGCAGAATATCAACAAATTCGTTCATGGATTGTTGTGAGAATTTGCTAAAATGATGCAAGTGAAAACACCTAGTAAAACACAATGTCTAGAATAGAGTAAGCATTCATTCTACTAATGATATACCACAAATCTAAAATCTACAGAAATTTTTAAAACACATATTGCTTGATCCCAAGAATTATGCAGAATTGAATTATATTTATTCAGCTTCCTTTAGCTAATCATTTATGTGTCTATCCCCACTCCAGATCCCTTCTATTTCCCCATATTTTGACACCTTATCCCTAGTTGTGCCACATCTAGAATATAGACCCCTCATACTGGTTTTCCAAACTCCTTACCATGGCCAAAAGGCTCTACCTGAACTAGCCTCTACCATCTTATACCCCCCTACATCTACCTGCTCCCTATATTCTAACAATGACGACTTTCTGTTCTCTCAACATGCCAAGCTCTTTCCTACCTCAGGGGCTTTGCCTTGCTGTTCCCTCTTCCAGGAATGTACTTTCCCCAAATCTTCATATTCACAGCTTCTTCTCATCCTTGAACTTGCAGTTCAAATGTCATCTTCTCAGAGAGGTCTCCCCTAACTTCTTTTTTGAAAATAGCTATCAAGTTCCTGTTTCTCGGGCTTCCCTGGTGCCACAGTGGTTGAGAATCCACCTACCAACGCAGGGGACATGGGTTCGAACCCTGGTCTGGGAAGATTCCACATGCCGTGGAGCAACTAAGCCCGTGCACCACAACTACTGAGCCTGCGCTCTAGAGCCTGCGAGTCACAACTACTGAACCCGCATGCCACAACTACTGGAGCCCGTGCTCCACAACAAGAGAAGCCACTGCAAGGAGAAGCCCGCACACCACAACGAAGAGCAGCCCCTGCTCGCCGCAACTAGAGAAAGCCTGCGTGCAGCAACAAAGACCCTATGCAGCCAAAAATAAATACACAAAATAAATAAATAAATAAATAAATTTTTTTAAAGTTCCTGTTTCTCTCTCTTTTACATCACCATTATTTCCTTCATAGCTCATATCACTATCTTTATCTCATTTATTGATTTGTTTGCTTTTTTACTTACCGCCCCCCCATGACACAAGGACTTTGCTGTGTTAGTTACCTCTACATCCCCAGCATAGAGAACTGTGCCTAGAACAGGATGGATACTCAATAAAGATGTGCTGAATGAATGAATAAATAAAAAGTTTCTAAACAAGAGAGGCAGAGTTGGACACCCTCCCTGCCCCCCAGTGGGATCTCAAGGAAAGAACGTAAATTAAGAGAAAGGGCTGGGGAGAAATAAACCCTTAGGGAACACAAATGGATAAAGTCATCCCAACTCCCCCACTGACAGTAACTGCTATCAGGGGCCAGGACAATGTCGTAAGTGTTGCAATCTCCACAGCTTTCTTTTTCTCCCCAATAACTTTTCTTAACTGTGGTAAAATACACGTAACTCCATGGTTTTCTCCTTTAGTTTCTACAGCTTCCCAGGGCTCAACTTCTTCCAGCAAAGCTATGGAGACATGTGACCTTGGGTATTTTTCAGATGAAAAGGAGTCTGGATACCATTGCTTTTGAAACCCACCTGGGTTTACCAAACAGATGTGGGTTTTGAGATTTAAAAAAAAAAAAAAAAAAGCTTTTCTACTTCCATTTAATGAGATTTAAATACAACAAAATTTTCCAGTTGTTCCTCATTGTTTTCTTTTTAATTTGACCCCTGCCACTTCCCTTTGGGCACTTACTCAGCGTTAAGAAAACCCACCGCCCTTCTTACCACCAGTATCCTCACAGCTGGCTCTCCCAGCACAGTTGAGCAGTAACCCAATGCTGAGCAGCAGTGATGACTCACAACCCAGAGAGACCGGGTCCCACAGAGGACAGTGCTGCCCACTCCATTTCAAAAACAGCAATTTATCTGGCATTTCCATTTATGTTGGAACCCAAAGGGGTGAGTAAATCTGGGGGTTAGAGGGGGGCAAAGAAAATAAACTTCAGTGCTCTCTTTCCTTTCTAGATTCCTAAGCCTCAGTTCCCTGAGTTAGTGAAGTCACAGACTGCAAACCAAGGTCACTGACATTGCCAAGTTCAACTCAGCTATCCCAGGTATTTTCCTTTCACATTCAAATACCACACTTCTTTATAGGTGCCAGGGTCAGTCAGGTTCTTTAATTTCCTTTCCCTATTTGCATCCATTTGCCAAGTGACAAAGTATAGGTACACATGGGTCCGACCTTCTTATTCTTAGATCCCTACAAATGAGTACAAGGCCCCACGTGTGGTTTCTACACACTGTGGTCTTCACTTCTTTTAATCACTCCTTCAGAACACACGATAAGTCAAAAATTGCTAATAAACTAAATGAGGGAGGGGAGTCTGCCATAACTCTGTGCCAAGAAAACTTACCTCCAGTAAGGAGTGTGAGGCATAGTGTTGGTAGCTGAAAGTACCATCAAGGCTGAGCGTCTCCTGATTGTACAGGGAGCTACTGTAGAGACTGAGCTCCCGCCTCTGGGAGCCTACAGAAGCAAAACTGTGGAAGAAATAAAATGTTTGACCCTAATCCACAGAGTCTGGTCTTCTAAAGAAAAAGGAACCTTAAATCATAAACAGGCTCACTCAAAGGGAAAATCTGTGAAGCACCTACTCCCAGGAACTCCCCATTCTGCCCTAGGCCAGCCTGGGTTCAGCAGGCCCATAAATTGGCACTGTTGATATGACCTTCCCAGACTCTAGCTCAACAAGAGATAACAACAAAGCTGAGAGCTTTGGTAGCACTCAAAGGAGATTTGAGGGACTTAAAACATGCTGCTAAATATGGCAGCAGAAGTTCCTGTTTCTTGCAGTTGAACAAGGAAATCTCTTTATAATTACACTTGTAGATAAGATGCACCAAGCTACTCGGTACTACTCTTTCTTGTGAGGAACAGGTTAGCACCTCCTCGTCCCAATCCACCGCTCCTCCTCGGAGACTGGTCTCAGTGTTCACTGTCGGGGGCAGGTCTCACCTGGGGCTGGGGAAGCAACATGTCTCCTGGAAGATAAAGTGCCAGGAGCTTCTTAACACAGCTCACTGTCTTAGCCACAACCATTTGCCTGGGGATAGTCACCGCTCTTCATTCCCTAGCTCTCTCTGCCCCTGAATTTACACTCTCCCTCAGCCCACTTCCCTTCTTGCTCTTTTGCCCAGGGCTCTGCCACAGAACATGCATTACTCATCAGAGAGGGTCCTTTCAACCTAGATGCTCCTTTGTTCAGCCAGATTCCCCCTCTGGTTTACATAATTCTTTACAAAAGCAAGGTACAAGAGCTATGACCTCTGTACTGACAGGGGACACTTACTACTGCCCTGCCGATACTAGGTATCTGTCCAAGACATGGAGGAAGGGGGTAGCGCCTCACATTTCTCAGCAGAACAAACTGGACAGACAGACTAGCCCCTCAGAAACAAACTCTACTTGGCTTACAAGGGAATAATAAATATAACTATAATGGCTCACATTGCATGAAGTGCTAGATATGAGGTGCTATTCTCAGCACTTGACATTTAGGCCTCACCACGACCCTATGAAATAGTACTATTACCACCTCCATTCTATAGAAGAGGGACTGGGGCATGGGAGGCTAAGTACCTTACCCAAGGCAACAGAGCTGGAACGTGGCAGAGCCAGAATGTGAACCCCGACAGCCCGACCAGGCTCTAGACATCATTCTTTCATTGGATGGCTCTTCCCTTAACACACAGGTTTGTCTCTGAGCACAACGGGCTCACTCCAGACTCTAAGGAGAGAGGGTCTGTCAAAAAACACTGCCAGTTTTCTCCACTGAGAGAAGGAAACAGTGTTGGCCGTATTTATTCACAGAGCCGGTCTAACTCTTTACAGCAGAACAAATGAGTACTCCAAACATGTGTTGACCAAAACTTTTCCAGAGGCACTAAGTGAAACCACCACCTCCTTTCTTACTGACCTGGGAGACCTTCTAGCTTACTAAGGGCTAGAGCCTCTTTGCAAGTTGTTGGAACCAAGCCCTATGCAGCTGAGAACAAGTTCCCAGTCTCCAAGTTATACGAACCAAGGCAAAATGCTTCCTAGAATCCAGCTGATGGGGTTAAAAAAAAAAAGTTACCCAAATACGTTTTTAAGCATAAACTATAAGTATGTTGGCCAGTTTGAGGAAATAAAATGTATCAAATATTTTACTTAGCTTCATAGGACTTTAGGGAAATCTAGTTGGAAAGATAAGATAATGCATATCAAGAGTCAAGTCAGAATGTCAACGAAAACACTCAATCCAAACCTTCCACTTCCTGGAAGAGGAAACTGAAGCCTAGAGAAGCCAAGTTACTTCCCCAAGGTCACCCAGCAAGTCATAGCTAGAGCCAGGACTAAAGCTCAGATCTGCTTACTACCTGGCCAGGGCTCTTTCTACTCCTGTATGCGGGCAAAGAAGTTCATAGGAGGGAGAGATCTCTAACAGCAGCAGCAGCTAGCACTTATTGAGAGCATATGTGTGCCAGAAACTAAGCTAAGTGCTTTATGTAAATTATCTCATCTAACCCCTGCAACAGATCTTTAAGATGGGTAATATTACTCCCAATTTACAGATAAAGACACTAAGGTTTACAAAGGTTAACTCCAGAGGTCCACAGATAGTAAGAGGAAGCTCCAGACTATGAACCTCCAGAGCTGGCTGCAAAGCCTATGTTCTAAGCTGGGTCTTGAAGGATACAGGATAGAATTCATGGAAGCAGAGGTGAGGAGTGCTAGGGTAGCCAGTGTCCAGAGCACTGAGAGCAGCTTGGGAAGGGCCTCCAATGCTGCGTTAAGGAGGACCTCAAGGTTCTACCTGGGCCAGCCTGTAGGAAAGGGGCAAGCAAGAAGCAGTTCTAGACTCCCATGACTGTGAAGGGTAAGCATCCTACAAGAGGGTAAAGCTGAGCCTATGAAGCTGGGTTGAAAAGGACCACGTCAGAAACTCTCCTGGGTTCTTGAAAGATGAATAAAGTACAAAGTATACACTCCTTCTAAAAGAAGAATATGATTTGACTTTCCTAGCATAGTAACCCCAACCTGATTAAGAGATGCCAGCCTTACTCTCTTCCAAGAGCTGCTCTAAGTTGATAATAATAATGTAAAGCATTGAACATTTACTGTGTGCCAGGCACTGGGCTGAGAGCTTTACGTGTATCATTTCATTCAATCCTCACCACAACTGTAACAAGCTAAGAGTTATTATTATGTCCATTTTACAGATGCCTCACAGAAAACTGGGGCTCAGAGAGATTAGATAAATTACCCAAGGTCACACAGCTAGTAAACAGTAATGTCAGATTCTAAACCTATGTTTATATGACCCCTGAGTTCCAGCCCTTAATCACTTCACTACACTGCATGTAAGATACTCTCATTATGTGCAAATAGTTCCATCAGAGCTGCTCTAAGGCAGCACCATACACTCACTGAATATCTAATAGTCACTGAGAGTTGAACAAACACATTACAGGTTGACTCACTTAAAAGCAATCTATAAAACTCAGTTGTCAGAACTCCGTAAGGGAGCCTGTGTTCCAAGACATGAATGAACATACCAAAATCAGTTCCTCAAACAAAGCTAAAGAGTTCTAGAAACTAGCTGACTTTATAGTTTTCCTTCCAATTTTCCCATTTCCCTTTTCCCATTCCCCACCCCTGCACACACACCCCATGGTCTGACGCTCTCAGAGAAGCCTAGGACACCGTCCTCCTATTTCCAGTCCTTTAGTCGGCTCTCTCCCATTACTCAAACAGTGCTTCAAATCAGAGTCTAAGAGTTGGACCCTCTTCCTTTTTCCCAGTCTAAAGCATGAGATGGCCATTAACCCTACCATCAAAACCTAAAACTTCAGTAGGTCTGTGTTTCTTCTCAGTCACACGGACAGAGGCTCACACTGGGGAGGAAACAACTATACTACAACAAGTAATACTATATATATATATATATATATATATATATATATATATATATATATGATAAATACCACACTTGATACTTTTTTAGATCCTCCCCAGCTCTTGGCCCAGACCCTCTGTATTCACTGACTAAATGGGTAAACAGACCAAGGGAACATATGGGCACCAGAGATGTCTCTGAGCCCAAAGAGCAAATGAACAGGGGTGCTGACCCCAGTGCCAGCCACCCCCACCCACTCCTGCCCTCCCAGTGCTTGTTAGGACCTACACGACACTGTCTCCTTGAGCCCCTGGGGGTGGGCCGGCATTCTGCTATATCACGAAGGCCTCCTAGGTCAGCCCAGGTACACCCTCTATCACCCTTCCTGTCCCTGAGAACTACCCTCTCCTCAATCTCCTTCCCAGGGCCTCTCTCCTGTTCCTTCTAGTAATCTTTCTACTGCTTCAGATCTTGTCTCCCATAACCCTATGTTTATCTCATTTTTCCCAGGTTCAAATAGTCCTTCATCCACTGTGACGCTTCCTATTAGCCAATCTCCAGCTCACATACAAATCCCTTCAGTGACAAGTCACACAGAAAAAGAGTCTGGATCTTTGAGAAACAGGTGGTTTCATGACAAACTCTTAGGAACAGGTCAGCTTTGGTTAAGAAGGCTTCATATCCTGATTGCATATAATTCACCCTTTATAGAGACAGTGCAATCGAAGATTCAGGCAGTTTTCAGAGAAGAGTACCGTGATCATTTCAACAGCCCCTCAACAGCAGTATACCTGAGCCAAAAAAAATGAGAAGGGATCTTTGGAGAAATCCTTCAATAAGGTAGTCTAGACTCATTCAGCATCCTCCTCTCCCCTCAACACACACATACACACATACACACACGCAGGCCAGTTTTCTAGGGCCCATGGCTAGAAACAGAGACCCTGGATTTTTCCTATCATACAGTATCACGTGGCATGTTCCCCTCAGATGGATGCACCCAGCATTTCACCCCACCCACCTCCTGGGACAGGTGCACAGAGCACCTCCTCCCCAGCATAAAAGAGATGCACAGTCTCCCTCCCCACCCCCAGAAGAAGCCACTCACTCATGCAAGTTTTCCCACAGAAAGAGAAATCTCTGCAGACCATGCCAGGTGGTCTTTTTTTTTTTTTTTCTTTCATGCCCTCCTGGCCCCTTCTCCACTTTCGCATGGTTCCTGCGAGGCCCCCTCCCCGCAGCCTGCTCTCCCTGCTTTCTGGAGGGACAGAAGGAAGACAAGCCAAAGCCCTGCAGGGCTGCTGCCCAGCCTCCCCCCGGCTCCACACACGTTCCCTTTGCTTGGCTGCCTCAGCAAACTCTCTTGGGCCCAACATGAGAAATCAGGAGTCTCCAGGGCAGTGACAGATAATAGCTAAGAGAAGCAACAGGATGACATGCTCTCGGCCTCTCAGTCCTGCCAGCCTGCAGGGAGGTGCTTTGGATGGCCCAGGACTCGGACCCTCTACCTCCCTCAGGTTCCTATCTCCCTGAAGTAGTCCTTAGAATCGGGTTAGGTGGGGACAGGGCGCAGCCTCTCTTAGTCCCGGGCCAGCAGTGTGGCCGTGATATCTGGAGTTGGGGTGCCCGTCCAAATGGTACGCCCAAGCCCTGCATTCCAGGGACAGGGGCAGAGCCAGCAGAACTGAGGACGGCCTTGGCCTGTCCTCCAAAGTATTTCAGAATTTCAACTTCCCTGGGTGACTGATTATTCTAATTTTACAGAGAGAAGGAGCCCAGGGGGAGAAAGTGCAGTAAGAGGAGTAAAGGAAGGGGGAGAGAGGGAGTAAGAACAGGAATGTTACTTTTTCACCCTTAAGGAACATGGAGGGATCCGATTTGTGACTCAGCTCTGGGAAACTGGGCTGACAAGGAGTGGGGAACAGCTGCAGCCCCAAGCTAAGCTGTGGACAGCTTCCCCTCAGGCTGGAGAGGATGCTGTGACAAGATTCACCTGGAAAAAAGGCTCCGTTATTAAAAAAAAAAAAAAATCTGTCTGTTCAGGGGCTTCTTCCAAGGCACTACTCCAGGGCCTGGCTGGCAGGTGTGCCCTTGCCCCACAACAAAAGCTGCGGCTGCAGATGGGGTGCCAGCCCCTCCCTGTGTTCCCACGTAGTGTGCCAGGAGCCTCCCGGGGTCTCTGAGGACAGAGCTGGGACGCCCTTGCCCAGAGGCTCCACTCCCCTGCTATTCTGTTCTTTGCACAGTCCCAGGGCATATCGAGTATCTCTGCCCTTGGAATTCCCACTTCCTTGTTTCTTTCTTATTTCCCTCTAAGCTGTAGCCACAGGTTCCTAAAAGAGCTGCCCAGCCCCCAAGGACCTTTCAGAGCAATAACGCTTCCTGCCAGTTAGAACCCTGCCTTTCAAACCCAAAACGTAGGAGAAAGGCCTCCCTGCTCACTCGAAACAGTTTCCCCAGCAGAACCTAACAGGATGAGGGAACCAGCCCTGGCAACCAGTAGCCTCTCTTCCAGCTTCTAAAATCTATGACTCCGTAAGCGCCAGGCAGCTGTGGGGAAAAGCAAAGGGTCTCTTGGAATCCCTCTTCTCTATACTAAAACATGTGAGTCAGGTGACCCAAGGAAAGCTTCATCTCTGAAGGATCATTTATGGCTCAAAGTCTACAGTGAACATCACTAAACTTCCCAACCCAAAGAAAGCACTATTTGTTTCTTTTCACATCTTGAAGAAGTTTTAAAAGGATTTTCTCATTTTTATTTATAAATGCAAAAGAGAAGAAGGGACTTTATAAATGGGAAAACCAGAACAGAGAGCAAAGTGACTTTCCAGAAGAGAGAGGGACCATCCTTCAAGTGTCAATTCATAACATCTTACAATATATAGGACTTGACTTGTTTAAAACTACTTTCATGGAAATTATTTCATTTGCTCCCCCCAACAGTCCTATGAAGGAGCTATTATCATTATCTGCATCTCACAGCCAATAAATCTGAAGGTCGTAGAGGTTGAGGGTCTTGCCCGTGGCTACCTTTATGGTAAGTAGCAGAACCTGGCCATGGTTCAAGTCTCCTAAACCCAAATCCATTATTCATTCTGCTGCACCAAAAGAAAAAGATCACCTGCTAGCCCTCTTCACACATGCGGGGGCCATAAAATTGGAGGAGCTGCCCAAACACATCCACACGAGTAGAGGAGAACTGAGATCCTGGATGTGAGTTGCCCACCGAAGGGCCCACTGACTCAGAGAGGCCTCCTCCTCACATCCCCCAACCTGAGTCCCAGCCAACAGCGCCATGCCACATCCCCCCAGTTAACCGAGGTGTCAACCAAGCAGAGGAGCCCTGGAGTGCAGTGAAAGGAGGCATCACTTTAGAAGCGGCCCGCCTGAGGTCCAGGGCCATGGAGTTCACCCTTATGGAGCCTCGGGCCACAACAGTGATGCACACATGTCCACATTCAGGGAGCCCGCTTGGGGACATGGCCAGTGCTTTCATTGGCAAGCTGACCCGAAGTTAATCAGAAGGCCCCCCTCATTGTTTGCCAGAGTACAAAAGACATTCTGTTCAGAAAGTTCAAGAAGAAAAACCAAAGAGCCAGGACGGCAGCTGTTCCCTCATCCCACAGAGAAACCAAAGGCATCCACCAAGTTTCCTGAGGCCCAGTAGTAAGTTTAAGATATAACATGGCTGAAGCGGAAGCACATCCTGACGGTTGTCCACGGCAGGGAGTGTCCACTGCGTTAACTCTCCTGATAAGATCACTGACAGCCTTAGCTACCTCATTACCTATGAAAGTGCCTTTCTGGAACAGTCTCTTCTCCTAGGCCACAATGAGTTCACCACACACTAGTCCTCTAGGTCAGAACAAGTTTCACCAAAACATAGGACAAACAGTGTAGAAGGGGTGTGCGGCATGGACACTGCATGCCCTGAGATTTGGTTAAAATATTAACCAAGGAATCCATTCAGCACAACCACAGCACTTCATGTCTCCTCAGGTAACCTAGCTCTTAGCAGCAGCTCACTCTGAGATATCTGGATAAGAAACCTCTTTGCAGGTCCCTCAGCCCCCAGACACCACCTGCCTCCACCCCATGTATTTTCTTAGGAAAGCCTGTGATGGACTTTATTAATGAAGGAGGACAGCTTGCTTCTTACCAAGCTACCTGGGGGCCAGAGAGAGAGACCGACCCCGGTTCAGATATCCCTAGGACAGTCCCTCTGTCCTAATAACTACTCCAGAGACACTTGGAGCTCACCACAGGCTCCCAGTTAATTAGCTTTTTTTTTTTTTTTCATTAGGTCAGACATAGCAGCACCAAGAGACAAAACAGACAGTGTTCACTAGAACAAACCAAGCCACTCAAAAGACACCAGAGTTTCCATGTAAGAACTACAAACACAATGCTGGAGTGATGATAACTCATTTTTTCTACATAAAAGACTCTTCCTGTAAAATATCCTGAGCCTTTGTGCTAAATAAAAGTAAGATGATGATTCCTATAGTGAAGTCTAAACACCTCAGGTTCAGTACGAGTGAGATCAGCTAGATCTGCAAAGTCAAGAAAATTGGCTGTTTCCCTCCTCCTTAAGCTAATAGAATCCAACTGTTGGAGCATGACATCATTCCTGAGCCCCAAACCCCGAGCACAGAGTACAGACACTTGCCTGCCTCCCAGAAAACAGCCCAAGACTGGCCAGGAAAGGAGGAAACACAATCCAAGCCCGGAGCTGACCTTACCTGAAAGTCCCGGTGCTTTCCTGCCCACTCCATTCTCAGCGGTTTGGCTCACACCACAGTCTGTTAGGGAGCCCAGGGCCCCCAAATCCACTCGCTCCGGCTCGGATACCTGCTGCGAGCTTCCCACGGCTCCTTCCTCTGACCTTTCGTGGCGCTCCTTCCAGCCAAATGAGCGGAGCACGGCTGGCCGGCCAGGCCAGTCGTCATGGAGACCCTGTTCTCGCCAGCGCTCGCTCCCGATCTCTCCCTCCCTCCCTCCCTTTCTCTCTCTCCCTCCCTTTCTCTCCCCCAACCCCTCCCTCGCTGTCTCCCTCTCTCTCCCTCAGTTCTGGGAGGCTTTCACGAAACAGCACTGTCTTTTGATCAGCTCGGTCTCTGCACGCATTCCACTCCTCCTACCTCCCTTCCAGTCAGACAAGGGCTCTGGGCTGCTCCTGGGAACTCGCTTCAACAGCTCAGAGGGGAGAAGGGAGAAGACAGTGCGTGGACTTGTTCTGCTCCCCACCAGTGTCTCAATTTTTTACAACTTGGAAGAGTGCTGGCCAGGGGGGAGGGAGCTAGCTGGAACACTTGGAGGGGAAGCAAGCCCTTCCTCTGGGTCCTGGAGTGAGGGTAGGAGGACCCAGATGCACTGCCTTGACTTGTTTGTGCGCTTGGGATTTTCCCCAGCAGCAGCTGAGGCGGAAATGCATTCACCTCCCTGGAGCTCGCCTGGACTGGCCTCTCTGCTTACCTTGCTGCCTGCCCAGGTCGTGGCGATGGCTTTAACCAGTGCAGGGACTCATGGTACTAGTGCTGGTGCCAAAGCAGTCTCTCATCTTCCTGCAATGGAGAGGAAAGACACTAGGTCAGGTCCAGTAAGTGTCCTGGGCAAGTCAAAGTCACAGCCCAAGCAACAAATGTGATACAAATACAGCCTAAAGCCCAGGCTTTCTGTGAGCTGTCGTCATGGCCAGAAATAATATCAGTGCTGTTAAAGAGCTAGCACAGTGCCTGGGACACAGCAGGCCCTCTAAGTGTAATCCCCCGGTGCAGATTTCTGCTTTGTAATATATTTTTTTAAATATTTATTTATTTGGCTGTGCCGGGTATTAGCTGTGGCATGTGGGATCTAGTTCCCTGACCAGGGATCAAACCCAGGCCCCCTAAATTGGAAGC
This sequence comes from Balaenoptera acutorostrata, assembly GCF_949987535.1. Classification (NCBI taxonomy): domain Eukaryota; kingdom Metazoa; phylum Chordata; class Mammalia; order Artiodactyla; family Balaenopteridae; genus Balaenoptera; species Balaenoptera acutorostrata. The sequence continues at coordinate 48,282,389 of NC_080072.1, read as the reverse complement.
ACGGAGTCATCCACTGGACCACCAGGGAAGTCCCCTGCTTTGTAATATTCTTTTACATGCACTATTTTGTCCGATCCCCAAAACCTTTTGAAGTATACTGGATAGATATCATTATCACCATTTTATAGATGGGAAAACTAAGGCTCAGAGGGATCAAATATTTAGTCCACAGTTACAAAGCCAGTTTGGCAGTCGAAGAACTAACAGTAGAGACCAGTCCGCTGCCCCTAGTCTGGTACTTTCCTCTAAAGTACACTGCCATCTGATCTTACAAACTAACAGCTTTTTTGACAGCCAGTTATGAGATACAAGGCTGGGTTCCCTGGGGAAGATAGAGACTCCTTCTGAGTCGTGATCAGATAGGCCCTACTATCATCTTTTAGCCTGAAGGCTCTACAATAGCCTCTATGAGATGTGAAACATACTGGTGCACAGATTAGAGAAAAAAAGTCCTGCCCTATAGCTATAAATTCCCTTACACTTCTCCAAAGTACTCTTACAAATCTTGGCTCATCTGTTCAACCCAAGAGACCCAGAGTTAGGATTGGTATTATCATACTAATTTAACAGATTTTTAAAAAAATCTAAAAGAGAGGTCAAATAACTTGGCCCAGGTCACAGAACCAGAAGATAACAGATCTAGAAATAGTACCCAAGCCTTTCAACTCTCTTCCGTATATTAAGCAGAGTAGTTCCAAGAGCACCAGACAGAGCAGGGGTCAGAAGATCAGGCAGTGCCAGGCTCCACAACAGCCATGTGCCCTTGGGCAAATCACCTAGCCTCCCAGTTTCCACCTATAAAACCTACCCCCTGGGCAAGTGACAGGGCTGGGACGAGCACGAGAAGATGTGTGTGAAAGCATTCTCCTTCAATCGGGCACTGAGCTAAGAGCATCATCTCAGCTGTTCTTCACCACCGACAAACAAAAACCTGGGGCAGTCAGTATGCCCCCAAGAGGACACTGAGGCTCAAGGAAGACATTTTTCAGTGTTGCTTCCTAAAACAGTGCTAGAGAGATCCTGATGGAATCTTTAATACTGAGATCCCTTGCAGAATTTCTGTGTTTTTGACTAATCTCCAATATATCACAAATTTCTTAAAACAAGATTTTAATTCAGTAGAGTTTAAAAGGTAAATATATGTCAGGAGGTAAGGTAGGAGGCGTGTCACAAAATACAACAGGAAATAACAGAATGGCACAAACCCTAAGTGGGGGGCACTGTTGCTTCAGTGAAGCAATAAGAGCTTCAAAGAGGGCATACTCAACCACCTACTGGAAATACCCAACCCAATACCCTGACCCAAGTACCAACTCAGGAATTCCTCGTAGGCCCTAGTGTCCCCTACCCCCATCTGCAAAGGAAGACAAGATGAAACGGCAAGGGCAACACCATCAAATCACTAAACTTCTCCCCCATCCCATTCCCAACAGGCAGCCCTCTGCTCTTCTCCTGATGCCCAAAATGCACATTCCACTTGCCCAGTCTCCATGATGAGAAAGCAGAGGTGATGCCCACTCATTTCTACAATAAGACAATAGTCACAGTTATAATATTAATACCAACTAATGTTTATTGAGCACCTACCATACGTCAGGAATTCTTCTAAGCAGCATGAAGGGACAAGGTTGAGTACTAAAGCTGATACAAGTCAGTCTCTAAAGTAATGCAAACTTCAAAAAGCCCTCCAGACCAGACACAGAATGCAGGCCATGCTCCCCCTAGTGGCACACGGGGTTACAGCGGTTCCTTAGGGCCCTCCCCTGGGGGGACCAGGTAGGGACATAGTAAGGGCCGCATTAGTGGGAGAACTGAAATCTCTGCTTGGGTGCTGCTATTGTGTATAAGCTCCTTGAACTGGGCAGAGCAAAAGGACAGCTGAATCCTTCTGCTGCCTCTGCAAGGCTGGATTCAGATCAATCCTACCTGACCTTTCTGGAAGGATAGGGCTTTTACAGCCGTATGTGGTCTAGCATCTGCTGGGAGGCCACATGCAGACTTGAGCCAGAAACCCAGGAGATATCCTTGTACATCCCTACCTCACACTCCCCGCAGCCAATCCACTTACCGACTCCAAATAATTCTACTTCCAAGATTTATCTTTTATCTGTCCGTTTTTCTGCACCTCCATTGCCACCCCCATCTTTCCCCTTAACCACTGCGCAAACCTCCTAATCGCCCCAGCTTTCACTCTTGCCCTCACACCTCCATTCTCCACAGAGCTGTCTGAATCACCAAATCATGTCATTTCCTGCTTAGCACACTTCAATGGCTTCCCACTGCATTTAGGATAAAATCTAAATTCTTACCAGGACCTATAAGGCCCAGCATGATCCTTCTCCAGCCTCCTCTCCTCTCAGCACATTTCCTGCCCTCCCGCTCTGGATGCCAGCTACACAGGCCTCCTTTTAGTTCCCCAAAGTGTCAGATTTTCTCCAGGCTGTTGCGACACTCCTCCACACCCTAGTCTTCACCTGGCTGAATGTTACTCATCTGGCCTCAACTTGCCTCTCACCTCCTCAGAGTCTCCCACGATCCTCCAGTCTAAGTGAGGACTCATCCTCCACGGCACTTACCATAACCTGCAATTGCTCATTTGTGTGATTCCTTGTTTCCCCCCTGAGCTCCTTAGGAGCAGGAAGCTTGAAAGTTTTGCTAACCGCCATATTCTCTGCATTTAGTATAGGGTCCAGCTCACGGCTGGCACACAATAAAAATCTGCTGAATGAATGCATAAAACCCCCTTTCTTCCTGTCCAACAGGAAGAAGAAACTTAGAACAGCCATTTCACGTCACTCATTGTATCTTTTCATAGACTTACAAACTATAATTACATGTCTTTTCCTCATGTGCCTTGCCTGTGGGCTCGACCAAAAATTCCTGTAAAGTCTCCCTGTGGTTTGTTTCCCAGAACTTTCCTCGTAAGGTCACTCTTCCGGGGACGCGCTCCAGGGTTTTACAGCCTTTCCCAGTCCCAGAGTGCCCACTCACAGGCACTCCACCACCAGCGTCACTGCCAAACCAAGCGGGATGCAGGAATGGCTCAACGCCCACAGATGAGAAGGTCTCCCGGGTCAGCTCCATTCAAGTACAAAAATGCTTTCTCTCACCTCCACTGTGCAGGTCACTGTGCTTACAGAAAATACACTTTTACTTTAAAAAGTCATCTTATGTTTTATAATTTGGAGATGGGTGTAAATAGTTTGAAAAAATGTTTTTCCATTACTAAAAAGAAACTGAAAACTACTGTCTGGGGGGAAAATAATGAAGGCCTAAATAATAGCAATAGCGGTGTGCCTAAGCCCAAACCCCTCCCGTGACAGACATCGCCACCAAAATCTGAAATCCCTTCTGGCTTCCTCTCCTGCCACACTCCCCCACGACCACCACTCCATTACAGGCACAACCATCACACACCAGCTGGTGCTCTGAAAACTGCATTTCTCCTCTCCCTCCCCAGCTGCTCACACTGTTATCTTTTTCTGAGTGCCTCTCCTCCCCTAACTAGCAAAACCAAATCACCTTCAAGGCCCAACTCAGTTATCACCTCCTCTGTGAAATATTTCTTGATCTCCTGGCAGGATCTGTTTGTCTACTCTGCAAGTCCAAGCAGTTTAGGATGCCTTTATCATGGTATTTATATCATTTTATCACTGCTACTTGCACTCCCTCTCCCCCACAGTTGTGAGCCCCTTGAAGTCTATCTACTTTCATATTTCATTCAGAGTGGGCGACCAATTAATGTGTTCGATAAATGAATCATTTAAAAAGACGCTTTAAAAAAAAACCCCACAGAAACAGCTGTCCCCTCCATTAGATGAGGGAATTTGAGTGGATAGACTTAGTCTATCCACTCAAATTCAAGAGAAGAAAAAAAAAATTTATATATATATATATTTTTTTTAATATATATGTGTGTATATGATCATTAGATTCTAGATTTGGTCACTAGAAGAGATTATAGTCTTTTCTTGCCCCTTTAAAAACTGAAATGCCAAATCTGAAAACACAGGAGCAGAATAAATCTTTTAAAGTCACTCCTTACTTTGGGATCACTGGAATTCAAGAAAAGAAAGCTGTTATCTCACTATTACTGGCTGGATCCTAGAATGCCTAAGAGATGCAGTATAACTTCAGATGCCTCTAGGGAGCCTAGCTCCCAGTGCCCACCTGACTGGGGTCCAGCAGCATGTCCGCTGAAGACACCCAGTGCTACCCATGCATCCTGCGCATTTTCCTACACAGGGCTCTGGTTGCCATGTGAGTAGGCAGGTTTACACAAGAGCTCTTTAGAACTTAACAATTTTCCTTTTCTACCGCTGAGTGGCAATGTGGTTAAGAAGGGAAAAACTAAAAATTCAGGAGTAGAGAGAAGAGTCATCAGACTGGAGTCCAGGTCCTGGTTACAGGGCAGTGAGATCTTGAGCAAGTCCCTGTCCCCCATAGAGCCTCCGCTTTTTCCTGCATGTAATGAGAGGACTATTGGGCTGTTGGAACTAGCTGTTCTCCAATGGTCCCTTCTAGCTTCAATGTTCTACTGCATTGTTCTTTGGCGGTCACCCAGACCCATGGTTCTATCCTAGTCACCTAGTCCCCTTGCTTTCTGAATGAGTCCAAAGCAGCAGAAAGACTTCTTGTTTCAGGTGCTACAGAGCCTCCATCTAATCCTTTCAGCAGAACCCCATGGGGCTCTGGAGTCATCTGCTTGGGATCAGATAGAAGAAGATCATCACCAACATAAGGCAACCTTTCCTAGAGGAAAAGATGGAGATTCAGACTCCCTGCCTAAGAATAGCTGGCCTACGAGAAGAAAGGCACCAAACACAGGATGGGGAAATTAGGAAATGGCCTGGGAAGTGCCTGGAAGAAGACTGCAGCTCTGCCTGGGACTCACTCCTAGCCATCAGTCTGAGACAAAGCAGCCTTTACAAAGCAGAAGCACTGGCAATATCTAACGAAGTTCTCTTGGAAGACAATCTGCTTACTGCCAATCAAGCAGTCTCTTCATGGGCTCTACCAGGGCCTTTGCATCAACAAAACAAACGCATTCCTCCAGATAGCAATTCCAGCCCTCCTCTGCCTGGGAGCCACAGCTGGCAGGACCTCCAGTGTGCTGGCCACTGCTACACATACTTTGCTTCACAGCCTTCCTGGGAAAACAGAGAAAAACCCATTCTTTGCTCAAGTCCTGGCATTTTATGGTAGGAAATTCTTCCAGGTCCTTATTCTTGACCTAATCCCACCTGCCTCCGACCCTTTTCCCACCTACTCCCCTCCGACCCTGAGGCTCTGAACTCAGAGAGCGTGGGCTCAGCCTATAATTATCCTAGATCTCACTGCCCTGTGGTGAAGCGGCTACTGGACCTCTTCATGCTGGGTTGAGCACACTCCCCTGTGCGCCAGCCTTCTAGCCCCAGTCCACCTCCACTCAGCTCACAACCCTCAATATGAGGCACAAAGTTCAGATCCCCAGGACACAAGGTACTCAGTGCCTTGATCCAGTCCCTCGGAGTATCTGTCACAGAGTGCATATATAGGCTAATTTCTGGACTCTCTCAAATCCACAGGCCCCTGACCACTGCCCTTTGTTAAGTCCAAGCATTTTAACACTGGGCCACATAAACACAGTCTTGGGGCCAGAAACAACTGGACCAAGGAGGCAGTATCCCAGACCCCCTCTAGAAGCCCCATTTACCCTTCCAGAATGGGCTTCTCATGTTTACTTGGCTCAGAATTCCAAGCTCAACCAAGATCTTACCCGTCATGACTAAAGCTTCAGGATGAGGGAGGGAGGTAGGGTGCAAAGTGAAGGAAAAGGAGATGGAGAAATAAGAGGAATGTGCACTCAAACAGCTTTTCCATGATATAACCAAGAAAATACCTTGAGCCTCAGAAAGGAGTACCCCTTAGAATAAGATCTGGGCAAAGCTGTGGGAAATGTGGGTCCAGCAGTATCACCTCCTCCATACTGTCTCCCCTTATTTTCCCAGGTTGGACTGGATTCTCTACCTCCACCCCCTGTACTCCCTGGAACAGTTTACTACTCCTGCATCTGCCGTGTTCATATTTTAGTGATATTTAGTTCATATTTTCGTATTTTAGTGCACCAAGGCTTATCCAGCTCATTTCTCCTACTAGCCTATGTCGTAACTCTGAAGCCTAGTTTAGGGTTCTGTACCGAGTACAATTAATAAATTTTTAACATATGAACTAAAGAAACCAACCAACTGATCGATCTAACAAATAAGGGATCAACAATATCACCACAGAACCTAAACCATTTGGCGCTTAGCACCTCAGGGTGGTCCAGGGTTTTCAAGGTGTGGTACATATATACAAGATGATTACAAGTGGTATAAGAACATTTAAAAATTTTTTAATGCTCTTATATTTATCTTAATGTGTATTTTTTAAAAAAAGATAACCAGCTATTAACTCCATTTTCACTGAAGTCATTGAGTAGACCAATGCTAAAGAAGGTATATATGTTTTTTGTTTGCTTTTAGTTTTGTTTTGCTAAAATTAGTGGGTAAACGTTTAAAGAGAAATGGGATACTTACACAACCTCAAAGTATCTCTCTCAGAATATGTATTAATTACAAAGGCAGAAACAGGGAACTTGTCAGTGGAGAAACCTGGCAGACATTACCTTCACCAAGTGATCAAAGTTAACATTACTAGTAATAAGATACACTGACATCATGTACCCCTGACATGAAGCAATGAGAAGGGCACTGCACTTCTGTGGTGTTCTTCCCAAAAATCCATAACCTTAATCTAATTATGAGAAAACATCAAACAAACCAACTTGAGGGACATTGTATAAAAGGACATTGTATAAAATACCTTCCCAGTACTCCTCAAAAGTCTCAAGGTCATAAAAGGCAAGGACAGACGGAAGAACTGCCATAGACTGGAGGAGACTAAGACACAACACCTAAATGTAATGTGGGATCCTGGATTCCACCCTGGAACAGAAAAAGGACCTTAATGGGAAAGACTAATGAAATACAATTAAGGCTATAGTTCACATTATACCAACGTTAATTTCTTAGTTGATAAGTATACCATAGTTATGTTAGATTAGGGGAACTTGTACTGTCTTTGCAGACTTTCTGCAAGTCTAAAATTATTTAAAAATAAAAAGTCTTGTAAAAGCTAATTTAAAGATAAATAAATAAAAGTATATATGGTACATATCATAAACATGGGTAAGAATGACTCAAGTTTGAGAAGCAAGAGTGGCCACCCTTCAAACCCTACCTCCAAGGAAAGCTGCCCCAGAATAAGAAGAACAGCTGTAGAAGAATATTTACTAAAATGGGCAGTGTTTAGTCTATATTACTTGGAGAAAAAGTAATTATCCCATTTTGTTAAATATATATATATGCCACATATATAATGCATAGAAAAAATGTCTGTACTGAAATAAAGATAACCTATCCTGAACCAAGTACAGATGGCATTTATTAAATAGTAAATGGGATATAGCTTTTGGAAAGCATCTTGGCTAGATCAATTAAAATGCTCATATCCTTTGACTCAGTGGCCTCATTTCTGGGAAGCTGTCCTAAGAATAAAATGCCCAAGTATGAGGGAAAAAAATGCATGTTCCCAGCATTATTTATAATAATGAAAATTAGAAACAAACTCCATGTGAGTCATTACTAAATTGGTAAATGTCAAGTGTTTTTTGACCACTACCCATACTAAAAAATAAATTTTATATAGTAATACAGAATGTGCATGTATGAGAGAGCGTGTGTGCACGTGTGTATGTATACAAAACTGAACCAAAAAGTTTCTGCAAACAATACTTACCTTTACTATGTGTGATGCTCTCTGCCATTTTCTATCCTAATCTATTTCATTAAGAAAACAAACAAAGCTTGTAGATCCCCACTAGACTGATTCCCCATCCCACTAATGATGACCTGCAGTCTGAGAAACACTGCACTAGATGGACAATTGTGCAGCCATTAAAAGAAATGACTATAATCCACAAACTGGTAACAGTGATCGGCTCTAGGGAAAGAAAAGAGAAAGAATGTAGGAGGAAGATTTGCTTTTCACTGTACATCTTTTTGTACCTTTTGAATTTGCAATACATACACGTATTATTTATTTAAAAAGTGACTGTGAAGACTTTAACAGTATCAGACAATGCTAATTTTGCATGACAAAGTTATAACTACATTAAAATGTAGAAAACACATACAAGCGAAAAAGGAAATTATACCAAAACAATAACCACATTAGCAATTTTTTCCTTCTTACTAAGTTCTAAATATGCCACACGGTTACTGTTCTACTTCTACAATTTAATATATATTTATTTTCTAAAATTAATGCAATTATTGGCAAGGGTACATAGGAGATTTCAAAGCTAATGGTAATGTTTTCTATATTAAGCTGGGTGGTAGATACATGAATACTCACATTTAAACTGTACATATAAAAAACATATACTCTATATTTTAATAATATTTTTAAAATGAAAGATTGCAAAAGTGGACCATTTTTTCTGGTCTGCCTCTCCTCACCCTCAAACTCAAGCAGACACTCCAACAAAGTGTGGGATAGGATTTAAAACCATCAGTCAAATGGATACCTTCCATTTTTGTAAACAGGTTGTAACATGTTAGAACCTGGCTTCTAAAGACTTCCATTTAGAACTTTGTAGGTGGGCTAGTTTCAGCGTTCCATTCACACTCAGGACTCTCTAAGTGTGTTTTCTTGATTTCCCTTTTCCCCCCTACTAAGCCATTGTTTATGCCTTCATATTTTAAATCACATATAAGCTCTTCTGAGCAAAGGGACCATTTCTTATCCATCTTTGAATTTCCAACAGGCTATAATGCAGTGTTTTCTTTACACACAGCAAATGCTCAATAAGTATTTATTAAATAGGCAATATCATAGGCAAAACTCCAGAACAGAGTATATGAAACACGAAAAGTAGCAAGGACATAAAGAAGGAAGCACTGATCACTGGAGATTAAATAAAGTCATGCTAAAGTCATTACTTTTATTTAATAAAGTTAACATGGAATTATAGTAGAGAATAAAGGAGATAATATATGTAAAACACTCAGCAATAGATAGTAAGTGGTCTATAAATAATAGTCTGGGGGTTTAAAAAAGAATATGCACACATATTTACATAATATATATTTACATATGATATATATTATGTATCACATAAATAAACACATACATATGCACACACATATATCAAAGAATGCCAGGACACAATTTATCTGGACTTCAGAAAAATCTCTCTTGATCATATGGATAAAACAGGAAGGCACTGGCAGTAGCACAATCTGGTAACTCAGGACAGCTGGGTCCAAATGGAAGAGCAAAATGGATCAGTATCAACTACGAAGGAGTACTCTGGAACTCCTAGAAGTCTGGACATTCCCATCTGTTCTAATCCCATCCTGGTCACCCTTTTTTATCAATGACTCGGGTAAGGCACGCTTATCAAAAATGCATATAACAAATTAATTGGGAGGGAAAATTAACATATTAGAGATAATTCCCCAAAAAGGGCCTCCACAAACTTAGAACCATAGGTTAAGTATAACAAGATTAAATGTTAAAAGGACAAAAGATATCATTTTACACTTAAGTTTATTTAAAAAAACTGCATGACAACAGGATGAAAATGGTGTAAGTAAATTTTTGTGACTTTCTGTTTGAATTTTTTAAAAAAATGGTATAAGTGAAAGACACTTGAGGAATGGTTCAATATGAGTCAACTGATGAGTCCATGTGATTTTGAGTTTACTGACCGATATACAGAGTCCAGGTCAAATGAGGTCCATGTCTTACTTTGCTCCATTCTGGTTAGAACAATAGTGTAACCAGGGGACACACACTATATTTGCAGACCCAGGGGTAACTGGGGTCCTAATAATATCCCAGGCAAGTATGCTGAAGAGAAAAAGAAAATCAAGTCTGTGGAGTCCCTTAAATTGAGAAATAAGATAACATCTCTGGTTCATCAAGTTCTTAAGTCCCCCTACAGAACAGGAAGATAAAAAACTACCCCATCACTTACTCCCCATGGAGTCATCTCTGGGAACTAGTGGCTAGACGAGATAAAGAAAGCTCACAGAAAGAAGAGACAGCTGAGCCCTGCCTGATCTGCCCTTTGTGCCTTCCACTACTCACATCAGAGCCTCTCATTTGGGGCTCTGACCATACAAGTTCTAGTGAGGACGCAGAGAAGCTCAGGAATCCAAACAATTCTTACCCATCATCTCCCCAAACCATGGTTCATCATGATCAGAATTACAAAGTGATGTTTTTAACCATCAGAGTGAATTCTTGTGGATCTTTAACCTTCTATACTAAGCTGTCATCTGATAGCTGTTGTGAGCAAGGACTCGGCTTTGACTGTTGTAACTGAAACATTAGACAGTAGGAATGCAGCAGTTCAGCTCCGTCAGGCATTGCTGGGACGTATACATACCAGCATATCTCCCGTAATGAGAAACTACAGTGCTTCTAAGGACTTAAGAAGAATCAGGAGGAGAGAAGAGCAGTGGCCCCTCAAAATTCAGTTCTTATCCTAGGGACATGGATGGTGGCCCTGGTCTACAGATGAGTGTCCTACTAAATAAACTTCAATGTCATATGGTTTAAGATGCCATTTTTTAAACCCTTATCTCTCTTTTCCCCCAAGGATAGGAACCTAGACGTTTCTAATTTATGCAATGATTAGCTCCTTCCTTAACAATACATACACTAGGTGTATCCCATTTTTATGTAAAATAGAGCTAGTTTGCCTTTTGTATAAAAAGAGGTGCTTATAAACGTTCATTCACTTAGAGATCAACACAGAGAATGGGTGAGATGATGAGAGGAAAAACAGGAACGTGGAGGGAGAGAAGAGTGCAATTTAAGATCCTGAAGGACAGAAACAGGAGGAAGCTTGTTTGGAAGTCTGAGAATAGCATATCTGGGGGAATTCCTGAGCATTACTCCCTGGGATGTCAAAGAACATATCTGAGTACCACTTAGCCTTTGAAGGACAGAAAAAAATTCAGAAAGTCTATATTCCTTACCTGGGTGAACATGATTGTCTATACCCCATGTAACGGGTTAGCTAATGTTGCTAATGACAGCATTATTAGGAAGAGGGCAGAGTAAAACAAACAAACAAAAAAACACACAAAAGGTCAAGGACTACCGTCCCCAGCACAGCAGTTGCCAGCAGAAGACTTCTTTCTCACAAGCTGTGGGACTCCAGAAGCTGTAACTGGGAGACACTGGCTCTCCTCAAACCCAAGCAAGCAAAGGAAGTCAACCACGTTAAGAGTCCTCAAGGTGATGAAAGACTGCAGCCACTCATCATCGATGCAGATAACATCTGCAATCAGTAATGCAGGGACACACCTCTTCCAAGGAAAAGGCCCACAGGAGCTGAGGAGGGGAAGTTTACTCAGGAAAAATCCACTAAGAAAATGAGGCATGACTGTGTCTATGTGCTTCCAAGAGAGTAACCACTGCTTATTAAGTTAGTGTTCCTCTTCAGACTCAGGATTTCTCCAAACACAGCCCGCAGAAACATAGCCACTAGCCAATCACGAAGGGTCAGAGACCCAGAGACAGCTGTGAGAGCTGTGAGAGGCAAAGAGGAGACTAAAATGGGCTGCGGAGGTTTGCAAAATGTTTTTAAGGACAGTGAAAGTGACCCCAACTCTATTTTTCTTTCTTCAAACATGATCTCTCTCTCTCTGCTCTGTCTCCTGCTGTATGGGGCGGTGAGAATGAACACAAGGAGGGAGATCAAGAGCTCTTTGAATAGAAAGCAAGAACTTGAAGGGTAATTGACTGTGGAGGTGAGGGAGGGTCCAGAATGACTCCCAGATTCCGGCTCGATCACTGAGCACCAGCCATCACAGCAGGGAATAGAGACAAAACAGAATATTCCAAGGTGCTATGCTGTAGTCATGTCTGAGTTTAACCAAGAGAGGAAGTTGCTCCAACACAGGAAGTTATCTAGACAAGACAGACAAGAGTGGAGAGAACAGAGATGGAGGAAGGGGAATTAGACTAGAAAAATAGTTAAGGAGAAAAAATAAAAAAGGAAAGAGGAAAAGGGAAATGGAGAGAAGTGCATGCATGCGTGTGTGTGTGTGTGTGTGTGTGTGTGTGTGTGTGTGTGTGTATTTTAAGAGGAGGTGGGGAGAGGATGTGGATAACACAAACAGCCATAACTCTGCAAATACTGAGTTCAAATACCGGCCACAGCCTACTAACAGCAGAGTGTGTCCTCTTCGGTAGTTAGGTTCTGGGGTCAGCATATAACATGAAAATCATGTGGAAACAAATTACTCTTGAAATTCCCTTAGAAAGGCACCACCCTGGAAACCAGCCACAGTCTCTGAGGAAACCCAATTCAATACTTTTCATATACGTTATTTTCATGCACTCTTAAGAATCTCAGAACTAGAAGGACCCAAGGAGTCCGTCTTATCTACTGGTTCTCAAAAAGAGTTCCTAGTAGTAGAACCACTGATCTAGTCTGAAGCTTCTTGAATAAGCTTCATTTTGCTCAGAGAGACTGGTAATCACCTAATGTCACCTAACTAGACAGGACTTTTCTCTGACCCCAGACTCCTTCCTCCATGCTTCTCTTGTCTTAAATTTCCCCTAGGAGATAGAAGGCCAAGATTGGAGGTCCCATTATACCACTAAATAGTTGTGTGAGTTGCGAATAGTACCCTCTCCTTTCTTGGCTCTAATCTCCCCATCTGGAAAATGAAGCCAGATTAGATGAACTCTAAGAGCCCAGACAACTCTGAGATACTTACTGAATGAAAAAGTGCTTTGAAAAGCACTTCCTAAACATAAGATAAGATACCGTAATGGTCAACTCTCACAGGGCAGAAATGTTGGCATCCTCTGTCTTTCCCCTCAATTTTACCCTTAATATCCCATGTCCAGGTCCTACTTATTCTACTTTTGAATATTCTCTAGGATTCACCCCCTTCCTCTCTATTCCGGTTGCGGACGACCCATACTCTTTGGTGGGTCTCCTTACTGCCAATCTCTGTCCTCTCCAAAATTAGCCTACTCTCTTCCACAAGAGTGCTTCCCATGAAATTCCACTTTCGCTGCATCCCTTCCCATCCCCTGAGCACCAAGGCAGATCGTCATCGCAGGGACCCTGGAAAGCCACACCCTCTCTATGTCCCTGTTGTTCTCCACAACCAGAACACCTCTCCTTTGCTTATATAAAGTCGATCCAACCTTCAAAGATCAGAAAAGATCCTGCCTCCGCCGAGAAAGTTTTCCTATAGTTTTAAGAACCTTCTTATTTCTGAACTATAAACACATTCACAGTTAGTAACCAAACAGAGTTAAGATCTCTATGTTCTCTATTTGTTTAACAAATTTTGTCTCTCCCAATAGATGATAAATTCCCTCGGTGAGAAAAAAAGCTTTATATAATATTTGAATCACAATGTTGGTTAAGCTGAAAAATTCAGCTAGTATTATTGACTGTTTGATGGCTGAAAAGCAAGATCTTTTGCCCTTGACCTTTCGCAGGAAATGTTGGGGATGCGGGGAGTGGGGAAGGGAAGGGGTGGAATCAATACTCCCCCAACTCCTGAAGTACCTTCCCACCTTTTCCTCCCAACTTTCACCTATTCTGTTTGAACCCTCTATCACGGGTTCAAATCAACTTCTTCCCTAAGGATGAGTCTCAGCACATCAGAGCAGGATGCTCTGTAATACTTAGTTATATTTAGACAGTTATATTTAGCTCCATTCTTAACCCTGATCAGTCTTGATCAGTCCGCATGATAGCAGCAGCTGCTTACAATCCCTGACAGTGATGGGAAGGTAAAGGCAAGAGAGAAATGCAGAAGGAGGAAGAGCCAAAACTAGCAGGGATTTTGTAATATACATTTCAGATTTGGGCCCTTGAGGGAGGTCTGCTTCAAATTAAGCCCCATCTGTTCTCAAGCGCCAAAGAGGCAGGACATCCATGGGAAGGCTCTGTAACCTGTCAGCACATAGACACCTCTACAGGCCATGCCACTGAGGACTGCAAAAATGCTTCTCATCCTCAGGGAGCCAACAAACTGGAGGTGGGCACTCTGACTGGCCATCCCTGCCAAGGGATGCTAACGTGTGCTGTCACCACCCAGAGTGTCAACGTAACCAGACTGGAAAGACACCCAGAAGACAGATGCTCTTACCTGCCTCTAAGCTCCTTCCTCACAAAAGGCATCTGCTGCACCCATCTCCAGAGCCAAAAGATCACAGGAAACCGAGCACTAATCTTCCTCCTCACCCCCTTCCTTCCAGAGTGGCAAGGAGACAGGGAAGCAAGTCAGAGAAAGTTTTAAGGAGAATCAATACCACACCACACCCCATGAAAAGCTAGCTCCTGGTCCCAGGACTGCAAGAAAGGGCAACTCCACATTCAAACTCCTGGTTATCTCCAAGGGCTGGTCTCCATGGAACTGCCCTAGCATTCTGCATCACAGAGGCACGAAGCAACCGCACCCCACAGAGCCCCAGAGGCAGAGAGTTAGGCAGAAAGGAATGCAGACAGCTTCCCAGAAGTGCCCAGCAGAGAAGGAAACCAAGAGCTTACCACAGCTTCCTGGGCCCAGAAGGGGAGGAACTAGGCTCTCAGAAGAAAGACTTCAGCAGCTCAGAGACCTTGAAGGTCCTCATATCTGAAAGCCCAAAAGACGAGAAAAGTACCATGGTGGGAAGACGTCTGGACAGAACAAGCCTGGGCTGGCCCCAGATGGCTTCCAGTAAGCAGTGGCTACGCTGAACGTGAGCAAGAGTCTTAGAGAAACCCGAAGCTATTGATGGCCCCAAAGGAACCCAAGGCAGGCCTGGCATGGGGATGTCTGAACCACCTAGTATAAGCTTCTGCTGGTGGCTTTACCACCTGCCTTCCATGCAGGGGCTTCATTCTTTTCCACATCTCGGGGGAGGGGGGTGGAACGAGAGCAGGTACCCAACATCTGACAGGAAAACAAAGCTAGTCAGCAGATGGGCTTCACAGGCTCCAGTGCCTCCCAGCTCTGTTCTCTTTGTCATGCTCCAGAGGACACAAAGTTTCTTCCATTCCTACTGTGAGTTGTAGGCTTCCCAAGGAGCCCCACCACAGTTCCCAGAAACCCATGCAGAGGCAAGGCTGAGCAAAGAGGAAGATCTTCCCTGCAGACGTGCTTTCTCCAATTTGTCACATATTATGGCTTTGTGAGGCTCTGTTCTAGGATAAGCATAGTGGAAGGAGCAGAACATAGAAAGGAGGTGATTCGGAACACCTTCCTGTTGTATACTAAGCAGCCACATTAAACATATCAAACGAAAATAATCAAATAATTTTAATTGAAAAATGAGTTAAATCATAAACTGCTTTCCCTTCCAAGAAAAGGGCAATTCCTAATACAGATTCCCAAAAACCCAGACAACGTTTCTCCTTCTCCTCTCATATCTAACCCCAGTTTGGAAACCCTCATCAGTTGTCAGCATTAACACAAAATACACACAGACACATACAGACATACACGTCTGTTCATTCCTCAAAGCTTTGTTCCCACAGCCAAGGTTACAAGACCCTTTCCAACTTCAGGTCCCTGTGGGGACAGCAGGAGGCAAGAATTAGACGAAGGCTTTTCCCAAGCAAAGGCCTTGTCTGCCAATAGGATTGGGGGTGGCTTTAGACACCCCCAAGTGCAGGAAGGAGGCTGAGCACCTGGAATCCCCCCTTCCTCCACAGCACCAGTAAACCAGCTGACGTCACCTCTCTGGTAGCCACATGTCTGCCTCCCAGCCTCTGGGATTTTGCCCATCCTCACCTCAAAATTGCAAAATAAGTGTCTGGAGCTAGTTAGTTCAGTTACTTACAGCCTGGTACCAGTGAGACAAAGGTGAAAGGTTTGCTCCTTATACAAATCATTAGTTTCACCCTGCCCTGCGGACATAGGTTTTACTCCCGTACCTTGATCAAAATGCATGCTGCTTTTTGCAGAGACAAGACCAAAGATGAGCTCAAACCATCTCTGGGCACCACAGAAAGAAAGACAAAGGAAGAGGTAATCAGCTACGGACCTACTTCTTTAGAACTACATGACATATACTATCCCCAGGCAAAAACATATGGATAAACTTTCCCACTCTAACAGGAAATTCTCAGTCACTTGGAACCTAGTAGAGCTTGGAATTTTATTCAAAAAATTGTTCCATTTTCCTGAATTGTTCATTCCACAAAGAGATGCTACAGTTTACACACAGAGCACAGGGACAGCATCAGTTTTCATAAATTGGCAGCAGATTTATCCCACTGGAAATAGACACAGCTTCAAACTAGAAGCTTTCCATTTAAGACCTGACACAGCAACACAACAAGAATGTATTATTTCCTACTCAAGAATAGGAGCAGATAATTCAATTAACTCCACTAAACAACATGTTTCAAGAATGTGGTCCTGTCATAATTGGATCATGATATTCAAAGTAGGGGGACGTCTTCAGGCTTTAAGCTAAAGTATTTCCTGAAGTTACACATAGCAAAAAAAAAAAAAAAAAAAAAAGAGAGAGGGAGAGGTAGAGGGAGAGAGAAGAGCTTAGTCAGGCATGGCACACTCCAGTACCTCCAGCTGCCACGCAGAGACTCAGACCAAAGGAAGGACCCAGCTTTCCTGATGGAGCACCAGGCCTCCTCTGGAAGCACTTTTCTTCCTCTCCATACGACAGGAATGGAGTTGGCCCCTTCCACAGCAATATCACCCTTAGGGGCCAGAGGATGAAGACTGTTTTTGCACTGACCACTCCTTTGTCAGTCAGTCACCTTTACAAGTTGAAGAAATTTTCCCAAAGAAACAATACGAGATATGGTAGCTGCATGCCCAAATAGGCTCATTACTGAACATGGTTAAAATACTGTTTATATAAAGATACAAGAAAAATTACCTGTGTAAATAAATACTTGCAATAAAACAAAACATAAGAGAAATAAAATTAAATAATTTTTACATATCCCAAAATTGTGGTACTGGAAGAAGGACAGATTAATTGAAAGATAGGTATTTTTAAGGATTCCAAAAGGTATTCACAAGGACAAGACTGATAGCACTGATTCTTCACATCATCTCATTTCACTCCCAAATGCGTGACTTTCCTTTCCGAAGTATTCTTGGTGTCATGCTTATCAGCTATGACTGGGGCTAGCTTTCACTCCACAATCAAAGAGGGAAGGGGACAAGGAGAGTATTTCTTGAGGTAACTACGCAAAATAGGTAGAAGAGAAAGAGAGTGGAGGAAGAAGGTTAAAGAGGATGTGAGTAGGATTTGAAAAACACCTACCTGAAGGGGAACTATGAGCTATGACTCGTGAGAAACACGGAAGGCAGAGGGTTTGTGAGTATCCAGGGCTGGAGTGGCAGGGAGGATACATCGGGCATTACGTGACAGCTATCAGTTGGGCCATCTTCCTAGGACAAGTTGGTTTAAGAACAAGTGAGACAGGGGAAAGTACCAAATAGCCAGACATGGGCTCACAACTCTTATCAAGCCCCAAATCAAACCATTATTTCGCCCAGATGATGCTGGCATTCACAACAAACACATCTATAGAGCCTATAGGAAATGTTTATGCCTGTTCTCTTGGAGCTGGATGAGTTGGAGTACCTAGCTATCTAAAGGAAAGGAACTATCCCAGAGCTCCACGTCATCTAGTTCTAACAGTCCCAGTAAAGTAGAAGGCATCCTCACTGGTGATGTAGGGTCAGGATGGAGTCAGAGCATATAGAGTACATTAAAAAAAAAAAAGAGAGAGAGAGAGAGAGAGAAAGGAGCACTGTGGTGTATGTCACAGGGACTTAAGATAAATTTAAGGATTGCAGAATAGCAAAGAAGTCCCAGTTGAACGCATACAGAGTCAATTATGTAACTCTTCTCCCCAGAACTAGTCTACTCAGTTCAATGACTTTCTCTAGCAAGGTGCAGCAGCCTGAGAGCCTCCCGAGGTTGGGTGTAGCAACAGTGAGTGCAGGTCCTTATCACTAACCCTGCAGCGACAAGTATCCCTCTGAACTCATTTACCAAAGTTTCTGCTGATTATGCCTGACAAAGGATCACAGGGCAGCAAAAGACTTTGGAGATTGTCTTCCAAATCTGCACTGGAGGAAACCAACACAAATCTTTAACTGGCAAGAGAAAGTATAAACTAGGCAATACCTGATTAAATCCCAGAATCATTTCAGAAGGGGACAGGGAGAGATCAGGAAGAAATGTAGCTCTGCCTATCTGAGTATGTGTGTGAGGGCTATGGTTTACATAGGCAGACGTTAAACTACTTTGTTCTTCTTCGAAGACTTGCCTCTCACGAACACTGAGGAGGCATCTCTCAGTTCTTTTGTCTACTTTTATTTCCTAGTTCCTGGTGATAGGATCCCCCAAATATCACCCCCTTCCTTGCTGGAACCAAACCATACCACCTTCAGGGCACAAGAACTGGAACGCAGCCATGCACAGAAGGAGTGATCAACAAATGCAGAAGTTGGACATGTTAGCAAACATTTAAGGTTTCTGGAAACTACAACTTCCAAGGACCATTCTCCACATGATGAGGAAATCAAAGCCAGGTGAAGATCTGGGCTGAGTTTCAAATATTTCTGGGTTTATGAAGGAGGTGGAAGGTGGGAGGCAGAATTCTGGAACTGAACCCGCAAAAGGCCAAGCCTCCCACACCTCAAGGGTGACAGCAAACAGGTGTGGACCTAGAGCAGCCCCAGTGGTGGACAAGGCAGTTATCTCTTGAAGTCATCCTTGCCAGAGAATTTCCACCACTTTGTTATCACAGTTTATACTTTTTCAAAGTGACTAGACATACTCATTTTATCTATATTTGGATGTGAGTTTCCTTCTGGCTCCACTAATGACAGTCATGGTCACGGTTCTCTGCCTCTAGCCCATCTACTCTCCTTGATCCCCCAGGCTTACTCTCTGGGTTCCTATCTCCATAGATTCCTGTCTTCTTTATCATAAGGTCCCTTTTGACAAAAGGAAATTGAGACATAGAAATGTGACTTGCGCAAGATCACACCGCAAATTAGTAGCACAGCAGGGATTAGAATCCAATTCTCTGAACTCTAGTCCAGCACTCTTTCCAACTGACCACAATACCTCCGTTATAGGAGAAACATCTGCCCTGGAGCACCAAGACCAAGAATCAAAACAGTTTATCTGCATGTCTTCTTAAGCAAAACAACACAGCCAGAATGTTTGGCAGAGACTAACTAAATATTTCCTCTGTGATCTACGCCGGAGGGGAAGACTGTGGGAGTGAGGTAGGCACAGAACACAGGGAAACTGAAGAGAAAACCACTGCAAAGGCGAGCAGATGGGTGACAAAAGAGGGAAAATGCAATCTTAAACTGAGGACAAGCTAGGGGCAAAGGAATCAGATTTTTTCTTTAATGTTGAGATTTAAAAATAGGATTCTAGATCTAAATGTGAATGTAAATAGACTGTCATCTAAGAACCGACCAAACAGAAGCCAGAAGAAAACGTATCACAATATCAAGTCATAAAGACAGGAATCTATGGGAGTGAGATGGGGGCGCCTAGGAACTCAAGGCTAGAGGCCGAGAAGCACTACCGCGGAGCATCACTAGTAGAACTGGAAGGGAGCTCAAGGGACCAAGACAAGGTTCTTCCAAAAGGAGGAAAAGCACCGAGATCATTCAGCTGAAAGAAGGCTGGGGGAGCAGAAGAAGTCACTATACAAAACTAGGTCCACTGGCTTTAAAAAAAAAAAAAAAAAAGAAATCTACCTGATGATGCAAGAGAGAAACTCTCCAAAGAGTGTGAAAGCTGTGGAATGGGAAAGTTCTTACCCCCAAGGAAAGGCCACTTGAGCTTTCCAGGAACCTTTAAGAAAGAAAAGGCTTCAAAGAGCATAGGACTCCTCAATTGTGTTAAATGAACAAAAAGAAAAGGGAGGCTTCCACAACAGAACAAAGAGGTCTGAGGCAGGCCTTCTACCACTGCCCCTGGGGGCAAAAGGGTTTTCTCTAGCACTCCTGTGACCAGTTATCTCAGAGAGCACACAGTGAGGTCAGCCTCAGAGAGGCTGTTGGCTGTGCCTGCATTCTCGGTAGGCAGGCTGACCTTGGGAGCAAGGACAAGGTAACCTCACCAGCAAACGTGGCCACTGGTGGTCACCCTCCGACTGGAGGAAAGGGAAAGAAAGAACCTGGAGCTCTTACCCTCAACAGGTTTACGTTCTATTTGAGCAGCCAAGACACACATCCCAAAGAACTGAGAAATCCTGCATCAACACTTTAGCTCAATAAGCTCCAATAAGCCATCCAGCCTCTGGGCTTGGAAGACTATTCCCTTTCTTGAAGGAGAGTACTGACAACTAAGGCAGTGATGGGCAAATGAGAAAAGGTCTAATAGTCACAGAACACAGCAAAAGGGAATTTTAGGAGACAGAGGAATTGCTTCCTGATTGTGAACTGATTCACTCACTAGGCAAAGTCTATGAGACAAGGAGCTAAGCCAAGTAAAGTTCTTTTTTTTTTTTAAGATTGATTGATTGATTGATTGATTGATTGCTATGTTGGGTCTTCGTTTCTGTGCTAGGGCTTTCTCTAGTTGCGGCAAGCAGGGGCCACTCTTCATCGCGGTGCGTGGGCCTCTCACTATCGCGGCCTCTCTTGTTGCGGAGCACAGGCTCCAGACGCGCAGGCTCAGTAGTTGTGGCTCACGGGCCTAGTTGCTCTGCGGCATGTGGGATCTTCCCAGACCAGGGCTCGAACCCATGTCCCCTGCATTAGCAGGCAGATTCTCAA
The DNA here is from genome assembly GCF_949987535.1 of Balaenoptera acutorostrata. Lineage (NCBI taxonomy): Eukaryota > Metazoa > Chordata > Mammalia > Artiodactyla > Balaenopteridae > Balaenoptera > Balaenoptera acutorostrata. Next base: position 48,261,540 of record NC_080072.1, on the reverse strand, counting down.
CCACTGCGCCACCAGGGAAGCCCCAAGTAAAGTATTTTAAAAGGACGGGGGGAGTGGAGAGGGCAGCTCTTCCCCAGGTGGAAAAATTGAGAAGGCAGACAAAAGGAAGGAGTGAACTCCATGGAAACAGGGAAATCCCCCACCCCAAGGTTTCATGTGTAATCAAAGGCAGAAAGGACCAAACTAATGTAAACAGGCCAAGGGAGGCTAATGTGCCCTTCTCCAGAGAGGCCAAAACACACACTTCCCCAGCATGGCCCTGGAAATGCAGAAGGTAGGTGTTCCCTTGGATGAGAGAGGCAGCCTGGGGGAGTTGGGGAATTCCCAGGCTGCTCTAGGTCATTTTTTTCCTCCGAGTTCCCAGGCAGAGAGTTCACAAAAACTCCCGGGCACAGGGACCAAGTATAAGGTAAAGCTAAGACTTTACTGCTTGGAGGAAAATGCAGTTTGCCCAAAGTTCCCACAAGAGAGAATCAGAAGAAAATAACCAGGGGGAACAGCAGGACCACCTCCAAATCTGAGCACCTAGGCCACAGGCCTGCGGGCTTCCCACACTCCTCCCTAGCTCCGATGCAATAAACAGCTGCCCTGGAGAAAACAATGGGCCTTTGTCTGTGCCTCTGCCTTTAGATTATCTTGGAGAACCAAACAGGATAATTCCTTTAGAGGAGTGGTTCTCTTAAATACTGGCCCAGGCCATGATGAAAGTTTTTATCATGTACAGCATTCCTCTCAAATTCCTACCTGATCCACAGTGGGCAGTAAGGGTCCTGTGCAGCCCTGGCCTGGTACATGAACCAGTCACAGACAGGTTCTGGCAGCACTCTTCCTGGAGCCCTCACCAGTCAGACACCAGAGCTATGACTTCTGCTTTCTCCTTGGCCTGGCCACAGAATTAAAAGCTGAACAACTTACCCCCTTCTCTCCGTTCACCAGAATATTCCATGTTGTGTGAATTACTCTGATGGTTGATGCTGTTTTCATCAACATACCTGTTGAAATGCACTATCGACAGTAACTGTGATAAAATAAAGTGTGAAACAAGCTGGACAGTCAAGCTTCTCCTGATGTTGTACTAACAAATAAAAATTCCCCAAACTGACAAACACATCAATAAATTTTATGTTGTAATTTATCTTGATTCAAAATAGTTTAAATCTAACCTAATTTTGTAAAAGAGGAGAATTAGGTGCTTTCTTGCAAAGAGCTGCCCTATTATCCTATTTTATTTATTGTTTTTAATTTATTATCTGGTTTTCAAATGTCCTTTCTTATATGATGTGATGATGATAGGTTTGGGGTTTTTGTTTATTTTTGGCCTCTTTTCCTGGGAAAAATATCTTAAAATCTAGGAATTCTATATTGGCCTCAAAAAATAAATAAACAAACAACTGTGTTTTATGAAATTAATATCCTATAGTATGCTAGTCTTTTCCCATTTTCCTCCACAGAGACAACTGGTGGCAAATGAATTGAGGAGCCATTTCTTTCAAACCACCAAGGACTAGATGCCACAGCACAAAATCCCTTCACATGAAACAGAGACAGTCTGAAGAATTCCTAGTATCTTCCCCCTCAAGACCTCTCTCCTCACCAGCATTACTCCTCTCCCCAAAAGCCTCCAAATAAAGCATACTCAGAGTTTTTCAGAACAGTTAGCTGGATACCATGAGTTCCCTAATTCAATCCAGAAGATCGCTCATTTTCCATGATTTCAGCACAAAGCATCATCACAATGTAGTGGAAAGGGCTTTGGAATCAAATGAGCCTGGGTTCAAATGTGGGATCTTGGGAAAGTTACTTGATTTCTCTGAGTCATGATTTCCTCCTCTTCAAGACAATCAGTGGAACTTATGAGAGTATCAAGCAGTGACTGGCACAGAGTAGGTCTCCTGCACTGACTCAGTTCTTGCCTGACAGCATTCCCTCCTACTGTCCCCCAAGAGCTAGGCTTTTCAGAGAGTTCTTTGAAAACAGAGATCTGGAAATAATGAAGCCAAGTACAACCTTTTCCCACAAGAACTCAAAGTCATGCGGCTTTCCTTACCTTGCCTTGCTAGTTACATTCCATAGCTGTCCACAGTTCCTTTCCAGGCTCTTTTGGAAAGGCCAGGGTACCTATTTTATAGTATAAATCTCCCTCTTCTCCTTCTTAAGAGCCTAGAAGAATAAATAATTAGGTGGCGCAGGGTTCTCTAAGGGCAGGGCTTTCAGTGTCATCCTGGAAAATATTAAAGTGTGGAAAAACCACTCATCTCACCACCTCATGTTTCTGTGTATTATCGAATCAACCCTTTTGGAGTTCATTCAATCTGCTCTGAGCAATACTGAATCAGGTCTCTAGTACTTTGCTGAACAAATGTTCCAAACAGGCAACAAAAAAACCATAATCAATTTTTTCAAGAGTACATACAGCCTCATTTTATAGTACTCCTATTTTGATCCCTATTAATGGAAGCCTCTCCATCAGGAAAGCAAAAGAATTCCCAGTACCAGATGGGCCAGAAGAGTGACCTCACATACTACCTTTTCCAGGACCATAGAATTTTACACAGTTGAATTCTTTATAACAAGGGTTATTTAGTAAATGTAAATGTTAAGCTTGATTTAATTTGCAGAAATTTGTCAAAGTGTTTCATGTAAACAAATTCATAAATCGGAAAAAATATTATTTATTGGTCCAAAGATCTCAAATTTCAATTCCAAAATTAGAGTCACCCTTTTAAATGACAAGCAGATGACCTCAACCAAGCAGGTGGCCAAAGCGGGTAAGAACCCTTAGACTCTAGCACTAGTCTCAGTCTGCCCATTGCTACTAAGGTAACAAAACCTGTAAGAGGAATAAACCCTGGGTGGGCCTCATTTTACTCCCCTAGCAAAACGTAAACAAGGATCTCTACATTTGTAAGAAGGAACAGAAGATTACCAACAAAGAAAACAGTCACTGGGAAGGAAGCACCATTAATGGATCGCTCTTGCCCTCACTACCTCATGCCTGGCCAAGAGCTCCCTCCCCATACCTCCAACCCCGCTGCATCTCCCTTTCGGGCCATCAAAGTGTACTTTCGGGCTGGCTTTAAGTCGCCATCTGGTTCATGCCACTCCTGCCATCTCCCCCAAAGTTTTCACGTTCTTTTATACCTCTGGGCCTTTTGCATAAACTGTTCCCTTTTCCTGGAATGCCTTCCCACCTCTATTATGCTAGCCAGCTCCAAGAGTCCCTCAAGATTCAGTCCCCACAGCACCGCTTCTAGCTGCTTTCTCTGACCCTGGGGCTTCCGTTGCATCTTTTCCTTATTTTCTTCCCTTTCCTCGCTATCATACTCTATTGTAAATGTTCATTTTTCAAAGATGCCCTAAGTGAATTTTGCAAAACAAGTACTCCTTCCATATATTTCAATCAACATTTACATTTTTGCATCACAGATAGTAGTAGAGATATACCTTCTGGCACATCATAAACACTGACATTTTAAAATAAAGTTACTATGTTACTCTCTTAAATGAATCCAAATGAATCCAATGAAATCTAAATACCACAGTGATTTGAAATCTACCATCATTCATTTAAAAAAAACATGAAATTTTATACCATTCTTTTTTCTCCATATACACTTATCATTTTTACTTCCTCCTCAGAATTTTACCCTAATATTTACGCTTGAAAATATTTTACTGGTAAGCCTATGATACTTCTCTGCATTATAAGTATTATATAGAAATTGATATATATAAATTTTTAAATTCTCCTATAACAGTAAGCTCTAAATGTTAAAAAAATTTTTTTCTTCTGGATTGGGCTTTCATTACCTTTGTTATTAATATACAATTGTATAATATACAATTGTATAATATATCAATTGTATAATATACAATTGATCAAAACATATTACAAATTTGTATTATTAAATATAAAAAGTAAAATTGTATTGCAAATACATTAATTTTCCATTTTTATAGTTGCAAGTGCCAAGAAACTCTGTTTACATAAATAACTAGACAGGAATGAAGGAAGTTTTGTTACAGTAATATCAGTCAACCTTTGCACTCCTGAGCTAAATGCCAAAATTAGACAGTGGTCTATCATGAAAAATTATTTTTAATGATCTACCAACTGACAATTCTTTCAATTTTGTTGAAAGCAAAAACTAAAAACCATCTGATTTGGAAAAGGATTTGTTACTCAGAGTCACTCACTTTCTCTAAAAGCATTTTTAATTGCTCCTTTGCTAGCCAACTGGGAAGTTTTCACACAGCCGGCACACAAACGGCAATATGCAGGATGAGAAATGCTATGTCTTCTTTTTGTAAAGTGAGAGAAGAGTGACTGAGAAAGGGGACATCTTGAGTACAACTGTATTCACAGACCTGGAGGCTGTAGAACCAAGCAGCCAGCGTTCCAGAAACAGGACCAAACGGTGTGTCTCTCAGGTACAAACCACGTCTATCAAAAGCTTTCTCTTATCACTGGAGGGCTCTTCCTTCAAGTTAATCCTAACAAAGATGAAATGGGAATTCAGAATTCCATTTCTCTTATACAAAGTCATTTTCCAAAATGAGGGGTTTGTAATTAAGTGACCATTAATTAAATTCACCATCACAAAATTTAAAATGGCCCAATTCATTAACTTTTATAATGAGCTTGAAATGAAATCTCAATATATTGAAAAGGGCTTCTCACAAATCTCAGTAAATACAGTACAAACAAAATAGTCTGAAACTATGAAAGGAGGATCAACAAGTAAACTTACAAAAATGAATAAATAGGAAAAAGATATGAGTCAAAGGAAAAAAAAAAAAACCTTATGGTAGAAAAGAAGAACAAAGCCAATCCCTTTAACTGAATGCCTTCCTCACAGTAAACAATCAATCAAATTTACAGAATGGCTGATATTGATTCTCGAGGTATAAAACAGACTATCATACTGACTATATAAATAGTACAGGCTGCAAAAGAAATAGTAAAAACATAAGGTCCATACTAAGTCAATGAATAGATGAATGTAATAAAAATAGAAATGATGCTACAGAAAAAGCTAATCAGAAAAAGACATAATATACAGAAAAAAATTTTAATGAAAAAAAAAGATTCAAAGAATGCAAAAAATGACAATCATGAGAAGGCATGCAGCTCAGAAAACCACCTGCAAATAACAGAAATCTTTGAACAAATGACCTCAAATCTGTAATCAGAATTTTAACAGAAGCAAACTGTCCAGAAGTGATTAAAGAGTTTGGTCCAAAAACAAGATTACAGAATCCTAAACAAAATCAACAATGAGGAACTAACACTATGTATGACATTCTCATACCTTTTAAGTATGAAGAGAAGAAAAAACTCTACGTATAGAGAAGACCCAAATTTGAATTTCTTCCAGTTTTGCAGAGGATATAATTAAGGCCCAGATATGTATAAAAAGCTCTGAGAAAGTATTTCACCTCAAATTTTTTAACAAGATGAGAAGATGCCTTGAGAAAATGAAAGCAAATTAAGAAATATACCCATCACATACCTCAAGTCCAACATATAGATCAAAGAACAACTTTGTGAGACTTAAATGTTTTAAGTTTAAAAAATAAGATCAAATAGCCACAATCAACAATTTCTTATTAAAAAGATAAATAAAATGCTAAATAGGGAAATAACAATTGTCAAGAATAAGTCATTAGTAAAAATATACAAAAAGTAAGAAGCAACAGACAAGAGGAGGAGCAATATCAGAACATGAAGATAAACTAACAAGTAATTTATACAATGTCAGTGACATTTATAGAAGAGGCATACCAACCAAATGCAAAGTGTGGGCATTGTGTAGATCCCCATGCAAACATCCAATTCAAGTAAAAGACATCTTTGAGACAACTGAGGACATCTGAATGTGGCCTGGGTAATAGATGATATTAAGGAATTGTTGCTAATTTTGTTAAATGTGATGAGAGTGGTTATATATATACATATATATATATATTTTTTTTTTTTAACTTGCACAAGATTTTTTTTTTTCTTTTTCAAATTCTTTTCCCAATTAGGTTGTTACAGAATATTGAGCAGAGTTCCCTGTGCTGTACAGCAGGTCCTTGCTGGTTATCCATTTTAAATATAGCAGTGTGTCCATGTCAATCCCAACCTCCCTAACTATCCCTCCCCCTCAACCCTTCCCCGCCTGGTAACCATAAATTCATTAGCTCTAAGTCTGTGAGTCTGTTTCCATTTTGTAAATAAGTTCATTTGTATCATTTTTTTTTTTTTTAGATTCCACATATAAGCGATATCAAATGATATTTCTGGTGGTTATATATTTTTAAAGTCCTTATCAGTTAGATACGCTTTCTGAAATATTATTGGGTAAAATAACTAAAATTCCAGAAATGATGAGAGAGTTAAATAGATAAAACAAAGTTGGCAAAATGTTGATAATATTTGACGCTGGATAAGAATATATGGGAAAATTTAAAGTTTTTTTAATTAACATATTTATTGGGCATCTACTAAGTATCAAGCTCTGCCTTGGTATTAGACACAGCGATAAAACAGCCTCAAGAAAGAAACACAGTAAAGTAAGTGTTCTTAACCTAGGGTTCACCTAGGCAAATATCTATGATTTCTATCAGTGACAAAGTCACAGGTAGTACTATTACTACTGTGCTCTATTGCCTATACTCATAATTAAAAGAAATACTAAATTTCAGTAAGGGGTCAGTGAAAATGATGATGTAATTTTTTCTACCCAAGTTGCAGACCCTCTGAATTCTATCCATGAACCTCCAAGGATTACAACATTCTGCAAATATTCATTAAATATCTACAAGGTGACAGTCACTACTAGGCAATGGGGATGCAAAGGTGAGGAGAATATAGTCTTTAAGCTACACAAATTAAAACAGTTTGGCATTATCATCATAACAGACAGACAGCCCAATGGAACAAAAGTCTAGAAACACACCTAAGTGTGTGTGTGTGTGTATATATATATATATGAATTTACCATATGATTAAGATTGGCATTTTCAAAACAGTGGGGAAAGAATGGATTCTTTTTTTTTTTTTTTTTTTTAATGATTAGTCTATGTTTATTTTTATTTATTTTATTTATGGCTGTGTTGGGTCTTCGTTTCTGTCCGAGGGCTTTCTCTAGTTGTGGCAAGTGGGGGCCACTCTTCATCACGGTGCGCGGGCCTCTCACTATCGCGGCCTCTCTTGTAGCGGAGCACAGGCTCCAGACGCGCAGGCTCAGTAATTTTGGCTCACGGGCCCAGCTGCTCCACGGCATGTGGGATCTTCCCAGACCAGGGCTCGAACCCGTGTCCTCTGCATTGGCAGGCAGATTCTCAACCACTGCGCCACCAGGGAAGCCCGAAAGAATGGATTCTTTAACAAATAACATTAGGACAATTCCTTGGCAAAAATAAAGTTAGCAGAGTAGTTAAAGCATGGGCTCTGGGGTTCAAATACTTGAACCTGAATTCTGTCTTTGCCATTTACTAGCCAGGCAAACAGTCAACAAGTCAATTTCACAGTGATACTAACAGAGAAAATAACAGCGCCGACATCACAGGTTTGTTGAACGTATTAAATGAGTCATTACATGTAAAGCACGTGCCTGGCATTAGTGCCTGGTGTACAATATGCACTCAAAAATATTAGCTATTACTATTATTTTATAAGAAAATAAATTCCAGATTGAGTAAATATTTAAGTTTAAAAAATGATATCATAAAAGAGGTAGAAGAATATATAATGGATATTTACTTAATCTTGCTGAGGGAAGATCTTTCTAAGAATGACACTACAGGTAAAAAATTTTTGTTGAAAGATTAATATATTTCACTACATTAAGTTATTTTAAATGTTTATATGTGGAAAGCAATAAAGTCAAAAGTTAAACTGGGGGAAATATATATATATATATATATATATATATATATATGTATATAGATATATATGTGTTGAGTCAATATCCCTAATATTAAAAGAGTTGGTAAAATCAGTAAAAGTAAAATATAAAAATCATGAACATGTAAATCACGAAAGAAATATAATTAAATGGCATTAAACATATAAGAAAATATTCAACCTCAGTAGCAATCAAAGAAATGCAAATTAAACAACAATGCAATACCATTTTTATCTTATCAGATTTGCAAATATTACTTTCATTCTTTTCATACTTTCATTCTTTCATTCTTGGCAAGGATGGCTATAAACAGACACTCACTCACCCTAGCAGAAGTGTACACACCTTAAAGATTTTCTGGAGGGTGATTTGGCTAAACGCATCAAAAGCCCTTGAAAATGTTCATCTCTTTCATCTATCCATTTTACCTCTGAATGAATCCTCCAAAAAAAATCAGGGAACCGCACTAAAATATAGGCATCAGGATGTTCATCACAGTGTTTTTATAATAGAAAAAATAGGGAAAAAACTAAATTTAAATAATAGGTTAAAGTGGATAAGTAGTATATTATGAGTGCATGTTTATTTATTTATTTGTTTTAAAGTGTTGGTACAGATTTTGGTATATATGTAAGCAATGGTCATCTCTGTATAGTAGAATTGTAGGTGATTTTTTTGTCTCTGTTTTCTAATTTTTCAAGAAAGAATATGAATTACTTGTATAAAACTAATTACGGGGGAAATGCCCCATCCATGGGCTCTTAAAATTGATGAATAGAGAGAAAGACGTGTAAATAAGTAACTACCTATAATAATCATGCCTCCAGAGTGCTCTCTGCACTGGATTCTGTCTGGAGCTGAGTTTTAAAGGACGAATTTGCCAGGGAATGAAGTCAGAAGGCCAAGAGAATATCAAGCACAAAAAATGAAAGGGAATAAGAGCCTGTGTTGGCAAACCACAGGCCATTTCAGCATGGCAGGAAGGGGAGGCCATGTGTGAAGGACTTGAAGTAAAAGCCAGATGACAAAGATTTTTTAATGTCATGTTAAATGAGTTTGGAATTATCCTGCCAAAGAAGATTCAATAAAGAGCTTTTGTGATTCACTTACATGAAGATCAAGAAAAGGCAAAACAAATGGTAACAGAAGAGTGGTTAGGGCTAAGGATGCATATACTCGCTGGGAAGAGACAGAAAGCAACCTTCTGGGGCACTGAAAACGTCCTTGATCTGAGTGGTAGTTATATGGGCAAACACAAATGTTAAAGTCCATTAAGCTATATGCTTAATATTTGTGCACTTTACTGTATGTTATTTCTCATAAAAAGGAAAGAGTTTTTAGCAAGGAAGTATGGTAATTGACTTGTATTTTAGAAAGCTCACTCTGGGAGCAGCCTGGGAGATTGACTTAAGAAAATCCAGGGGCAGGCATTCTGAGACATTAAAGCTGCATTCCAGGAAGAAGATGGTCAAGACTTTAAATGGGTTAGAGGCAGCAAGAGAGCAAGGAGGACTTTTGAGAAATGGCGTGACAAGACTTTACGAGTGTGATTACTGAGAGAGAAGGAAAAATCAGAAATGAGTCTGTAAAGGAGCTGGTGAATACAGGAGAAAAAAAGAGCAGCTTTCCACAGATAAGTATTGAATCGGACAGTCTGAGGTGCTTGTGGATCATCCAGCTGTCCAATAGCAATAATTATATACACTAACTATATGCCAGGTAGTTCTGAGTACTTTACCTATATTATATTAATTCATTTAACCTCACAAAAACCTTATGAGGTACCCACTATTATTACCCCATTTTACGGATGAGGAAACTGAGGCACAGAGAGGTTAAATGACTTGTCCAGGACCAGATATGATAAGTGGTGGAAAAAGGATTTGAACCTAGGCCGTCTGGCTCAAGACTTCAGGCTCTTAAGGTGACCACTGAGATATAGGTGATACAGTCTCTCACATAAAGGAAATAGTTGAATCCCTGGGGATAGCTGAGATCTCACAGGAAGAGAGTATGCAAAAATACAGAATAACATGCTTCTTAGTGTTGTCACAAGGGTTAAATGAGATGACATTTGTAAACCTCTTAGTGATACACAGGTCAGAGTCAGCACTCAGTCAAAGGAGTCTATTAAGGATAATTCTTCAACAAGATAATATCATACAAAAGGGACTGACTGGGTTAGAATAAAAGAAGTTTAAGGGACATAACAACCAGATATAGCATGTGGTTATAGGTTCGATGTTGGTATGGAAAAAATGACAGGATACTTGAGGATCAATGGGGAAATCTGAAACATGGCCTGGGTATTAGTTAAAATATAAATTCACTGAACAGGAAAAGTGGAGATAATTAAAAAATAAGACAGAATGAAATACAGTATGTATAGTGTGATCTTGCTTTGGTAAAAAAACAAAGAATACAAATACGTACATAGATATGCTTAGAGAAAGATCTAGAAGAGGGTGCACAAAGATGTTAACAGTGGTCATCTCTGGGTGTTGGGAAAGTGAAGGTTTTAATTTTTTTTTATAATTTACTACAATGCACATATTTATATATATATATATATATATATATATATATATATATATACACTTTTTTAATATTTATTTATTCATTTATTTATTTGGCTGCTCCGGGTTTTAGTTGTGGCATGCAGGATCTTCAGTGCGGCATGCAGGATCTTTAGTTGCGGCATGCGTAATCTTTCACTTGCAGCATGCGGGCTCTTAGTTGTGGCACGCGGGATCTAGTTCCCTTACCAGAGATCAAACCCGGGCCCCCTGCGTTGGGAGCACAGTCTTATCCACTGGACCACCAGGGAAGTCCCACATACTATATTTTTAAAAGAACCAATTTAAAGTTGAAGATAAAGATAATTTTATATTTTGTAGTTCTCTATTAAAGAAGCCCACAGACACAAAGAAAGCAGAGCAAACCTCAAACAGTATACAAGCTAGTTCCAGATGCCAAGCAAAGGAGGGGAAAACAACCTCACTCCAGATGGCAATCTAAAGATTCAATAAAACACTCCTCTTTTGCAACTGTCTTCTTTTGTTCTGAGCAGCTGCTTTTTCCAGAGGATGGGAAAATTAGCATGATTGCCTCCCTCTCATTTGTGTCATTCTTTCTAAGAAAACAAGACACCATGCCCCTCTCAGCAACCCCAAAGAGCCAATGAAGCAGGCAGAAGTGAGGGGCCTGAGAGATACCAAACTCTGCGTGCCCAGTGTCTACAACGCAGGCAAAGCAACTTTCAGAGGAAGGAAAAAAGTTCCCATGGAAAAGGCTCTTCTTAGGGATCACACGGGCAAAAGAAATTCTTCTGGAAAGACTGCAAACTTACTGGTTTCATCAGGAAGTGCTACCCTTAATGGAATTTCCCAAACTTAATGCAAAGAAGCTAATTTTCATTTCTCTTAAATGTAAACACAGGGCCAGGGACAGAGGTAAGGGAGAGAGGGGAGTGCCCAGTGTGGGTAGAACAAATGAAGGAGGTACACTACTGCTGACAACACTCCCCTCTTGGCCAGGAATCCCAGCAAACTGGAAGCTACCAGATCTACCTGGCAAATTCCAGTCAACCAGTTGAGGATCCTCACCAATTCTTTCTTTTCTTCAAAACTGCCTCAGCATTCAGCATATTGGCTGTTACACAGTACACATTCAACAGGTGAATGCAAGCATAAGTGAACAGTCTGAACTGAGAGCTTATGGACCGAGCCATATAACCTTGGGGGCTTGAAGACCTTAATGCAAAATAGAACCAAATGTTAATATTCTATATTAATAACATTTGATGCAATATGATCAAAAGATTAAAGCTCCAATGCTCAGCACAGTATCTGGTGTTTAATAGGCCCTGCTCAACAAGTATCTGTTGAATGCTGAATACCCTAGGATTTTTTCTGCAACCCAAACTCTCAGATCCAGTATGAGATATTATTTGAAGGTCTGTGTTCTCACTTCTTGCTGACTTTTAAAGTTTTTCCTTAGAGATGGAAAAAGATTCCTGAGGATGGAAAAAACTTTTAAAGTATCACACCCTGAAGGATTTTTGCTAGGCAAAAAAGGAAAGGAAAGGCATTCTCAAAGAAAGAATACCTGAGCCAAAACTTGTAGCTATGATTGGGAAACAGTGTGCAGTGACTGTGGTGTGGTTCAGGTGTAGACATTATCAGAAGTGGCAGGAGATACGGCTAGAAAGATTGGCTCTGAAATATAAAGGGATTGTAATCTCTTTCATCTCTGAATTCCCCAAAGCACTTAACACGGTGCCTAATATGAAATCAGTGCTCAGACGCTCGGTAGGATGGATAGATGCATGCAAAACCTGAGCAAGCTTTTCAGCCTGGCTCAACACTGTTACAATCAGTAATAACCTCGTATCTTCATCTAATGTTAATGAATTGCTTTTTATAATGCTCAGAAAATAATTTATCCACTGACACTTTGAAATACAAACATCTGTGATTCATATGTGAATAAACCTGACTTGCTGGAAGAGTCTGTCACTCCTCAACTAATAATAAATGCTCACTGAAACTACAGTTAATTTTATAAAAATCTTTTCTTTGAAAATGTCTAAAAAGGAATGTTCCTTTCTGGTCCAAAAATCTTGTTACAACATAAAAAAAAAAAAAAACCTCAGATTTTTTGATGCCAAAAATAAATAAATAAATAAAATATCATACCCTGTGCCAATTCACTGGCCTGGTAAGGACTGTATCAATCTGTTCTCATCAGCTCTGGTTGAAAATTTATGTGGACTACATGTATGGGCCTGGGCTTTATTGCAACCCATCCACCCAAAGCATTTGTGGGCCCAGGAGGCAGGTCTTACTTCCATCGGCCTCCTGAGTCCTAAAAGAACAGTGCAAAGTTGGGGTCCCAGGAGGCCTGACTCCCCAGCCACAGCACAGCTCCTCTGACAGAGAGGTCCAGGCCCTCTCTTAGAAGCTGCTCCCATTCATTGCCCATCTGTTCCTCCTGCCCTTCCCCATCCCCTCCATCACTGTTTTCACACTGGTATAGTGTTATCTTCTATCCCCACTTTCCTAACCTGGGTTGGTTTCTTTAAGAGGAATTATCATTTAGATACTAAAATGTCATTTACAACCATGTACAGAATTAAGGTAAAATACCAGTTCTCCAGGTGTTTTACTCCCAAACTCTCTTAAACCCCTAGGTACACACATCTTACCAAAGAATTACATGTCATCTTCAAAAACCACCACGAATTTCCAAAAACAAAAAACAAACTGAAATGCTACTAGGCCCCTAACTACACTAATACCTGGATCGTTACAAGGGCCTCCTAACTCCTCAAGGCTCCACTTTTCTTCCTCAATTCCAATCCATTTTCTATACTACCAATTATGTCACCTTCATTGGAGAAAAAAGACAGGGCAAGACTTAAAGCATTTTCACATGACTCCCTGTCATTCTGAATTTAAAGTCTTCACGATAACATTCAAGATCCTCCAGGATCTGGCCTTTACTTTATTCAGCTTCCCATATCTCCCATGTATCTCTTGTATAAACCTGCTGATTCAATAGGATGGCCTAATTTCCATGCCAATTTCTATCCCACACAAGCCAACATCACTTGTATAGAGGAAAGAGAGTTGACCTAGGAACCTAAATACCTGGATTCCAGACACATTTCTGACATACACTAGTTGTGTACCTTTGGATAAGTCCTTTGCCTCTCTGGGCTCAGTTTCCCTGTCTATAAATAGAAAGATTGAACCAGATCATCTTAATAATCCTCCCAGCTTAAAAAAATTACACTATGGTACTTCCCTGGTGGCGCAGTGGTTAAGAATCTGCCTGCCAAAGCAGGGGACATGGGTTCAAGCCCTGGTCCAGGAAGATCCCACATGCCCCGGAGCAACTAAGCCCGTGCGCCACAACTACTGAGCCTGTGCTCTAGAGCCCACAAGCTACAACTACTGAAGCCCATGTGCCACAACTACTGAAGCCCGCGCACCTAGAGCCCGTGCTCTGCAACAAAGAGAAGCCACCGCAATGAGAGGCCCGCACACTGCAACGAAGAGTAGCCCCCGCTCGCCACAACTAGAGAAAGACCGCACGCAGCAATGAAGACCCAACACAGCCAGAAATTAATTAATTAATTAATTAATTTATTTATTTAAAAAAACTACTCTATGATTCCTATATGACCCACCAAATCCATCTCTCCTTCAAAGTCTGCAAGTCCTCTGTGAATTTTCTCTAAGCACTCCAGTCCACAATACTCTCTCTTCTCTGAACTCCTATGTCTGGAATTCAAAATAAATCAAACAATGCATTCATTCAACTAAGATTTTCTGAGCATTTTCTTGGCCAGATATTATGGCAAAGCCTTGGTAATAAACATAAAGCCTAGTAAGACCCAGACCTGTTTCACCTGTATATCCCTTTCCTCTCCACTATTTTTTATCCAAGTAAAGTAATGTTAAACATGAACATCAAATGCATATGACACCATTTATTCATTTAACAAATATTTAAGGAAAACTTTCCATGTCCTGTTCTAAAAAGTAAAGATACCAGGAAACAGATGGACCAACTCCCTAACCTCATGGCGTTTGTTTATTTTTGTAAAAGCAGACAGGAAAAACACACAAATATGTAATGTAATTTTAGGAAGAAAAACAAAGCAAGCATTAAAGATTGACTAAGAGTAGTTTACATCGGATGGTCAGGGAAAGCCTCCCCGAGGAGGCGCATTTGAGCCGACACTTGAATGAAGTGAGGGTGCAAATGAGCAATATTCAAGAAGAGCATCCCAGGTGCAGGGCCAAGGCTCTGAGACAGAAGAGATGGGGTGGAAGGCGAAGAGCTGGTGGGAGGGCTAGGAGTTAGAGCACATAAGGACTTGGTAGTAAATGTGAATTCTATTTCTGAGTGTGATGGGCAGGATTCCTTATAAGGGCTAAAGAAGGGGACGAACATAATACTTAGGTTGCTATGTGAAGAAAGGACAGGGGTAGAGGAGTTCAGGACCAGTTAGAAGGCTAAACAGAACCAGTTAAGGGCTTGGCATCCAGTCTCCAACTAAGTTCACATCTTGACTCTCCAGTTTATGAACTGTGTGATCTCAAAAAAGTTCATTTCTCTGACCTCAGTTTCCACATCTTTAAGTGAGGATAATAGTACCTACATCACCAAGTTGTCTGAAGATTAAATTAATGCATGTAAAGCCCCTAGGACAGAGTCTGGCACAAAGTAAACTTTCCATGAACGCTAGTACTTTAAAGCCATGGGATCACCTAAGAAAAGTGCAGATAGAGAAGAAAAGGGGGCTGGAGCCCGAGCCCTGGGGCACTCCAACAGCTCCAAAGGCCTCCATTCAACCCAAGGCTTTTCCATAAACCTGCAATGTCCTAAGCCTTGTCTGGGGCCCCAAACCCCCTGTACTCAACTCACAATTTAAAGCTTGATAACTTAATACTTTATAGAGTTCTTTAGGCAACAATTATATGTTCTAAGTCCAGGGTTGGTTTTTTTTGTTTTTTTCACATACTTGTATACCCACTACCATGCTTGGCACAGAGTCAGACACATACTAGGGTGTTTGAAACTCACTTGTGGACACATCACGTAAGTTAAAAACTTTAAAGTCAATGTACTATACTTTCTCTTAAGGAAAAAAACTTCTTCGTCTTCTTCAAGGAATGATGTGGATTATAAGATATCTTTAGTACCACACCATCATCCAACCATCAGGCCCACCTTGCTAGAGATAGTCACAATGGCCAAAGCACCTGCCACGCCATTTTCCCTTCTGACTTCCAATCCTTATGCTTTGTGTATAAACTTTTCTGTCTCTTCTTTCCTGGAGGTTTGTCTAGGTGTAAAAGTCTCTCCTATCTGGCAACATGTCACACTCAGGCCCCTGGCCCCAAGTCCCTGTAGCCCTAAAGAATTCTGGACACTGAAGCCAAATTATTCCTTAAAAAAAAAACAGGGCTTCCCTGGTGGCGCAGTGGTTGAGAATCTGCCTGCCAATGCAGGGGACATGGGTTTGAGCCCTGGTCCGGGAAGATCCCACATGCCGCGGAGCAAATGGGCCCATGAGCCACAATTACTGAGCCTGCGCGTCTGGAGCCTGTGCTCCGCAACAAGAGAGGCCGCGATAGAGAGAGGCCCGCGCACCGCGATGAAGAGTGGCCCCCGCTTGCCACAACTAGAGGAAGCCCTCGTACAGAAACGAAGATCCAACACAGCCATAACTAACTAACTAAATAAATAAATAAATAAAATAAAATTTAAAAAGCAATGTTTTAAAACAAACAACAAAAAAAAAAACAGCATCAAAACTTAGGTGAAAAGAGGGAAAGAAAATGGGCATAAGCCAAATACACATCCAGAGTATCATCTAGGAGGGCTCCTTCCACCAATGCACAGGTGTCACAATGCCTTTGGCTAGTGACTCTGAGTGTTTACAGAATGACCTCAAGTGGTACGAGTTTCCAACAGAACAAAGGTAAAAGTCAATGAGGGGGAAAAAGAAGTTCTAAGAGTTTATTTCTTTACTCAATTTCCACAGAACTATATGCCCTTCTGTTTTTCTTCACTGTCCCACCCACCTTCCTCCCCACGCCCCCAGCGCTGGTGATAACCACAGAAAATAATGCTGACCCACCAGGACCAACTCTTGATGTGGCTTCAACCACATCTGCGCCTCAGATCCTGAGATCTGCCCCTGGGCCCCCAGGGACCAGTAACAGTGACAAGGATATGGGAACTATGTCGGCGATTTGAATGTGGGCAGAGCTGAGCACATGAAACTGCTCCCAAATTGGCTTTCTCACTCATATCTAAACCTGGAACAGACAAAAGGCTGCTAAATGTTATTTTACCAATACCTTTCAGCAAAGCTATTTCTAACTAATTTGGACCACTGAGCTACTTATGGGGGTTTTAAAAATGGTCCATCTGAAATAAGATACAAAGTATCCTCTGCCCATCTCCCATGACTCTGCTATCACTTTCCGTATAAACACTTTGGTCCTAAATTCTATTCTAATTCAAGGCAGTGACCTGTCAAAACACAGATGTGGAGAAAAAAAACAGCAAAACAAAACCCTCACTGCTGTTATCTCTGATTAATTGTACATTAAGGACTCAAATGAACACTCTGACCTTAAATCCCATTTTTCCATGCTCTTCTTAACCCTACACAGCACTAAATATTCATTTGTAAGCTGGTTTTCTTCATCCCTAGGTCTCTGTGTATAGATTCTAATGTCCACTGAGAAGCACAAGCTTTGATTCCCCTCCCATAGCAGTACAAAATTTCAGGAGAACTTCCATTCCCTTTGGATCCCAGTGTTAGGATCACTCTGGTTTGTGGAGAAACCCTTCGGGTCTAAGCACCTAGAATCCATCCCTGGCTCAAGTGGGAAGGCCAGACTTTCAGGAAAAACTTCTCCAGGCAATCCTTACTACTAACCCATTGGGCACTTTCTAATGCAGGAGATATTACAGTAAGTGGAGTTCCCAGCAACAGTATATGTAACCTAACATGACTAATAGCAAAAATAACTGACGGCGCCCCATTCATTCACTAGAAAATATATGCCCATATGCTGAGCCTCTTTATCAGGGGTCATCTCAGCATCTAGAGCAGAAGCCAGAGTGATGTACAAACAGCCACTTCCCCATAGCAGTAATCCAATCGGGGGTATCCAAAAATTACTTCCTATCTAACTTCTTAACTCTACCCACTAATCAATTCATCAAACACCTAATATTAAGCATGTTCACTGAAGAAAAGCAATAAGAGAACAGATGCTTGAAAGCACTAGCCAGTGCTTTGTCCATAGCAGATATTCAATAACATTAGTTGAACACCAGAGTGTACAAATGGTAGCGATACAGAGTGCTTCCTTGAAGACCAGTGTCTGACAAAATGTCCCAAGGCACTGACTCCTTCACTAGAGGCTATATCTACTCCACTCTAGCCTTCGAGAAAGGGAAGAGTAGGGAGAAGGGGGAAAAAAATCTACAAATATCTATATTCAAACTTGTCCTTAGCTAAATTAACACCAAGATCCCAACTTCATGTCAAAGAAAGACAAAAAGCCACTAACATTGACAACTGTCCACTCAAAGTAGTTTCCAGAACACTGACAATCAGGGCTCTCAGCATGTTCTAATCACTATGGCCCTTTATCACAAGAGGTCCATTAAAAAGGATTTTCTTTCTTATGCTATTAATAAAGGGTTAAGCAGATTATTTCTATCATATTTTCTTGGGGGTCCTAAATTCCGGTTTGAACAAATGATTCCCACACTTCTAGAAAGGCCTTAATTGGGTTAGTCTGTTACTTTTAGTGCGATCTTGCAAAGGCTGGATTCTTTTTAAGTCCTTAAAGGACTTGGGCAAAATTCTTTTGGTGATAATTTCTTTTTTAAAAGATCATCTCCAGAGTTTACACATGTTCCACAATTACTCATGCTGATAGGGGAGAAAAAAAGCACATTTTATTTCCAAAAGGCTCCCTTCAATCTGAAAGCTCTAATTGCCAACATATCTGATATTGACTTCCTGCATAAAACAACACACAAAACAACAAGTATAATCATAGGTCTAAAAAGCAAGACTTAAACAGAGAAAGCTCAGCTTGTTTAGCCAGAGAAAGGGAAGGGAAGGATGGGTACAGAAGGAACAATCTGCACTTTTGGTAGCTGACGTTAGGGTACAGAAAAGACAATTTGTCCACTTGTGAACAACTATGCATTGAAGAGGGATGGGAAAACAGTAAAAGTAAGAAACACTAAAAGAAAACTCAGGCTAATGACAAGGAGATAATCTGTGATCATCAGTCTGGAAAGCTCAGAAAACATTTCCTGGAGAGGTTGTGAAGTCTCTTGAGAGAGAGCAAATCTCTTGAGAAAAATTTAAGGATATTTGGAGGTAGAGATTTAAGGATATCTGGAGGTGGAGTGGGTTAAAATAGTCAAGTGGTTCTACTATACTAGGAGATTACATCTGAGTATCAAAAGGATATTCTAGTCCTATTTTTCTAAGCTTTTAGCTATCTTAGAAAATCTAAATCACTCCTTTAATAAATTATAAAAATGGCAGATGCTTACGAAATATAAAAACATTAACAACTGTGTAAGCCATGAGCCAAAAATGCAACCAAACATCTCTGACATTTAAACAAGAGCACTGCCAAAGTCTCTTTCTGAGACCCCAACTCTCAAAACTAACCTCAAGAGCATTCTCACAGAAATCCATACCAAAAGATCACCAGTAAACTAACAATGAGATCTGCCATTCTCTGGAGAGAATCCTAGATGGTTTTTCTTTCTCATCTATAACCACAGGCTACAGATAAAGCAAAATGGCTTTCAGGTGATACAAGATACAAAATGCGAGAAGGAACCAAGGGACTTATCAGGACATGAACTACAGTTCATCCTGGGAGACTAACCTGATCTAGAAGAACTAGATAAACTGAGCTAAGAAATCCCTCCAACAACGAATTCCAGACACTTCTAAATAAATGGCAAAGCTGGAAACTTAACCCATATCTTTGGACTCTAAATCCCCTACACCAAGAGGTCACATTCCTCAGAGGTCCAAAACCCAAACTGAGTCATGTCCTGACACGTTTAGAGGTGCTGGTGAGAATTTCACACACCAAAGCCTCATTCAATAGGGCAAGCTCTCCAGTTAGAGGCTCCTAAAGGTAAAAATGGATTTGGAGAACTGAGATCAAATTTGGTTTTGCATTTTTTTATTTTACAAAAAAACATGGTTGACTCCAACATTAGTTAAAACTTCTTTAGTTGACAAACTTGATTTTTCTGTCAGCTGCCCTTTTTTGTGCAGCTTCCTGTTACCTGATATTCCTTGGCCTAAGAACCAAGTCTTCAGAGCACTGACACATTCAGAGGAGGAAAAGGCCTAGAGGTTGCACAAGGAAGAGCAAGAAATCTAGATTGTATTCATTCAAAGTGGGAGATAATTCCAACAAAATGGCTCCACCCACTGCTGCCCTTCCTGAGCCCATTATCTGCAGAGAAACAACGGGCCTGCCTATAAACTTGGATAGTCAATGGCCCTGTAAGCTCCCTAGCTGTACACATGAACAACACAATTAACTGGTAAGAAATGTGGCCAGGTAGAAAGAGCTTTGCACATCTCTAAATCCTGGCTTCCCTATCCCTTCTAAATTCCCACACAGTATCCTATTGCTCCTCCATAACAAAAAGTGAAATAAATGTACATTTTCTCTTAATTGGTCTTATTAATAAGAAAGGTAATCTCAATTCATTTTTACCTTGCTAGTGCCAAGTTTTAAAATTCAGCATTTATAAGAAGCAACGGAATGTTGGGGGAAAAGGGCATCTCAACTTAAACAACATCTTTAGGGCAGAGGCCCTAGTTTGGGAGCTCAACTTTGCCACTTAGGAAAGGCTCTTAAACAAATTACAACATTGATCTACATCCCAGGGTAGTCAGGAAAGAAAAAACTTTTTAACCAAAGCATTGAGAAACACATGGGGAACGTAAATGACAAACCGGCAGTCGTGCTGCTCCGCATACCCATTCCATGTCAACGCTCACCTGCTCGGACCCAGCTCTTCTCTGATCCCTGGCAGCCCTGTGGTCTGTGCAACCCGTTCTTACCTAGTGAACAAAGCCATCGAAGGATATGGGAAACAGGGCAGGAATTTACACACCCAGATATCCTGACTACACTCACTTTCTTTAACCTGCTAATTAAGAACTACATCTTGCACTTTACCTAAGATGAGCATGTCACATTCCTGTACACAGATGTCACATTAATCTAAAAACATTGCCCATCACTTCTTTTCTCAAAAATCTTTAAAAGCTACACAACGTTACAGGATAAAGTCCCAGCTCCTGAGCCAGAATTCAAGCTGACCAGTCTGCTTCAACTGAACCTGCCACTGCCATTGTGGAAGGCAGCTGGGGAAGCACAAGCTTTAGAATCAGAACTCAGGGAGCTGGAATTCCAGCTCTACCTCTTACTATTTGTGTGATCTTGAACAGGTTACTTACCTTTTTGATCATCTCTCTTTAAAACAAGAAGAGCAATACCTACTTCATAGCACTAGAAGATGGAAGAGAGAACATGGCATATGGCACAGAGTAGATGCTCAGTAAGCATCACTTCTCTCCCTAGCTCCAAGCCAAAAGGTCTACTCTCTCGTCTCTTGAAAATACTCCCCATCAACTTTCCACTAATTTCAGAACCATGCTTTGCTTCAACGCCTAATTGAAATCTTTCCTCTTCTATGAAACTACCCTGGCTCATAATCATTTTCTCCTCTGAGCTTCTATAATTCTTATAGTCTAAGCCAATGGATCTAAAATTTTTATTGTTCTCTTATGTGTCACTCCTCTTTCCCCGATGAGTCCACCAACCCAAGAGCAAAGTTTTTATCAACTGTCAAGCCAATAACAATTTAAGTGTTCAATAAAAAATACTTTGAAGATTCAGTTGCCTTGGGGTTGTCTACCAATAATGGTTGCCCTTCTGGCCCAATTAGGGGATAATACCACTTCCCACATACACTTGAGCAAATCTCGCCCATATCTTGGGGAGTTTTTCCAAGGGTAATATTTATTGGGTAAATGAAAATGAAGCCTTAATCTATGTAGTCACAGGGGGACTCTCAGCCAAGCCGGCAGAGACCAAGCAGCTTTAATTCACTCCATGCATTCAACAGGTTCTTTTTGAGCCCTTGCTTTGTGCTGCCCTTAATTCAGCATGGGAGACAGATTAAGAGCAATCTGGTCTCTACCTTTGATTAGCTTTCTGGAAACTAGACTATTTCTGATCCGTTAGAAACCCCTATTTCTGAAAAATCTCATCAGTGAAGGGATTCACTTTCTCAAAATATTACTTGGAGAAAAAAAAAAAAACAGTAATACAGTCACTTGGGTTTTAACCTTGTGGCCTGTCCTAAGATGGCCAACTGACGTATGTGCACATAAAGGATAGCTCAAAACAGTTCTGGAGATGGGATAATGACCCCTTCACCATTCCCAAGACCCTGTGGTCCAAAGAGCAAAAACACCTGCATGGGGATAAAAGCAAGAGCTGGACTAAGGCAGCATTAAGGCCAATTCTCTCACTTAGTTAAGTTGTTTTACTCAGGTTCAAGTAATTATAAACCACATTCTCATGAAGACCACAGGAAAATGCAATAATATCTCTTTATAAACACTTGAAAACGTTCAGTCTCTTGAACTCTACAAACTACTGAATTCTTTAATAAGGTGACATAAACGTTGACTGAAGTGTGCTCCTTTAGTCTTGGGTCACTTAAAAATACACTTTTAATACTTAGTGCACTTCAGAACAAGTGCAAGAAAGGAAAGGTAATCAAAGTAATAGAGTGCGAAGTTCATTTTCCTTTGTTTGAGTTGTGTGTGTGTGTGTTGTGTGTGTGTGTGTGTGTGTTCTTGAAGGAGCCTGCACACAAACTACCACAGCTCCAGGTAAGAGCTGCAGAGCAGCCCGGGCGCGTCCAGGGGCTCACACAGAGCCCACTCCCAGGACCGATCGGACTTGGGGCTCCTCGTCGCACACCGCAGCTCTGCACTTCCCCAGACCCTCGGCTCCATGTTCCCCACCCCTAACTGCGCGCCCCAGCGGAGCCGGGAAGTAGGGCTAGCCACGAGCGTCCGGAGGGCAGCCCCCAACAGCCCAGCTCGTCTGCGCCTTCAGAGGCCCCCGAACGCAAACACTCCCAGAGCTGGAACACCTCCGGGGCGAGGAGTGGTGAATAGCGGGAAAAGGGCTAGGACTGCAGCGGCAGGGCAGGGCGCGGCAGAGGCAGAACCGGAACCGGCGGCCCTCCTGCCCGCCACCCGGCCTGGAGCAAGGGCACTGGGGCAAGCAAGCAACCTCCCGGCGAGAAGACGGGCAGGGAAAGCCGGGACGGCGGCCCAGACGCACTTACCTCTGCGCTCCCCAGCCAGGCTGGGCGCTCGCACGGATGGGGGCTTGACTGCAGCCGCGCAGCCCGGAGGAGGAGCCGCTCCGGGAGAGAGGGCGGTCGTCGGGCGGGCATCCGCGCCCAGGGCTGCGGCCGGGCTGGAGGGAGAGAGAAGGGAGGGAGCACAAATTTGAGTGGAGGGGGGCGTGGAAGAGGTGTGCCTCCACCCGAGACAGAAAGGGTGGGCTGCTGGAGCCTGGCGGAGGGGGTGTGCTCGGAGGCTCTGGAGGGAACAAGAAAACCGCGCTGAGAGTGCGCAAAGGGGGAAGGGAGGGCGCTGGGGATGGGAAGACGGGGCTTGGGGGCAGGGTGAGGAGTTGGTCCTCAAACTGGACCGGCCCTCACCTCGGACCATCCGACGAAGAATTGTCTGGGTCTGTAGCAAACCACAAGGGGGTATGAAACTTTATGTCATTTTCTCATACACACGTGACCCCCCTGCAGTCCAGATGGTTTCAATCACTGGAGGAAAAAAGCGGCTCTGCTGGTATGCATGAAAAGCCGGAGCTGGGAGCGTCTGGGAAAAGCTGCCTGTACAGCCCGCCTGCCTTCAAACTAACCGATGAGCTCTTTCCGCTCTCCCAGCCCTAGGCTGGGGGAGCCCTGCAAAACCCAATAAGACACTAAAAGAAGCTACATTTGGTATTGCAGGAGTAGCGGAAGAACTCTGAAAGCACTAGGGTTCCAAGGCGTCTGGTCTGAAACGAAAGTTCTAAGGGCATTCTGAGAATTTGTTTTAAATACTCCATTAGCTTGCAAAACCAAAAACTAGAAAAGGGTGTCATTAAAGAAAAAGCAATGGAATACTAGCAGTGAGAATCTGTGATTTATTAGTGGAATTCTGAAAGAAATTGTTAACTCAGTATGACTATCCACTTGGAAAAGAATAATGCAAATCACTTAAAATCGAAACCCATACATATTTGGTGGGATGTTAGGAAGCCATGTAGCCCAATTTCTCATCCCATAAATCACTATAAATAGAACTTAATGTTGAAATGCACAAAATTGACTTTCACAAACCTAGTTACATTTTGAAGGAGCAAACGTATATGAATGACCATACCTGGTCCGGGAAGATCCCACATGCCGCAGAGCAACTAAGCCCGTGCACCACAACTACTGAGCCTACGCTCTAGAGCCCGCGAGCCACAACTACGGAGCCCGTGTGCTACAACTACTGAAGCCTGCGCACCCTAGACCCCGTGCTCCTCAACAAGAGAAGCCACCGCAATGAGAAGTCTGCACACCACAACGAAGAGTAACCCCCACTTGCCACAGCTAGAGAAAGCCCGCACTGCCAAAAATAAATAAATTAATTAATCAATTAAATAAATAAAATTTGTTTAAAAAAAAAAAAGAATGACCATAAACAGGCTCTAAGGCCAAGACATGTTTCCAAAGCCCAAGCCAATTCAACTGTCACGTACCCTAAAGAAGTACTTACTCAGCTGCAGGGCAAGCATCAAAAATAATGGGGGAAAAAAATAATGGGGAGTTTAAGATATTGATACATCTTGAAGATAATTTAACTTGTTCTTGATCCAACAGAAAGAGTGGCAAGAACCAAACTGATAGTCTATTGTTCCTTTGCCAAAAAAGGATATTAACATGAATTACTAGTATTAATGCTTTATCTCAATAAAATTGGTGCCAGAGCATATGTTTGGCCTTTCTAGCAGAAGGCCTTACATAGTTGTCTATGTGTGAAAAATATGTCAGTCTTTGGTAAAGTGAATTGGTTCTACATAAGGAAAACCCAAGATTTTCATTTCTCTACTGGAAAACACAGGAGAAAACTTGAAACTAGGCAAATCAAAACAAGCTTTACTCCAAACTCAAAATCTAACAGTGAGTTTCTACTCTAGTTCACTGACATGCTTGAACCCTTCAGGAGACTTGGGCTATCTGGATGGACTGAGCCTTCTCCAGTCTTCTCCAATCTCAAATTAGGGTGGTTCTACCCTCCACAAGCAACAAGAGAAGTCATGTAGAAGAATCCTTAGGGAACACAAGCCACAAAATTTAACAATGCTCCAGGCAAATTCCACCTGCAGCTCCCAAGCTCTGTACAGAGGTTCTTAAGTTTCCCACTTCCAAAACTATTAAAACTTATATTAAAGTCTTGTTTTTCTTGTGTGTGACACCTGTAAAGAAAGCCAACTCACTGGAAAGCATCAAGATGTTCTCTCTTCAGATCCAGGATAGTAACTGTTTTCACCTCTGGCAGCTACTGCTGCTGCTGCCTCTTACATGTGCTAAAGAAAAGTAAGAGAGCAATAATGACATACGAATAGTTGTTCTTTTTGTTTGCCAATGCTTTGCAAATTATGCATCAAACTTTTTTAATTCCTAAGAAAAACCTTAATTAGATATTCTCTTTCAGAAAGAAAAGTAACATCCCTTAACTTTTCTAAATATAGTCTTGAGTCTAAACTCCACTGATGTCAGTATTAGTTCATCTTAATACTAGCTAAAGATTTATTAGAGACACTGACATCTGAAATGTTTTTAATGCTATTTTAAATGGTATTAACTTAGTGATTTGCATTAACCTAATGTCCACATCACTTGACAAAAAAAGCCAACTATGTATAAGGTGCTAAGGGAGGTATAAGCTCTATGAGGACAAGGACTAGGTCTATCTTGCTAAAAACTGTAGCCTATGTGCCTAACACAGTGCCCAGCATGAAAGAGGTGCACAATAAGTACATGCTATTTGAATAAATGAAAGATAAATAAAAACACTCCTCATAAGGTTACAATCCGGTAGAGGCATGTGACTTGTAAACAACAGAATGAAATAACAGCTTTAGAAAGGACATCAGCAACAAAAAGAGAGGAAGGAATAATTAGCATTAGCTGGGTTTGGATTTTAATCACAATATATATTCAGAAATGTGCAGAGACTGCTGCAAATAAGAAGAGTTTATAAGAAGAATTTGGTGTATTTCGTGCCTAATTTAGGGATCTCAGAGATACACTTTCCCATGTCCCCATTATTCAGTCCCCTCAATACAGAGCCAAGACAAGATTTGAGCATAAACATCCTGGCTCTAATTTGGATAGTATGAATGCTGTTCCTTTCATCCTCTCTCATACATCTCCTCCACCCCCAAGCCATTTCCTCTGTACTGTCTTCTGTCAGTCTAATGAAAGTTTCCTAATCTTTAGAAGCAGTAGCTTTGGTTCTCTGTGTGTGGAGAAGCACAATACACTCTGATTACATGGTTATATTCCATACAGATGCCTGGCAACACATCTTATAGCTAAGGGTCTGTTTAATATTTTAACTTTGAGGGACTTATAATTCAACTATTTTGCCGTATACCAAAATAGCACTTGACGTCACAGAGATGGGCTTTACTTCCTTTTGCTATTTTAAATCTTGCACTTGAGCATGGTGAGTAGTTTGGGTTTTCTGGTTCATGGATTTTGCTTTGGCATTTCTTTTTTCTTTGAGGAACAAAGGGCTTAAGATTTTCAAGGAAGTCTTTCAGGTGTAAAGGTCTAGTACTCATGAAGCAGTTATTTCCTCCTAGGTACTCTGCCTATAATATTATATGTGGTCATTAAAAGGGCAGTGGTGGCTTATTTATGCCACATGATCCAAATAACCAGGTTTCTCTAAGGCAGGCAACTGGAAAAGATGGTCGGCCCAGATGACCTTTAAGTTTTCCAGGTCATGCTTTTCCACATATCACTTCCTTTTTTCAAAAATTTTCGTTTTTAATAAAAATAGTATGTTTTGTTGAAACAGCTAAACTTAAATGCTAAAGACTGAAATCATCCTAAAATATTTTTTAAAGAAAATAATTACTAATCACTAATCCATAACCTCAACAAGTACTATTTAATCCAATCCTGCTTTCCATTCTCCCTAAATTTAAGTAGAGCTTCATTTCTAAAGCACCCCATATTTACCCTTGGAGTTTTTCCATAAGCTTTAAGACTTTGGGCCAGTTTTGACATAAAACAACCTCTGATCTGTAATCTCCAGGGGCCCAGCACACCTCAGAAATAGCTATCAAGAGTGCAAAGGGATGACCTTGTCACTCCCTTTGGCTTTTTACTTTCCTCTTTTCCAAGCCCCTCAAAAGGCGAATGGGGCTTACTTACATTCACACAGATGTTAACTAAGTCAGTAGTATGAATCCTCGCAACTAGTTTTTGCAGTCAGTAAAGCGTAATAGTGTGTACTAGATTACTAATTCCTACATCTCCTAACCCTTCAGAATCACATAAGAAGCTTGTCAGAAATACAGATTCTGGCTCCAGTCCCAGATCTACAGAATTAGAATCTCCAAATTTAAGAAACACTAGACTAAACTAATTCTAAGATCTTTGTCAGTTCTATGTATGGTAGTTTTCCCTTAGAAGAAAGCCCCTCTATCACCACACATTCATACAGGCTTTCCGAAAGGAATCAAGCAAGATATTGTATGAATTGAAATAGAATATAGTTCTTTCCTTCACAGTAAGCAACATACTGGAGCAGTTACCTTTACAGCCTAACTTAAAAAAAAAAAATCCTTAAACTGAATGCTTTAAAAAATTATTCCTACTATACATTGTTTACAAAAGTTTAAGAAGATTTTAAAATTGAGGAATTGATTGTAGGGGGAAAGAATCACAGAACCCAAAATTGTGTACAAAAATTTTTAACATTGTGACTTAAGAAAACACATTAATATATATATATATACATATATATATATATATATATATATATACACATATGTATATATATACATACATATATAGGTAAGATATATACCTGGTTTAAAAACTTCAAAAACAGTATAAAAGAATATATAAAAAAGTCTTCCTTCCCACTCTTGTTCTCCAGTTCCTCTCTCTTCAGGCAATCACTGGAGTTTCTTATATATTTTTTCAGAAGTGTTCAAAGGGAATGCACAATTATTTATGTGTGCATAACACATTTTTGAGAGGAGAGGTCCATATACTGTAACAGATTTTCAAAGAGGTTCATAATTTCAAAAAAGGTAAAAATCACCATTCTACAGCAAGGCTAAGGGTTCAAGTTCTACCCCAGTCTATTGGTAGGATTAGCAGAATTCAACTTTCAGTTTGCTTGTGAATATTACTATGCACAATTCCAGACTACAAAATAGCTTCAGCAAGCAATGTTGGTTAACGTACAGATATGGTTTAAAAATACCACATCTGTTTGTAAATAACCTCCTGATTTTATGTTTTTCTCAAACAATCCCTCCAATAAATAGTTCCTCCTGTTGACTGACTGACAATGAAAATCTGTAAGAAATTTCTGGCATATACATACACAAAGACAGTAGATATTTTTCTCTCACAACCTGAAAATTTTCTATTGGGATAAAATAAAGATTTTATTTATATCTACACAGAATTTAAGGGGGAAAATTAACAGTATTCCTGGTAGATATAATTAACATATGTTTTGGGTTATTAATAAAGATCTTAAGAACCTATCCTTTAAGATACAAATTAATTTTGTCAAGATAATAAATCTCCTTTGGATTTCAGTGATTATTACTTCCTTAAGTGTTTTAACTGGGATTTTAACATAAAATTACAAATAAGTTATTAATTTGTTAAAGTATTTAAGGGATAATGGAACTGAACTACTTCACTTATCTCCTTTTTCATAGTAGAATCTATTTTCCTTGCCTGAATAGTGTCTTTCACTCTCCCCTTCCAAAGTACATGAAAGATATAGCACCTAAGAGCAAGGTTCTTTTTCTATAATCAGCTTACAAAAAGGTTCAGTCAGACCTAAGTTCATTTCTTTCCTTGTTCTATAATGTTGTTTGGGGTGTTATTCCAAATACCAGGCTATTTAGTATTTATTTAAAGAAAGTATTAGGATAGCTTGACTGATGATGCTGGGCGGGCTGGACCTGACAGAGAATAAGATGAGATGCCAGGTGCTCATTAGATGGATTAGAGACAAGAACAGGCTCAGAAAGGCCGGCTTAGTCAGCCTTATATCTAAGAAATATCTGTACATTAAAGAATGACTTGGGCTTCCCTGGTGGCGCAGTGGTTGAGAATCTGCCTGCCAATGCAGGGGACACGGGTTCGAGCCCTGGTCTGGGAAGATCCCACATGCCGCGGAGCAACTGGGCTCGTGAACCACAATTACTGAGCCTGCGCGTCTGGAGCCTGTGCTCTGCAACAAGAGAGGCCGCGACAGTGAGAGGCCCGTGCACCGCGATGAAGAGTGGCCCCCGCTTGCCACAACTAGGGAAAGCCCTCACACAGAAACGAAGACCAAACACAGCCATAAATAAATAAATTAAAAAAAAAAAAAATGACTTGCCCTTGTCACTAAGTTCACTGAGTTTTGCCCAACAAGCATCCCCGAAATAAGAATTATGAGAATGTAATATCTTCTAGTCCATATTACTTGCAAAAAAGGAACCTATAATAAATAAGAAAAAATGATTATATAAATATAGCTATTTATTCATTATTTATTCACTCAACAAGTGTTTATTAAACATCTGCAATAAACTGATTTTGATCACGGGGAATAAAAGAGAAATAAACTGTACAAGCAAGTTTATAATCTAGTGAGGAAGGTAAATATAAACAACTAGTCAGAATAAAATAAGTGGTATAAAAGAGACAATGAGGAGGAAATATAGAAATTTGCAGAAGTAGTAGAGATCCTTACTGAGAAATGAGGGAGAGAGGGCTGGAACTGAACCTTAAATGATTGTTAGAATTTCCATTTCAATAAATAGAAAAGAAGGGGAGATAATTCAAAACCAAAGGAATTGCCTGAGCTGTGAAATAGTAGCTTTAGGAACAATGAATGGTCCTCCTTTGACTACAGTAACACAGACTAAAAATGTAGATTCAGTGGAAAACAGTTTGGCAGTTCCTCAGAAAGTTAAACACGGAATTACCATAGGACCCAGCAATTCCACTCCTAGGTATATACCCCAAAGATTAAAAACAGATGTTCAAATTAATACTTGTACACGAATGTTCACAGCAGCACTATTCACAATAACCAAAAGGTAGAAATAACCCAACTGTCCATCAACAGATGAATGGACAAACAAAATGCAGTATATTCATATAATGGAATATTATTTGGCCGCAAAAAGGAACGAGGTATTAATACATGCTACAATGTGGATGAACATTCAAAACACCATATAAGTGAAAGAAGCCAGACACAAAGGTCACTATATTGTATGATTTCTCTGAACTATCCAAAACAGGTAAATGTATAGAGACAGAAAGAAAACTAGTGGTTGCCAGGGGCCAGGGTGAGGGAGAAATGGGTATAAGGACTCCTTTGTGGGTGATTAAAATGTTCTGGAACTAGACAGAAGCGATGGTTGCACAACACTGTGAATGTAATTAATGCCACTGAATTGCACATTTTAAAATGATTAACTTTTATGTTGTATGAATTCCACCTCAATTTTTTTTTAAATGGTAGATTAAAGGTCAGTGGTACATACTACTAGTGCTTACTAATATTCTTCCCAGTCCCCAGAAGTTTATATCACCCAGTCACCCTACAGTTAGGCAGGGCCATGGAGCTGTTTTAGCAAACAGGCTGTGAGCAGAAGCAACATGTCACTTCCTGGCCAAAGTACTGAAGAATGGGTAAGAGATGCCATGCCTCTCTTCCCTGCAAAGCCCTGTGAGACAATGGAGAAGACTGTGTCCCTGAATAAATGAGGGTCTCCCTATTGGCCCACGCTGGACATGTCGTATGAGTAAGAAATATGCTTTTGCTATCTTAAGTCACTGAAATTTTAGGGGTTGTTACTGCAGTGTAAACTAAACCTACTCTGACTAATATAAGGTCAGATCCAGGAAGACCATGAGAACATATTAAGAAATTTTAATCTTATTCTGAAGGGCGTAGAGAGACAACATTTTTGAGAAGAAAAGTGACATGATGTGCACTTGAGGAAAATAATTCGGGATGCAACGTGCTGAGTAAAGTAGGAACAAAAGCAGTCCTCAACCTCTGGTGCACATCAGAAATCACCTGAGGAGAACTATAGTCATCTTCTAATTTCTTTATATTTCTATAAAGAATAAAACATTTGTCCTCTGGGGAAAAAAATCATCTGAGGAGCTTTTCAAAATGCAATGCTCTGGTCCAGGGTGTCTCTAGATATTCTGAACCAGAATCTCTAGCGGTAGGGTCCAGGCACCTATAATTGAAAAAAACACTATGGGAAATTCTAGACTACAGGTTAGAGTCAAGGAGCAGATGTCTAGTCCTAAAATGACCAAGTTTACATGTTTAGTGATTTCAAATAAACAGTATAATAAAATAACTATTTTCTTGACAAATGGAATGATAAATGTTTAGGGAGTTTCTGTTAAAATACTAAGTTATTGAAAGGTTACTCACATTAACATTTGTATATTGCTACTAAGAGCTGGATAAAGAATGTTCATTCGGTATGCAGGGATTTAAGCATTCAGGGCTTTTTGTTTAGTTTAGTTTTGGTTTGATTTTTCTTTTTAAAACCATGCCACAACGCCAAATCTTACATTTTTTTCTTTTTCCTGTTGAACTGATGCTACATTAAGATATAGGCACAAACATCTCCTAAGTGTTTTAAATCCATCCAATTGTTTGAGAAGGCATACGTGCTGGGCCAAAGAAGCCAAAACATTAGAGCTAGGAATTTTGATGAAGATAATAATTGCTTACAGACCAGCTTGTTTTAACTTGCTGAACAAAAAACACAATTTTATACCACATTTTCATCACAGGCTTTTTCTCTGCATAATCACTACTATACATAATGAGCACTTTGAAAGGGGAGATTATTTACAGGTTAAAGAGTAAGGAAGTAATCAATTAGATTCCATCATCTTCAAAATTTCACTTACTCAAACTTTACATTAATTAAAAAACCTTTTTTTGCTGGCCTAAGCACTGTTTTGAATCTTTACAACCCATTTGTTTAGTGTGCACAGCAAAAATCTAGGAACAAAGACACTGTTAACTTCTAGTTAATTTCCCTGAATGGTTCTATAGCCTTGGATAGGTCAATAATTTCTTTGTGTCTTAGTTCATTTCTAGGACATTCCTATATAGCAATACAGTTCCATCTTTCTCACATTTGAAAGCTGTATTCAAGCTCTGTGCCTATGTCAGGAGTTATGCCCTCACTCCTTCTCCCATTCAGTTATTTCCATCACTTGCAGACCCCATAATTCAATATCCAACCAATGTTTATTAAGGGCTTAATCCAGGACAGGCAATGCAGTGAGGGTGGGGATAAGTTCAGTCCACAAAGAACAGTGATGCTAGTTTCCGGACTAATAGAATGGATGTCTCAGTCATTTTGCTTGTTTCATCCTGATTCTGGATTTCCTATTCTTTACTTCCTCTGGAATATATAGCTGGAAGTCCTGAAAATCAAGGTAGTATAAATTCTCAGTATTGGGTTAAGGCAGTCACTCGGTGATCAGACGGTTATAGGGCCACACAGTCCAGAAGTCAATATGGTTTCAAGACACAGATTAAGAAGTCATGGAAGGAACCAAAGCCACCAATTCACAAGACCAAGATAACTCTTTGTTTGTGGTACCAGTGGTGACCCTAGGCTTGCTCAATCTTTTTGCCCTTACAACTCCAGCCTCTAAGGTAGAACTCTGTGGACTTCAGCAAGCTATGTTGATTTCTGATTCCCTTAAAGCAGGGAGCCACTCATCTCAGTATCTAAGCCTTCAGTATCAGTGTGCGAAAGTAGGGTCATGACTTCCAACTAAGTCTGAAATCTTGTAAATGACAGAGAGAAAGGAGGGTGGGAAGTGAGAGACCTATGTTGTCCAGATGTATACAGGGTCAGATTCTAATGGTAGACCTTAAGTTTGAGACTCCAGACCCTGGACATGTGCTCATTATTCCCCATCTACCCATGCCACTGGTGTTTGTATGTCAATCTCTTATACTCTTTGTCTTTGATCTGTTGCTTGCCCTGAGCCTTGCCATTCAGAGGCTATCTGATTCTGATCCATGGCCTTGTTCTGATCTTGGATCATGGATATGCCCAATCTCAAACACTTATCTGGCTCTGGATCCCTAGCCCAGGCCTGATCACAAACTTTATTCTCTTGCCACCTATGCTCATGCCACTTATTTCAGTCTCACCACAGCTTCTTGTCCTCCTTCCCCATCCATTGTTGCCTATAGTTTGGGGCTGGCTAGAATTTTAGAATCCTTTCTAGCTCATTCTGGCAGGACAAAGGAGGTAAGTAATATTAGTTTATTTAACAACGGTGTACAGAGAAGACCTAAATTTGCTCACATTTAACTGTAGTATGTACGTCACGTAATTATACCTTTCTGTATCTCAAATTTCTCTCTTTAAATTAATACATTTGCCATCACATTCCCTCAAAGATATATTTATACTTAATTAAAATAACATGTATTCTGAGGTTATAATAAAGCTATATATAATATGCTCCTGCATTCCTAACTGTAAAATGAGTATTAAGAACATTTAGAAACAAATTGGCTCCCTAAAAGGAATAAAAATTTTGAGTAATTTATTTTAATATAGTATAGCCCACTTTACAAAATATTTCTGAAATGTTACATAAAAAGAAAAATATTATAAATGAATTAAGTAGAACATATTCTTCAGAAGAAACTCAATGGTGGGTTCTTTTTCTTAGTGAGGAAAGATTTTGGAAATGTTATCAGTTGTCCCATAATTTAATAAGTTTTACATATTCAGATATAATTGCATTGAGTTTTCTGAAAGAGATTTATCTTAACA
Source organism: Balaenoptera acutorostrata (assembly GCF_949987535.1). Taxonomy (NCBI): domain Eukaryota; kingdom Metazoa; phylum Chordata; class Mammalia; order Artiodactyla; family Balaenopteridae; genus Balaenoptera; species Balaenoptera acutorostrata. The sequence goes on along the minus strand of NC_080072.1, from coordinate 48,227,861 downwards.
ATCTTAGGGGAAAGGAATATTCTAAGTACATTTTATTGGGTTAACTCTGTTAAAGGCTTTGATTTTCCTAGCAGGGAATTACTAAAACAGATGCATTTTTCTTTTAAAGGCACAAGAATTCTCATTGTGTTAGTATAAAGAGTAGATTCTAAAGTGTTATATAAAGTATGCTTCTAAAATTTAAAAGAGTTAAAGGAGATTCCTCATCTCAATTCCTAGGAGATGCTGTATCTGGAAAGGGTAAACAGAAGCAAATAGTTTCCTGAAATTGTGCCAAGGCTACATGTCAACTGCCTGGCAGGAAATGCTTTTGGAGGGCCTAGATAAACAGACTATCATCTTTTTTTGGAAAAATCTTCTTCTTTGACTTCTTACAAAGCAAATGTACTGAGTCTAACTAGCATTATGAACACAATAAGCAGAAAAGGGCACAGAGGATTTTTAAATGATGGTATCTTTAGAATCTCTGACAAGTGATCTGTCCTTCACTTTTAACACACATGGACCTCACTGCTCAACAAGCATATACTCAGTACATGGTTGTTGAAATTTGGTGGTAAATTAAATCTTATCTTTCTATTAATTTTCATCATGATTTTGGTGAAGCTTTATCTTACGAGAAATTTTCATTTAGCAGCAGCTCTAAATATTCTAGCATTATACAATGATAAGATTTTCTTGCATTTATATAGCAATTAATTTTTCAAAATATTTTACATCCATTATCTTAATTTTTGTTTTAACATTTTATTTTACAAGTGCTAGCATTGACGCTAAGCTATCATCTAACTAACATCTCGTGAGATGTCAGTACAAAAATTAAATCAGGGCTTCCCTGGTGGCGCAGTGGTTGAGAATCTGCCTGCTAATGCAGGGAACACGGGTTCGAGCCCTTGTCTGGGAAGATCCCACATGCCGCGGAGCGACTGGGCCCGTGAGCCACGACTACTGAGCCTGCGCGTCTGGAGCCTGTGCCCTGCAACGGGAGGGGCCGCGATAGTGAAAGGCCCGCGCACCGCGATGAGGAGTGGCCCCCGCTTGCCACAACTAGAGAAAGCCCTCGCACAGAAACGAAGACCCAACACAGCCATAAATAAATTAATTAATTAAATAAATAAAGTAGCTATTAATTAAAAAAAAAATTAAATCAAAGATTAAGTTAGAGGACCAGACCTAACCTATTTGTCTGAAATATTTTCTCGTACATTTCCTTCTGTCCCCACTATGTACCAGATAATTGATCCAAAAATCCTACTGTCATATCTACTAAAATAAACCTTTGACCTCACCTCACTTTCTTAAACTGCAAAAAGCATGATGAGGATCTAGGTGTTGACTCAGAACACCTACTATCAGCTAGAGAAATCTCCTGCCTTGCATACAGCCTAGTCAACTTTTTTGTACCTCCTCTCTCCACCAGCCTACCTGTTCTATTCTGCTACAATCCCATCACCCATCTTCTCTTCCCCCTTTCTCACACTGAAAGCATCCTATGTCCCACTCATCTTATGCTGAATCTTACCCAGTCCACAACCCAGAGCAAAATTTCCCTGGCCCAAGTAACAAAGTAATATGAAACGTGGCATACCTCTCTACCTGCCTGCCTTATCCTGTAGTCAGGGCACCTCAGATAACAATTTGAGCCACTGCAACTATGAGGTCCTTCTCCATATTCCACAGCCACCAGCCATTACTTCCAAAATCCTCCCAATCTGTTCCTTCCCTCCCAAACAGAACATCTTTGCCTTAGTTACTATTGGGCCTCATGGGAAAAAACAAAACAAAAAAAAACTTTATGTGTAGACTATTTTATGCACTCTCCACAAAATGCGAAGGGGATGGTATGTGACTGGAAAAAAGAGTCACAAAACTGAAAGATACAAATATTTGAGTGTAAATAGTACATTTTAAATGATATAGTCACCCTATTATTTCTTTAAAATCTTAATTTATTTCTATTATTTCTTAAAATAGGGTATACCTATAATTATAATTAGGTAAACTTAGTACAGACCAGGAAATATAAGTAAAGTTTTCTCTAGGACTGGTATAAAACTAACCCTAGAAATTTGGTTTCCTGCTCCACTTGTTAGAGCTTCCGGGAATGGAAATACATCCAAACATCAATACAGAACAGAGCTTAATAAATGACCACTGAACAAATAAAGAAATATTGACGGAAAGAATAAACATAAATTTCATCCTAAAGAATATGTAAAAGTAAATCTTAAGAGAGTTAAGAGTTATTAGGAGTTTGGGATTAACATGAACACACTACTACGTATAAAATAGATAACTGGGACTTCCCTGGTGGCTCAGTGGATAAGACTCCACACTTCCAATGCAGGGGGCCCGGGTTCGGTCCCTGGTCAGGGAACCAGATCCCACATGCATGCCGCAACTCAGAGTTCTCATGCCACAACTAAGGAGCCCCCGTGACACGACTAAGGAGCCTACCTGCCATAACTAGGAGCTGGTGCAACCAAATAAATAAATAACTATATTTTAAAAAAATAGATAACCAACAAGGACCTACTATACAGCACAGGGAACTATACTTAATATTTTGTAATAACCTATAAGGGAAAAGAATCTCCAAAAAAATAGATATATATGTATGTATAACTGAATCACTTTGTTGTATATCTGAAACTAACACAACATTGTAAATCAACTATACTTCAATTAAAAAAAGAGAGAGAGTTAAAAGAGTTATATTTTAAAAGGTTAGGAGGGGCTTCCCTGGTGGCGCAGTGGTTGAGAATCTGCCTGCTAATGCAAAGGACACGGGTTCGAGCCCTGGTCTGGGAGGATCCCACATGCCGTGGAGCAACTAGGCCCATGAGCCACAACTACTGAGCCTGCGCGTCTGGAGCCTGTGCTCCGCAACAAGAGAGGCCGTGATAGTGAGAGGCCCATGCACCGCGATGAAGAGTAGCCCCCGCTTGCCACAACTAGAGGAAGCCCTCCCACAGAAACAAAGACCCAACACAGCCAAAAATAAATGAATAAACAAACTTTTTAAAAAAAGATTAGGAGGGTTACAAAATTGGAAGGGAACAGGAAGATCAATATATTAATTTTTAAAAAGCAGCTGGGTCTGTGAAGATATACTGTGTCAGTTTTTAGGACATTAAAACTCCACATTGGCATGTATTTTTCATTTGCCCCAAATGCAAAGAACATTTCCCTTTCATGGGATTTTTTTCCATGATGCATTTTTTTTCTGGAATCATACCTAGATTTCCAGCCTGGTGCAGGCACCTCTCAAGGTCCCCAAACTGGAAGTAACCTCTGCCACTCTCAACTCCCCAGACATTGTTCTATGCTACTTATCAAGTTCCACTGTACATCACGGTTACTCAGTCCTCTTGTTCACATAGTACGTACCTCCACTCTTAGATTATAAACTTCTCAAAAACAATGACTTTCTTACTCATTTCTTCTTCTCACAGCAAACTGTAAATGTCTATTCAATGTATTTAGAAAGGGCTTACAATTCTTTAAATTACTGTTATCAACATTCATCCAATAAAAGACTAGAACATAAAAAAAAAACAAACAAAAAAAACCCCTCCACATTGGGAACACTTCCAGAATTCTGGACTGAGGAGATTGACAAATCATCTATCCAAAAAGCCACATTAAAATTATACAAAATTATCGGGGCTTCCCTGGTGGCGCAGTGGTTGAGAATCTGCCTGCCAATGCAGGGGACACGGGTTCAAGCCCTGGTCTGGGAAGATCCCACATGCCGCGGAGCGGCTGGGCCCGAGAGCCACAATTACTGAGCCTGCGCGTCTGGAGCCTGTGCTCCACAGCAAGAGAGGCCGCGACAGTGAAGAGGCCCACGCACCGCGATGAAGAGTGGCCCCCACTCGCCGCAACTGGAGAGAGCCCTCGCACAGAAACGAAGACCCAACACACCCAAAAATAAATAAATAAATTTATAAAAAAAAAAAAAATTATACAAAATTATCAAAACAATCATTTCAAGATTTGGGGGGGGGGGAATTAACCAGAGGTACACAACAAATTGAAAAGCATTATTTAAAAGAACAACAACAACCGAACCTCTGTTAAGAAAAGTAGGGATCTGGGGCATCAGAGGCTGTTCTCATTCCCTCTTCCCTACCCCCAACTCCAACATCATGATTCTATGAGGACAGGACAAGCCATGAAAACCAGCAGCTCTGCTGCTTGGAGGGTGATGGCTTAATTTGGTGTCCAGCGTATTGTCGGAAACAAACGATCTTAGAAAATAAGTGGTAAACGATCACAGAAAATTAATATTACACCTGGCTGAGACTGCAGTACTGGTTGGGGCAAGCAATAGAGCAGCCAGAAATTTAAGTGAGATCCAGAGAAACTTATCAAGGTCTACTGCTATTAAATTTAAGTAGTGGACCTTGATAAGCTCTCACATATCCTTGGTGGTCTGGAAGGTGTGCCCATGTCCAAGGTTATGCACCGGCTGAATGTGAGGCCTTGCATATACAGAAAATAAAAGTCACAGCAGACTTGACTGAACTTTAAATGTGTTGCTCAAGTCATACACAGATACTCAGCAAAGGGTAAAGCCAAACTAGGCTCAAGATATTTAAGTACAACCTGTTACCAATCATTAGCTGACCACTAAACTATGCTGACAATCCCTAGGAAGTCAGGCTTAAAAATTAAAACAAGAATTAAGAGAAAAAAAAAAACTGAGGAGACACATCAGTGGCCACACATTGCAGGGGAAACAGACTCTACAGACTTAGTCCAGGCAAGTTACCAAACAACAAACAAACAACAGTAGCAGCAACAACCCCTGGGGAGGGGGCAGATCAGAATCGAGAGCTGCTATATTATCTAAAACAGAGGTCAGCAAACTATAGCCCATGGCCCAATTATGGCCCATTGCCTGTTTTTTTTTACATAAAGATTTTTTTGGAAGACATCTATGCTCATTCATTTACATATTGCCTATGTCTGCTTTCCCACTACAATAGCAGAGTTAGTTAGTTACAACAGAGACCACATAGTTTGCAAAGCCTAAAATATGTACTGTATGGTCCTTTATAGAAAACATTTGTTGGTCCCTGATCTAAAATGTTCAGTTTTCAACAAAAAATTATGAGACATACAAATAAATAGGAAAGGGAGGCCTATATACAGAAAGAGGACACACTTAATAGAAACTGGCTCTGAGGGGGCCTAAATGTTAGACTTAACAAAGATTTCAAGGCAGCTGTTATAAATATGTTCAAAGAACTGAAAAAATAAACAAGTTTTTAAATTAAAGTATGACAATAACTCAATAGAGAATATCAATCAAAAGATAGAGATTATAAAACAAAACAAATGCCAGAGTTGAAAAGCACAGTAACTGAAATGAAAATTCACCAAGGGATTCAACAGCAGATTTGAGATTGCAGAAAAAAAGAATTAGTGACCTTGAAGATATATCAATAGAGATTATCCAATCTAAAGAAAAGAAAGGAAAAACGATGAAGAAAAATAAACACATACTAACATATGTGTAAGGGGAGCCCCAGAAGGAGGAGAGAGAGAGGGAGAAGGGGAGGAGAAAAAGGCCCAAAACTTCCTAAATTTGAGGAAAAACAATCTACACATTCAAGAAATGCAATGAACTCCAAGTGCAATGAACACAAGAATCCACAAAAAACCTACTAGTACTAGCAAATGAATTCAGCAAGGTCACAGGACACAATATCAATATGTAAAAATCAACTATATTTCTATATACTAGTACATAATCTGCAAATAAAATCAGGAAAACAATTCTATTCCCAATGACATAAAAAATTAAGTATTTAATACATTTGTTTAAAGAAGTGCAAGAGTACAGTAATAGCTATACAACATTGCTGAGAAAAACTAAAAAAAAAAAACTGAAATACACAGATGTTCCATTTTCATGAATTCAAAAACCTAATGCTGTTAAGATTACAATTCTTCCTAAATTGATCTATAGATTCAATACAATCTCTATCAAAATCCTAATAATCATTATGCATAAGCTGATAAGCTGAATTTAAATTTTATGGAAATACAAATGACCTAGAATACCAAAACAATTTTGAAAATTAAGAACATAGTCGATGGATTCATAGCTGCCAATTTCCAAACTTACTAGAAAGCTATAATAATCAAGACAGTGTGATACTGACATAAGGACAAACACAGATCAATGGAACAGAATTAAAAAATCCAAAACCTGAGCCTTATGTTTAATTTGTTAAATAATTGATATTTAACAAAAGTGCCAAAGCAATTTCATAAGAAAAGGATAGTCTTTTCAACAAATGGTACTAAGATAATTGGACATCTGCATGTAAAGAGAAGAATAAAGACCCTTACCTCATAACACATACAAATGAATGCAAAATGGCATAAACCTAAATGTAAAAACTAAAATATAAAGCTTTTAGAAGAAAACATAGGGAAAAAATTTTCATGACCTTGGGTTAGGCAAAGATATATTTAGATATGACACCAAAAATATTGTACAATCCATAAAAGAAAAAAATTAATAAGTTGGACTTCCTCAAAATTTAAGATGTTTGTGCTTCAAAAGACACTATTATGAAAATGAAAGCCATGACACAGACTGGGAGAAAATACTTATAAATCACACAACTGATAAAGAATTCTTGCTAAAAATAAGAACTCTTACAACTCAATTTTTAAAAAAAGACAATTTAAAAATGGAGCAGAAGATTTGAATAGACTTTTCATGAAAGAAGAAATAGGAATGGCTAATAACCGCAAGAAAACATGTTCAACATCATTAGCCATTAAGGAAATGCAAATTAAAATCACAATGAGATACTACTTCACACCCATTAGAATGACTATAATCAAAAAGACAATAACAGGGACTACCCTGGTGGTCCAGTGGTTAAGAATCTGCCTTCCAAAGCAAGGAACACGGGTTCAGTCCCTGGTTGGGGAACTAAGATCCCACATGCCGTGGGGCAACTGAGCCCACGCACCGCAACTACTGAGTCCGTGCGCTCTGGAGCCCACGCGTCACAACTAGAGAGCCCACACGCCGCAACTACTGAGGCTGCACGCCACGAGTAGAGAGCCTGCGAGCCGCAACTACTGAACCACGTACTGCAACGAGAGATTCCGCGTGCCACAACTAAGACCTGACGCAGACAAATTAAAAAAAAAAAAGACAATAACAAGCACTGAGGAGGATGTAGAAAAATTGGAACCTTCATACGTTGCTTCTGGAAATGTAAAATGGCACAGCCACTCCGGAAAACAGTTTGGCAGTCTCTTAAAATGTTAAACATAAATTTACTGTAGCACCCAGCAATTTAACTCCTAAGTATCTCCCCAAGAGAAATGAAAACCTGTATCCACACAAAGTCTTATACCCAATCTTTCATAGCAGCCTTATTCATAACAGCCCCAAGCTGGAAACAACTGGTAAATGGATAAACAAAATGTAGTATATTAATATAGCAATGCAATATTATTCAGCCATAAAAAGGAATGAAGTACTGATACATGCTACAATATGGATGAACCTCAAAAACATCATGCTAAGTGAAAGAAGCCAGACAAAAAGGTCACATATTGTATGACTCATTTATAGGAACTGGACAGAAAAGGCAAATTTATAGAAATGGCAAGCAGAATAGTGTTCGCCTGGGTCTAGGGGTGGGAGCTAAGAATGACTGCATATGGTGGGCACTAGGGTTCTTTTTTAGGTCATGAAAATGTTCCAAGACTGGATTGTGATGATGATTGCATAATTCCATAAATTAACTAAAATGTACTGAATTGTATACTTCGATCAGGTGAATTTTATATGTAAATTATGCCTCAAAGTAGTTTTTAAAAAACTCTACATGGATTCCAACTATTTATATCTTCCAAAATTACTATTCCTTTAATCTCTGATAGTTTTTAAAATGACAAAACTTTTCACTAATCATTCCTGCTCTGCAACCAATTTTTTAACTTCCAGTCAATTTTTAACATTTTGTGAAAGCTAATTCTCAGAAGTTGGATTCATTTTCTTTAATCTATATAATTGAGATGACAATTTTGATGAGTTTCTTTCATTCCCCAATAACCCAATGAGTTGATGTAACCAGGCAAAATGAATGATCTAATGACTCACTCAGTCATGATCTAATGACTGTAATACTACTTTACAAAGCTATAATGATTCTAAAGCTCTCTAAGTCTGCTGAAGAAATAAAAATACCACCTGTCAGATAAAATGATTTATACATTCTTTGGTATGTGCAGCATAAATCATTGTCTAACTGGCATGACACCCACTTTTGCATCCTACGTTTTTAACCCTTTTTTGCCCCCTCCACGTAGAGAAAAAGAATTTACACTGCTCCTCACTAGATTTGCTTTTTGTCCTCAAAAAGTCCCAAATATGGCATCAATCTCTTTCCTCAGATCTCAGGAATAGAGGCTTCCTCCAGTCATCTATTCCCCCAAACATAACCTAGGCAAATAACTTCTATGTGTTCTCTGTAATGAATTTACCCTTATGAAGAGAGAAATCATGGAAGACTTATACCAATGGTTTCTTTCTCCATCAATGATCAGGTACATTCCTGATTATATGCCCTCCCTCTATTTGTTGGTCCATTTCTAAGTCTCTACCAGTGGCTTTCAGGAGTACCTGGCTTGGGCTGTGTTTGATTCACAAGGGCCCTGATGGCAGGTCATGTTCCATCAGTTTTTTCCATCCAATCTTAAAAAAGAGAAAAAGGATTCTCTCAATCTGTGGCATACAGTACAAACGTTGAAATTATTTTTAAATATATATATATATACATATACATATTTATAAACATAAAGACAAACACAAAGATTTAATTTCATGTCAGTCTTCAGGCTTCAGTTTCATTCCAAGCAACTTCTTTCCCATATATTTCTAAATGTTAAATTCTGGGAAAATTAGTTACAACTGAATATTCATTGAATTCATTAAAGTGTATGTAGGTGGTTTTTTTTAAGAAGCCAATTCTTATCTGGCCTAAAAGGAATCTATTTAAATTAAAAATTCAATCAGTAAATTCAACAAATATCTATTGAACACCTACTGCTCCAACAGTCCCTGGATACTTAGGGACAAATAAGGAACAGTTTCCACATTCAAGAAGTTTATAAGCTGATAGGAGAGAACGAACCAGAACTATATATAATTTAAATCAGATTGGGATAAGTACAATATTAAAAAAAAAAAAAAGCCACGAAAACATAGGTTGTACCTGGGAATCATGGAAGATTTCAAAAAGTTCCCTTGACAAAAAGATAATGCTTCAACTGGAATGGAATTGGGAGTGGAGAGTAGTAATAGAATCCTGGGGAAGAGAGTCAAGTGTGGTGCAGTATAGATGTAGTCTCAGATGAGTGAGGGCATATTGGGAGACAAGGCTGAAGTCTGATGAAGATAATAATACTAGCTAATATTTATTGAGCATTTACTATGTGCCAAGTACTATTTAAAGCACTTTACATATATTAACTTATTTGATCCTCACAACTACCCTATGAGGAATGTACTGTTATTATTCCCATTTTATAGATGGCAAAACTGAGGTATAGAACAGTTAAGTAGTCTGCTCATGGTTACACAGACACAGGTAACAGTTATGGAGCCAGGATCTTGAAATCCACAAATAATAAAAGAAGAACAAATTCTATCTCACCCCTAACTACATTCATTATAAGAGCAATTAACAGGTATCTTAACTACCCCTTCCCCCATTAACTCCTAGGCCATCCTTCAAGGCCCAGCTCAAATGTTTCCTTCCTACAAAACCTTTCTTGATCCCCCAGCTGAACAATATATATTTCTCCTCTAAGCTTCGTAGCACTTATCTGGATCAATCTTACAGCAAACAGCTTATGAACAAAATCTTAATATTTCATTCCTAGCATTACAGATTTTATGTGCATCATTCCCTCTTTTAAGTTCTCCTTTATACTTTGTATTCTCCACCACTCCTAGGACAGTACCTGGCACGTAATGGTAGCTATATCTATGGAGCACTTATTTTTGGCAAGGCATTGTGCTGAGTATTTTACAGGAATTCTCTCACAAAATCCTTACAGCAACCCTATTCATGCATTCAGTCGCTATTTTCAGTCCCTTCTGTGGCAGATAAAATACTAGATGCTGGGCTTCCCTGGTGGCGCAGTGGTTAAGAATCTGCCTGCCAAGGCAGGGAACACGGGTTCGAGCCCTGGTCTGGGAAGATCCCACATGCCGCGGAGCAACTAAGCCCGTGAGCCACAACTACTGAGCCTGCGCGTCTGGAGCCTGTGCTCCGCAACGGGAGAGGCCGCGACAGAGAGAGGCCCGCGCACCGCGATGAAGAGTGGCCCCCGCTCGCCGCAACTGGAGAAAGCCCTCGCACAGAAACGAAGACCCAACACAGCCAAAAAAATAAATATAAATTAATTAATTAATTAAAGAAACGTTTAAAAAAAAATACTAGCTGCCTCTTAAACTCAGTAAATAAGGCAGATATGGTCCATGTCCTCAAGAAGCTCACAGTCTATGGAGATTGGTACTATTGGTATCCTCTAGAATAGAGATGAGGAAAAGTGAGGCTCAAAGAAGTTAATTTGTTTGCCCAGAATCACACAGCAAAAAAGTGGCAGAGTCTGAATTCAAACTCAGCTCTCCAGACTGGATATTTGGGATCCTGTGCATATAACCACTATGTTGTAGAGGAGGCACCTGATAAACACTTACTGAAGGAAAAGTTTTAGAAAATTCCTACAATGAAAACTATCCCGAGGATAATGAAGACTTCCATTCAATTTCGCTCTGAGAGGAAAGCAGGAAATGAGCAACAGTGCAGATGGAGGTTGTAGTAGTATCCTCATACACACCTGATAGCTCAGAACTGCTAATCAAGCCATCTGCTGAGGAGACCTGCTCAGCACTGAGGATTTCCTCGTGTCCCTTAAAGTGGTCTCTCCTGAGCAACAAGGCTTCGCTGCGCGCCAGGATGGTGTAGCGAAGTCACTAATTCACAATGAGACCCTGTATCTCCTACCAGACAACCGGTGGCGTGGAATGGAAGGTAAAGACGCACGACTCCTTATTTAAACGTGGGGCAACTATTCTTGAAAGGTGAACCCCCGCCCCCGAGAGAAGCGGCCTCCAAAAAAAGGTGTGAGTCTATACTTCTCACCGGAGGAGTGAGGAAGCAACCACGAGGGGATTACGAGAGACCCTACACACAACGCAGGCACCCCTGGCCCTGTGGGCCGGACATCCCACAGCGCACAGCCTGCTGGCCAGACAGACTCCCTTCTCCAAACGCCACTGTGGCAGCCGCACTGTTTGGCCTATCCTAGTCATCTCCCCAAACAAAAGAGGTTTTACAGTAGCGATATCCTAAAATATAGACCAGGCATTAATAGGCGCCTGGAGGCACGCGTCTTACTCCCCACAATTTCTTAGCCCAACAGACCACCTGACTTTACAACAGGTTCTCCGCGTTAAGCGGCGGAGACGACCTCTAAGGGCCAGCTCCTGGCCCAGGGGCTCCTGCGACAGCGTGGACAGACAGCCTCAGCCACTGGGTCGACTCCGGCTCCCGCGACCCGCCAGCCGGCAGGCCCCGCTCCGCCCCCTACGCTCCGGCAGTTAGCCCGACAACCCGCTCACAGGAGCGGCGGCCGGGACACAGTAGGCTTGTTCTGTGCGGGCCGCGCGCTTCACCGCCCCCGCCACGCCCCTCGACCCCTCACCGCCAATAGCCTGCTGCGCCGGCGCAGGATGCTCCAGGCCCAGCCCCCCCTCGACGACCGGGCGCTGAGCGCATGCGCCTTGAGAGGCCGGCTGGGTGAGGGCTTCCTAGTGAGGGAGGGGGAGTCGGAAATGGAGGGGCTCCGCGCATGCCTTCGCCCCTGACACCGAGCCCGCTGGAGAGCGCGTTGGGCGGAGCCGGGGGCGGCGGTCGCCGGGGAGATCGAGGCCCTGGGTTCGACCCCGAGCTGGAGCGGGGTCCCGGAGGCCCGCTAACCCGCCGGTGTTTGTGTGTATGTGCCCTCGCAGGGAGACATGGAGAACTGTTTGGCGGCCGCGGCGCTGAACGGGGTGGACCGACGTTCCCTGCAACGCTCGGCTAGGCTGGGTCAAGAAGTGCTGGAGCGGGCCAAAAGGAGGGCGGTGGACTGGCATTCGGTGGAGCTTCCCACAGGCAGCGTGGGGGTCATTTCCCGGGAGCGGCCCTACAGAGAAAGAGGGCCGGCAGCCGGCCCCCATCGCCTTCTCCCAGGAGAGGTGAGGGCGCCAGTGCTGCGGGACCAGCCCATTCATTCGCTCAGCAGCGTCTTGCTGAGAACCAGGGCACGCCACACAGCAGCACCCGAGGGATCCTGTCCTTGGCGGAAGCTGTTAAGTATCAGGACAGTGAACCGGAAAGCCTTTTGAAAACTCTTGACATTTGACAGATTCCTATTGGCTAGCTTTAGGATACCGCTAGAGACCGCTAGTGCTCGGCCCTGGTTGGTTACTTTTTACAACAATTCTTACAGGCTATCATTTGATATTAGAGGAAAGCCAACAAACCTGTCTTTGTCCTGGAAAAATTGCATGTCTGTGTATTCCTTTTAGAGTTGGAATTCTTTCTCAGTAAGAGCCTTTTACTGACAAACTTGCAGAGGCCTTTCAAAAAGTAAAAGGGAAGGTATTCCCCAAATGACTTCCTTCTCCAGTAGGGAATACAGATCTCACCTGTGACTTGCCGTTTATTCAAATAGAGAGAAGAAAGACACCCAACCCTCAGTGCTTCCTTCAGAACAATGGCTGAATTCATGGACTATACTTCAAGTCAGTGTGGGGTAAGTTGGTGTAAGCCAAAGTCATGCTCCTGATCTGCCTGCTGATGGATCATAAAGTGGATTTTTGTGGAATTTAGGGAGAATCTGGAGACTGCCTGTTCACCCTGCCCTGCCTTCATGGGCAGGTTGTAATCAGCCAAGGATTTAAACCAGGTGATAAATCCAGGTTAGCATTCATTCAACAAATATTGAATGCCTAACTTTAACTGTTACGAGGATACAGCAATGCACAAGCCAGAAAAGATCTGCCCTCATTATTGTTTCGGAGGGCAGGGCTTATTTGCTGAATTCCAAAACAAGTCCGAATATTAGGGGTTTTTAAAACTTTGAACTGAAATTTTTTTTTTAAATCAGTAAGATCATTCTAAACTGGAACCGAGCCTCTCTCTTTTCAAAGCAAAAACTGAAACAAAATCCCTCCATTAGATCTTAATCTCTGTTACAAGTCCCTGGTAAGGTAGTATGCTTTTGTGTGTGTGTGTGTGTGGCCACACAGCATGTGGGATCCTAGTTCCCCAACCAACTTGCACCCCCTGCATTGGAAGCACGGAGTCTTAACCACTGGCCACCAGGGAAGTCCCCCTGGTAATGTAGTTTTTAAGTATGCCCCTTTGGGTCCATATCACTTGTTGGCCACAGAGGTGGTTATGTGGCACAGATGCAGTGCCCTCATCAGAGGTAGTGTGGCTTAATGGCAGGAGCAGCCTCCCAGGAATCAGACCTGTGTTCTGCCACTTCCTGGCTATAATGCCTTAGGCTAGTTAGTCTCTCTCAGCCTTACCTTCCCACATGGTAAAATGACGATGTTTCAAGTCCTTTCCAGCCCTTATAGTCTGCTTCTTTGGTTTCCACTGAGAGATGAACACCAGAAAATTGTCATAAACTGTAGCACAGGGGACTTATGTGAGATTTTTGGTCCCATTCATTGAAGTGAGTGAACAAAGGTTTTAAAGGCGCTCTTCTCAAAACCATACACTAAGGTCGTCTTTAAGTATTTTGAGGGAATGTTGAAGGCAGGCAGCCAACATTCAAGAAAATCACCTGCATGGAAGGTACTCTCTGTCTTCTAGGAATTAAAACAGACTCTGTGGTCTCTTCCAGCCTTAACATTTTATGATTCTTACGTGGTTGTAAGGGTGCTTGGTCTGCATGGCAGAAGGAAGAGAATACCTTGTTTCTGTCCTGCTTTTCAATTTCATAATGAATATTAAGATTCAAAAAATCTCTAATATTTCTACATCTTTTTTAAAATCCTTGTGACTCCAAGAATAGGATTCCAACCAGTGAGATATGGTTCAGAGAGTATTTTTATGTTTTTATTTTGTTAAATGGTTTTAGAAAAATCCATAACTTTGGCTCTACTGTAAAGTGATCAAGTTAAACGCTTTGGTTCATGGTTCAGTAAAAGGAATAATATTTGTCTTTGGTTTGAGGTTTAGTAAATTGGTGTTCTTCATTTTGGTTTTCAGTTCATGCTTTAGTTCAAATCTCCATTAAGGAATGGAGGCTCAGAACCCCTCAGCTTTCTAGAAATAGAATTAAGAACAGTGTTCTGAGTTTGCTTTCAAAATTTTGAAGCATCCCCTAAATTACATCATTAGAGTCATGTCCTGACGTGCTTTCCGCAGCTTCTCATTCTTTTGGTCTCTTGCCTTAAACATTGTCCCCACCCTTTGTTCAAAACAAGCAGGCTTATGTTGTCCTCATCATTAGTCACAATCAGGGGCAAGTCTAAGGTTAACTTTGAGGGGGAGGAAGGAAGTAGACAAGAAAAAAACTGCATTCTGATCCTTTGGATTATTTTTGCTTAAATCGGAGTCTTCTCCCTCCCCTCCTTTGCATAGGGAGAATGGCTGCATAGCTGTTGGGTTTATGTTACATTTCCTGTTGTATTTCTAAATCTCAAGGATATGCACCTCTCTCTTCTCTTGTCCTTGTCTGAGACTTAGTAAACACAGACCTGTTTGTCAGAACTTGTCATGAGAGGAGATGAAAGGGCTTGTGTATTTGACCTCGGGGTGAGGATGTTGTGAAAATTATTTAACCTGGCAGAGAGCATGGTCCTACCCAGCTTGAGTTGCCGGAGTTCTTGCCCTACAGAGGCAGCAGATGGCAGCAAAGTAAGGCCAAGTGCAGTTTCCTTCTCTGCAGCCACTTTACACGGGCTAAGATTTGTTATATGACTTCAGAGGCCTCTCAAGAGGGCAGGTAATTAACCTTTGCTCTCTTGCCTCCCTCCTTAACCATACTTTGCCCAAGTAACAAGGAGTTTTTTGAAAATTTGACCAATCTGTTTGGTTACCCAACATCTTTCACATTACTTCTCTAGAAATATTATTCATCTGTGCCAGAGGAAGGAGGGGCAACCCACGTCTATCGTTATCACAGAGGGAAGTCGAAGCTGCACTTGTGCTCGGACACTGGGAATGGTCAGGTATGTATCCTCAGCTGTGCTGTGCTGTGCCCTCAGCTTCCCAAGATAGGAGGCCCTACATCTTGGAGCTCCTGCTGGATTGTATTATTGGATGCCTGGGTGACTCAGCATTACAGCGCTCAACGGAAATGTATCACCTCCCAGCCTTAGAGAACTTACAGCAATGAACATGACATAGGAGTTTTTGTCCAAAATATGAGATTGATGCCATTGTCGGATCTTCAGTTGAACCTGCAGTCCTGGGCCAAGGGATTCGTGGACAGGCTTAACGAAAAGCGCTTCAAATATCCTCTTCTACATCTAGGGATATGAAAGAGATTTTTAATAATCACATATTTCACTCTAAGGTAGTGATAAGTATCATGTCTTTGGTAATTTTAAAAAAAGAAATGCAAGGAGGGGGTTTCTTTTAACAAAATGCTTTTCCTAAAGATAACAATTACAGGCCTCTCACTGCAAATTACCTGTATTTTACCACATGTCACTCTGGGAAGCCAAAGACTCTACTTGTTGAACTGATTCAACAGGAGTCCTTTGTTATTGTTTCTGGGGAGAGTAGGGGTTTTTTTGCTTTTGTTTTTCTTTTTAAGCTCCCCTGATTGTACTCAAAGATAGCAAACTTAAGTTCAGAGTCTAATCCACAGGTTGGATTCCTGACTTCTCTGGCCTGTGGGTTTAGGGAAGGGATGGGAGAGTGGCTGCAGGGATGTGAGCCATTCTGTTTCCCTGGCCTGGGGTACAAGGGGTAGCACCAGAGCCTGGATCCTGGGCTTCCTCTTCTGGCCTGGCCTAGGCCCTCTTAAGAGTGCTTGACCCTAAGGGAGTTACATGTGGGCAAGAGTCATTCGTATCCCTCCCATCCCTTCCTATAAAACGTAAATTGGTGCATCTAAGGGAAATTGACTTTCTCAGTTCAGCCTCTTCCCCTCTAGTACTCCCACTGCTGGGAGAACCTTGGAAGAGAATTCTATTTTCTGAAAGCCTGTTAAATGTCGATCACTTTTGCACTTTAGATCTTCCTTACAGTGTAGTATCCCGAAGCTATGGACTAGGAAACCAAGGCTTAGAGAAATTAATCTGTCCCTCTCAGTAAATGACAGAGATAGGATTCAAACTCAGGTCTATCTGAGTCCAAAGCCCATGTAAGGATAAAAGGTAATCATGGTAAACATCTGACTAAAAATACTTCACAGAATTCACTAAAAGCCTTAAGAACTTAGGTGACAACTTGGAAAACACTGACAGAACAATTGTTAGTTCCTAATTAAGTAGGAAAAATTTTCTCTCTACCATCCAGAAGTCAAAGTTTGGGCCCTAATCAATGTTTCTACCTACTCTTCAGAGAAAAGACACCCCCCTTGGTGTCGGAGGCATCCGTCAGGCATCAGAGTGTGCACTAGAGGCATCCCAGCCTGTGAGTACAGAGCTTCTAGGGTACTGGGCTCCACCACCACTGCAATTCCATGAACTGATCTGGTTACTATAGGGTTCTTTGTACTGGATCTATAGTATTTTTAAGTTGGGATATTTTTACCCTTGGGGACAGTGTACAACATTTTAGTTCAGTGTAAAATTATGTTTTCTTGGTATCCTTCCTTCACTTGAAATTTCAGGGATACTCTTTGTGCCTGAACTCATAGTTGCGGTTGGAAAGAATGCAAAGTATTCATATCTCCATTCCTACAGCTCAGCTGGGCTGGCAGTGGGTCCTGTTGGAATTCCACCATCTGTTCAAGCAGCAGGAGGGGCCTGACCCTCCTGCTTACAAAGTGAAAACCATTGCTGAAATTCTGCAACGTATACATTTGGTTAGATCAGGTTCCAAAACATTTGAAGAGATTTGTTCCTATTTTCCACAAATGTTTCTCTGTGAAAACATACAGTGATGTTTTTAGGATAAAATACTCATTAGTTCATGAACCCAGGGAATCTTTTGGAACTTGGAAGGGCTGGAATTCTGAGGAATGGAACTCTGGTGTGTTGCTGCAATCGTTTGCTTAATTTTTGTTTGTATACAGTGTGCTACTAGCCAGGATTCAGAATATACTAGAGTTAGTAGCAACTAAGACTATTCTGCTTTTAGTACAAGTTGTTAGGCTTAGATGCCTCCAATACTTACTGTATTTTGGTAATGCTAATCTTCCTGATGTTCACAGTGTTGGAATCACAGATGCCAATCTTGCCCCTTTTATGCAGACAATTGAAGCATCCTTGGCTTTCTGCAATTCTGATAAAGCTGTATTTTCTGAAACCTCCTTTTGTTTATTTTCATAGTTGATGACCAATAAATAGTTGTGGCATTGTCATACACATTCACGTCAGTTAAATGATGATAAGCCTCCAATTTTGCAGTAACTGGGCATGAAAGGATATAGCATAAAGCAGCTTCGGAAAACCTTGGCTTCAAATCTATTTGCAAGATGGAAAGAGAGGAAGTTTCATAAAAGTATAAATATTATCATTTATTCCTCCTAGCAGAATTTACTGGCCAGTAGTTTGGTCCACCTGCCCCCCGCCCCCAGGGGTGATGTAGAAATGACAGCTTCTGCCTGTGGCTCCTTCTGAGCATTGAGTAAGCATTGTAGTGGTCTCCCAGTTGTGGGATAGGCGCTCTGGCTCTTAATTACAGGCTCTTTTCTGGTTTGTGACTTTGCTCTTTGGCCATTTGAGCTGAGACCCTTCCTCTGCCTGCACATCTGCCATGACCACTTCCCAGCCAGGCATGAAGTCTGTCCTTGGAGGATGGCTTGTGCTCAGCTCAGCTCTAAACATAAATCTTTCCATTAACTCCAGCTTCCAGTGTGTTGCAGTATCAATCTTCTTTGACTTACGTCCCGATAAACCCATTGTAAGTTGAAAATATCATAAATTGAAAGTGCATTTATTTTTTTATTTTTAAATTTTTATTTATTTATTTTTGGCTGTGTTGGGTCTTCGTTGCTGCGCGCGGGCTTTCTCTAGTTGCAGAGAGCGGGGGCTACTCTTTGTTGCGGTGTGTGGGCTTCTTATTGTGGTGGCTTCTCTTGTTGCAGAGCACGGGCTCTAGGCACACGGGCTCAGCAGTTGTGGCTCACGGGCTCTAGAGCGCAGGCTCAGTAGTTGTGGTGCACGGGCTTAGTTGCTCCGAGGCATGTGGGATCTTCCTGGACCAGGGATCGAACCCGTGTCCCCGACACTGGCAGGCGGATTCTTAACCACTGCGCCACCAGGGAAGTCTAAAAGTGCATTTAATACACCTAACCTACTGAACGTCATAGCTTAGCCTAGCCTACCTTAAACGTGCTCAGAACACTTACATACCCTGCAGTTGGGCAAAATCATCTGACACAAAACCTACTTTATAATAAAGTTTTGAATAGTTCATGTATTGATAATTTATTGAATGCTGTACTGAAAGTGAAAAACAGACTGGTTGTATGGGTGCAGGATGGTTATAAGTGTATCAGTTGTTTACCCTCGTGATCCTCGTGGCTGACTGGGAGATCGCTCACTGCCGCTGCCCAGCATCACGAGAGAGTATTGTGGTGCACATCGCCAGCCCGGGAAAAGATCAGAATTCAAAATTTGAAGTACGGTTTCTACTGAATGCATATCACTTTCACACTATCATGAAATCGAAAAACCATAAGTCTGACCATTGTAAGTCGGGGACCATCTGTATAGGAGAACTGGTCTCCAAGGGAGGGCTTTAGCCAGCCAGCTGACTTTCTGCATGACAAAGTGGAATCTACTCATAGTGTTCTCAGCTTTAGGTGAAAAGAAATGTTTCATCCTCCTAATAATGAATTTAGCAAAGCACAGTTAAAAAGAATACTTCTCGGGCTTCCCTGGTGGCGCAGTGGTTGAGAGTCTGCCTGCTAATGCAGGGGACGCGGGTTCGGGCCCTGGTCTGGGAGGATCCCACATGCCGCGGAGCGGCTGGGCCCGTGGGCCACAACTGCTGAGCCTGCGCGTCTGGAGCCTGTGCCCCGCAACGGGAGGGGCCGCGGTGGTGAAAGGCCCGCGCACCGCGATGAAGAGCGGTCCCTGCACCGTGATGAAGAGTGGCCCCCACTTGCTGTAGCTGGAGAAAGCCCTCGCACGAACTGAAGACCCAACACAGCCAAAAATAAAGAAATAAATAAAGTAGCTATAAAAAATTAAAAAAAAAAAAGAATACTTCTCATTATCCCACAGCGCCTTGCCATTACTGCTGATCTGTGATAACAAGTGCCACTGCCTACTTTTGAGCCCCAAAGCAATCGTCATTAGCCTTTCCCTCTACCTGATTCTTAACCTTTCTACTCCAACCAGAGTGTTCCTTTTATGATCCTTCATGTTCCTATAACAATTTAGTGTTTTCACATACATGCTTATTTGTGAGCTAATTTTAGAAATAAGGAAACAAGCATAAGGAGAGGCTGAGACTGGCCTAAATGGCAGTCCTATTACGTTGCCAAGCCAAGCCTTGAAAGCAGAACCTCCATCTACCACGTTAGTACCTCACTCCATCACACACAGAGGGAGCCGGGTGGAGGTGCCCTGACGGCACTGGGACATAAAATCTCTAAACTGCTAATATCCACTTTTCCTTCCAGGCTGAGGACATCTCTAAGGACCTCTACATAGAAGTATATCCAGGGACCTATTCCGTCACTGTGGGTGTAAATGACTTGACCAAGAAGACTCACGTGGTAGCAGTTGATTCAGGACAAAGTGTGGACTTGGTCTTCCTCATATGATGTTGACCATCACAGACATCACCTTTTTTTTTGTTTGTTTTTTAAGTATCAAGAAGAATAAAGTTACCATATGTCCTCTTAAAATTTACACATTAATCCTGCTTTTAATGCTGACTGACTGTAGAGGGTGAGCCTTCCTAGGAACTGGAGTTTGTCTCTTTCAGTGCCTATTTTAACTTGAAAGTCCCCTCACCCTCTTCTGCCTGAAGTAATAATGTAATGATGCTGTCTGAATAGTTTTTACTGCTTGCTTTCCAAGTAAAGGTTAATTATGATAATAAAGTAAGAAATTTGGAAATGAAGAGAATTCCTTTTTATTGGCATTAAGAAGTCAAACAAAATGTTGCTCATGTACAACTGAGGCTTTATGAAAAGATGGCAGAGAGGCTGTGGACACATTTGCCCAAAGCAGGCCAACCATGTTCTGTAGCTTCTGTGGAAGAGGCATCCTCAAGCAGATCGCACCAGGCCCCTGGCAGGGAGCCCTCGCCAGGGCCGCCACACTCCTGTGCCCTTAGGACAGGTGCCTTCCTGCCACTCATCTGCAGGGATGTCTTCCTGGGGTGAAGATGCTGCTGCTTATCAGACTATCACCTGTGGCCTGCACTGTACCATTTCCGTAGAAGAAGGCCTTGTGTCAGCCACTTTGTAACTAACTCCTCCTCAGGTATCTACTCTTCACCTTCCTACAAGAGAAAAAAAATCCTGAGAGTCTTATGGTGACTTTAAAATCAGTGACTTTCGATCCTTAAAATTACAAAGTCATTGATGTGTCCTAAACATCTTTAAGCTACCACACCAACAGTATTGTTGCATCTCTCAGTTTAGTTGCCTAGGGAGTCACCTCATTTTGAACATGTCTTTACTCAGAAAAAAGGCCAGTGTTTTATATGATGAAAACAAAGGCTTGGGGACTTCCCTGGCGGTCCAGTGGTTAAGACTTCACCTTCCAATGCAGGGGGTGCGGGTTCTATCCCTGGTCGGGGAGCTAAGATCCCACATGCCTCACAGCCAAAACACCAAAAAAACATAAAACAGAAGCAGTATTGCAACAAATTCAATAAAAGACTTTAAAAATGGTCCACATCAAAAAAAAAAAAAAAAAAAAGAATACAAAGGTTTAAGTAGAGCTGTATTCGCATTCCTAGCAAAGACGAGACTCTCACGGACCGAGGGCCTAGTAAAGCAGGCCCATGCCCACCACCATAGGGTAGAGGGGTCACTTAACTGGGGATCCTTGCACCCCTAGTGATGAAATTCGTGGGTTCTGTAAGCCTTCTGAAATCATATGCAAAATTGTGGGTGTGTGCATTTTTCTGGGAAGAGGGGCCATAGGTTTTATCATTCTCAAAAGTGGTGTGACCCCAAAAGGTCAAAGAACCATGGAAGGAGTCCTTCAGAAGCCCCTTCCCAGCCATCTGCTTTACCTAGATCCTTGGAGCTTTTAGTTTAGGGGTAATTCTAGTCCCCCTGATGTGCTGCAGTACCCCGACTCAGTTTTTTGTGTTCAGCTTCCTCTGGCAGGATCTGTAGTGGCTTCATGCCAGTGGCTTCCAGGACCAGCTCCCTGGGACTCCCCACTGCTGCAGTTTTCACTGTCTGTTGTTTGTTGCCCTTCTCTTCTTTCCCGATGTTGCAAAGTCTTGTTCCTAAACCCAAAATTCAGTTAGTTGAATATGCCACCATTTTGATGGGATTAGACTTGACTTGTGTAGAACTGTATCAAGGATCACAGAATCCCTTAACTGTCTGAACCCTGTTTCAGTCATAAGCGAGGGTGGAGAGCAGCATGACTGCTGGCATGAATCCTGGCCCTCTAGGATTGTTAGGTTCGTCTTAGACAGTAACCTCACTGCCTGTAACTAAAAGGAGCAAAAAATTTGGAGGGCGGAGGACCCATACAAGAGGATTCTTAAGAGGTAGAGCCTCAGACCAGACTGTGAAGCATCAGTACTTGATGGCAATCAAGCACAGTTAGGAGAAGCAAAGCGGCACATTTCCTTAAAAGGATACAAGATCTGGAGGGGAGAGAAGAAAAGCTCTGGTATTTGCCATTGTTTCTGGCCCAGGCACACACGTCATTTTACACGCTTCACCTCACCAGTTCACCTCGCTAGTTAGTGTGGCGTGCAGCACTCCATCTGGGATGGGGGCTGGAGATGCCCCTTTCTCCACGCCCCATGCAGGCATACTCTCCATAGCTTTGGGTGCAGAGGTAGGACCTGGCAGAGGGCAGGCTCACTGATTCTCACGGTTCAGCTCCAAGAATTAACCTTTGCCCAGAGCATAACAAATGATCCAGTACCTAGAGGAAAGCCAGGCCAAGTACCTGAAGATACTATATTTCTCGTTATAGCCAATTATTATAATGTATTTGGGTGCGGGGGGAACTTTAGAGTGGATCTGTTTAAATATGGTGATGCGGGGAGAGAGGCTGAATGTAGGTGTGGGTGCCTGGGTAGTGGCGATAAGAGCGGTGTATGCTTGGGGCCAGGGGAGATTTGTTTGGCCTCAGTCAGGTTTAGAACCCGTCTGGATAGAACGCCATGGAGCAGGCACAGGCATGGGAATGCAGGCCTGGAGCCTGGGGCAGGTCTGACCACCACGGCCTTCTGGTTACCCCACTGGCATTCCTCTCCCTGAGACTGGGTCTCGTGCCACCTCAGTTGCTGCCCCAGAGACTCCTCCCTGTTGGAGAGATACAGCTTTTATTTCTCCAGTCTGTGCTGAAGCAGGAGGGCAGTGGAAGCTATGGAGAATTTAGCTTGAAAACTCTAGACTTTGGCACCATTTTCTTTATATTATCACTTGTTGGAGGGCATACCGTGTAGAAACAGCTGCTTCCAAGCAGCTTCTGCCAAGGCCTTTCACTGCAAGGAAAGAGGCCCAGGAACACTTATCCCTGCTCCCACCTTTATATTTTCAATACAAGGTGTCCTCTCAGGGAGGGGAGGAAGAGCCCAGCTGGTCATAGCTATAGATTCTCGTCCCTCTACTTATTTCCCTCTCAGAGGTGGGGGAAAGATCGCACACCTCAAAAGCCAAGGAAGGAACCCTCATCTAAAATACAACAGCAGCCAACACATCCATCCCTGCCCACTCCAAAGCCCAGGGGTCCAGAGGAGTCCCCCAAGAAAGTTTCTCAGTGTAGAAACAATTTCTCAGCCTCCTGGAACTGAAAACTAATAAAGGCCTTACTCCTGGCGTAAGATTAAAATCCTCGTGGGCTGAGAGGTCCTTCTGGTTGAGCAGCTGTCCTGAAAATAGGGCAATGGCTTCCAATGGGGACCCACAAAGAGTCCCAGTGTGGGCAGTGCCTACAGATCCTTATGCCCTTGGCGGTGGTATTCTGAGGAGTCTCCCTGCCCCAGAGTGAATGTTCATTTAGTTCACTGAAGGTTGAATTGTCAGCGCAGGGCCCCAAGAATCTAGTCTAGGGCTGGCTTATCCAAGTCACCTCCTTCACAAAGCTCTGCCAGCTTCCTTAGGCATCTGCTCTTTCTGGGCCCCACTGGGAATTTAGATAGCATGGCATGAGGCATATCAATGATACACTGCTATAAACCTACAAGGGCATGTTGTTTGGGTAGAGAAGTTTGGGGATGGCTGCAAGTTGCCAATGACAATGACACTGCCTCCCCTCTCAGTGGTAGAGTGAGACGCATAAGGCTGTGCCTGGTTCCTCCCGCTCTGAATTCCTAAGGGGCCCATCTGGAGAGTAGGGTCCAATGGCCAGTGTTTAAAGACCTGTTTCTGAGCTTCTCAGGGCACTGAAAGACTCCAATCAACACCTGGAGGCATTCTGACTGTACATCTAGAGAAAAATCAACGCCTCCAAGGAAAACGAGGGAGGGGAGGGTAGAAATGGACAGTGGCAGAGTCCTGCCAGTAGAGACTAGTGAAGAAAGAAAAGACAGTTGTCAAACAGGGATGCAAACCTTAGCACAAAGATCAGCCCATCCTTTCTTGTTAGGTTTCCATTTAATCAATAAAGCCCATGTTTCCCTCTTATCACAGCCCCCCCTTCGACATGACCAAGTGTTACTTCCAATCCCAGCACAGCGGACATGTGCATCAGATTCCTGAGAGACACCTGGGAGGGAAGGGAGCGGGGGGCCTCAGCCCTGCCTTAGGAAAAGGTCTACCTGGCTTCCTGGGATGCGGCTCAGACCCGTTTCTCCTCCAGTACCTCCATTCCGGCTGGCAGAGGCCACCCTGCCTCCTTGGAGACTCCTCAAGAAGGATGGGGGCCGTGTTGCCTGTGCTGTCCACCAGCAGCCTCTGGGGAAGGCCCATCTCCAGCTTGTTCTCCAGATCCTCTTCAGAAGAAGAAGAGGAGGTAGAGGAGGAAGAAATAGCCATGGGAGGCTGCACTGCTGCTTCTTCCTCCTCAGGATCCTCAAGGGGCAAAAGCTGTGCCGTGGGCTTCAGCTCCGCCTGTAGATGCTCTCTGGCTGTGACCCCTGAGGTTATGGTTAGAGGCCACCAGGTGGGTCCGGCCAAGGGGCAGCAGCAGAGGCAGCCCTGGCCCAGCAGCTGGCAGTAGGCATGCGGGTGGCAGGGAGGGCACAGGAACGGAGTGCTCAGAGGAAGCCCACCGGTGACACATCCAGCGACCGGCCCCATCAGAGAGCAGCAAGGGGCCCAGAGGAGGGGCCTGGGGTGCTCCGTGGTGAAAGGCTTGTGCAGCCTGTCCACAGCCTTCTTCCAGACGGCTGGGGGCACCCACCTGACCCCTCCAAGCGGCACAGGGGCTGTCCTGCCATTCCAGAAGTGAACAGTAATTTCTTCTTCTTTGGATGCTACATAACAGAAAAGGTCACCATTTTGTTACAGCCGCCTCTTCTATATCATGGGATAAGGGTTCTCCTCTCCCCAGAAGCAAAGCCTCATCACAGCCCCTCTGCTCTGCTTCTGCCCGTGCGCACCTCTCCCTGGAAAGCCTGCCAGGGACATTCCTCGCCTGCCCCATGTTTACCACCCCTTCCTGTGCTGCCATGTCTTGGTTTTCACGTCAAAACCAAGCTGCATCCTCAGGTGGGGGAAGGGAAGGAGAAACCTCCTTCTGTCGCTTCTCTGAACACAACGATGCTGACTGGCTAGCCTCGCACAAGGGGACTGTCCTAGTCCCTGGACGACTTGGTGGGGGACCAGTCATGAGTACTGGTGTGACCCCAGGATAACCTCACCACACCATAGGTTAAGTAACCAACATAGACATAGTAGCCTTGGGCTATTTTGCCCTGATAAAGAATATTTTATAATCTGAAAAATATGATTTGTCTATGTGTGGCCACCCTCAGGACGAAGCTGCAAGTGAAAGGGTAAGGATTTTTTAAGCCTCTAAGACCCCTAAGCTGAAGAGACACCCTTTGCTCTCTCCTCAGCCTGATCACCAGCCTGGCTCCTGGGGACTGGGAGGCCAGAGCAGCTCCCTTACCTCTCTGGGGGTCTCTTGCCTCCAAGCCCAAAACAACAGTGCCGGGGCCATAGCGCTGTTGGTCTGGTCCCCAGAGTGCCAGCACCTTGTCCCCAAGTCGCAGTGAGTATTCCACGGATGGCGAGAACTGAATGACATCTTCCTCCAAGACCACGCTCTGCCGCTGGGCTGGCAGCCCTGGGCATGTGACAAGGGGAGCCTCAAATTCCACCAGCAGGACTCCCTGCCTCTCCAGCTGTGCGAAAGAAAACACTCAGAATAAGAGCTGGCATTAGGAAGTACTACAGGGAGCACCAGGTTCCCTACAACGCCTGGGGCCAGGCCCCGGGTCTCCCTCCCGTGCGGCAAGGCCCAGTTAGGGAAGGGGCCGGGCCAGGTGCTGCCCTGGAGCCCATTAGAGCAGAGACAGGCCGGCTGTGCGGCGGATGCTCTTCCCTCTGCTTCTTGCCGTGGCAACTCTTGTTTATCACTTCTTGCCTTTCCTGTCCCGTGCTCTTCCTTTTCCTGTTTTGTTTTTCTCCTATCTTTATATTTGGCCTGCAATTCACAGGAGTAACCTGGGTCCTCTGGATCTTTCCCCAAGCACACCCCCTCCTCCCAGCATTCCCAGGAAGTGTTGTCCCTGTGTCCCCGGCCAGCCAGGGGTGGGGTATCATCCACAGGGCCTCTCGGGCGAGGACAGCCTGGGGCTGTTGGAGCAGCCCTCTGCACTGCCATTATGTACATGAGGGGAGGCTGGGCAAAGAAAGCAAATGAGCAGCCTGGCAGAGAGGGCAGGAGAAGTACTAAGCTAATTAAAAGAACAAGCTTACAAATTGACTTTTATCAAACCACTAGACAGGATCTATATTTGAGCAAAACCCTGTTAATATTTCATATGAAATTACATATTAGTTACTTGAAAATGACAAAATGACTTTTGATTGGAAATTCTATAACTTATATATATTTTTAGATATCACACTTGTTTCCCTCTATGGATCCACATTCACAAAGTCTGACTCTTTGTGGGAAGAGAAAATCCCAAAGAAGCAAGTAGCCACCAAAGTAAAGCCCAGGCCTGGCCCCAGCATGCGGGTACCGTGCTCCTGTGTGGAGGGACACAGGCTTACATGAGGTACACACGTTTTGCTCCTCTTTCCCTTAGGCTGGCACCCATAATTTGACACACTGAATTTTCCTGAACAAAGTGCTTTTACTGTATATTTTCTTCACTGTTATGGATTGAATAGTTTCCCCACCAAATTCATATGTTGATGTCCTAGCCCCTAGTACCCCAGAACGTGAACTTATTTGGGAATAGGGTCATTGCAGATGTAATGACTTAAGACAAAGTCACACTGAGTATGGCTGAGTAGGGTGGGCCCCTAATCCAATGACTGGTGTCCTTACAAAAAGGGGAAATTTGAACACGGACATGCACCCAGGGAGAACAGCATGTAAATATGAAAGCCAAGATCAGGGGGATGCTTCTACAAGCCAAGGAACACCAAAGATTGCCAGCAAACCACCAGAAGTTAGGAAAGGTGCATGGAACAGATTCTCCCTCGCAGCCCTCAGAATCACCAACCCTGCCAACACCTGGACTGCCAGTCCCCAGAACCAAGAGACAATTTCTATTGTTTAAACCACTCAGCTTGTGCCACTTTATTACCCAGCCCTAGCAAATTAATGCACTCACTGACATTACGTTTTCACTTCTGCATCCTGCCCACGGAAGATCTGTGCTTATCCAAGAAACTGAACTGCTGGGCACACACAGCTGAGGCATATCAGGTATGGCAGGGCCACCCAGAGGAGCATACGGGGAGATGTTGGGACTTACGGACTTGCCTCGGGAGCAGCCTTTATCTGAGCCCTGTAATAAAAGCCACCTGCTTCCCTTCTTGCCAGGACCCATGCGTCCGCAGCATCTCCACCTCTTCCCAGCCAGCCAGGCCCCTGCCATGCTGCGTCAGCAATGTGGAAACACGGGTCATAAGATGCATATCTGGGAAAAAGCAAATGGAATTAGGGAGTAGAGAAAACCAAGCCCTAAAACCATCAAGAAACACGTTTCAGAGTTAGATCTGAGCAGCGCCATGGTGTGTGCATGACAGATAAGGCAATATGGAACAGAAATCCATGTAAAGAGTGGCAATCTGTGACTTCCAGTAAGATAAGGTAAACTACTGGAAGGGGCAGAAGGAGAGGAGAGTGAAGGGAACCGTCGTTTGAGGATTGGGCATTGTTTCAAGGTAATCAGGGTGGGATTAGCCTTTATATATTCTGGTTATGAGTACTGGTCTGAGACTAGACAGCAGGCCAGGAAAGACTTCCAGGAAGGGAAATCCTGAGGCGGTGTGTGGGATTTCACGAGGAGGCGTGGAGGCTTGGATGGTGATGCCAAAGGAGCAAAACTGCAAGAAGGCTGAGCACTGTGGGGCAATGAGAGGGGAGGGGGTGTTTGAGCACGGGAAGCACGGAGGAGCTAAGAGGCTGTGAGACAGAAAAAAGGAGCAGCTAGTTCTGGGAAATTTTGTGGACAGGACCAAGCTGTAGGGAATTGTTGAGTCAGGGTTTGGGTTTCTGAAAAAAAACTGTTTACTTTGTGGGCAAGCCCAGGTGCAGGGATGCTTAACTGAGGCTTTGAATGAGATGGTCCATACAGCTGAATCAAGAAAGGGGCTAAAGGGTTCAGGCTGGCATGTCTCTAACCTGGGCAGACTGACTTGAATAGCATGGACATGAATCCCTGGGACTTGCACAACTTGTATGTGCTTATAGGCTGAGGTTCCTTTCCCCTCTTGTATTCACACTGTAGACAGCCAACTAAGGATACCATTCACAAAAAACCAGGATAACTGAGGGACACTGAGGGAACTTGAGGAGGAACCTGGAGACCTCACCTTAGCGGTTGGTAGCAGAAACCCTAATTTCTCATGTAGTCCCACGGCAAGTCTCAGAGCTGATGGTAAAATGAGCTAGAAGTTTTATAACTGATGATGCCTGACTGCCTTTCCTCACACATGCCAACTCTGACATCTGCCACTCCGCTAAAAGGTGGGATGAAAGCCAGGTCAACCCTTGATGTCACTGGGAGTGCAGTTTAGACTAGGGGAATATTGAACCCCAACCAACTCAGAGCCCACACGGTAAAGAACCCTTTCGGCCTTCCCAGGAAGCAAGCTCTCTCCCTCCTGGGCCATCTCTCCCACCGTCTAGAACCAGGAACAGAGAGGAAAAAGGAAGCCGAGATCGATACCTGGTGAGGGGGCTCTGCCAGGTGAGCCAGGGTGCTTGGGAGGCGAGAGGGCAGGCGAAGGAGAAGTCCCAGGGAGGAGCAGTGCCGGCCCAGGCAGGGGCCTTCAGGGTTGTGGCCACGCTGCAGTATTTGGGCAAAGGCATCCCAGGCCCTGCGGAGGAGTCCATGGCCCTGGGAGAAAACACCTGAGAACAAGCGGCACTATTATCGGAGTTGCAGCCCACAGCCCAGGAGAGGGCGCCTGGCCGGGGCTGGGCTCAGCTCTGCGATTTGCGGCCTCTCTGCGGCCGCACCCGGTCCCACCGACGCGCAGGGTGTCCCCAGAATCACCTGCCCGGGGAGGCTCAGCTCAGGACATAGGGGAGGGGTTGAAAGAGCAAGAGCTGGGATTTCAGAGAAGGATTTATCTGTAGTAAATCCTTCACAGCCTGCTGGCTGCGTGCTCACTTCACCTCGGTGCTTCAGTTACCGCCCAGGAGATGAGATGTGGAAAGCACCTGGCATATTTAAGTAGCTCCACATGCGTTAGCTCTTTCCCCCCCATCTCCACCCCAGTTGTAGCGACTTCGGGGGTAAGACCACACGTCCCTTCGCAAATCCTAGTCCTGGTGGCTGACCCCTAGCCCAAGCCACAGACTTCCCTCCTAACCCAGTCACCTGCGGGACTACACCGAGCTGAGAGTCCAGGGCTGTGGCCTCCGTAGACGTGCTCAGAGGCGACAGCTGCCACCCAGGGCCCGAGAGCCCACTCCGCTGGCCCAGCCCACCACGGCCCTGTTGAGTCTGCTCCTGCCCAAGTCCGCGGTTCTGACCCCAAGGGGACTTATCACAGCCTCAAACTCCAACTCAGCCGCAGCCCCTTCCAACGGTTGGAGTTCACGACCTCAGACCAACTGACTCCTGGTTGCCTAGCAGGTTGCCATGGATGCGAGCCAGCTGGGCCGAGGGAGTGTACTGAGCATGTGCAGAGAGGGGGCTGGGGCCTTGGGTCGCATGCGCGGGGCGAAAGAGTAGCGGGTAGTTCTCCGCCTTTCTGGGGAGGGGGTGCTGGCGGGAAAGGCCAGTGCGACCTCAATTCCCCGAAAGCTCAGGCTTCCCCTCTGCCGGAAGAGTCCGTCACGGTACGCAGACCTCACGGATCCCAGGAGAGTCTCGTGCGGGAGGGAGCTGGTCCCACAGGGACTCAAGGCTATTGACCTGCCTTCACCCGGTTCGGGCAGGAGGCTGGAGTGGAGGGAACCACTGGTTGGCCTAAGGACTCTAAGATAGAATTTGTCTTTAGTTTAAAAAAAAAATAACCAAAAGTGTGGGCATGTTTGTCTGTAACAGACAGGACTGCTGAGGAGCAGAGGTGTAATGATCACTTGGGGTGGTGGGAGTGGACAATGGGGACCAAAGGAACAGAAGTCTAGATTCTGCTCTCATTTGAACATCCAGAGGAGGAGGCTGCTATCTGAGGCATCTGACGGTCATTGTGCACCGGCTGTGTGCCCAGCACTGTGTTCAGTGGAGAAGACCAAAAAAGTATGCAGGGACGTTTGTGGGTGTCTCTACCACATCCATCCCCCCCTTCCACCGGTTCCTGTTTCTGTTGTGGCTCTGTGTGGTTAGGAGAAGCTGACTGTACCCCCCGATTCATGTGTGTCCATCAGCACATTCCATCCCCTGGCCACCAGGGCATGGGCATGTTCCCATGCCTCTGGAATCAGAATAAATCTCAAGACTTTTGTTGGAAATCCTGGGTTATAGACTTTCTTTTTCCTCCTATACATAAATAAGAAAGCTTGAGGTTCTGGGAGCTTCTGAGTCTTTCTGGGACACTGAAGCTATTCCCAGAGAGGATAGACCTAAAGAAAACAGGTTCTTGGTGACAGTGTTGAGCCCTGCCTGAAGGCGGCCCTACTGCTAGAAGCTAAGGTGTGTGAGCCAATAAATTCCCTTTATTGGTTACACCAATTTTTATCAGATTTTTGTATCGGTTGCAACCAAAAGCATCCTAACTGATGTCTACCCTCACAGAGCTTAACTTTGCAGCCAGGAGAACGACTGTTACCCTAAAGGCTGAGTGATTTGGTGCACAAAGTTAGAGTCTAAGAAACACTAATTAAGTCTCTGGCTATGAGAGAAGGATTCCTGAATAAGACAGGTGGGATTTCAATGGTGAAAGGAAGAAGGAGAATATTCCATTCCGTCTTGGTAGGAAGCAAGAGCTAAGAGAGAAGGATGCATTTGCAAGACTGTGATTTTCTTTTTGGGGTGGAGGGAATGGGGTGTCATGGGAAAATCAAGTGTGGATATTTGGGAAGGGGCCAAATTGATGGGAGCTTTGAAAACCAAGCAGATAAATGTCAACAATGTCATAGTCAAAAGGAAGTTGTCATGGGGCTTGAGCAATGAAGTGACATGAAATACTTTAAGAAAGAATATCAGAGTGATGATAGAGCCAGTTGAGAACAGAGCCCAGGAGGCCACGGAGTTATCCAGACACAATGTGACAGGATGGGAATAGGAAAATAACACCACCAAATATTTCCTGATGCCTACCTGACTTGAATCACTTTGCTGGGTGCTAGGAATATAGGATGAATAAGACTGGTCCCTATCTTCAAGGAGCTTAACATTCTACTGAAGACAGAGATAGGTGTGCAAAGATAGCAGGAGTAAAGATAGCAGGATAGGAACGGCAAGGAAATACGTGTTCAAAATAAAGGAACAAGTAATGGCTGTGGTGGAAAGACTTCACAGAGAGGTGACAGTGGAGATGAATGTGACAGTGTGTTGGAAGTCCTGCCTGGGCTTGGTGACAGAGGGGACCTGGGAGTTAAGGAAGAAGGAAGAGCTGAAGCTCATCATAGGAACAGAAATAGAAACATTTTGAAGGCAGACTCCAAGATAGGGGATGTCACTGTCCTTCCCACATTTTCTGGCCTGGAGAACCTGAAGAATGTTGATGTCATGGGCAAAAAAGAAAACAAAGAGGATAATAAATTTTAAAAATAATGGCTATGAAAACATTATGTGTTTTCATAATGTTCCACATTATGTTTTCACATAATGTTTTCATTATGTTTCACAAGCACTGTTAATACTGATAATAAACATAAGGGGTAGCTGCTTTTCCTATAATTCTCATTCTGTGGATGAAGAACTGAGAAAACACAGTGGGGATGCAGCAGAGTCAGAATGTAAATGCAGGCAGTTTGACTGCGGAGCCTGCCCTCTTAAGCGCAAACTAAGCTACCTGAGGGTGTCTGCTGCATGCAGGAAAAAGATGACTCTGAAGTAATTTCAAATGACAACAAGGTTTTGTTAACTACTTTTGCTTTAGCCCCAAGATACTTCCGCATCATGTTATGAGTGAGGTATAGATTTCTCGCCAACCCCAAATAATAAAACCCACCAAACTTTGACAAATCCAGGGAGGTTCATTGTGATTGCTTAGCATGAAGCGTCTGCAAAGTGCAGTACAGGCATTGAATAGTCATTAGTCTTACTTTACAATACTTTTGTGAGTTTCTCACAGCTGAGACTCTGGCCAAGTGTGCGAGAAGGGCAAGGTGAGAGATATAGAGAATTCTGGGGACTCCTGCTTCCCTAAAGTTCTTGAAAGAAACTACCAAAGCTTAAGAAGCATTTTCTCAATCTACATAAGATAACGTTTAGTACATCTGAAACCCTGGTAAGAAATATCCATCACAGCTTAGCATTTGAACTATTATCTGCTCACCCAGAAACTCCATTAGGAAAACTATCAAATGATGTAAGGAACCACATTTTGTGAAATTATTTGTTTCTATTTAGAAACACGGAATCAAATGATTCTAAAAATGGGGTCAGTGTGGCGGCTGGTGGTTGCCATTATGGAGGAAACTTTCCCGGGGTTATTCTTGGCCTCAGCCTCATCAGGGTACAGAAGGGACTGCAGGTAATTAATGTACTTGATCGCGGCTCTGAGGGTTTCCACTTTGCTGAGTCGTTTCTCCAAGTACTGCTCTGGCAGATGATGTCGGAGCTGGGCGTAGCCTTCATTGACACATTTCACCCGCTGCCTTTCCCGCTCATTCCTTTTCTGGATAAAGGCTGGCCTGTAGGAGTATTCACACCTTCTGTAATTTGGATAAGGCATTGGGAAGGAGAAGGCGCAGGGTTCCCCATAACCTTCCATGATCAGAGAGTCACTGGAAAAAGGCAGCAATGGCAGGTCTTCAGAGTAAGGAGATGGCACCGGGCCCTCAGGGGACAGGTGGAACATGATCATGGGGTCCAGATAGATGGACCTGGTCAGTGGCAAGTGGGTGGAATCAGTGAAGACAGGCAGTTTGTCTGGCAGATTGGAGTAGCTTCTGTTGTCCATCATTTCCTCTTTAGCCTGGAAACAGAACCAAGTTTATTAATTTGGCCAGATCAAAAGAGAACAGATATCGACAGAGATCAGAGACTTTTCTGCTTTGATGAATAGTTTCTGAGCTCATTCTGAAAACTTGATGGGGTTACAACATTCTGTGGGTAGTAAGAGAGAGGATTTTTGATGGTACACAGAAACAGCATGAAATAACATTGACTTGCCTTGTGAGAAAGTTATTCCCTTTCAGTTCTCTTTCAGTCCTTATGATTACAAGGATATATCTTTAGTCTGATGAGAGTGTGTTTTCCATACTACTAGAATGCTTTCTAATCCTCCTCAGATGGAAGCCTTCAACAGGAATAGTATCTAGCTAGAATCTAATAATATTTTACTATTAATTTCTATTTATTGGGGCTTCCCTGGTGGCGCAGTGGTTGAGAGTCTGCCTGCTAATGCAGGGGACACGGGTTCGAGCCCTGGTCTGGGAGGATCCCACATGCCGCGGAGCAACTAAGCCCGTGCGCCACAACTACTGAGCCTGCGCGTCTGCAGCCTGTGCCCCGCAACAAGAGAGGCCGCGATAGTGAGAGGCCCGCGCACCGCGATGAAGAGTGGCCCCCGCTTGCCGCAGCTAGAGAGGGCCCTCGCACAGAAACGAAGACCCAACATAGCAATCAATCAATCAATCAATAAATAAATCTTAAAAAAAAAATTTTTTTCTATTTATTGTGAATTATACTGATTTCACATTTACAGTAGTGATACAAAGTCTCTTTTAAAAATAAAGCTACTTGAGTAAAAAATGTAAATTGATTTACAGAAAAATAGTAAGTAAATAGCAGTACAGGTGGAACACTAATATAATGAATATTGTGAAGGTGTATGCAAATACTGACGTTTGGGAAACACTGAAACACCACAATATTCAAATACGTGTTGGAGAAATTACAAACTAGTTAATGATCATGCAACCTCACAGGCATAGCCTTCTTTTTTTTTTTTTTTTTTTTTTTAATTTTATTTATTTATTTATTTTTGGCTGTGTTGGGTCCTCGTTTCTGTGCGAGGGCTCTCTCCAGTTGCGGCAAGTGGGGGCCACTCCTCATCGCGGTGCGCGGGCCTCTCACCATTGTGGCCTCTCTTGTTGCGGAGCACGGGCTCCAGATGCGCAGGCTCAGCAATTGTGGCTCACGGGCCTAGTCGCTCCGCGGCATGTGGGATCCTCCCAGACCAGGGCTCGAACCCGTGTCCCCTGCATTGGCAGGCAGACTCTCAACCACTGCGCCACCAGGGAAGCCCAGGCATAGCCTTCTTAAATGATACCTGATATGCCTTGGGCAAAACTGAAAATAAAAATAAGAAAGGAATCATTTGCTCTTAAAAATTCACTGTAAGATTCCCTTAATGAGAAACTCCCCTAACACATTTAAAACATGGTCAATTTACATATTTTTACTTAGAAATTTAAATATATTGAGTAAAGTGCACCTGTATTTAGGGGTTTTTTTTCATGGAACTTAAAGTATTATACTCCAAGACGTCTCATATCAACACATTCCCTTCTTCTGAATAGGCCTGCATCCAGCTTATATATTACACTACCATTACTCTTTGCCTTTGACTGTAATAATGTGGTCACAACGGATTTCACAGGAACATTACAGTGTAACTAGTTAACTAGAAGTCAAGGAAGTGCTGTAGGAAAAGAGCGTTTTTCTTTCAGTCATTAACATTTTCAAGTTTCAATCTTGGCTTTGCCTCTTCTTAGCTGTGTGTCCTTAGGCAAATTTCTTAAACTTTCTGAGCTCTGGCTTATTCCTATGTCCAACTGAGATATCAACTATTCTGCAGGGTGGTTGTGAGAATTAAATGAAAAAAAAATACATAATGCACTAAGTATTAGTTCTTTTCCTGTTTCGTTTCTTAACAGATGAATCCTTGTGCAGCATCCCTTTCTCACCTGCACCTTATAGAAAACCTGGCTTATATTTTCCCTAACACTGGAAAATCAAACATTGATCTATCCAAAGCACATTTGTTGAGAGATGAAGAACATTCCCAAAATGGAAAAGGAAAGCCACATGAAATCTAATTTTGGGTTTTCAGAAAAGAAGGAAAGGTGGCTTTCTTTTTCCACAAAAAACCCAGCCCTAATGTTTAAGGGTAAGATTAGGTAAACACTGGCACTTGTTTCTCTACCTGAGTAAAACAAAATTCTGCAGGCTGCACTATGTAATGACAGGAGCAGTCTCTAAGCACCAGAATTCAAGTGCAATAAAGTGTATTATAATCCTTGTGAAAAAACCTATCCTATCAAGTATGGCTACCGAAAAGACAAATGACTCTGGAACCAGAAAGGGCAGTAAGGGATGGGGGATAGCGGATGAGGGGTGGGAAATGTGAGTGGTGGGGAGGGTTATAATGTCATGGTGAAAAAGGCTAAAAAAGGAATAAATGCCAGGAAAAGCTCTTCCTAATAGAGGTGTGGTGGTGAGGGAATGAGATAAGTGCCATAGGTCCAATTAAAAATCAAAACAGAGGAAATGAAAGATTCCAAATTACTGATCCAATAGCCTAAAATAACTAACATAAAATGAAAATCTCTGGATTACCAACTAGCCAAGATTCTGTCAAAAAGGAAAAGTTGCTGAGAGAAAAAGAGTTGGGAAATTCTTGAGCCAAGAATTCTAGAGGGTAAGAGATGAAGGATGTTTATGGCAGAAATTGGGAAATGATGGCACAATGGGTATGGAGCCCCTATTACTACATTTCTGAGAACATCAGCACCTTATTTCTGCCTATAGCTAACGAGCCAGAACTGATACAACAGGGCACCAAAAAGTAAAGCAGATGTCATCAAAGCTAATTACACACAAGAAATCTTTCGGTATAGTTCATCCTGACTGATAATTTTAACAATATCCTAAGCCTTGACCCAGATGAAATCTGAGTAATTTGTATACGCAACAGGTAATTAATAGTTTCTAGGTTTTAACAAGACGTTGCATAATTCTTGGAAAAAGAGCCTGGTGTCTTTGGAGACACACTGATGAGAAGCCTTTTCTATTGAGCATTTCCAAAAAGTTCACCAATCAATGTAGCAGCATTTAAATGATCCTTTATTCAAAGAAGAAAATTTAACAACAGTGATAGAATGAAAAAGGCAGTAGCGAAGAGGATGGAGATAGGAAGCCTAGTGGCAGCTGGACATGTTTGTAGAAATTGAGTAAAGGTTTTAAAAGAGAGCCACACAGGCTGTAAGTGCTGCGGCTCAAAAGGCAGATACACGCATAGCTAACAAATGCACCTGCCTTTTAGGGAAAATCTCAGGTGTCTGTCTTAGAACTCTTCTGGGAAATAAATGATGAGGTCTTAATGATAAAATCCTAAGAGATTCTGGATGCTCTGCTGAGCATAAAAGCTTCAACTTTCTGAGACATTACAAATATCTAGCATGGAAAAAACAAAAAGCTACAACTGCACATATAATTGAATTACTGAATGTTAGGCCTAGAGGAACCTTAGAAATCTTCTTATCCAATCCCTCATAAATTGTTGCAGAGCTAGTAGCAGAGCAGAGGTCAGAACCTAAATCTCCTGACTTCCAAACCCAAAAACACTTTCCACTCCTCCAGATGATTGAATCATCAGCAAAACTGACTCTTTCAACATATAAGCATATTTGATAGTTTAAGATAATGGAATAATCAGATAGCTGAAAAAATTCATCATCTATCAACTGTACCTAGGGATTGTCTTAAAAACCATGTTTTTATTCTCCCCCATGGGCCACTCTGGAGAAAAGTCTCTTACCTGAATTTTGTTGCTGAGAGGCTGTACTTTGGGCTGAGTCAGACATAAACTGATTTATAGGTGATCATTTAGTAACAACATGCAAAATAGCTTACAGTTAAACAGAACTGCTCAGTCTGGTTTAGCTGTTTTCTCTACCTAATATGTAGATATGACAACATACAACAATACTAAATAGAAAGCTTTGCTTGCAAAATTGGACCCTTGTAACAAATTCTTTTATAAAAAGAATGCCCCCCATTTATCTGAGTTATATAATCTTATATCAAAATTATTTATGGAAAATATCTTTAAGTAATAATCTCATAATGTGCAAATATTTGCCAATATTTGTAAAATAGAGATTAAGGCCATAACCAGGAAGCTCACTATGAACCTACATTTTATTATATATCTATTAAAATTTTTTTCCTTCTAAATAAACTATTTTTCAGAGCAATTTTAGATGCACAGCAAACTGAGCAGAAAGTACATAGTTCCCATTTACCCCCTGCTCTTACCTATATGCACATTCTCTTCTACTACCAATATGCCAGCCCCAGAATGATATATTTGTTACAATTGATAAACCAATATTGACACATCATTATCACTCAAAGCCCATAGTTTACATTACGGTTCACTCTTGGTGTTGTACAGTTCTATGGAATTTGACAAATGTATAATGACACATTATATACTGATTTTTTTTTTACTCCATAGTTTTGCCTTTTTCAGGATGTCATATAGTTAGAATCGTATAGTAAATAGCCTTTTCAGATTGGCTTCTTTCACTTAGTAATATTTATTTAAGGTTCCTCCACATATTTTTGTGGCTTGATAGCTCATTTCTTTTTAGCGCTGAATAATACTCCATTGTCTGAATACCATATGATATCACTTACATGTGGAATCTAAAATATGACACAAAGGAACTTATCTATGAAACAAACAGACAAACAGACATAGAGAACAAATTTGTTGTTCCCAAGGGGGAGGGGAGTGAGGGAGGGATGGATTGGGAGTTTGGGATTAGCAGATGCAAACTATTATATATAGAATGGATAAACAACAAGGTCCTACTGTATAGCACAAGGAACTATATTCAATATCCTGTGATAAACCATAATAGAAAAGAATATGAAAAAGAATACATACCTGAATCATTTTGCTGTTCAGTAGAAATTAACACAACATTGTAAGTCAACTATACTTCAATAAAATAAATTTAAAAAAATATTCCATTGTCGGGATGTACCACAGTTTACTTATCTATTCACCTAGTAAAGGACTTCTTGATTGCTTCCAAGTTTTGGCAGTTATGAATAAAGCTGCTATAAACAGCCATGGGCAAGGTTTTCGTGTGGACATAAGATTTCAACTAACTCAGATATTAAATACCAAGGTGTGCAATTGCTGGATCACACAGTAAGTGTATGTTTAGTTTTGTAAGAAACTACCAAACTCTTTTCTAAAGTGGCCATACCATTTTTGCATTCTCACCAGCAATGAATGAGAGTTCCTGTTGCTACACATCCACACCAGCATTTGGTGTTGTCAGTGTTCTGGATTTTGGGCATTCTAATAGGTGTGTAGTGGTATCTCGTTGTTTTAATTTGCATTTCCCTGTGGACATATGATGTGGAGCATCTTTTCAAATACTTATCTGCCATCTGTATATCTTCTTTGGTGAGGTGTTTGTTCAGGTCTTTGCCCTATTTTAAAATCAAGTTGTTTGTCTTATTATTGAGTTTTAAGAGTTCTTTGTATATTTTGGAAAATAGTACTTTATCAAATATTTTCTCCCAGTCTGTGGCTTGTCTTCTTGTTCTCTTGACAGAGTCTTTCACCAGAAGTTTTTAATTTTAATGAAGTCCAGCTTATCAATGATTTCTTTCTTGATTCGTGCTTTTGATATTGAATCTGTCATCAGCAACCAAAGGTAATCTAGATTTTCTCCTATGTTGTCTTCTAGGAGTTTTGTAGTTTTTTGTTTTGCATTTAGGTCTATGATCCATTTCGAATTAATTTTTTGAAGGGTGTGAGGCCTGGGTCTAGCTTAATTTTTTTGCACTTGACTGTCCAGTTGTTCCAGCACCATTCACCGAAAAGACTTTTCTCCGTGTTCCCATTGTTACTTTGTCAAAGATCAGTTAAGTATATTTGTGTGCACCTATTTCTGGGCTTTCTATTCTGTTCTATTGATCTGTTTGTATTCTTTTGCCAGTGCCAGTGCCACACTGTCTTGAAAACAGGTAGTGTCAGTCTTCCCATTTTGTTCTTCTTCATTAACATTGTGTTAACTTTCTGAATCTTTTGCTTCCTTAGAATCAGTTTGTTGATATCCACGAAAGAACTTGATGGGATTTTGATTGGGATTGTTTTTTTTTTTTTTTTTTCTGCATTGGGTCTTTGTTGCTGCGCGCAGACTTTCTCTAGTTGTAGCAAGCAGGGGTTACTCTTTGTTGCACAGCACAGGCTTCTCATTGCAGTGGCTTCTCTTGTTGCAGCGCACGGGCTCTAGGGCGCGCAGGCTTCAGTAGTTGTGGCGCATGGGCTCAGTAGTTGTGGCTCGTGGGCTCTAGGGTGTGGGCTGAGTAGTCGTGGCGCACGGGCTTAGTTGCTCTGCGGTATGTGGAATCTTCCCAGACCAGGAATCGAACCATGTCCCCTGCATTGGCAGGCAGATTCTTAACAACTGCGCCACCAGGGAAGTCCAGGACTGAATTGAATCTATAGAGATCAAGTTGAGAAGAATTGACATCTTGATAATATTGTCTTCCTATCCATGGACATGGAATCTCTTATTTAGTTCTTTGATTTCTTTCATCAGTTCTGTAGTTTTCCTCATATACATTTTGTACGTATTTTGTTAGACTTATACATATTTCATTTGGGGGGATACTTATGTAAATGGCAATTGTGTTTTTAATTTCACTTGTTCATTGTTATTATGTAGGGTAGCAATTGACTTTTGTATCTTAACCTTCTATCCTGCAACCTTGCTATAGTCAAATCACTTACTAGTACCAGGTTTTTTAAAAAATTCTTTTGGATTTTCTTCATAGACAATCATGTCATCTGTAAACAATGACAGTCTTTTCTTTCCCAATCTGTATACCTTTTGTCTTATTGCATTAGCTAGGATTTACAGTATGATGTTGAAAAGGAGTGGTGAGGAAGAACATCCTTGTCTTGTTCTCCTCTATTCCTAGTTTACTGAGAGTTTTTGTCGTGAATGGGTGTTGGATTTTGTCAAATGCTCCTTCTGCATCTATTGATAAGATCATGTCATTTTTCTTCTTGAGTGTGTTGATGTGATAGATTTCATTAATTTTCAAATGTTCAAACTGCCTTGCATACCTGGAATAAATTTCACTTCGTTGTAGTTGAACTTATATCTTTTAATACTAACAATAAAATCAATAATTTTAGGTTAGATTTTGGGGTTTAAAAAAAGTGCTTTTCACTAACCAAAAAATGCATTAACGGCTCCTAAAATCTCATCCTTATGAAATTAATGTAGTTAAAAAATTTCTTAGAATACTCCTTCATGCATTTTAAATCCGTTTATCAAAATGATATCTGTATACTTTCAGAGGCCCATCTAAGTACCCATACATTCTCCCTCTCTCACACCCACACCCACACACAGATAATTTACTACCAGTGTTTTATGATTAGACTGGTATAAAACAATAGTCTTACAACAGGGTACAAATTATCTTTGCATCTTCAAGTTAATCATACAGCAAAAGAGGGAGGAGAGAAAAGTTAGGAGACATAGATACACTGGTAGGTGTTTCAAAAATTATTTTTATTGTTACATTTCAAAGAGGACATAGGAAGAAAAAAGCCAGTTATCCAATAACTGCTATACCTTTCAGAGGGAGGCAACTGGAACTCCAGTACTAGTTCAAAGCTGTACACACTACAGCTCAAACAGCTGCCTCTCAACCTGACTGGGGATGCTGACAAATATGTGTATGTCATCAATCCAGGGAGGCTTGGGTTTAAAAGAAAATTTCTTTATTGCAAGTGTCCAAGTCCTTAGGATTCATCCTTAAAGAAGAAGAAGACGAGAAAGACCACACACGAAGACTATGTTTATTCATTAGAGTAAACTAGCGAACGGCCAGCTTGTTCTAAGATGCATTGCATCAGACATCACAGTACAGGAAGAAAATCTGCATCTTGTGAAGAGCCACCAGGCATTTCAGATCCAATTTACCATGAAGTACAGCCACAGGCCAACCAGATGTCCAGATAATATAGTCAGTGCAAAATTCAAATAGGTAAGTCAGGGCTTTGATGAGGCTGGCAGACTGCAAAATATAAATGAAACTTGAAAATAAAAGGCAAACTCTATTTACAACAGATTGTTTAGTAAAGTGACTTGAGAAAAGTTATGTTAAGCACTTCCCACATATCCCTCCCCTTCTCTGCCAAAAACAAAAACAAAAAACACCACACAAAAACCACCCCTGAAAATTATCTTGAAAACCAAACTAAAACTGTGTGGTAAAAAAGAGAGTGCTTTTTCCAGGTAAAGGACTTCAAGATAATTTACAGGCAGACATATTTTTATTAGTAAAAGTCATAAACAGGAAAAGGCTAACGTTGTTTGAGGCGTGTGCTTTAAAAAACGCCTCCATTAATACATTAACAAGAAAAGAAAATACCAAGCATGTTTTTGTTTCTAGTTTTGAATTTTCCAGCAAGAGTTAGTGAAATCAACAGGGCATTAAAACAAAACCCAGGAAAACTCAATCAATTTTTTCCCATTGTCTGCCTCATTTCTTTCTAGTCACCTTGAATTCGATTCCCAATTAGCTGAGGACAACATGACGGTCAAAGACGGATTTTCGCTGCTCTTGAACTTGAAGCTTCCAACGCTGCTGGGCATACTCTACCTTATTCAGCACATTGGCTCGACTGCGGGAGCGGGCCAGCACATCGTGGGCGTTTGCAAAAGGCTGGTGATCCTGAAAGTCCAGGAATGGAGAACATCAGACGGCATGGTCCATGTAAAACACACACACACGATAGCAGTTATCCAGCCACGGAGATAGGAGCAGCTGGCCTTTTCAAACAGACCATCTAATTTGGCCAAGCACTCTTAGGCACTCAACTGCCAGAAGCAGGATGAACTCAACTACAGAAATAGTTGGTTCAAGTAAAATAAGCGATGAGGAGGTATTTGTGCAAAGTTCCTGTGAGTCACCATTTCCAAAGACATTCCCTTAAGAAGTAGGGATCAAGAAAAAGACAGTGGTCATTTATGTTAGAGAGAAGCCCTTCTTGATGAGTGGTGGAAAGAAAATCTATTTTGCATGTTAATATCTACATGTTAGATACAGAAAGTAGGGCTTTTCCTTGATTTATTCGATACTATATAGCTAATCTGTGGCTGAGGAAACTCCTATCTTTTAATTTCCTGACTCCCATTATATTAGAATTGTTACTTGCCAGCTTGGGGCCACATTCTTCCTGGGAGATGAGTTGACTGCATCTTATCTTGGTTGGTTTCCATCTCTTCTTATGCCCTCAACACCTACATTTCCCCCCTTCCCCAATCTGTAATGAACAGAGACATAGCTCAAGTGCTACAATTACCCTCTAGTGCTAAGGACAGTAAGGAATTATTACTTCAGCGTTTCTATTTGGTAAAGACTTGAATCTTTCATTGCTGAGCACACAGTAGCTTCCATGTTAGCTGCTGCATTAGGAAAGAGGCCATTGAAGGGTCACCCAGGTATCTGTGTAGAAAATGAACCTATCCTGGTCAAAGTAAACCAAC
The DNA here is from genome assembly GCF_949987535.1 of Balaenoptera acutorostrata. Classification (NCBI taxonomy): domain Eukaryota; kingdom Metazoa; phylum Chordata; class Mammalia; order Artiodactyla; family Balaenopteridae; genus Balaenoptera; species Balaenoptera acutorostrata. Next base: position 48,185,230 of record NC_080072.1, on the reverse strand, counting down.
GCCACTGATGTTTGTAGTCATTACACAGGAAACCACCATGCTAATCTATCTATGAATGAGATATAAACACAGCTGCCTAAATGACAAAAGGCATTCAGTACTTATTTATTGCTTTTGTTTGCCTTTTCCTTGATCTCTTTTTCCTGAACCTGGGTTAGCAAAGCTCCTAAATGTTCCAACATAGGATACAAGTCACAAGTCAGACCTCTTAAACTTTGCCTCTCGGAAAGAAACAATATTGTTTTGCATGTTTGCAAAAGCTCTATTATACACCCAGGGCAGAAGTCAGCGTGTCTATGGAAAGCTATACATAACTGCATAACTATATATATAAAACTATAACTAAACAGCGTTATAACACCTGGTCTTCTTTTTAGAGCAAGATATTTATATAATGTCGACATTTCAAAGACATCAAAGAGTTTTCTGTAAAGAATCTATCCCTGCCTTCTTTACCAAAATTGCTTCAACTTTTCACTTAATTTAGGTAATATCTTGTGCAAACCCCATTATTTTTTTTAACCTTACAAATGAAAATAATATAAACAATTCCACAAAGTTCAAATGTTTCAAAGATGTAAGAAAGAACGTTAGGAAAAAGGAAGGTGGCTAATGTTGTTGGATTACTTTATTTCCCATGAGGAAATAAACTGATCCAAGGTCATCTAACAAATGAGCACAAGCACAAGTCTTAGCTCCCCTAAACTTGACTTGGTGTCACATTTTCTTAACACACTGATTTTGTTCAGGTAGATTAAAATGACACTATCCGAATATGGTGCTTCAGTGAACTTGTATATAAAACATTATTACCATTGGTTTGTTTTGACATAAACAAGACTGGGAAGAAGAATGTACTTTACCAGCAGAGTGTTTCTCAATTTCATAGTCTTGTTATCTACTCTTCAAGGTAGGGGGAGAAACACCTTCTTAAGGAACAAATTTAAAGGACTAAACAAACCAGTTAATCCTTTTGGTCTATTCTCCATCTATCAGAACAAGATTGAACTAGCTGCTCATAGTCATGGATGCCGGGAGAATGCAAATAGAGATTTACCCTTTATATATGTTTGTTCTTTTTACACCTGATAAAATTACAATAAATACAAAATATGTTTTAATGTAATGCTTTGATAATAGCAATGATGTATCATGGATATATAATACAGTAAATATTGTGACTACTTGCAGTGAGCTTCTTAACTATTTGTGCTAACTCTCACTTGATTCAAAGTGCTCTACACTCAACAAAAATGGAAAAAATTAAAACAGAATTGAACTGAGAATTTAACAAAAGCATGTTTAAAGGCACATACAGAGTGAAGAACTCTCATCTTGGATTAGCAACAATTGTAGGAATTTAAATTGAACTTCTTTTTGAACAGAGTTGGTACCATAAATTCATACCTGTGTTTAGAAAACCTCTCTCTGCCCAGAATCAATTTAACAGACATCCAAAAGTCAGCCAGGCCTCTCAAGACAATGTTCTCATATGATCGACATGCTCACAGAATCAATCACTGGTGAACAAAATGGTTACTAAGCACATGGTCCCATCAAATGCCTTTCCTACATGTTTTTATCTACACATTTGTGCATCCATTTCTTTTATGTTCTGTGTATTACATTAATATTGTCTATCCCTAAAATCAGGAACCAGATATTTAATGCTATAAGGGATGTAGTTTAAGTCAGAGTTTCTGTCTCTGTGCCTATAATGAAACGGTTCAGGTGGCCTTTGATACATAACGTTTTCATATGTTACTAGTTCTCAACTGGGGGTGATTTTGACCCCCAGGAACATTTGACAACGTCTGTGGACATTTTTGATTGTCATGATTGGGATGAGGCTTCTAGTGGGCAGAGGTCAGGGATGCTATTAGATATCATGCAGTGAACAGGACAGCCCCCTACAACAAACAATCATCTGACCCAAAATGTCAATGGGAAATGTTGTATGTTAATGAAAATTAACATGGGAATAGTATTTGAGACTCTAATCCTTCCTGATATGGAAAAGTTACTTGTTATGTGTTGGTTGAATTACTAAAGGAAGCAAGGGGAAAAGAGGCAAACAGAGGTATTTCTATGAAAGTTCTTCACAAAACAAAAATGAAATCTTGCTCAAATTAAGTTGAGTATTCAATATCGATATTCATGAGACAAGCAGGCTCTGTAATTATAACTTAAGCCATTCATTCAGGATCCCCTTTCTCATCTTTTACCAATGGGTCCACAAGCCATTCCAGAGTAAAAGGACTTTTGACTGTGATTGGCAAGGCTTTATCCTGGCTTTGGCTTTTGGAATTGATTCTTGAAACTCTACTAAATTTTATTCACTTTAAGAAACATAGTTCAATAAAGTAATCCAAAATAAAAAGTAATTTCTAAAGAATATTATATATGTAATAATGAAATAGTGGAAAATTTGGAAACAAACCCAAACAGGATAATGACAAAACAAACAATATAATTCTCTAAGCCATACTGAATAACAAATTTGTGGACTATGTCAATTTCTCAAAAGTTTTGAGTGAAGTAATATTAATTATATATACAAATATGAATGTGTTTTAAAGATAGGAAGAGAATCAGGAGTGATGGTTTTATTTTTCTCTAAAGAGCACAGATTTTTTTAAAGAAGGAGGAAAATAGGAAATATAAAACATCAGCGGGTTATCAAGCTGTACTTCATTAAGTAAAGAACATTATGGTTTTCATGCTTCCCTTCACTAAAGCTTCTTTGCCTTTTAAAATATTTGGTGATGTTGACAGGGAAGGTGTTCAGGCAGGAGCCTAGGAAGAAGACTATCTCCGATGCTTTTCTCAATGTAAGCAGTAAAAGGCGATGAAAATTATGCCCTTGGTAGTGAAAGGCAAAGCCTTGTACAGCACACTCACCAAGGATCATCGGTCTAACCACCAAATTTATGGCTTTACAGAGCAATTTCCTCATAAAGAGACATACACTAATATTAGAACTGTCTTTAGGTTCTCTAGTGGAGGATCTGCTCCAGATATGGACATCTATTATGTAACTACTCTTCACATGCACTCTATATCAGATGATGACAGAGACTGGCTTTGAACAGCTAGGGCATGCTAAGAACTTACCCCAACATCATCATCGCTCTGTATCAATTGTGAGTGTCCAAACAGGCGTCTCTTCAGTATGGGCTCAACCAGAGTAAGATATACCATGTACAGAAGCAGAAGGCCCAAAATGGAGAGATAAATTATAATGGTAACCTAAAAGAAATTGAAAATAAGTTATATCTCTGTTCAAGCCAAAAAATCTGAATTTTGTATAATAATGCTAAAGCCATAGTGAAGACTGATCTATCTGTTAAGCATATAGGATTTCTATACAAACCAGATTCCAACATAAGAAATAAACTCAACTCTTCATCAAAGTATTATTTATAGAAAAAAAGGAAAGAAAGCATTTTGCCTTTGGGATCTTTTCACGAGTCTTCAAATTCCACCTTCACCTACTGCTAATCATTTGCACCACTGCTAGCATAGTAGTTCTCTTTTTTCACCCTCAATACAGTGTCCTAGATTCAACAGCACTGCAGTCAAGACCACTTTCTGTTAGGATCCCTAACAGAAAATGTAATTCAGATGAATTTCAACAGCATACTGCTTTAGATCAATTTAGATACACAAAAATACATTTTAGGCACATGATTTTCTTGAGATCTTAATTCGTGCGGTGTCAAGCAGTACAGTGTGACACCTCCCACTAGAATGGCTACGGTTAAAGACAGTCAATACCAAATGTTAGCGAGGATGTACAGAAACTGAACCCTCATATGTTACTGGTGAGAATGTAAAATGGTACAACTACTTTAGAATACAACCTGGTAGTCTCTTTAAAAATTAAATATAAACTTACCTCTCTTAGGAATCTACCAGAGAGAAAGGAAAACATACATCCACACAAAGACATGTACGCAGATACTGATGACAGCATTATTCATAAGAGTAAAAGTAAAAATCTGGAAATAAATGTCCATCAACTGATGAATGGATAAACAAAATGTGGTATGTTCATGTAATAGAATGCTATTCAGTAATAAGAAGGAATTAAGTACTGATACATGCTACAACATGAAGAGGCCTCAGAAACATTATGCTGTGTGAAAGAAACCAGTCACAGAAGACCACATATTTTATGATTCCATTTACATGAAATGTCCAGATCCGGAGACACACAAAGCAGAATAGTGATTGTCTAGGGCTGGGGTTAGGAATGGGATTAACTATAAATGGTTATGAGGGATCTTTTTGGGGTGATGGGAATGTTCTAAGACTGGATTTTATTTTTAAAATTTTTTTTTAGAAAGTCATCAGGGCCAATACCCAAAGTATTTACTTATTTTTATCTTTTGGCCACGGGGCATGTGGGATCTTAGTTCCCCGACCAGGGATTGAACCCTTGCCCCCTGCATTGGAAGTGCGGAGTCTTAACCACTGGACCACCAGGGAAGTCCCTAAAACTGGATTGTAAAAATTGGTTTTAAATTTGCTAAAATTTATAAAATTGTACACTTATAATGAGTGACATTTGGGGTATGGAAATTATACATAAAAATTTTGTTAAAAAATAAAAAAGCACAGTGATGATTTCTCTATGGGACAGTACACTGCTGGAGCAAGAGCTCTCCTGCAGGGTCAATCACAACAGGAATCTTTGTAACTGGTATAGCTGACCACCCCAGATTCCCCTAAGGTATTTTTTTGGGGGGGGGAACAGGAATGGGGACCTCCATATAAAAAAATTGGGGAGAAGAACTATGAGCCACCATAATAAAGTAATTGAACTCATTAGAGGTCCAAATTGTGATGAGAGTGATCTACATTCCATTTCCTATAAAAGATAAAGAAAGGAAATCTTAAAATCCAGAAGTGATGTTTTCTAGGATAGAGCAGTCACTCTATATATAACTTTTTCTAAGGGTTGAGAGGGCAGGAAGAAGAAGGTCTAATCATCCTGCTTTCTCACTAATCTTTGGTATACGTGGCCCGCAGAGAAGCTGGAATGTCTTTCTGGGAAATGCAAATTACACTCAGGGCTTTTTTTGTGCCATTTCACATATCACATCTATCTAAGGTATCCTAATTAAGGCACAAGGCATCTCTACGAGACAGGCGGAGAGCAGGTCCATTGATCCTTTTAGGGTGCGGGCTGGGGATGAGAAAGGAGGGGGTAAGAGGGTGCTGGGAAGAGGATGGAAGAGCAATAGTTTAGGTAACTAAATAGAATTCAAATGTCCAAAATTTTCTTTCTTGTCTAGATACCATCAAAAACTGTTCCAGAAGCAGAAAAGATGGATTATTGTTTTTTTACCTTGATCGTAACAGAACTTCTCTCCTCATATTTGCATTCACAGCGTAGACAGTATGCTTCTACATCAGGCCCCCGCACAGGCATGGGGTCCACAACATGAAGGCAATCACTGAAAAAACAAAGATAAAATACTGCCTAAACCTAGCTGGATTTTCTACTTGCACTGATCAAACCTTTCCTGAAATCCAGAATAATCACTGAACTTTCCCAATGAAAGAATGAATATAAGGAACAAATAATCAGTAAGGGAAGGGAAATCATTTCCTCTCTCAATATTAGCAATTTGGTAAGCTTTAACAGTCTAAGAGACCATAAAGACACATATGTAGCAGCTATTTTCAAAAGTGCTATTTATAGTTAAAAATGCACTTGAAAAATCCCAAATGGGACTGAAAACTACTTAGCAGATCAAGTCATATTAGACTTGTTCACTTAGCAAGTAAAACTGCTTTAAATGATTTAAAGTGACCTGGAGCATTATTCAAATATGAGATTACCTCTTTTATGAATTAACTAATATCATCTAAACTGCCACAGTGTGGTATATGAATGGCTAATCCTAACAGTTGGTAAATTATGAAACTCTGAAAGCTGAACACCAGAGTAAGAAACAATTACTTTTCTTAATGAGCAAAAGTCTATCTAAAAAGCATGGAGAAGTAGGATTAGGACAACAAAAATATTTTAAAATGAAAACACTACCTGGCAACAGTACCTAAAAATAGTAAAAGGCTGAATGTTTTTGTGGTTGGATGTTTATTTTCTCCCCATTTTCCAGGTCACTTATTTATGGCTTATGAAAAAGCAAGCCTATCCAAAAAATCTTTTTCCCAGAAATCTGTCAAGTCTAGGAAATAATTAAATTCTTACTCTCCCCAGCTATTAAGAGCCCACTACCCTGATCACCTTCAGCAAAGGCAGGCAAAGCTTTGCTGTCCTCCTGCTGGCTGCTGGGCAGTTTCCCTCCCTCTTGTCCTCTCTCCCTTAGGCATGGCTGGCTGCCTCAAGAACTCTACCACAGCATCCTGTCTCACTCCACCCACCTTCTTGAGGGTATCCAATGCTCCAGGCTGATTCTTTCCCTTTGCCCTATCAGAACGTACTTTTTTGTGTTCTGTTCCCTCTGAGCTGTGGCATAAGAAAGAAAACCCAAAATGGCATAAATGATCAAAGTTCAGTCAGTTTTCCTTAACAGGTAATTTAATTTTAACAAAGGTAGTAATGAAAAAATAAGTCTCAACTGATAGAATTTCAAATAAGAGTAAGGTCCCACAACTCACACCATACAAGTGTGTGATATTTGTTCCAAATGTACAGAAGACCAGGAATGTATCCAGCTGGATACAGGCATAATATAGGCAGAGGAAGCTAAATCTCACTGCAGGGGCATCTAGCTCATAATCATAGAGGTCATCCAGCCCAGCACTCTCGGAGAGGTCACCTCTACAGGTCACAGAGTAAATTAATAGCTAAAAGGACCAGAATCCAGGGCTCCTGCCTCCTAGGACAGCCCCCCTGTATCTCTCTGAACCTCAGGAAAATGAGACTTATCTCCTACTTAGTTTTCTATTTCAGCTTCAGAAGCCTTAGTAACAATACTTAAGAATTACTTGGGAATCTAAGTGTTGAGTATTTCTTTGGAAGTACAAATACAGTTTAATAACAAGGAGATTTTGAGTGCTGTGCAGGATGGGAGAGGAACCAGGAAGGTTGGTTCTGGCTGGCCACTCAGTGTAAACGCAGAACCCAGACACAGAACACAACCACTTCAGGAACTAGGCGACACCTCCCCCTAGTGCCAAAAGGAGGACATTATCAGCTTCAAATCACACCTCAAACACAAACCAGAGAACTCAAATTATTCTTAAGTTAGACAGTATAGGTCAATGAAGAATTAAAGCTAACAACTGGACAAAATGGAGAGGCCAGGAGGTAAAAATATATATAGGGTCAGATAAGATATTGGAAGCCTCGGAAAGCCATAACATCTTGATTAGTCATAACATGCCTACCCTTCTAAAGCCAGTTAAAAAACTTTCAGTGACATCTGTGAACCTATCCGTAGTAAAAGGCCAAGCTGCAGGAAGGAAGCAAGGGAGAGAGGGAAGAAAAATTCCAAAGCAAGGCTTGTTTTCAACTGTTTATTTTCAAAGCTCCCTATTTTCACCAATAACCAGGGATAAATGATATACGGTTCTCTGTGAACCTGGAGAAACAAAAAGTCAGTGAAAAGATTAGTGCTAAACACTTGAATAGTGAGTTCATTTGCCACTCAAGTAACAGGCATCATATTCTATTACTGATAATAGAATAAACTGATTGTAAGTGCTCAATATATTTGGGAAATTTATAGGAATAACTTATTTGAGTTTTCTTTTCATATAAAGTAACTTCCTAATACGAAACCTAGAAGAATAGCTAAATCACTTTGTAGTATGAGACAATTTAAAGTAGAACACGAAAGCTCACAAGAAGTTCTCAAGAATACACTTACCACATGTCGGATTGAACCTAAATGCACACCATGGGAAGAACAGACAACGACATCAGAAAAGCTAAACATGCTCAAAGCCTGCCTTTTCTTACTCAAAGTCAGCTTGGAATATTGTAACAGAATGAATTTAATTCTGCTTTCAAACTTTCGGGGCTATTTAGCTGTGAAATAGGGTACACGTGAAAGTACGGAACATTTGGAGCTATTTTTATTCTAGGCCTATCCTGGCAATCTTCCATTATAAACCCTAAAACGTCCCAGTCCAGGGCAAGGAGCCCACCTATCCTGCTACAAAACCACTGCTTCCCAATCATTTTATGGCACATGTAGAAAAAGCTATTATTTGTAAGGTCCACTGGGATAAACAGAGAAGGCTGCTGGTGGCTAGCTAGTCAGGATCCCAGTCATCACAGGCCTGCCTGATTATGTGCCAAGGGCTGAAGGGATCAATGACTTGGCGCACCTATAACCTATTAATGGCACACCAACTGGTAAACTCTGATATCCATGGCTCATTCCCATTCCTTCCTGAGCCTTTTTTGACACTTTTAAACATAGCCTCCTATACCTGGCAATATATCATCAAAACCTACAGACTGTAAAAACTCTGACCCAGATAAATGAGGCTTGCTTACCCTCCACTGAGAAGCAAGAGGGAGGACCAAAATTTAAGGGGACACAGAAGGGTAGCTATGGGTAGTTTGGGTGCCACAAACTCAGCCCCATCCCAGTGTAAAAGCCTCCCTGCCTGGGGATTTTGGCTACATTCCTTTAGGCCTACATCATGCACTCAGGGCCTTACTCTCACCTTTTCAAATAGAAATGGAATTCAACACTTTTGCGTAAAGAGAAAACAATACATTGGATGAATATCCAGGGCTAACAGTGACAACCAAAGAAAGACATTTGACAGGTAATTCAGTAATCCAGAATACTTACCAGTCTTTTTGGGATATGTTCTTATTATAAATACGCCCAGAATTATCTTTATAGGGAGGACAGATACATTTACATCGGACATCCTCAGAATTCTATAACCAAAATAGAAACTTGTTGACAGTTTATCATCAATATTTTTAAAAACTGCAACTTACACATTTTGCTAAGCATCCCCTGCCAAGTATTCTAAAACCATTCATTTAAAATTTTAAATAACTTTGAGAGATACAAGTTTTTAAAAGCCATTGGTAATGCTAATGAATTATTATATACTACATAAAATTATTTTGAAATAACATCTAGTATCTGTGACTTGTTAATCACATTTTTGTGTCACATGACAATCAAATTGTGCTAATGTTATCACCATCTACCTGCCAGTAGAAAGACGAGGTAGACAGACAGCTGTGCCTGCAGATAAGAATGCTGATTACAGAAGGATGGGGAAATATCAAACTAAAAATTACTCACAAATCACAATTCTTCTACTCACCATCCTTCTACCCTTTGGTAGAAAGGTATTGATATGGATAAAATGGGTTGGGCCAGAGTCCTATAGAAGGCATGAAGTTTTGGAGGCACTCAGCTACAATTAGAAAGGAAGTACTGGGTTGGCCAAAAAGTTCGTTCGGTTTAAAGTAAAAATAAAAGACACATTCTTCATTTTCACAGAGAGCTTTATTGAACGTGTTCACTAACCGAACGAATTTTTTGGCCAACCCAATACATAAGGGAGGTAGTGTGAGTGTAGCTGAGATCAGTTTGGTCTACCCTTCCCAGGAAACTTTGCTTCTAATCCCTGGGAGACAGAGAGGACAACTACTGATAAAGCAAGTTTCAAGAAGTGGAGGAAGGGGTGACTAAATTTATGAATAGAGGGAGTAGGAGATCCTTCCCCAGCAAAGGGGAATCTAATCTGAGAAGGCAGCAGCTCATTAGTCTCCAGAGGACCAGGTCCAAAGCTCCTATATATGGTGGTATATCTGGCAGAGTTGGTAATTCATTTACTTACTGAGCAACTACTTAAGTGAGCATTTGTCCTGTGCCAGAACTTGTGTGCAATGAGGTGGATTCAGATAAGCGTGAGACATGGTTCCTGCCCATAATTAGGACATGCCCAAGTAAAGGAGACTGACAAGTACATGGTTACAATATACCACTTAGAGTGATCACAGAAGATATGCAGAGGGTGCCAGCAGTGTTTTGAAAGTCAGGAGACTTGCTGCTGTCCCTGTTTCTGGAGGGAAGTAGGGAAGATTTCAAAAAGAACCCTTGACCTAAACAACAAGGATCTATCGTACAGCACAGGGAACTATACTCAATATCTTGTAATAACCTATAATGGAAAAGAATCTGAATTACTTTGCTGTACACTTGAAACTAACACAGCATTGTAAATTAACTACATACTTCAATAAAAAAAAGAACCCCTGACCAAAACCCCCCTGATCTGTATACTTGTCACCCATCTTTCCCAGCCCCTATATTTAAAGGTATTATAGAGTAAAGCTCCAATTTAAAAAAGAAAAATGTCATTCTGTTTTCCCATCACATTAATGTGCAGGCCATCTGTTTTCCCTAGTAATGAGGTAGTTCATCAAGGACAGGTCTGGAGGGTATGGGCACGAAGGGGACTAGATAGCAGCATGAGGGGGACCACAAGGGCCAAGAAATGGAGCAGGGGAGAAGGCCACAACCTCACCTCTCCTGTAGTTTGGATCCTCCCTTACCCACTAAATTATCAACAAGAGAGAAGGCAAGAAAGGGGCCAGGAGGTCCTGGAGGGAGCCAGGTGAGGATATGAGGCTGGTGAGAGAGACTCCTGTAGGTCGTATTGAGAAGGAAGGCTGACAGGAGAAGCAAGTTCCCACAGTGGGAAGGGAATCTGTTCAGGGGTGAGTTGAGAGGAGTTAGTTCCTGAGGGAAGACAGCTGTGAGATGCGGGCTTCCTATCATTTTGGCCTGGGGAATTGGGGCAGTGGTCTGTGAAGCCGGTGGAGGGCGGCGGTGATTGTCAGAGCTCAAGCGTATAAAGTTAGTTAAAGGCTCTTAGAGTTGGAAAAGCTGTCAAGTTTGCGGGGGTGCTGTCGGGGCTGGGAAGGGAAATTCAAGGAGGCGGAGATGCTGTCCCGACTCTGGGCGCCGTCAGGGCCGGGTGGAGCTGGGGCGGGGTGTCAGCTCCGGGGGTGGGAGGGGTGCGGGCGGGGACCGTCAGACAGCTGGAGCGGGAGGGCTGGACTGCTTCCTGGCCGTCGGGAGGGTTCCGGGTGGTAGTCGGCCAGGGCTGAGAAGCTAGGGGTCGGGCTGTCAGGGCTGGGAGAGGACTTGGGTGGGACGCAGGTGGACAAGGCCGGAGGCAGGGGAGGAGCTCCGGTCTGGGGCGAGCGCTGGGCGGGACTCACCTTGGCGGCGTCCGACAGCTGCACTAGCAGCAGCACCGAGAGCGCCAGGCAGGACAGGCTGAGCATGGAGCCGAGACGAAGGAGGCCGGCCCACAGGGTCGCCATCGCTGCCAGGGCCAGCAGTCCCCACAGCCGGAGCCCCCGAGACCTGCTCTCGGTCGGGCTCCGGCTCGGGCTCCGGCTCCTCAGCCCGCACTTCCGTCTGGGCGCTCGCGTCACGGGCCGCGCCGGGTCAGCTACGAAAAGCATTCGCCCCGGAAACGGTTCCCGGTGCGAAGGCCGGGAGGCTGCGCGGTGCCCCAGGAGCAAAGGCGGCCTCTCGGGGGCGCAGCGTGGGTCCGGCGGAGCTTCGAGGTGACAGACCATCTTTCCCCGGCACCGAGGCTGCGGGGCTGTGGGCCGCCAGTGCACTAGCAGGTCCTCCCGCCCAGGGAGACCCCCACCCACCCACCCCGCAGCAAGCCCGGGCTGTCAGCGTTGGGGGGGGGGTGCAGGGCCCGAGCGACCCCTGCGAGGCCGGAGAAGTTCGTTGCCGGACCCAGAGTGAGCCTAATAAGCCCCGGAATTGCTGAGAGGCGGCCCGTCCCGGCCGGCGCCGGCGGGGCGGGTGCGAGGCGTGGGGACAGGTATGGGACTGGCCGAGCCATCGCTTTCCGGGAAGCCCACCCCCAGTCAGAGGGTCGAGAGGTCCTCTCTGGCACTTTGGGTACTGACCTGCGGCCCACTCGCATCCCGGACCCCACTCCCCGCGAAGTTGCTAACAGTCTGTGAGCTGCCTCCTTGGGTGTGGCCTCCGTGTGGGGCTCCCCGCTTGCCTCTCAATGGGGGGCTGACCGCCTAAGCCCAGCCTGCCGCCAGGAACTGGAAAACAGCGGAGGGGCTGGGCCAGGCCAGGCTCCGGAAGGTGTGGAGTTGGCGAGAGAACCGCCCTAGTAGCCTCCTCCGTCCAGGATTCCATAACGTGGGGGATCGCGGCGCTACAATCCTATGCAGGGTGGCTGGTCCCCTAAGTCAGAAGTCGGGGAGGGCTGACCCATCCTTCCCAGAGCGGGTCATCCTGAAGGGTAATTTAGGAGAACCTTGGAGACGGCACAGTGTCTCCAATTAAAATATTTTTCAGTTAGTAGGGACAGTGGGGTTGTAGTGGAAAGGATGCAGGGGCTCATCACAACCTCTGCGGATTTTTTGAATGACCTTGGTCCAAACACTTCCCTTTTCTGGTCTCAGTATGAGGTGACTGAACTCTTACCTATGGATTTCAAATTCTGCTTTCATGGAACACCTCGTGTTTCCTTTCTCTAAGCGAAACTTAAAAGGTGGTCTTTTCCTAGTTTGTGGAAATGTTTTAATTAACGGACAGAATTTTCTCAATATTTTTCTCCCATGTGATTCTTGTTGATGCTAGACTCTAACACAAGGTGTCTGATGCTACGCCAAATATTTTTAGCCCCTTTCAGTCCCAAATGGCAAGTGGTTCCCAGTCCCAACCAGAACCAGAATGGCAGGACTAGATGATTTTTCAACAAGACCCCTCCAGACTGCCTTCTGAAGATGCTGTTAACATTAGTTAATTATCACGTTTTCTTAGCGGGTGTCCTGCTGGCCAGAGGACAATCTGGAGACACCAGGGATCAAATGTGTCTGACTGTGAAGCACTTGTGGATTTGTGATTGCTAAAAGCTGTCTTATCAGCAAGTTTGAGATCAGTTTTGGGTTAGTTGTCTAAGTCTAGCATCTGAAGGGAGTGATTACTCTTTGGCTGAAACGTCACAGGCCTTCCCTTTCTTCTTCAAAATTGTTCTCAGGGCCTTGGCTCGGGGTACAGAGACCTAGAGGAAATATATAATAGTGCCTCACCAAGTACACTCAGTCTGGGCAGAATTTTAGAGTTACACTGTCAGACATTGTAGTCACTAACCACATGTGGCAATTGAGCACTTGAAGTGTGACTGAATTGAGACATGCTGTAAGTGTAAAATATACTGAATCTTGGGCTTCCCTGGTGGCGCAGCGGTTAAGAATCCGCCTGCCAATGCAGGGGACACGGGTTCGAGCCCTGGTCCGGGAGGATGCCACATGCCACGGAGCAACTAAGCCCGTGCGCCACAACTACTGAGCCTGTGCTCTAGAGCCCGCGAGCCACAACTACTGAGCCCGTGTGCTACAACTACTGAAGCCCGTGCAGCTAGAGCCCGTGCTCCACAACAAGAGAAGCTACCGCGATGAGAAGCCCGCGCACCGAAGAGTAGCCCCTGCTCGCTGCAGCTAGAAAAAAGCCTACGTGCAGCAATGAAGACCCAGTGCAGCCAAAAATTAAAAAAAAAAAAAAAAAAATATATATATATATGCTGAATTTCAAAGACAATATGAAAAACATAAAATATCTCAATAATGTTTTTATATTAAGGTTGAAATATTTTGGATGCATTAGGTTAAATAAAATGTTATTAAAATAATTTCACTTGTTTCTTTTTACTTCTTAAATGTAGCTACTAGAAAATTTAATATTTATATTAGACACAGCTGTTCTAGAATATAGGCTGTGGCTGCCATGAGTAGAATGTGACTGTAATAAGATGGTTGGTTGCCTGGCTAGAGTCTGAATGAAAACTCAGGCCTGGGTAAGGAGAGGGGTGGCAGAGTTGAACTGGCACAGCTAGCGCCAAAGGTTTGAGGTTGGGGGGATATATGTCACTAAACAAGGAATGTAATTCCAGGTGACACAATGGAAGTGGAGGAGTCAGTTCTTGTTCTGCCCTGCTCATGCCTAGATAACTCTTACTTTCCCCTTAGGTCAGGGGTCTCTTCAACTAGAAAGCCTTCCCTGCCTTAGGTGCACTTCCATCTGTATTTGTGCAGATCTCTTTCCTAACTTAACCCGTTAGGATAAAATTATGTTTTCATATCTGCCTCTATACTCCCAACCTCCATCAAAATTTTGCAAACTCTTTGAGGGCAGGGGCCTTGTTCATTATCTTTGTACCTGGAGACTGGGCTAGAGTAAAAACCAATAAATGTTTGTGGGGACCTGGAAAAGAGAAAAGGAATGGGAGAGGCTCCTCTGGTCAGTCTCCAAGAATCAGGTACCTAGTTGAATTCCTACTTTATTCCTTTCTGACCATGAGAGGGCAATGCTGAGATGCCCAAAGAAGTGCAGATGGGATCTGGGCACCATAGTAGGCAGGAGAGGGGAGATTTTCTGTCCTAGGGTCTTCCTAGACCTTCAGGTCACATCAGAGTTGTTCTGTTTACAGACAAGACTGGCCTTAGTGAGTACCCACTCTTTTCCCTGCTTCCCTGTGACTACATTTCCTTACTCTATTCCACTTAAGGAGTGACAAGTCCAGGTGCACCTTCCTACCAGGTATGCGCCCTCTCACTTCTTTGTAAGGCCTAAAAAATTCCGTGGTGGGGGATGGTCAGAAGAGTAAGAAGACTCTTCTCTAAATTTAAGTGTGGAAGTCAGAAGGTTAGGAAGCAGAAGTGACAATTTATGTATCTGGGACCGAGGTTTTGCTAGCTCTGTCTGCAGTCCCCTCACCCCTTTTCCCTCCAGTGCTCAAATAGTTCTCTGGATGCCCCAGTCTTCTTTCTCCACCTCATCCTTTCTGATCTACTCAGCACTTTCCCAGGCCACAGCAGTCCAGGAGAACAAATGGAGTCATGCACAGCATCAATATGATGGTTTCCTTGGATCATGTCTCCAGTTACAGCAGGACATACAGAAGTTCTTCTGAGCATACCCTGGGAATGTCTCATGTGAGCCCTCTCCTTTACCATGTGCATTGCCAGGGTGCTCCCTCCTACTTAAGCCCCCTGTAGTAAGATTTTCTGCCCCCTGCTACTTGTAAAGCCACATAAGTATACTTGCTGGCTCCCACCATGGTAACAACAATGTATGAGGCCAGAATTACATCTTTCTGTTCCTAGAGATGCTGGTTATCAGCAACAGCTGACAAGTTACTGGAGACTGTAAAATAACAAAGCAACACAAGGTTTAGTACCAAAGCAGGGAGAATTTTTAAAGTTTCTTTCAGAAGGGTGCTAAATCAGTATTCTTGGTTTCCCAGTGTCTTATATCTTACAATACCTAAGGGAAACAGTTCCTCCATTCTGACTGCTAAGATTTTCAAATAAATGAAAAACTATACTACTTGTATTCATCTTTATTTTTATCAATACAGTACATTTTTTTTTTGGCCGCATCACACGGAACTTCCCCGACCAGGGATCAAACCTGTGCGCCCTGCAGTGGAAGCATGGAGCCTTAACCACTGAACCACCAGGGAAGTCCCCAGTATAGTGCATTTAAAGATATCAGATGGTACTTCGCAGATGACCCTACCCCAGCCCTCTACGTTCTGAATTTCTGCTCCCCAGAGACAACTTCTTTCTTATCTTTTAAGATAAATCTCTTCTGGGATTTATCTCCCTATTTCTTAATAGCATGCTTGTACTACTAGTTCTTGATTTTTCAGTCTGGGCTATTATTTTACTTCTTGCTATAGAAAATAAGCTATTATTTGTAATAGCTATTATTTATAATACTTTCAGTCTGGGCTGTTATTTTACTTCTTGCTATAGGAAATAAGCTATTATTTATAATAGCTATTATTTATAATACTTATAAATAAGTACTTACACTCCAATGTCCTCTCATAAACACATGTATTATTTCTCCATCCTCCATCCCTCAATATATCTATATCATCTTACTTAGGTAAATCACTATTCCTTACATTATTATAACTGTGTACATATTTATTCACGGTTGAATAAATTAGCATAATATGATTTCATTTCCTTTTTTTGACTGAAGTTAGCCATTGCCTCTTTTTCCATGTTTCTTAAGTATTTAGCATTCAAGTATCTATAATTAATTTATCCCAAACTCTCCTCTCAATACTTTCAAACACATCAGGTAGCCTATCAGTTTAATTTTTTTTTTTTTTTAATTGAAGACAACCCTCCAAGGCTTCATCATACTCCTTCATTCTGGACTAGTTATTCTTTAAGCCTACTGCACAGGTTTTGCCCTAGAATAATTGAATAATTTTATCATTTCTTCCCCATTTCTACCTCTTTTTGTTTTTCTGAAAGACTTCTATCTTCCAACTCTTCTTTTGAATTTTTACATTTCTGTTATCCTGTTTTAAATTTACTACTTTCTTGACTGCCCCGCCCCCTTTTAAATAGCAATCTGTTCCATCTGGGAATACAGCATCTTATTTCTCTGACGATATTTTTAATGTTTTGAGTATTTCAGTCTTTGTTTCGTGGCTGTGTGTTTTTTTTTTTTTTTTTTTTTTTTCTGTTAGAAGCTTTTTTTATGGCCATGCCATGCAGCTTGCAGGATCTTAGTTCCCTGACCAGGGACTGAACCCAGGCCACGGCAGTGAAAACACAGAGTCCTAACCACTGGACAGCCAGGGAATTCTCAGAAGCTTTCCTTAAATGTCTGGAGATCCTTGGCTATCTATTCGCATGCAAGAGTTAGGCATTAGAAAACTGACTGGAAGCTCTGTGTACGTAGACAGGGCTTGTGATTAGTAGAACACACTGTGGTATTTTTCAAACTTCTGGTTGCAAACCCATTAGTGGTTTGTGAAATCAATTTAATCACTTGCTACAAACTTTTTTTTCCCAAAAGACAGAATAGAAAATACTATGTCAGAATACATCACACATAAAAAGGAAATTGTTTTGTGAAACTTTGGTTTCACATACACACACATACATCATATGTACATATTATGTACTGGGTCAATTCCATAAAATGGGGATTTCTTATTGTGGGTGTTTTCTCGAAGAAGTTTGAAAAAAAAACCACTTAGGGCACTCAAGATCAACTGCCAAGATACATAGTTTCTTTCTCTTGGAAGGAGAGGTAAGTTTCTCTAGAGAAAAATTCTCTACACTCCTGCCTGCTGGTCTGGTAGCCAATGTTCAATCAAGCATTTGTTGAGCGCTTACTACATGCTAAACACTCTTCTAGGTACTTGGTGTACAACAGTGTGTAAAACAGATAAAACTTTCTGCCCTCCTGAAACTAACATTCTAGTTGGGGAGACAATAAACACAGTAAGTTATACAATATTTTGGTTTTGTGCTATGGTAACACAGTAACAGAAGGGAAAGCTGAATTCATGCATAGAGATGCTGGTAAGAGGGTAGATGTGGTAGGAGTGGTGAATGTTCTGATTATTTCATGCATGAAGTAGAAAGCAAGGCCATCATCTGTCAGTATTAGAAGGCAGTATTAGAGACTTGAGAATAAAAGAGAAGGTGTGAAATAACTTAGGAACACAGCTCAGCAAACTAGAGCCCGTGGCCAAATCCTGTTTTTGTACAGTCTTCTAGGTAAGGATAATTATTATACTTTTAAATGGTTGGGGGAAAAAACCTAAAGATGAATACTAAATTGCGACATGTAAAAATTACATAAAATTCAAATTTTATGAGTTATATGGCAATATATAAGGCAATACTTATATATTGCCTTTGGCTACTTTCTTGTTACAATGGCAGATTATAGTAGTCGTGAAAGAGACTGTATGACCTGAAAAGCCTAAAATACTTACTATCCGGCCCTTTGCAGAAAAAGGTGGCAGACCCCTGATCTAGAATAAAAAAGGTGAATGACTAGGGGAATATGATTGTTGGGTGGTGTTAAGGGCCTGGGAGTTATGGACATGAGTTTAAAATGAGGCCAGTCAGTATGGTTGCTGCACAGGGGTAGGCAAAGAGCTGGCTCTGACTGGAATTGTGGTTTTGCAAAGTGAGTGTGACAAAAAGAGAAGGTAAACTGAGTTAAAAGTATATGCAGGTGAATCATTATATCCATTGACCCAGGGATTTAATAAGTTGCTTATGAAGAGAGGAGAGAAACTCAGGTTAGGGACAATGAAAGGTGATAATCAAGGGAGTGTTGCAATCAAGTTGCTAGGAGATGTCTGGAAGACAGAGCTGGTGGTCAGACAGTCAGATACATGAGCCTGAGATCATGAAAGGGTTATAGTTTCTGGTAATAACAAGATCTAAGGTATGACCATCGGAGTAAATGGCAGGGAAAGGTAGAGGATAAAATCAGTGGAAGACTGTTTATTCAAGGAACCAATATGTCAGGGTGTTGAAAGGATCATCCATTTATATAATTAAATCACGAAGAATTAAATCTGGAGTAGTGTTGGAGGGAGTGAAATGAGCCAAGAGCTAAACTTATTGAAAACTGAGGGGGAATGACCCAGGGGCTTGTAGATTTTGTAGATGATAGCAACAGTGAAGGGACAGAATTGATACAATTTGATGGCATGAGGCTCAAAGCTGGGGGGGTTTAAGGGAAAGCAGAGGGAGAAATGTCTGCAAGAAGTAATAAGAAGCAAGGAGACCATCTACCCCATCTCTAGGACCAGTAATAGAACTGTGGGAGAAAAAACCACCTTGAGGGCTTCCCTGGTGGCGCAGTGGTTGAGAATCTGCCTGCTAATGCAGGGGACACGGGTTCGAGCCCTGGTCTGGGAAGATCCCACATGCCACGGAGCAGCTGGGCCCGTGAGCCACAACTACTGAGCCTGCGCGTCTGGAGCCTGTGCCCCGCAACGGGAGGGGCCGCGATAGTGAGAGGCCCGCGCACCGCGATGAAGAGTGGCCCCCACTTGCCGTAACTAGAGAAAGCCCTCGCACGAACCGAAGACCCAACACAGCCAAAAATAAAGAAATAAATAAATAAAGTAGCTATAAAAAATTAAAAAAAAAAAAAAAAAAAAACCACCTTGAGAGAGCTGCAGTGAAAGCACTGTCCTAAGAGAACAGCCACATTTCAGGGTTCTGGGATCCAAGTCAGCGTAAGAGGTATCTGATGCTTCAGAATGCTGAACCTTAGGTCCCCATTTTCAGTAGGATGCCTCCTCTCAGCTGCCAGTTGTTCCTGGTGGCTCCAACTAGTTCAGTTTCTCCAGGGGATAAACAAATTGACAAATGAATGACTAAGGGGTGAGGATCTCAGGTCTAATTTACTTTATAGTCATTTGAGTAATCATCTTGTTTTTAGTGGCTAATGGGGTCTTTGGTGATATATATTTTACCACCATGAAACAGAGCAAATTAAAATTATTATGAGATATATAAATCAAATATGAGTTATATAGTATGGTTTGTTAATTTAGGTATACTTCAGTATTGGTGCCCCTTATCTGATTATCAACTTAGGCTGATGCTGAGCTTCCCACCCATTTGCCCTTCCCTTTAATTGTCACTCTTTTCAAGTCCTGGCCTTCCTCCTAGCCCTTACCTGCTGATACTGAGCCTTTATATCTGAAATTGTACTCTCCATGGGGCATACCCAGTTGGATTCTCCTCTCTGGCTACCCTTCCTCAGACCTTAGAATAGGTCCCCTTCATACAGCCCTCTGACTGAATTGATCTTTATGAAACCTATTCACTTTAATGTACTTTCTATTCTCCAACTGGTTCTTATCTACCACAGAGAAACTGTTATGAACTCAGACACGTGGGGGATAGTTTCTGTAGAACCTTCAAAACAGAGTAGTTGACTCTTCATATGGGCAGCCCAGAAACAATGAAATTCTCATGTTCTTACCCATTTTCAAATAAGTAAGATGAGAACCACTATAGCAGCCCCCCAAGTACAAGGGCATCCAGTGTATCCAAGGAGTTCAGCATTTCACAACAGAATCCCAAGATATTCCATGTTAGTTTGCCAAATGATGAAAGCAAAGTTAAATTCCCGTTATCCAGGCTCACAGCACAGAAGATTATGTC
Source organism: Balaenoptera acutorostrata (assembly GCF_949987535.1). Classification (NCBI taxonomy): domain Eukaryota; kingdom Metazoa; phylum Chordata; class Mammalia; order Artiodactyla; family Balaenopteridae; genus Balaenoptera; species Balaenoptera acutorostrata. The sequence goes on along the minus strand of NC_080072.1, from coordinate 48,165,261 downwards.
TCCACTCCCTTTGTCCTCGAAGTCTCTCCTCTGGCAAACACAAGTATCTCTACTAGATCAGCCACACCCCCTCTTCCAGGTTTATTTCTCCTGTTCAAGGGTTTGAGTATGTCAGCATTGGAGTATGTGGGTTCCCTGAAGAGTTAGGTTTTCTGTATTAAATACACATTGGGAGGCTACTCTGCCTCCAGTAAAAACAATGCCAGGATTGAATTCCCCTCTCTGATTTTGGTGGCTGGGATTTGCTGGTTAGGGGCATAGGTCCAGGAAAGAGTGTGATAAAGGTGCTGGAAAGAAAGAACAGGGCTTGTAATCATCAGGCTGCTAGAACCTTGGGACAAGTCACTACCTAAAAGCAGGTAAAGACCCAGCTTTTTCTCCATTCTGGTCAGGCATCTGGCAGCCCCAGTCTTCTGAAACATACCACAACCCTTGAATAAAAAGGTCTCTAAGAAAATAGATGTCACAATGCGCACATGCTTGACACCATGTGAGAAACAGCTGCCAGTAGGTCACTGACCAGACAAGTAAGCATAAAATAAGATAGGAGTATAGCTTAGGATGCACTGATAATGGAAGGAAGAAGTAGCGGCTAACAGAGGAGACCAAGCTATAACACACAGACTAGTACGTCTCTGCTTTCTGATTTCTTGAGAACAGTAGCCTGCAACTCTTCAAAGCTGCATAAAAAGCTCATAATTTCAGTCCAAATTAATGAGTCTATGTTTGTAGTGATGGCAATGAGTCAAAAAGAAACTACATTTGATTCACAATGCCATTTAATAAAGATGTCCTAGAATCAAAGAATTTTGGCATTAGAAATGACTTTGGAAGTCTCCTTATCTAACCTTCCAACCAATGCAGAAATCTCTCTCCAATATTGCTAGGAAATGATCATCCCACCTTTCACTCCTAGTGAAAGAGAATTTAGAGACAGTCCATTTAATTGTGCTAAGCAATTGTGTCTTGATACTACTCTGAGCCTTAGCTTTTCCTTCTGCAAAACTGTGAACACTACTACCTTCTTTGTATAAATTAGTATAGTACCTGATTAAAGTAGATGCTTCCCTCCAACTGAGTCAGGATTTGCCTCTCTGCAACCTCCACCTATTGGAAATGCTTGCTTTCTGGTGCCAGAAAGAACACTTTCCACATGACAACTCTGAAGACCATAATGAGGTTACCACTGCCCTTTTCTGGATGCTCCACAGATTATATATACATCCCTGTCTTACAAATGACATCTCCTACACACAGAGTCCTTGATACTTCTACATTTAGAATGTGCAATCAACTAAACACCAATATCATCTTCACAGGAATTTCTGTTAATCCAAGTTCTCCCCCACTGTGCCAGTGCAATAGATTTTTTTTTAAATGGAAGTCAGGATGTATTTTTTAAACTCTGTTAAAACAATTTTGTTGGTTTCATTCTATTAAGGTGATTATGAATCTTGATTCTGTTGCTCATTGTTTGAGTCAGATTGGTTAAGTCTTTTTACATTTATTATATTTAGAATAAATGGACAGAAAACCTTTTGAGGTGGAATGGTAATATCATCTGAGTAGTAGGAGAAACATAATTCTAGATTGTGATAACCACTGTCATAGGTATAGAATGTTTCTTGTTGACTATTTAATAACTACACTGTTTAAATACTAAAAATATTAACACTTAAAAGGTAAGTTTCTATCATCTGTAAAATGCAGTTATTTGCAACGTCATTTAGACCTTAACTTTAACTATATATTAAGGTTCATTCAACCCTTCCCCTTCCCAAACCTCTTATTTGTTTGAACCAAATAAATATTTCCTTTCTAAATAAATAAATCTATTCATAAAAAGTAAATTCGTAAATAAAATTTCTAGAAGTAAATGTTCTCTCACACACTGGGGATCCACCATAAAAGACTGTTCTCACAAACAGTTAAATCTTTGAGGGACTACCATAAGCCAACCACTTTACACAGGTTATCTCAGTTGATACTGTAAAGTAAGTACTATTATCACTTCTGTTTTATAGATTACAAAGCCAAGCTCACAGAGGTTCACTAATTTGCCCAAGGACATACAGCCAGTAAGAGGGAGCAAAAGGGCTAGTAGCAATGGAGGAAATGAGGATGACAAAGCCTTGATTTCAGAAGATCCTTTAAGAGAAACACAGATGCAGCTGGGCTATGCCTGGGCTCCCCCATCTTCCAGGGGACCTGACACAAAGACTTTGTCAGACAAGCACACAGAGGGGAAGATTTCACTTTATTGTTACATTAATCTCACAAATAAACTCAACACAGCCAGAAACACTGAGCAGATAAAGTGCCAATGCAGAGGCCTGGCAACAGAAGGAGGGAGGAATCCAGTTCGTCTCCTCCATGTGCCCAGCCTAGAAAGATATTTCTATTATACAAGAGTAAGGGCAGCTGACATACCAAGCAACCCATCTATAGACACTTTGAGCTAAGGAATAGAAAATCTTACCAGGTGGGGTCTGTGCAGGGCAAGGAAATAGAAAAGTCAGAAAACATTTTTTCCTCAAATATGTCAGGCATAGAAATACCAAACGACAAAGACTATTTTTCAAACTCCCTGTGTTTTATTTGGACATCTAATAAGGAATGAGAGGGTTACAGTTCTACAGGGTTACTTCTTGCTACCACCTGTTTTCAGAACTGTGACCTGAGTAGACACTCTCTTCCCACACCCTCAATCAGAGGTACCAGAGAGAATTTTCTAGGATTCTGGGAAGAACTGACCTTCCCTGCTTAGCTAGCTAGCCTCAGAAAAGTGGACCCAGTGCTTCCTCATGAATATCAAGGAGATATGGGCTATCACAGTAATCAACCTGGAAGCATTTAAAGAAAATTAATGAGGCTCAAGACTTCCTATAATTACCTTTAGACATCTTTAGGTACCTCTATCAAGCCTGAGGTTTAAAGCACAATTATTCAGTTAGTGAATTCAAATGATCTGACTGCATGGAGTGAGATTATGATACCATAAGCTCAGATCACCCCAACTGTCTCTATTCCAAAACTGGAAAGTCACTGACTGATTTTCAGAGGCCAGAAAGATCACTAAAGGCCATCTGATCAACCCCCTGATGCCATATAATCCTGAACTCGAAGGGTCAAAATCAGTGGCATCTTTCTAACACCTGAGAATCCCTGGCCTCACTTGGTCCACAGGGAATCCAAATAAGGATAAACCAGGCCAAGGAACTTCTAACATGCCTCACTTGTGGCCGAGAGTCAAGGCTCAGAGTGGAGCTTTCTACTAGGGAAGAGGTGAAGTATTTCAACTCAGTCCTAGGATGAGAAGCAGGCCAAAGTGGTTCCATGATAGGTAAGGGAGGAGAGTGGAGAGGCCTCAGTGGAAAGGTGCAGGTGCCCCCATGTAAGAAAATGGGGGTAGTTTGAGGGGGCACTGAGGGCTGGTAACATGGGATCACCCCTGCTGAGCTTCAGATGTGGCCTCCCCTACTGTGGCTGTGCTTAGTTTTCCATCTTGCTTTCTCTGTAGAGGCTGATAAGAAGGGGGCCTGGGGGTGATGCAGTGACAACTGGCTACAGTATGGCTGCCTAGCTGTTCAAGTGGGGGTCACATCACCAAGTTCCTAGTCTTTAGGGAGCTTCTGAAAAGCTGAAAACATCCAGAGTTCCAAAGAGTTGTTTGATAGAGACAGTAGCTTAACGCTAGACAAGATTGTTGGTGGGATCTGGCAAAGTTTGAAGTAGGATCATTAAATATTCGAGGAACTGCTGCTATGAACCAAGGGTAGACTTGGGAATCTCTTAAAGGGACACCCACAGCTGGCTATTTTTCTCACTTCTCTGAGCACATCTCTGACCAAACTGAAGGGGAGATTCCATTACAGGTATCTATATGCCCAACTGACACCCCAACAGAAAGGCTTCAAGAAACCCCATGACCTCTTTGAGAGGGGTCAGGAAACACTGAGGAGTCAGAAAAAGTTGTTGTGAACTCTTGGGCAGGCTCCTGCCCTCCCTCTTTCCTTATACCAGGACAGAACTGAAGAGCTTCCCAACCCTCAATTCCCTGCCAGGAAGTTTCATTCCTGGCCCCCATCCCAGAAATGCTTCCCTAGGTAGGCTTTCCCATCAACTGATTCTATCCTTCTATTTTGGAACTGCTCTGGGTTTTTTCATCTCCTTTCCCCACTCCTGTTCCCGCTACTTGAGTCTGATGCAGACAAATAACAGGCTAGGCAGAAATACTGACTGGATCTTGGGGTTATCAACATCTGACAATGATGCCCAGATTATTTACTGAAGCCTTCAATTCCACCTCAGAGAGTGGATAATGTTCTTCTGTCTGTGAGTCCTTCCTCCTCCTCCCCTCCAAGACGTTCAAGGTGAGAAGCCACCTCATTCATCTTTATACCCATGGCTTTTAGGCACCAAGATAAGCACCTAAATGTGACAGTTTGGGTCAGGGGACTTCTAGTGGGCTCAGCACACAGGAGAGAGGGCTACCCAGATCCTCTGGCATCCATCCCCAAAGCATAGCCTTCTCCTCCCCTGCCTTTTTACAACCCCCCCCCCCCCTTCATCCTCCTCTCAAGGCTTGACGCAACAAATGAGCATGAACATGGCCTTGGCCTTGGCTTGTCAGGTCTGAATTCTAGGTCCCCTCTGCCACTGACTCAGTATATGAGCTTAGACAATTCAATTGCCTCTCCAGACCTTTAAATGAAAAGGTTGGACTAGATGATTTCTCTGGGCTCTTTCAGATTAATTCATACTTGAGAAATCAATGAATGAATTAGAAGAAATTCTAATTCTGAGCCATAGGTACCCTGCATCTCTTTGAAACAGTTGAAAGGAGGTAAAGGTCAGACACTTTAACTACAGGAAAAGAAGCAAGTGTATCTATGGAGAAATAGAACCTGGCAGTCCCTATACTTGACTAATAAAAGCAATTTCCTTGAAGAAGCAGAGAAATAGGCCACACGTGAGACCTGGCAGTGTCAAAAAGGTCTATAAATTAAGTGATCAAAGGAGTAAAAAACAATGGCTATAACCAGACAAGATCTCTAAGCACAGACTAAAATCTAGAGAGGTCTGGGTGGGAAGGACCCCCTGGAGCTTCTATTAGAGGGGAGGACTTGGTCCAAAGCAAGTTGCTACTGCATTTGGTTCAAACCCAGTTTTCTTAATCTCTCAACCTGGTATGTGTGCACACGTGCAGACATGCTGCAGGCTGTAGTTATGCTTCTGAAGTGCTGAAATGAGAAAAAAATAAAAGAAATGATACCAAATTCAAAGAAGTTAGACTGAAGGCAAGTACAATTTTAGTTTAAAAGCTACTCATCTTCCCCACCACTCTATGCAGTATCATCACTGCTCATTCTGAAATGTGGGCTATAGAGTTTTGTGGGATTGTGAACTCTGGGGGTGAGGAGGGGTATACTTGTGGTATGACTGAAGGTCAAAAGCAGGATACAACCCAATATCCTGTGTGAGAACTCCTCCAGTTAATGACCAATGGATTTTACTTGACCTGACCCATTTGGGCACTCACTTGTCTTCATTCAAGGAAACTGTTTCCTCAAAAGGGATTTCTTGCTTGTCTGTCTTCCCCATGATCAGCCGGTGCTTATCCAAGTTTATGATGCACTGAAAACAAAGGAGAATCACTGGTTACCGTCAATGATCCCACTATGGGGTCTCCATGTAAGAGGACCCTTGCCTCAGAGAAGAAGTACCAATGGGAATGTAGAATCAATCCTACCTTCAGGGATCGGAGAGTCTGGAGACCAAGGGACAAGTTTTTCTCATTGTCCTCTAATAAAAAAAATTAAGATTTAACCATTTTCATGTTGGTTTAGAAGTCAGCCTTATCACCATTAGGTTCTATGCAACCTACCTTCCTTCCTTCCTTCCTTCCATCCATCCATCCATCCATCCATCCAATAAACATCTGTTGAGCATTTATTATATTAAATAATTTTCCCAAATCATTATAGTTAAAAGGTGATAGAGTCAAGATTCAAACTGAAGTCTTTTTAACTCTAAAGGACAAAGGCCTTTGGACAAAAACCAGGAACTTAGAGTACTCTAGAATAGAGTACATGAGGGAAAGTATAGGAGTTGGTGGGAAATTATGAAGGGATTTATGGCAAAGGAGTAGGAGGATCTTGCCCTCTACCTCCAACTAGCCCACAGAAAGCTCTCAGGGGCCATTTTTACTGGCACACAGAAATGTTTGTTTTCTTACCCGTTGAACTTTTTTATTCTCTCAGTGATTCTCAACATGTCTTGAATGTAGCTCAAGGCCCATCTGGTACTTCAGAAGGCAAAAACTGGGACAAGATTTATAGTACAAAAAAGTGGAAACCTGGGATTTTGAAGAAGTCAATATTTACAGGCATAAAATCCCATGAGGGTTTGGTGGAAGGAGGGAGAGGGTTTAACTTAGGGGTCCATAGGTCCAGTCCCCCATTCTACTCACCAACCACGGCTGCTGGGCAGTCCAGGTGGAGGGAGCCCAGTGTGATCACTAGGTGCTCAATCTGGCCCACTACTTTCAGATGTCGGGGTAGAGAAAGCTTCTCTCCTTCATGCTTGTGAGATCTGACATGCTCCTTGAGTCTGCACAAGAGAGGAAATACCAGAATCCCCTTGGCAGAAGTTTCTGGTGGAATCTGGCAATGCCTACCTTCTGACACACAGCTGGAATTTTCCAGAGATTTCCTGGGTTAATTTACCAAAATAAAATGCTAGTCTACACTTCTTGTTTCAGCACTTTATCCTAAACATGCCAGGAGATATAAAAAACTAAAGATTCAGCTCCTGTTCTCAAAAAGCTATGTCACTATCTGCACTGGTGGAATATGAGAGTTGACACACTCAGAGAACCCTTTTCTGCATCTCAACATCCCTACCTATGTGCAAGGCAATTTAGTTAACATATCCTTTTATCCATCTGTGGGTAACAGATCTCAGAGAAGGCAGGTAAATCCTAATTTTAGAAGATGCTTTGTTCAGTGTCTAATTTTCTCTTTGTCTATTTCAGTCTATCCTCATCATTTAGTCTTAGGCTATAAGGATGGTGGAGGCAGGTACTTATTTGTTAAGTGCATTGATATTGGCATCAGCAAGGCATATTGTGGAGAAAGTCCTAATTAATTTAACTTGTCTATCTAGGGGAGGAAGGCAAGAACAGCACCAAGGTTTCACACAGTTATGTAAGCTGATTGGAACAGCTAGCACTGAGTTATTATGAGTTGGTGGATGAATACTTAATTATGGACTTTCTGTGCCAATACTTCTGCTTTACTCCATTTCCTCTCTTCTGGTGTTATGCCCCATCCAAAAGAAAAATAATTGCAATTTTACAGACGGTTATTAATTCCTCCGGAATCATGGCAGTCTTCTGCCTAATTATGCACCAGGACATTATTAGTCTTTCTGGAAACATCATGTTGCACTATAGCTCATCTCTTCACCACATAAAAAGCTCAGGATACTTCCCATAGGAGCACTTGTGTCCTTGCACTCCCCCCCCCCCACCCCATCCCCCGCCCTAAACAACAATGCACAAAACCCATAGAGCCAGCTTCAAAGAGTCACAGTGGTGGTGAGGGGCGAGGAGAAGTTAGAAATGAGAAGGAACAGAACATGTGGCAGAGGTCACTGATTATACAAATCAAGACTTGTGCAAGCCCTGCCTAAGAATAGGGATATTTTGAAAGTAGCTTAAAATGGGCCATTATATCTACCCTAGTGATTGTTTCAATACAGAGATTTAGGCTGGGGAATGCTTTGCTGTACTTAGGGCTAGAGAAGTGGAAAAGGATATTGGGTTGATCCTCCCATTTCTGGGCTAGACCTCAGGGCCCATCTAGTACTTTGGAGGAAAGAGAAGGAAGAAGAAAGGAAATAAAAGTACAGATTGAGTGAAAAGGAGGAAAGATACAAAATGGCTTTCTCTGACTAAAAAAGAGGGAGAACCCAATTCCAGCTGTTAAAGAACTGAAGATATTCAATATATGAGGTGTCTGCCTCACACCCAGTCCCCAGCAGGGGCAGCAGTAAGATCTGATTTTACCTGTTATTTGCAGAGAGGAAAGGTACTAATCACCCCTGTGATGGTTCAGGCCCAACAGCAATAGCAGCTCTATTCCACGGTCTCACTGATGCTTCTTGGGACAGGCAGTGTGGCCTCCAGAAGGACCCCAAGTAAGCTAAGGCCAACCACATCCCTGATTTTACTTCTCTGGGGTACACCAGCAGGGCAGATCCTTCTAACTTGTTGTCTGGGCAGGGCACAAATCAGGATCAGGGCATGGCATGCAATGAGCCAAGGATCTCATACTTTCTCATTCCAGAGCCCAAAGGTCTTTGCTCAAAACTTAATTGGTGGGAGTTAATGGAAAGCCTGGACTTCAAAATAAATTTAAGCAAAGAGTGTATTAGCATCTGACTTCTAGCACAAGTGGCTACTTACCCCAGTCTGTCCACACAGGCTGAAGAGATGAGATTATACTGACAGCCTGTGTCAACCAAGGCTTTCACATCCTTTCCAGCACACTGTGGAGAGGAAACATACTGTTCAATAGGAGCCAGAGAAGCAAAAGGGAAGAGAGATCCAAAGAGCAAGCAGCAGATGTCATATGAAAGGCAGGGTTGGAGAGCATCCTCACAATTATGGGTTGGTAGTGTCCCATCTTTATCCATTGTTGAGTCTCCTTTGAGGGGTTCTTTTTCCTGCTGAATCTAGAGCTTACAGAGGATCCCAAAGGACTTTGGGTATTTCATTCTATACACCAAGTGGCTCTTAATTTTGTGTGTGTGTGTGTGTGTGTGTGTGTGTGTGTATCACATACTCCTTTGCAAATCTGATGAAACATTTAGTCCTTTTCCCCACAAAGATGCACATGCATACAAATTACTGCATATATTTCCAGTGTTGCATGGAGTGCCCCCCTTAAAACTCATTTATGAATTCCATGATAAGACCTACATTCTATACAATTCGGAGAAGAGGGCCCCATTATTGGGATAATGGGCCCAAATCCTATTCTCCAGAAAACCTGGAAAAGCTATTCTCAGAACATTACCTGGCAAGAAACCAAAATCATGTCATCATCCTCAGACTTCTTTAGCCCCTCAGACTTGGCATGATTGAGTTTGTTGGTCTTGGAGGCCCAAGGGACACGACTGCTTCGGAGCTTTGACAGGTTGGTTTCCATGAGGCGCCTCTGCAGAATGTTATGAGGTTGCTTGAGGAACAGAAAGCAGAGGCTTCTTAATGACAGGTCATTTCCCCCTTCTCTCATTGTCCCCCAGGTGCTGCAGAAATAATGAAGGAGCTGCCCATAACTGAGCTCCATCTTTGCTTCTTATTTATTCTTCCTTCAAGTAAGGACTTCGTGGGTATTATCAGAGCAGGAACTATAAATCAATTTGCAGTAGGCAACCCTGAGTGAATGAAAGAGCAATGTGGGACCCTGGGAAATGCAGACAGGGCTGATAGTCCATGGCTAAAGAGAACTAAGGGACCCTTGTGATTTGTACTACCTGGGCTTTCTGCTTTCCCTTCCCTTACAAGGGCATTTCAGGAGGAAAGTGGCCATAGTCTATGTGGAATAAATGTATCTTTCCAGGGGACTTATAGAAAGGGAAGCTAATTCTCACAGGCCAAAGAAACCTTCTTAGCACTGGTTTTCAGGAGTTCTGCGTACTTCTATTTCAAGTCTCACTCCCTCACAGTATTATCCTTTGGACCCAAATACATGTGCCTTGGTGACTTGGCTCTCCTGTGGGCTGAGTTATCCATGGGTGGATGAGATAGGAAGACAGGGATTCATACCTGCTGCATAACCCTCTTAGGAGACACACTTTAGAACCTGGCAGATCCGAGAGGAATCATCCTTACTGTTATCCTCTGGACCCCAAGGAGCATAAGGCTCCTCCTGCCATGTGCTTGTCATCCATTCCCGCTCTCTTCAATGGGCCAAGAGTGGAGTATAAAAGGGACAGAAACTGACCAAGAAGCAGGGGACTTAATTAGACCTTATATCTGTGCCAGGATACCTAAGGTTAGGGAGAAGAATGAGGAATATGAAATCAAGTCTGCTCTTTGATAGAGCTTAGGAGAGTTACTAGGGCAGATATATCTATGCTCTATTGTTTCTACTCAAAGTGGCCTCCAGGAAGTGTAAGCCACCTCTTAAAGTCATTTGACCTGAGAAATTTCTATACAAAAGCATATTATTCCTAGTTTACAATAATATTGAAAATTCCTCAAAGGATGGAGTCTAACCCCAAGTTTCTATGTGACACATACTAGATGGCATTCCAATTCTAGGGGGGAAGAGAGTTACTCCTAGAAGCCCAGAGCCTAGAACCTTCCCCAGGAAGGGGGTAGAAGTGCAGGAGGTCTTCATTTCCACCATATTACAGATTTCTGAGGAAGAATGGAGTCAGAGCCATGACTCGCTGTAACCCTGGTGAGGCGAAGAAATGGTTTCCCAAAATACACTGATTCTTGGCAAGGCAGATTTTAAATTAGTATCCTTGGGAAAAGGAGAGAGAGGGGCATTTAAAAGAAAATGAGAGCTTCTTAACTTGACAAGGAGCTGGAGGAAGTACTAACTCTGATTTCCTGATTGGACCCTGGGAGAATGCTTTGCTCCTCAAAAGAAACAGAAATTCTTCATTCTTATCTCTCTCACTAATAAGCCTAGATTCATACTAAAGCAGGTGTTTGTTTCTGTCAGGTCCATGCTTAGCATGACCAACTCAGATAAGCTGGATTTGTAGAACTGAAGACTGGAAGGGACTTCAAAGGCCATCTGAACAAAGCCCTCCTAACCTAAAGTTCGAGGCTTTCCTTCTACAGTGGTCTCGCCCAACACCGCTTTACCTGGTTATTCTGAATCTTGAGAGGAGTCTAATCATCACTGGACAGATCAGGCAAACAAGGAAGGTTCTGAAATCGTTTTCCTTGAAGTCATCTCTCTTTGAATTTTCCTACTCTACCCTTTCTCCACAGGCTATACACATACTCAAAGTTCTCCCACACTGGGAAGAAAACTCCTCCACAAACCCTCAGACCCTGCCTCCTCAGTGCCACGTCCTAATCACAACCCTGCCTTAAACGGTCTTAAAAAACGGTCGAAATCACTAGTCTATTTCCTGACATCCTATATTTTCTTCACTAAAATCACTTCTGATCCCACAACACCAATAACGATCTCCTAATTTCCAAATCCGACAGACATATTTCAGCCTTCATTTTACTTGACTTCTCTAGGGCGTTCGGCCCTGCTGACTATTCCTTTATTTAGTAACCCAAAAAAGGTTCAAACATAATACATCTTCAATATAAAATATTCAAATGTCACTTTAGTATATACAATTAAAAGGGAAAGTCTCTGCAACCCTTCAAACCTTCTCAGTTCTACTCCCTACAAAGAACAACCATTAAATTTAGAAGTATATCCTTCCAAAAATTTTAATACATCTACAAACATAAATAAAAACAGGATCATACTGTAACACTCTTCTAAATTTTTAAATTTTTGTTTAATATATGAAAGGCATTTTTCTATGTCAGTACATATAATTCTTTTCATTCATTTTTATAACTAGGAGTCTTCATAGTATAGTTCGGGAGTTGAAAATTCACAGCCAATAAACTCATATGAACCTCAGAGATGCTTTTCTGTAGCCATTTAATTATGCCCTTATGTTTGTTTGTTTGTTTTTTTGGCCACACCACATGGCGTATGGGCTCTTAGTTCCCTGACCAAGGATCAAACCTGCACCCTCCGCACTGGAAGTGTGGAGTCTTAACCACTGGACCACCAGGGAAGTCCCTGCCCTCATGTTTTAAATGACAACGTAACTGCACATTTACCTCTGCTCCCAACGAAAATTTCACTAAAATGATAGTCAAGGAACAAGAAAGGCCTAAACCTACAAGAACAAAGAGAATAGTAAAGTAAGCAACAACAATAACAAAAAAAGAGATTTTGACAAAATTTTGGAATCTAAAAAGCAGGCGAAAAACTGGTAACTGACCTAGACTAGAGAAAGCTAAGTGCCTCACACCATTTTACTTCATGGAACACTGGAGTGGCAGAGACTGCCAGTTGCTAATTAAAATCCATGATCTCCTCTTCTTTCTGGACAGATACCTAGATTATGTTTCCCAGCCTTCCTTGTAGTTAGGCAAGGCCATATGACTGAGTTTGGCAAACAGAATGTGAGTAGAAGTGACACACTAGGCCTGACCTGTAAACCTCTCCTGTGTACACTCCTCCATATTCTTTTCCACTTGTGACGGGCTGGAATGGAGATGACCCTTAGGGTAACCTTCCTGGAGGTAACATGTTGAAGACAGAAGAGCCACTCACTGTCAGCCTGGGTCCCTAAATGACTACATGGAAGAAGGCTGTCTTGTTGACCTTTCCACTAGAACTGTTACCTAAGAAAAAATAAACTATTATATTTGAACTATTTTATACTTGGGGGTCTAGCTGTAAAAGCAGTTTTCCTACTTAAACTAAAACCCTGGAAAAGCTGAGGAATTAGAGGTATTAGAACCTCTACAAATGGAGGGTATGATTAGGGTTGGAAAGAGATTAGTATAAAGCCTGCATAAGACCCCTACTTGATCCAGACAACTGGGAAGAATGCCAAAACTTTATTCTTTTTGTAAGAGTAAATCAAAAGACTCTGGTTGATTGACAGTTTGGCTAGGCTTAGAACAGATTCCTACAGCAGCTAAGAATGAGGGTGGAGTGCCATACTATACCAGAAATGAAGAATATGAGTTGAAGGGCTCACAAGGAGCCTTGCATAATGAAAGATAAAAGACCCAAACCAAGATTTCACATCATCAAGAATTTTTGGAATATCATGGATGACAAAGATTCCAAAAGTTTCCAAAGAGAAAAAGATGATTTCAAATACAAAGGATTAGGAACCAGAATTACATAGGACTATTCAGTGGTAATAATGGAAGCTAAAAGACAATGGAATGATACTTTTAACAAATCTGACAGCACATAATTTCTAAACCTAGCCAAGCTATCAGTTAAGACTCAGGAAAGTTATTTCCCAAGAATCCTTAAAGCAGCTTCTGAAGGATATACTCCACCAAAGCGAGGGAAACCAACAAACAAAGAAAAAGCATAGGATCCAAGAAATAGAGTATACAATAGAGAAGAGAAACAAGGGAAATTCTGAAAATGGTGTTGAAGGAAAAGTCCAGGATATTGGCTGTGTAGTGGGCTTTGAGAGCAACCAGTCCAAAATGAAATGGGAGGATAGAGCACTCCAGGAAGGATGTCTCCAAGAAAAAAAAAAAAAGAACCTGCTAGATCATCTGCAGTTTTAAGGTACTTGGAGGAGATTTAAATTTTATATAGAAAATTAAACAAAGGGAAAAAACTAGGCAATTATTAATTTTGATAAAAATAAATATTTGTATGAGAAAGGAAACATAATTATGGTATAGTATTTGACTCAGCTGTGAATAATATGAATATAGTCATAATAATGTAAGCAGTAAATGCTGATTTGACCCCAAATAGCTATTTAATTGTTATTAACATATTACAATATTAATATAGTAGGAGAGGGGACATGATGGGAAGGTATAAGATAATTAAGGAACAGTTTAAATTTTTTTTAAGTTTTAAATTATATACATGTGTTTTTTGATAAAAAGTAAATTTAAAAAATATACCCTATACATTAAGAAAGCATACAGCCATAAGAAAAGCCAACTTATGATGGCTTAAATGGAGGTGTATTTTTTTCTCACATAACAAGAAGATTGGAGGTAGGCAGCTGCTGGCATTAATTCAGCAGCTTAACAATTTCAGGGCTACTGTTTCCATAATTCTCTTGGATACTCCCTCATGGTCATATGATGGGTGCCCCAGCTCCAGGCATTACATCCACATCTAAGGAAGGAGGAAGGAGGAAGGGACTCTGTGCCATCTATCCTTTTTATCAGGAAAGCAAAAGCTTTCCCAGAAGTTCCCTCAGCAGTCTTCTGCCTATTTCTTCTTGGTCAGAATTCCCACAGCCACTTCTAACTGCAAGGGAGTTTGGATGAATTTAGCTTCTGTGTAGAGGAGTCAGGTAGATAGAAAAGGGCTGAAAATGGGTGATGATTTAGCCAACTAACAGTGTCTGCCAAATCATGCAAAAACTGAAGTGTGTGTACATGTGTGCACATGCACATACATGTGTGCACACACACGTACACGCACACACCAACAATGTAACTTAGGCAGATGTAATGTCAGGTTACCCCATAACCAACCACCTTAGAACCTATTTTTTTTACATCTGCCCTACTTTATGCATTTTAAAATAGCACATCATCTATAGACCTATGAGTCTGTGGTACAAACATACCTCAATTTATTTAACTACTAATGGACATGTAGATTATTTCTACATGTTTGCCATTAGAAACAATGCTTCAATAAACTCAACATTCCATTTTTTTGAAACTCTCCTCCACTGGCTTCTAAAACCACTTTTCTGTCTATTCTGCATCTGTTTCATTTATTGGCTCCTTTCCCTCTGCTCACTTCCAAAATGTTAGTGTTCCTTGTTGCTCTATCTTAGGTCCCTTTCTCACTCTACAAAACCTTTTAGGGCAATCTTATCTGCTTTCATTGTATAAATTACTACCCTTATGATGATGACTCCATCTCATGCCCAGCCCTCACTTCTGAGTTTCAGACCCATAGAACCAACTGCCTCTTTGAACTTCTCCACTTAGACACCCCACAGGCACTTTCAAACTTAACTTGTCCCACTGATCTTTCCCGCAAAACTTGTACTTTCTCCAGTATTCTCCGTCTTGGTGAGTGAAATTCTGCCTCTTTAACACCTTGTAGTTTCCTCTCCATTTCTGCTTTTATTGCTAAATTCAAATAATCTCCTAAAACATTATGTTCATGGTCTCCTTCCCCTACAGTGGCTCCCTTTCCAGCTGTATCAAACACAAAATACTCAATTTAGCATTTAAGATCTTCCACTAATTCATCCTCCTTCCAGTCTTATCTTTAATCCTCCATGAAGGCGTTCTACTTTAGCAAAAGGAGCACTTATCACATACTACCTTGGGCAAATCACTAATCTCTCTAAGCATTACTTTTCTCTCAGTCTCACCTTCTTCATCAGTAATAAAAGAGGTTTGAGCTCCATAGTCCTGTTCTATTTTAACATTCTGGATTATTCCCTTTACACCAACCTGGTAAAATGGCATCACTACACGCCCATCCATTCTTGATTCTTTTCTTTTCCTAAACTTCCATCCCAAGTATAGATAGTCCCCAACGTACAATGGTTCAACTTATGATTTTTCGACTTTGTGATGGTGCAAAAGTAATACACTTTCAGTAAAAACTGTACTTTGAATTCTGATCCTTTCCCAGGCTGGTGATATGCAGCACAACACTCTCTCATGATGCTGGCAGAGGCAGCAAGCTGCAGCTCCCAGTTAGCCTCATGATCACGAGGGCAAACAACTGATACACTTACAACTATTCTGTACCCATACAACCATTCTGTTTTTTCACTTTCTATACGGTATTCAATAAATTAGATGAGATATTCAACACTTTATTATAAAATAGGCTTTGTGTCAGATGATTTTGCCCAACTGCAGGGTAATGTAAGTGTTCTGAGCACTTTTTAGGTAGGCTAGGCTAAAATACGATGTTCAGTAGGTTAGGTATATTAAATGCATTTTCAACTTAACAATATTTTCACCTTACAATGTGTTTATCAGGATGTAACCCCATCGTAGGTCGAGGAAGATCTGTACTGTTGCTACTTCCTCCAAAACTTATCTGGTATCGATCTACTTCTCCTCATCTTTACTGCTTCCAATCTAACACAAGCCACCATCATCTCTTATCTGTGCTACAACAGCCTCCTAACTTGTCTTCCACCTCTTCCTTCACCCTTCTCCAAATCATTCTCTACACAGCAACCAGAGTAAGCTTTTAAAAATATAAGTGAGGGGCTTCCCTGGTGGCGCAGTGGTTGAGAATCTGCCTGCTAATGCAGGAGACACGGGTTCGAGCCCTGGTCTGGGAAGATCCCACATGCCACGGAGCAGCTGGGCCCGTGAGCCACAGCTGCTGAGCCTGCGCGTCTGGAGCCTGTGCCCCGCAACGGGAGGGGCCGCGATAGTGAAAGGCCCGCGCACCGCGATGAAGAGCGGTCCCCGCACCGCGATGAAGAGTGGCCCCCACTTGCCGCAACTAGAGAAAGCCCTCGCACGAACCGAAGACCCAGCACAGCCAAAAATAAATAAATAAATAAATAAATAAATAAATAAATAAATAAATAAATAAAAATTAAAATAAAAAATATAAGTGAGATAATACATTCCCTTACTCAAAAGCCCTTCAATGGCTTCTCATTGTTCTTCAGACAAAATTCAAACTTCCTACCACGGTCTACAGGGCTCTGTGCCATCTGGTCCCTGTCTATCTTTCCAACCTCCACATACCTACCATATACACACCACTCTACCCTTTATTCATCCACACCTCCTTGCTCAAAAACTCTTTCCCATTCTAATGCCCTTGCACGTGCCATTCCCTCTGCCTGAAATGTTTTCCCCTAATATTTCAAATAGGTAGCTTGATCTCATCTTTCAAGTCTCAGCTCAAATATCACTTCCTCAAAAACATCTTCCCTGACCATACTATTTAAAGTAGGCACTCCACTTCTTTAGTTACTAACATATCCCACTATTCCTTTCAGAGTAATTATAAGTCCAGAATTATTTTGCTTATCTAGTTGTTTATTATTTCACTCCCCCACTAGAGTGTTAATTTCACAAGGGCAAGGACCTTCATTGTCTTGATCACAGCTATATCCCCAGCTCTTAGCATAATACCAAATGAATAAATCTCTACCCTTTACTTCTTCAAAAAGCCTTTCTTGATTAATATTATCCAGTTCTTTCCTTCAGAATCCCTTCAGTACTCGTACATTACATAGTTTGTACTACTTGCATTCCCATTCCTTGACTGTTGCTTTGTAAATATGCTTAAGTGGTTTATTTTTCTGTTTATTGAAATATTGCCTTTCCAAGGGCTATCTTCTACTTTCCAGGTGTACTTCAAGATACACAGTATTAGTTAGATAGGTGCTGCAGGTACTCTGGTGGCCTTTTGGACATAGCTATGTCATCTTCCTGACATGGATCCTGCTTTATGCTTTAGCTCAACAAGGCAACATTAAGCAGTCACAGGTTCTCTATTGTTCCTGCAGTGTGGCTGCTAAACCCTAACCAGCATTTAGGCATCTAAATCCTAAGCGGGCAAACTCAAATGTGCTGCTTTTATCACCATCGGGAGCTTCTGAAAGAAATGGGCACAGTGGGCAATGCTGTGTTCCAGGTAGACATAGCTGAGGTTCCTCAATCTAGAACCCAGTCTGATTAAATATCTCTTCTAACCAGGCTGTAAAGTGGGAAGAAAAGTGAGGTGAGAGGAAACAGGCTATACGGCAGGATACCACAGAATCACGATTTGAGCAAGAACTTCTAAGGCCATCTTCTCAATCCCTTTACCTACACTGCATTGAATCCAGACAGAATCAAACTGATAGATTTCTGTGGTCCACAGAATGAATCAGACTGGAAAATAGGAGAAATTATAGAAGTCTGCTTTCTTTGTAGCATTTACTCTCAGAGGAGAAACCCAAGGTTTCTAGCTTCCAATAGAACTACAACTAGAACCACTTAGAAATAGGGGTCAGCAAATGGCCCAGAAGCCAAACCCAGCCTGCTGCCCATTTTTGTAAATAAAGTTTTATAAGAACACAATCAGCCCCATTTGTTTATTGCCTATGGCTGTTTTGCATTACAACAGCACAGCTGAGTAGTTGAGACAGAGACTGGCCTGCAAAGCCAAAAACAATTACTATCTGCTCCGTTACAGAAAAAGTTTGCCAACCCTTGACTTAGAGTATTGTTTAAACTATATATGCTTTGGAGTCAGACAGAGCTGAGTTCAAGTTAGTAACCACCTTGCAGAGCTTTTGGGAGGATGAAATGAGATGGTTTTTACGAAGCATTTAATACCGTGTCGGGTATAAAGTAAGCACTCAAATTTTAATAATTATATGTATGTGTACATATGTATTTTAAATTCTCATGCTTGGCTTAAAATTGAAGCTGACTACCATTCACTTTCTTTTTCTTAAAAGGGCATGAAATCATCTTACTCCACTTTCGTCTTCATGTACAGTTTGTAGACAGACATGGGCTCCTGATTGACTCTCACTTCAAGCCCAATATACACATCTCTGTCTGGTCTTAGAAGTCTAAAAGGGCACTAATATCTGTGCCTTCTCTTCTTTATTTGTTAGCTGAATATACAACACGTGACCCTTTCTACACCACAGGAACATAGACAGATTGTCCTTAGGTTTACTGCTGCTCAAAATCACATGGAATCTACCTAAGGCAGTCTGTCACATTGCCCCAGGACTTCTGTGTTCTGTCTCTTTGCCTTTGCCTTATGACCCAACAGACATGTTATTTCAAAGAGAACAGCCTTATTCCTGATTGTTACCTGCTGGTGTGAGATGGTGGTTTCTCAACCGCCCATGGCAGACTGTATTTTTGTTACAAAGGATTCACACAAGAGCAGGGAATTCAACCAGATAACCTGTAAAGTTCTTCTTACTCTGAGGTTCTATAGGGCACACTCAAAGCAGCCTCCTCTCCATATAATCTCTTAGTCAGCTGACTCACCAGGGAATGATGAAACTCTAGTCAGATGTTGGTCACCATCACTATTGTCGCACCAGACCAGAGTAATCACTGCTTCCACTGAACTCCTCTAGCGCTTATTGACTACAATATCTTGACAACTACCATAGGCTTCCTGGTGGTATTATTTACATTTTCATGGAACTATCTATTCAACATCTACAACTGAATAGCTAATAGACATCCCAAACTTAACTTCTTCAAGAATCAAATTCCTGATTCTTATTCCCTATCCCTAACCCACTCCTCTTGTATTCTTAGCCATCTCAGTAAATGAGAAACTTTATTCTTCCAATTGCTAGATCAAAAACCTTGAGGTCATTCTTGACTACTCTTTCTTTCAGATCCTTAATCCAATCTCTCAACTAAACTTGTCAGCTCTGTCTTCAAAATAACCTGAGGGTCTGATCTTTGCTTGTCCCCTTCACTGCCTAGCACACTGCTCTGTGCCACCATCAACTTTCACCTGGATTACTATCTAACAGCTTCCTAACCAGTCTCTCTGCTTCTACTTTTGCCCTCTATAGTGAAATCCACACAGTAGTCTACTTTGTGAAATAAGTCATGTCGTGTCACCCCCTGCATAAAATTTTCCACCAGTCCCATATCAGATTAAAAGTCAAATATCTGTACAATGATCTATAAGGCCCTAAGTAGTTTGGCCTCCCACTATCTCTCTGATGTTATCTCCTATCGCCCTCCTGTTGCTCACTTTGCTCTGGCCACAATGGCCTCCTTACAGTTTTTTAATCACATCAAGCACACTGACAATTCAGGCCTTTGCACTTGCTGTTCCTTCTGCCTAGAACATTCTTCTCCAAGATATTTTGCTCTCTCATTTCCTTCAGTATCTTGTATAATGTAATCTTATCAGACAGGCCTTCCCTGACCATCCTAGATAAAATAACAAGGCTCTACTCCATCCTACCCTGGCCATTACACTCCCTATTCCCTTATCCTGGTTTATTTTCTCCATAGCACTGATTACATCCTGATATATTATATATTTACTTGATTTATTTTCTGCCTTCTCCCTCCCACAAGAATGTAAGTTCTATGAGGGCAGGAACTCCGTTTTGGTTCACTACTATATCTTCAATACCTAGATTATGCCTGACATGTAATAAGTGTTCAATAAATATTTGGGGAATAAATTAATTAATTGGTCCTATCCTTCCCCCTAATCTATAAACTCACTGTACAGGTAAACTTTGCTGTCTTCTTCTTTGTGGTCCTAGCACCTAGCATTGTGTCCTGAACATAGCAAGTGTTCAAATAATGTTTGCTGTAATTAGGATTCGATCACGGCTCTGGAAATCTTCAGTTTGCACTAGATCCTGATGTTATACTGGTATTTCATGCTCCTCTTCTAAGACTCCCAAGTTCTCTGGTCCAAAATCTATAGCACTATGGATGTCTTGTGGCATTATGAATAACTTATCTACAGGATACCACCCAGGGCTGCCCTCATTGACAGAAATTCTGATCAGGTAGATCAGATACTAAGAGTACAGGGCTAGTTATTTCATGGTCAGTTGGCTTTGCTGTGTTCCACCATCCTTCCCCCCAGCCTTCTCCTAATTCTAGTGAGTTTTGCTAAAGCATTTGGCTAGAAGCAGAATCAATCATATATAGGAAAGCAAAACTGTCTTTCTATTGCTGAATAAGTAAGGATATAGCCTGATGGTCAGTAATATTATCATATAGGAAAGACAGCATATTATCCCATGACATGACTGTTTTTAAAAATTAAAAAGTCCTTACCTCAATGAGAAAAACAGTTACGAACCTGGTAGCTAAAAGAAAAGAAATTAGAATACGCAAAACTCCAAGAGTGATTTTTTTCTCTACCCTCATCAACTAGAAAAATAATAATAAACGAAATAAAATATTACTCACTCATATCTCTGATGTTGGTTCTTAATCTAATACACAAAAAAGAGCACAAGATAAAAGGACAAACAAAAATAAGACAGCCAGACGTAAGAAATAAAATTAATTTAGACTTTGTAGCAGCCAACTACACACAAACAGGAAAAGGGCAAAGGCACCTCCCGAGGGCCAAGAGAACAAGAACACACTTGACTGCCTATGGATGCTTTTTGCCAATCCAAAAAAAGTTGGCAGGCTGGATTCAAATAGTGAACGTTACAGAAACAGCATGGTAAAAGGTAGATAATTCAGAAAACTCAGCAGTATAATTCTAATATAGGTCACTCGTAGGAGGGAAACAACCCACAATCTTCTCACTGGCACAAACCCCAGAATCAATTAAAACTAATTTGTCCTTTCCCCCCTGTCTCCCTCTGGTGCCATCCCTTCCCTTTTCTTGTCCCTCTTTTATTGAGTTTGTACTATAGATTTATACAGTTAATTTTTGCATCCTCAAAAATTTCACTTTGGTGAGAGAACACTGAGTCAGCACTGGTCTACACTACCAGATATATCCATAAAGTGAAGTGATACAGTATTTCTAAGGTTATTTCTAAGATTATCCTGATCCAGGAGCATAAGTTCCAAGAAAGCTTAAGCATGCCACCTCACCCCAGTACTCAGAGCTCTCCTAGCCCTATCTCAGTCTGCCTTGGCATCTGTGACCTGTTCTAGCTCTTCCGTGCAATCACTTGCACATTACAGGTGTGAGAACAGTGAGAGAGGGACATCAACTCATGGCAGTGGGGGGAGGCAGGGGAGAGAAGCTGTGAACCATGGTTCAGGGTCTCACAATAAACTGCTGTGTGTCACATCCACGGCAATAACCTGCTTCTTGAGGAAGCGTCTTCCTTCCAGCCTACTGCCTATGTTCTACGCTATCAGTTCCTGTGTGGCTCAGCTAAGACAGACTGGAGTCAGAAAAGCAGATGGAGTTCTTCCTACACAGGATGAAGCAGTATAAAGAATGCTAGGCAGAAGAATGGAGAGGCAGTTCCTCAGGGCTAGGAAATTCCTTGACATCCCAGGACAACCAAATGTCAATCATATCTTAAATCCAGCATGAAGGGAAACAAAATTCCACATTGTACTTATTTTCCTATTACTGTTTATTGGCTGAGGCTTCCAGGAACTAGGATTATTGTGGCAGGAACTAGGATTATTGTGGCCTGAAGGTAAGAAGACTTGAACCTGATTTGCTAAATGAATCTAGACTGTAGTAAAGTGAAAGGAGGGAAGAAAGACAGTTATCGCTTTTCTAGGAATACATTTCAGTCACTCACCGCTCTGAGTTAGCATGAATCAGATTAACTATCCTGTGGCTTGTGCAGGTAAAATACCTTTTAAAAAACAGAGCAGGATAATTGAGTAAACATCCCCTGTACAATAAATAACTAAAAATGATTCTCTATCACAATGGGGGAGGGAAAATCTGATCTTGGTATCTATGTGTCATTAGAGTTGATTTAAAAAAACGAAGAAGAAGAAGAAGTAGATTCAGCAGCTCTGCCCTCCATACTCATCTTGTGGCGCAAAATGGCAATTTCAGTGGCCCAGGCTGACACCCCCCCTTCCCTGACAAATTAAACATTCCAAAAGCTCAAAAAATACTGGAAAAATTAAACAGAGCATCTACTTCATTTAAAAGACATTTAAGTAATGCTTCATAAATTATTGCCTAGATGAATGAAGTGATCGTGAAATTCAAGAAAACAAGTTAAACTACAAGAAAATTCCAGATAAAACTACAAAGCTAAACATCAATTTGGTCCAGTGACTTAAATACAAGAGTCAGATACAGTTCTTTACACTAGTAACCCTTAGGCCCCCATAGGATCCCTCCTATAGATAGAGGACAGTACGGTCTTTGAACTCAGACCTCCAGTCCTGGAGTTTCTCCTTCTTAATGCCAAGAACAACCCTGCTAGAAAAAAAGACTGCGCCAGCCCCAGCTCCAGCTCCACACGTGAGCCGGCTGATGAGCTGGAGCAGCCTGGCCTCCTTCCCCTATCCACTCTTTGGGGGTGGAGTAGCAGGAGAGGAAGATGATGCAGAGAGGTTTGGGGCTCAGGAAACCTTCAAGGTCCACCCTTTTTCTCTCCCCAACCCCCGCCCTCCTGTTGGAAGGTCAAAGGTAGATGAGACCAAAATCAAACGGAGAAGTAGATTTTGCATAGGGGGGAAACGGATTCAACAAAACTCAAGTGGATCTGGATGTGGTGACTGCGCAGAAAGCCCCCTTCCCACTTCGTTCTCTCCTTCTCACACCACTTAGGAGTCACCTCTGTCTGGGTCACGGGCCCGGCCAAGCAGCCTGGGAGGCAGCGGGAGCTACCCTGGCTGCGAGGCTCAAGCCCCAAGCAATCAAACTCGGTATTGCGAAAAATGGGAAGGAAAGGGGACCTGGGGGCAAGAAGGCAGGGCTGGGTCTCTTCTACTCCAGAGGAGAGACACGGAGGGAGGAAGCTGCGCTGAAGGGAGAGCGAGCTGGAAAAGCTACGACGGAATCCCGAGAGAAACTAAAGCAGGGGGATGCTGGATGGAGAGGAATCCGAAACAGAGCAACAGCTAGACAGCCGACAGTGGCCGGCGGCCGGCGGGGGCCCGGCCGCTGACTCAGTGAAAGCTGCAAAGGGCGGGCCCCGGGAGACCTCACAGCGCGATGGTGACGGGCCGCCGCGCGCGGGGACCCCGAGGCGGGCGCGGCCGCGGGGGCTCACCGTGTCCTTGGACGAGCCCAGCTTCTTGAGGCCGTCCAAGGGCAGCAGGTCGGCCGAGTCCTTGTGGATGAACTGCACGGCCTGCTTCATCCGGCGCTGCTGCCGCAGCGACGCCGCCTCCCGCCTGTCCGTCTCCTTGCGGCCGCCCTCGGTGAGGAGTCCTGAGTAAAACATCGCTGAGGCGCCCGCGGCCCAGCGTCCCGGTCGCTGCCTGATCCTCAGCAGCCCTCAGCCTCGAGCTTCTCCAGCGCCGCGAGAGCCCCGCGCCGCCTTTTTTATAGCCGAGCGTGACGTCACTGGGAGCAGCCAGTGTACACGCGGGGGGCGGGGCCCGCACAGCGCCCCCAGCCTGCGCGCTGCTTCCCAGCGTCCCGGGCCGCTGCCCACCCCGCACCACCCCGCTGGGGCACAGGGCGGGAGAGGAGGAGTGGCGCTGGCGAGACTGACTCCGAGCACCAAGGTCTACCGCGGCAGCTTTACCCAACCGGTCCCTCGCGTTGTGGGTGCCCCGCATCCCCTGGACCGAGATGAGGTGTGGGGAGGCCAACGCAGGAGCGGCCTCTCCCACGGCAGCCGCCGCCACCTCCTGGTCCCCGCTCACCTGTCCACGCCGTGGCCGACCCCGGGATCACCGACAGCCGGGCCATGCCCCGAGTCCTGCCGCCTGCGCCGCTGCTGCTCGGCTTCACCAGTCCCCACTTTCGCGCCCCTCCTGGAGCCCTAGCGCCCAAAGCCCCGGCTCCAGAGGACCGGCGGCGCGCTCCGAAGTTGGATTGCTAGGGATTTCTCCAACTTCAGATCGGTCCCCACCCACCAGGCCCACGTGATTGGGGAGGGGGCAGCCCCTGAGGGCCGGCCGGAGTCGGCCTTCCGGGGACCCTCCCTCCTCCCTGCTCCCTCTGCCCGCGGACCCAGGACCCGCGCATCCGAGCCAGGGAAGCAGGGCTTGGTGGATGCCTGCGGGTCACCCTGGGGCTGAGGAGTGGCGAGGGTCCCCGCCTCCGCGCGACTGCACACGAGTGCGAGCCCTACATCTTCTCTTCGGAACACCCGGCAGAAAAGCATGTTTTTCTCAGCCAACACTCGGGCTCTCTCCAGCATGACTCCGGGAGCAACTGGAACCCGGTTTTCTTTGTGAATCTGTCATACTCTCAAGCCATTCCAATCGGGTCTTCAGGCATCCTGGGTCCTGGCCTCGACGTTGTGACTTAGTACAAACCACGTTTTCCACCCTAGAAACTACCACCACTGCACTCTCCCACCACATCTCACAGGAGCAGGCATGAAATAGAAAGATCTGCTCCCTGAAGAGAACCAACAAAAGTAAGAATAACGACATTTACTGAGCCTTTACCATGCACCAGGCACCAGAATAAATACTTAAAATGCAGTCTCGCATTGAATCGTGGCAACAACTTATGAGATAGTATCATTATTCCCATTTTACAGGCAAATGTCTGAGACCTCCTAACTGGTCTCCTGAACGTGCCTTGGTTCCCTTCCAATCCATTGTTCCCTGCTGCCAGAGTAATCTTTTCAAACTACAAATGTGATCATCTCACCTCCCTGCTTAGAGCACCACAAAAGGCTTCCTATTGCTCTCAAAAGACCCATATTCTTGCATGGTCCGCCCCATACCTGCATCTCCACTCTGTACTTCAGCCTCATGAGCCTTCTTTCCTCCAGTTCCTTGGAGGAGCCATTGTCCCTCTTGCCAAATGGCTGATCTTTGAATATCCTGTTCCCTCTATGTGGAATGTCCCCTCCAAACCTGTGTAGTAAACAGACCTCAATTCCACTGTCATGTCTTTAGGAAAGCCTTCTCTAACCTCCCAGAGGGAGTGAGTTCTTCCTAATTATAAACTACGCATCTCTCCTGGACGTTCCATTTTTTTGGTGGTAGTGGTGGGGGCGTTATTGGTTGTTTGGTTAATATTTATTTCCTTAATTAACTGTAAGCTCCAAGAAGGCAACTGAGTCCATTTTTTGCTTACCATTGAATCCCTAGCTCACAGAAGGCGCTCAGTAAATACTAGTATAAGTACAGCAAGAAGTTAAGGTCTTATCTGAGGAAAGCAAGAGGTAGAGCTGGGATTTTAACCTCAGACTGTCTGCCCCCAGAACCTGTGCTGGACTTCCCAGACCTGGAAGGGCTGGGTTTGACCTTGCTTCTTTCCCTCAGTTCCTGCCTTCAGCACTTGCCCTAGATTCAGAGCTCACATATTCCTGTGGGGAAATAAATCCAGAAGGTCAGAAGGCTGCTCACCTGGCTTCAAGGAAGCCCCAGGGATTCCCTGTCCCCCAACACACATTGAGCGCACAGCCTCCTGGAGGGGGGCAAAGGGGGGATGGGATTGCAGTTCACCTTCCAGTTCCCTGGCACACTTCCAGCAGTGAACAACAGTGGCTGCCCTGGGCCTTTCTGTCCTGTCGCCTGGATCCCTGCCTAGTCACTCCTCCAGGCCTGAGTCACCCAGGGAATGGTGAAAGACAGCCTTGCCTTGTCTCTCTAGGATAGGTGCCTCTGAGCTCAGCAAAGCATCAGGACAGGTCCAAAAGTGAGGGCCCCTGGGGCTCCGGCCAGGACAGCTACTTTCCTCTGAGAGGAAGCCAGGCAGGCAGATTCCAACTCCCCATCCGCAGGCAACTCAGCTCAGTCTTGCAGCCTTTTTGTTGGGGATGGCCCGACAGAAGAAAGGGACTCCTTTCATAGTGAGATTCCCCCCACACCCCTACCCAGAAAACCAGGAGCTGAATGTCTCTGATTGAACCGGAATTTGTCCATATCAAGTGTTACGGGAAAATAAATAGAGCCTTGGCTGGAGCTGAGAGTCTTTTTGTGAATGCAGAGCTCTTTGCTAATAGTGGGATTTGTGTTCTGCAATTGGATCTATGGCCACAACACCTACTGGTCCCCTCATCTCTCAGAGATCTTCCTCAGCCAGACAGATAGCATCACTGCTCTTAAGCATGGGGCAAGGTGTGAGGCCAACCCCACTCCCTGTAAACACCCTATGAGTTTCTGCAGACTGCAGACCTCTGGGCAGTTTATCCCGTTTGACCAAATGACTTTGAGCAAGTCACTTCCTACCTCTAAGCCTCAGTTTCCACATCTGTAAAATGGATGCAGCAAGATTGCTTATAAAATTGGGCTTTGTAAATTCTGGAAGGCTGTACCAAGGAAAGATCATTATTAATTCTCCATATAGCCAACCTCCCCTGCCCCACTGACCCATCTAGAAAAAACTATAATATAGTTGTTAAAAGCACAGGTTTTGGAGTTTGATACACTAGGTTTGAATCCCTGCTCTTCTACTTACTAGCTATGCAACTAGTAAGTTACTAAGTTACTTCACCACTCTGAGTTTTAGCTCCTCATCTAGAAAATGATGCTAGTAATGTATCTACCTCTCAGGGCTGCTGTGAAGATTAAATGAAATAATAGTACACATAGCACATTGTGGCATGTAGTAAGGGCTCAGCAGAAGGTAGCTACCATAATTACCAGGGACAGTCTTAGGATTGCTGAGCCTCAGAATGGGCCCTGGCCTATGCTTCCTCCAAGCCTCCCTACAGACCTGAGCATCTCGCCCCCTCCGTGGAATCAAGGTCTCCTGGGGTAGCAGCTGGCCTCCTCTCTTCCTCTCTGGTGTCTCTGGATTCTGAATTTACCACGTGAAGTAAATTCTGTTTTAAATTCTGTTCTAAAATCCTCAACATCCTGCCTTGGCTGTTATAGAGGGTACATCCTGGAAAATTATGCTAGATAAGCTGATGCTGTTTCAGTTAGGATTTTATTCATGTTGTTCTTATTATAAGTGACAGGAAACCCAGTTGAAAATTTCCTAAGCAAAAATGAAAAATTTGCTCCTGAAACTAACACGATATTGTAAATCAACTATACCTCAATTTTTTTTAAAAAAGGAAAACTGTCCCCTTAATTTAAAAGTGCAGGGGTTTCAGGCATGGCTGAATCCAGGGGCTCAAACAACGTTAACAATGTGTTTCAACTCTAAGCTGATGCCACTGTAGGCCGGTTCTTCTAGTGTGATGGCTGTCAGCAGCTCCAGGCTTATAATCTGTTCACCTAGAAACTCTCTTTTGGGTCTTCAGGTAACAGGGAGACCTTTGAGAATGGTCTACAGGATGAGTGCTGGGGGTGAGAGTCCAGAAAAGTACATGAGAAGATCAGAGGAGAAAGAGGAGATAGTCAAGGAACTTTCATCCCCCTTCCCTTCCCACCCATGCATATTTTGCTCTGACTTTTCCCTTGGGCACACCCTGGAAGTAATGGCCACTGCCCATCTCCCCCTTCACTCACCATCTCCATCCTTGTAGCTGCAGAGTCCCCTTTTTCCTCTGGTGCCCTCAGTACCACTCCAAATCCCTCTGGCAGGAAGATTCTTCAAACAGCTGTCCCCTGCAGGTGTTGTATGTCTACCAGGATCTCTGGCTACACGTTGCCCGCAAGTTGACACCCAGCCCTGAAGACTGTCGACTTTGGCAGGTTAACGCAAAGACAAGCGTTACCTCTGTCTTCTTCCTTCAGGGTAATTGCCAGTGTCACCATAGCCTCATAAAACAAGACTGATGGCAGCCCCGCTGGTGTTTTCCAAAGTTGGCTGGGTCTTTTGGATCCATTCCTGTCAGCAGTGATTTTGTTTCATTTCCTGGCATGAGAACAGGATGTAATCTCAAATAAGATAGTGAAAGAGGACAGAAAAGTGGGGGGGAATCTCAGTATCTCAAGCGAGAATGTCTGGTGGAAAGAGGCTTGGCATTGAATTGCAGCTCTGCTCCTTGCTTGCTGTGGGACCATGGCCAAGTTTTTGCAGCTCTCTGAGCCTCAGTTTATCCATCTGGCCCGGCTCTGTGTGGTTTAAATAAGATAACATGTAAAGCAAAGGGCCTGGCACAAAGTGAGCCCTCGATAAATATGAGTCCTTTTCCTCTTTCCTTCCTCTGTCCAACATAGGTAGAGAAACTACGGAGAAAGGGCGAGAACCAGAGGCCAGGGGAGAGCTCTACCGTCTGGAAACAGACCTGTAAAGATGGCAAGCTTCTGAGAATGCGGCACAGCCTTGGCTTGACAGGCTGGCTCCAAATCTCTTTCTGTCACATCCAGCCAGAGGTAAGAGGGCCTGCAGGGCAGCTCAGCACACCTGGTTACCTCTGTCTACCTCAGGAGCATGGAGGCCTCCACTGCCTTCCCCCAAAGGAACTAAGCATGTGGCTTGGGTGTGACAGTGACAGGTCAGTGGCCCTCACTGGACAAGCTCCGGCTTGTGGGCAGTGGCAGCAGAGAGGCCAAGGGCTCTGTGATTGGGCGTGCAGACATCTACACACCACACACACTCACACTCACACAGCATTCACTGACCTATTTTCACACAGCTCTGCACTGCCTGGGGAGATAAGTCCTTGTGATTATTTTTAAAGGTTTTATTTGGAAACAATTTCAAACTTACCAAAGTTTGCAAAAATAAAAGCAATACAAAGAACACCTGTATATTCTTTAACCAGATCATTAACATTTTACTCCGTTGGCTATGTCATTTGCTTTCCCTCAACACACACACACACAAACACACCCAAGCAAAACATTTTTTCTAAACTATTTGAGGATAAGCTACATACATTATGACCCTTTACCACTAAGATTTCATTATATATTTCCTGGGAATAGGGATTTTTCTCATATATAACACAATGCAGATATAAACCTCATAAATTTTCATTGATACAATACTTTTATTATTGCTCGTGTTTCAGTTTTGTCAATTGACCTAATAATGTTCTTTATGACATATTCCTCTAGTACAGGATCCAGGCTAGTGTCAGGGGTTGTATTTGTCATGTCTCTTTCTTTTTCTTTTTTTTTATAGATTATTTTAATTATTTATTTTTGGCTGTGTTGGGTCTTTGTTGCTGCGCGCAGGCTTTCTCTAGTTGCGGCGAGTGGGGGCTACTCTTCATTGCGGTGAGTCGGCTTCTCATTGTGGTGGCTTCTCTTGTTGCAGAGCACAGGCTCTAGGCGCACGGGCTTCAGTAGTTGTGTGCGTGGGCTCAGTGGCTGAGGTTCGCAGGCTCTAGAGCGCAGCCTCAGTAGCTGTGGTGCACAGGCTTAGTTGCTCCAAGGCATGTGGGATCTTCCTGGACCAGGGATTGAACCCGTGTCCCCTGCATTGACAGGTGGATTCTTAACCACTGCACCACCAGGGAAGTCCCCTGTCATGTCTCTTTAGCCTCGTTTAATCTGGAACATGTCCACAGTTTGCTTTGTCTTTTATGACACTGACATTTTTGAAGAATACAGCACTCCATCTTTTTATTAAATAACTTTTTAAAAAATAAATATGAGCAATTTTATTCTAGAATTCCATCTTTTAGGATATGGGGGGATGACATTCTGGGTACCAATAATTCTATTAGTTAGGGTCGCTTCAAAAAAGAGATGCTATACTTTATTTATTTATTTATTTTTATAGTCAGCCATCTTCTTGTTTTATTGAATCTTTTTTTTTGAATTTTTGAATTTTATTTTATTTATTTTTTATACAGCAGATTATTAGTTATCCATTTTATACATATTAGTGTATATATGTCAGTCCCAATCTCCCAATTCATCACACACACACCCCTGCCCCACCACTTTCCCCCCTTGGTGTCCATATGTTTGTTCTCTACATCTGTGTCTCTATTTCTGCCCTGCAAACTGGTTCATCTGTACCATTTTTCTAGGTTCCACATCTATGCGTTAATATACGATATTTGTTTTTCTCTTACTTCACACTGTATGACAGTCTCTAGATCCATCCACGTCTCTACAAATGACCCAATTTCACTCCTTTTTATGTCTGAGTAATATTCCATTGTATATATGTACCACATCTTCTTTATCCATTCACCTGTCCATGGGCATTTAGGTTGCTTCCATGACCTGGCTATTGTAAATAGTGCTGCAATGAACATCGGGGTGTATGTGTCTTTTTGAATTATGTTTTTTTCTGGGTATATGCCCAGTAGTGGGATTGCTGGGTCATATGGTAATTCTATCTTTAGTTTTTTAAGGAACCTCCATACAGTTTTCCATAATGGCTGTATCAATTTACATTCCCACCAACAGTGCAAGAGGGTTCCCTTTTCTCCACACCCTCTCCAGCATTTGTTGTTTGTAGATTTTCTGATGATGCCCATTCTGACTGGTGTGAGGTAATACCTCATTGCATTTTTGATTTGCATTTCTCTAATAATTAGTGATGTTGAGCAGCTTTTCATGTCCTTCTTGGCCATCTGTATGTCCTCTTTGGAGAAATGTCTATTTAGGTCTTCTGCCCATTTTATGATTGGGTTGTTTGTTTTTTTAATACTGAGCTGCATGAGCTGTTTATATATTTTGGAGATTAATTGTGCGTTGATTTGTTTGCAAATATTTTCTCCCATTCTGAGGGTTGTCTTTTCATCTTGTTTGTAGTTTCCTTTGCTTTGCAAAGGCTTTTAAGTTTCATTAGGTCCCATTTGTTTATTTTTGTTTTTATTTCCATTACTCTAGGAGGTGGATCAAAAAAGATCTTGTGGGCTTCCCTGGTGGCGCAGTGGTTGAGAATCTGCCTGCTAATGCAGGGGACACGGGTTCGAGCCCTGGTCTGGGAAGATCCCACATGCCGCGGAGCAACTGGGCCCGTGAGCCACAACTACTGAGCCTGCGCGTCTGGAGTCTGTGCTCCACAACAAGAGAGGCCAGGATAGTAAAAGGCCCACGCACCACGATGAAGAGTGGCCCCCACTTGCCGCAACTAGAGAAAGCCCTCACACAGAAACAAAGATCCAACACAGCCATAAATAAATAAATTAATAAATAAAATTTTAAAAAAATTCACCCACTCCATCTTCCCAGAAAAAGCCTATTTAAAAAATAAATAAATAAAAAATAAAAATAAAAAAAGATCTTGCTTTATTTCCCACTGACATAAACTTTAAGTGTTTCATGGAATAAATAAATAAATGTTCTACACCAAGAAAAAGAAAAAAGATCTTGCTATGATTTATGTCAAAGAGTGTTCTTCCTATGTTTTCTAAGAGTTTTATAGTGTCCAGTCTTACATTTAGGTCTCTAATCCATTTTGAGTTTATTTTTGTGTATGGTGTTAGGGAGTGTTCTAATTTCATTCTTTTACATGCAGCTGTCCAGTTTTCCCAGCACCACTTATTGAAGAGACTGTCTTTTCTCCATTGTATAGCCTTGCCTCCTTAGTCATAGATTAGTTGACCATAGGTGCGTGGGTTTATCTCTGGGCTTTCTATCCTGTTCCATTGATCTATATTTCTGGTTTTGTGCCAGTACCATATTGTCTTGATTACTGCAGCTTTGTAGTATAGTCTGAAGTCAGGGAGTCTGATTCCTCCAGCTCCGTTTTTCTTTCTCAAGACTGCTTTGGCTATTCAGGGTCTTTTGTGTCTCCATACAAATTTTAAGATTTTTTGTTCTAGTTCTGTAAAAAATGCCATTGGTAATTTGATAGGGATTGCATTGAATCTGTAGAATGCTTTGGGTAGTATAGTCATTTTCACAATATTGATTCTTCCAATCCAAGGACATGGTATATCTCTCCATCTGTTGGTATCATCTTTAATTTCTTTCATCAGTGTCTTATAGTTTTCTGCATACAGGTCTTTTGTCTCCCTAGGTAGGTTTATTCCTAGGTATTTTATTCTCTTTGTTGCAATGGTAAATGAGAGTGTTTCCTGAATTTCTCTCTCAGATTTTTCATCATTAGTGTATAGGAATGCAAGAGAATTCTGTGCATTAATTTTGTATCCTGCAACTTTACCAAATTCATTGATTAGCTCTAGTAGTTTTCTGGTGGCATCTTTAGGATTCTCTATGTATAGTATCATGTCAGCTGCAAACAGTGACAGTTTTACTTCTTCTTTTCCAATTTGTATTCCTTTTATTTCTTTTTCTTCTCTGATTGCCGTAGCTAGGACTTCCAAAACTATGTTGAATAATAGTGGCGACAGTGGACATCCTTGTCTTGTTCCTGATCTTAGAGGAAATGCTTTCAGTTTTTCACCATTGAGAATGATGTTTGCTGTGGGTTTGTCATATATGGCCTTTATTATGTTGAGGTAGGTTCCCTCTATGCCTACTTTCTGGAGAGTTTTTATCATAAATGGGTGTTGAATTTTGTCAAAAGCTTTTTCTGCATCTATTGAGATGATCATATGGTTTTTATTCTTCAATTTGTTAATATGATGTATCACATTGATTGATTTGCATATATTGAAGAATCCTTGCATCCCTGGGATAAATCCCACTTGATCATGGTGTATGATCCTTTTAATGTGTTGTTGGATTCTGTTTGCTAGTATTCTGTTGAGGATTTTTGCGTCTATATTCATCAGTGATATTGGTCTGTAATTATCTTTTTTTATAGTATCTTTGTCTGGTTTTGGTATCAGGGTGATGGTGGCCTCATAGAATGAGTTTGGGAGTGTTCCTTCCTCTGCAATTTTTTGGAAGAGTTTGAGAAGGATGGGTGTTAGCTCTTCTCTAAATGTTTGATAGAATTCACCTGTGAAGCCATCTGGTCCTGGGCTTTTGTTTGTTGGAAGATTTTTAATCACAGTTTCAACTTCATTACTTGTGATTGGTCTGTTCATATTTTCTATTTCTTCCTGGTTCAGTCTTGGAAGGTTATAACTTTCTAAGAATTTGTCCATTTCTTCCAGGTTGCCCATTTTATTGGCATAGAGTTGCTTGTAGTAGTCTCTTAGGATGCTTTGTATTTCTGCGGTGTCTGTTGTAACTCTTCTTTTCCATTTCTAATTTTTAAATAACTGTTTCATTGAGACATAATTCATATACCATACAATTTACCACTTAAAGAGTAGAATTCAATGTTTTTTAATATATTCACAGAGCTGGGCAACCATCACTACAATCAATTTTAGAACATATTCATCATCCCAAAAGAAACTATGTACCCATTTCTTTTGGGCAGTCATTCCCCATTTCCTCCTAAACTCTCCAGCCCTAGGCAACCTGTCATCTACAGGTTCTGTCTCTATGGATTTGTTACATTCCATATAACTAGAATTGTACAATATATGGTCTTTTGTGACTGGCTTCTTTCACTTAGCATGTTTTCAAGGTTCATCTATGTTATAGCATGCATCAGTACTTCATTTCTTTTTATGTCAAATACTACTCCATTTTATGGATTTCTCACATTTCGTTTATCCATTCAACAAATGATGGGCATTTAAGTTGTTTCCACCTTTTGGCTATCATGACTAATGCTGCTGTGAACTTTTGTGTACATGTTTTTGTATGGACATACGTTTTCATTTCTCTTGGAGTGGAATTGCTAGGTTACATGGTAAGTCTATGTTTAAACTGTTGAAGAACTAACAAACTGTTTTCCAGAGTGGCTGCTCCACTTACATCCCTACCAGCAATATATGAGGCTTCCAGCGTCTCCGCATCCTCACCTATGCTTGTCTCTTTGATTATAGCCATCCTAGTGGGTGTAAAATGATGTCTCATTGTGGTTTTGATTTGCATTTCCCTGATGACTAAAGATGTTGAGCATCTTTTTCATGTGCTTATTGGCCATTTGTTTATCTTCTTTAGAAAAATATCTATTCAGATCATTTTCTCACTTCTGAACTGCGTTATCTATTATTGAGTTGTAAGAGTTTTTAATATATTCTAACTCTAAGTCTCTCGTCGGATATATGATTTGCAAATTTTTCCCCATTCTATGGGCTGCCTTTTCACTTTCTTGATGGTGTCCTTTGAAACACAAAAGTTTTTAATTTCTTTGGTGTGAAAGTTATTTCCCTTCCCTTTTAAAAAATGGAGTATTTCTCATTTTGTGTTTATCCAGTTTTCTTGTATTGATATTGAGGTTACGCATTCTTGGTCTGAGTACTGTGTAGGTGATGTTATGTTCCTCTCAGGGTATCACATCTGGAGCCACATGTTGTCCATCTGTCTTTTATAGAAGATGTTAATTTTGATCATCTCATCAAGGTATTGCTTGATTTCTTTACTGTACAATTACTGGCTTTTTTTTCCCCTCTCCCATTCATGTTCTTTAAAAAAGCAGTGGGAGTTCTTTTCCCAATGGTGTAACAAAATTCTTTAATAAAACTTATAAAAATGAATATTTAAGAATAGTTTTTTCAGCTTGAATTGTTTTCCTTTTCCACTCCCAAAGAAAATACAAAATTATCAGCACCCACACACATATACACTCAAAACTATAGTGATATTCTCTACACAGAACTACTTTAGAGTTTAAATGCATGTAATACTTTTGCAAGTATTGTGAGTTTGGTATGTTTTGAAAAGAGTAATTTCATTTTTGGGTGTCAGGAAATGGGTTTTCTCAAAGTCCATT
Organism: Balaenoptera acutorostrata; assembly: GCF_949987535.1. Classification (NCBI taxonomy): domain Eukaryota; kingdom Metazoa; phylum Chordata; class Mammalia; order Artiodactyla; family Balaenopteridae; genus Balaenoptera; species Balaenoptera acutorostrata. Next base: position 48,130,405 of record NC_080072.1, on the reverse strand, counting down.
GCCGGCAATGAGCAGGCCTAATAATACTGGCACAGAGCATTAACTGTACATCTTATTAACAGTGAGGTGAATAACTTTGAATAAATTTTAGAGAAATAAAAAAATAACTGGGATTGGAAGTTTGGGATTGGCATGTACACATTACTATATTTAAAATAAATAACCAATAAGGACCTACAGTATAGCACAGGGAACTCTGCTCAATACTCTGTAATAACCTAAATGGGAAAAGAATCTGAAAAGAATAGATACATGTATATGTATAACTGAAAAAAAAAAGAATTTTCAAGTTTATCAGTTACGCTGCAGTGACGCAATGAAGACTTGCTTTTTGGTTCTGCCGCATGTTGTTTGAAGGTGGGCAGGAGGCACCACTCTACTCCATCCTCAATATGGAAAAGAGAGTGTGGTGAAGCACATGCTGTTTTCTCAAAATGTCAATCTAGAAGGGACCCAAGCCTCTCTTGGGTGACCAAGAGTGACACACATTTCATTGCCCAAAATGAGTCCCATGGACACATTCAATTTTTTTTTTGGTTGTGCGGCATGCTGAATCTTAGTTCCCCGACCAGGGATCAAACCCACGCCCCCTGCAGTGGAAGCACGGAGTCTTAACCACTGGACCGCCAGGGAAGTCCCTGAATGCATTCAGTTTCAAACTCAATGAAAGTGCAATAGCATGGCAGGATCGATGTGGAATACTTGTGAAAAAACATACATCTTCTATTGAATATATAAAAATGTTGAAATATACGAAAAAATAAATGTCAGTGATATAAGGGATCCATAAGGAATGTCAAAAAAAAAAAGTAAACACAGGATAGACTCTCAAGCAGGTATTTCACATACCATAAAGATCGCTTCAAACTAAGGAAAACCATAACGGAATAAAATTCTGTCTTAAGTCAAAAAAAAAAAGATGAAATTCTCTCTTTTCAGACTGTCTACACTCCACTAGCACATTTCGCTTTGAATTCTGTGCTCTTTGAGGCACATGATGGTCAGACCCACCTTGGCCAGGCCTATGTCCTCCTGTCTCATCAGGGACTTGTCCCACTGACCACAAGCCTCATGCAAATTACTCATTTTTGGAACCTGAATTCACACCCTGACAAAGTGAGTGTGTTCATTGGCCTTACCTGCCTATGGCCCTGAGCACTGCCTCTCTGGGGTCAAAGGTTGGACTTCGTCATGCTGGAAACATCAAACCTGAGATGAGCAGCTCTGAAGAATGTGTGACTCTGAGCTCAGCAAGGAGATGTATTGCCATCTTCACACATCAGAGGCTGAGGACTGGAAATAAGGAAAGATGATGGATTGACAGGTCTCTGTATATGGGTGCTGTTTCTGATCTGAGAGAGATAGTCTTAGGAGATTGGAAGAACACACTTCTCCTTTCCAGCTCAGGAGGATAGGGGTTTTCAGAAGGTCCTGTGGAAGAACCCAAGTCAGGCATTATGGCCTTTCATTCCTACTTCAAGCTCCAATTCTTCTGGCCCTAGAACACATCCTACTAGAAAGCCTGAAACTAAAGGATTCTCTATTTCAGTGAAATGGGAGAAACTAGCAGAGTACGAACCCATTTTTAAAATGTATCTTGGATTTAACTTCTCTAGTCTGAAGTGGTGGAAGATGACAATGATGATGATAGTTAACATTTATTGAGCCCATACTACATTCCAGGTAGTTTTCTAAGAGTTTTCCATGTGTGAACTCATTTATTCTCACAACAACCCTATCCAGTAAGTACTATCTTTTTCTTTATTTTACTATATGAGGAAACTGAGGCACAGAGAGGTCAAGTAACTTGTGCAAGGTCACACAGCTATTAAGTGGCAGAGCTGGGATACAAATCCAGGTACTGCAAAGGACATAATGGGAGTCTTGGAGAAAATGAACATTATGAAACATAAATCTTTGAGAAATCTTTCACTAACATAAACAGAAAGAATGCATTCTCAGAAAAGTACATTAGGAATACTGAGAGGGGGAATATTGGGTGAGTCATGCTGCTTGAGTCCCCTTAGTTCCTCGTTGGAAACCCCGAGTGAGGGTTTACCAAGCCTCTTATAGTTGCACCCACATCACTCAAAACTTCAGCTTTGGTGCCTGATGTGGCTGCTAAAAGCTGCCTTCCTCAAGCCAAGTCACCTGGACCTAACATTGGGATTCTGAGCACATATTTTTCCTTTGCCACCATTACCATCTGGCTATACTGTCCACAGTTTTATGCAATGGACAGGCATCATTTACTGCAGCTGCACTGGCACTGTGTAACGATGACCAGTTTGTGGTCACGCACAGTGAGTTACACACAAGGCTGCAGAGGGCTGAGCCCAACAGGCCCGGCCAGGGTTCACCACAAGCTCACACTCTTTACCACCACACTCTTCTGCTGGCCATGAGTGTGTCAGTCACACATTGCTGGGTCTATCCTCCCTGGGGCATTGGTTCCATTTTCTGCTCAGAAACTATTATTTTTTTTTCAACCACACAGTGTGTATAATAAGGCAAACATAGCACCAAAGCTCAGATTTGAGGTAGGTTTGTATTTCTGCTTTTTGCGCTGCACAAGGAAAAGACAGAAAACTCCAAACTATGCCTCAAAGTTATCCTTCAGTCCTAGGATAAAATATAGGATCAGAAGACACTCCAAGTCAGTGGGGTGTGTTAGCTCTTGAAACGACACGTGGTGAAAATTACACAAGATTACAATTTGCGACTGAGTGTTCCCCCTCATTCTTTTTTTTTTTTTTTAATTTATTTTTGGCTGTGTTGGGTCTTCGTTGCTGTGTGTGGGCTTTCTATAGTTGCCGCGAGTGGGGTCTACTCTTCGTTGCGGTGCATGGGCTTTTCATTGCAGTGGCTTCTCTTGTTGTGGAGCACGGGCTCTAGGTGTGCAGGCTTCAGTAGTTGTGGCTCGCGGGCTCTAGAGCACAGGCTCAGTAGTTGTGGTGCACAGGCTTAGTTGCTCCGCGGCATGTGGGATCTTCCTGGACCAGGGCTCGAACCTGTGTCCCATGCATTGGCAGGTGGATTCTTAACCACTGCGCCACCAGGGAAGCCCCCCCCCCCCATTCTTTCAAGTCCGTTTTCCTCCTGTCTCAGGAATATGTATCCAGACTAGCATGGTGCCGAGACCATAACAATGAATGAATGAATGTGGGGTGTGTGTGTGTGTGTGTGTGTGTGTGTGTCTCTTTGGACATGGATGTGATTCAGAGAATTGTTGATAGTTTGAAAGGACCTGAAGATCAATGACTTCTCACCTGGTCATTAGTCATTAGGCCAGGCAGAGGGAAGGAAAAGATCTAAACAGATACATTCCGAGGGCTGTTTGAAACAACATGCAATCAGTTGTCAAACCACAGCCCTAGTCCCCAACATCCCATTGGTAACATTTTGTCTTGAATTATGAGCATTTAAGCTCCAAGGTCACTTAAGCTCCAAGGCAGTGGGATGACTGAAACACAGGTGGATTCCATTTACAACCACTAGGTGGCATCTGTTCTAGGAATTGCAAAATGGCTTGTTCACAAGCTGGAGCTTTGGTCAGCCTGGTCTGAGCCAAACTGTCAAGTTCCTGCTGGGTGGGTAGAGGAACTTGCCAGGGCCAGTGCTGCCAGGCTTGGTTTAAGGAGCCAGTGCCCTGGGAGGGGGCTGGATTCATGATTCCAATGATGAGCTCACCCTATCTAGAGTAGCAGCTCCCTCCCACCACCTCCTCATACTCTTATCTTTTCACCCTTTTTAATTTTCTTTATAGCAGTTATCACACTTGACTTTACTATATGTTTGTTTATTTTCTGTCTCCCCCCACTAGAATCTAAACTCCACAAGAGCATTTTGCTAATTACAGGATCACCAGTTCCTGAATACCTAGCACTTTGTAAGCCCTCAGTAAATATGTTGTATAAATGAATGAATGAGCAAACACATAACAAAGAATTATTAGTAACTAAGGTCTGTAGTCCATTCCCCTAATGAGATACTCTGAAAACCAAGCAATGCTGAGTTAAGATCATTGTTTATAGTAGGTGGGTTTAATTTGTATCCCTTTTATTCAGCTAGAGCAACCTGCCTGTGAATGAGTGGTTTCACTTTCTAAATCTATTTCAATCCTACTGTGTTCTCTGGAAAGTAATCCCTGCTGAGTAGTTATGTCTTTAGAGCTGTCAATCACAGGAGCAGCCTTGCTGGGCCATCAGGCCCCTGCTGTTGGTCTCCTGTAGGCTGATCAGGACTGCCTGAAGGGAGAAGGAAGCAGGTACCACAAATATCCAGGACACCCCTGAGCTGGGTTCACAAGCCCCTGGAGTAGAAGATGACACAGGGAGGAAGCCTCTCCAAGGCTTCTAATTTCCTGTGGATGGGCTCCTAGTGGCAACGCCCAGGACCTGGATTTGGAGGCAGCTGATGGCTTGCCTAGCAAGAAGGCCACAGGTAACAAGGCTCCCTTGACTTGGTGAGGAACTGCTTTACTCCAGCCTCACCTAATCCATGTGCCTCCCAAATACTGACTAAGAGTGATGTAGACTTGGGTAAGGCTCCTGGGACCCATCCTCCTGCGTGAAAAGAAGCAGAGATACTGACAGCCCCAGTAAGAGGCATGTCTTCTGAGTTGAGGAGGAGATCGAGGGGCACAGGAGGGAGCCCAGGGTTTCCCGGTGCACAGGCCCACTGGCTGCAGCGGTCTGCAGTCGTGGGCAGCAGGCAGCAGCCCTGGTGCATCTTCCTGCAGAGATCCATAATTCCTTGCTCTGTGTGGTGCAGCTGCTGCCTTTCCCAAGATTCCACATGACAATTATACAATCACCTGCAAACCTAAATCCAGTGAGTGTCTACAGATGACACACTCAACAGCTCAGAGAATGATTCAGAGGAAGCAATTTTCCAAAGTGAAGATAATCATCTGTTAGTGTGAAAAGGCAAGCACTCTTTTATTAGCATTGGAAGCTCAAGGGAAACGTGGCTAAAGCCATAAAAGCAGCACTTCAGTAAATGGCTCAAGAACAATATCCACAGCTGGAGGGAAGGACGTGTACAGATTCCTCTCCCACTCAGAGTTCTACCACAAAACTTGTTCTCGTGGAAGGAAGGCAAAGCTCAGCTCTGACCTCTTCCTGTTTACTTCATCAACAGCTCCTATAAGTTCTGTCCCTGTGGCCACACAGGGAACCCCAGAATTCAGAGTTGACTGGTCTTTTATCTACATACTTTTCCCAGGTGACCTCAACCTGTCTCATTCTTTATTCTGTGACATTAAAATTAATATTCCAGCCCTGAGCGCTCCTGGGACTTCATAGAACCAGTTGCCTATTTGAACTCTTTATTTGGATACCTAATAGACATGCCATACTTAGAATGGCCAAAATTAAACTCTTGATCTTCTCTTCTTTTCCAGTGTCTTATTATTGCATAAGAAAGCACCCAAAGCCTAGTGACTAAAACAACAATAATCATTGATTTTGCTCACAAGTCTGTCATTTTGGTACGGCTCAACGGGTACTGCTCAGTGAAGCATCAGCTGGAGAATCCATTTCTAAGGTGAGCTGGCAAGTTTTACCAGCTGTCACCCGGGAGTCAGCTGGGCTGTGGGGGGGGTGGGGAGGGCTTGGTTTCTCTTCACGAGCTGCTGTGGCTTCCTCAAGGCATGGTGACTGAAGTCCCAGTGAGTTTCCCAAGAAGACAAAGTGGAAATTGCCAGTATCTTAAGTCCTGGGCCCAGGAACTAGTAAAATGTTACTTCTGCCATATAAGATTGGTTAATCAGTCACAGATCCCAGGTTCAAGGGGAGGGGCAAAAGGCCCCCAACTTTGCATGGAAGGAGCATCAAAGAATTTGTAGGCAGGTTTTTAGATTGTCACATGTCCCAAACCTGCTCCCCCTGCAGTCTTCTCCATCTACCAGTTATTCAGACAACTAGGGGTCACCTTCAGTTGCTGTCTTTCCCTTCCCCTTCCACCCAATCATCAGCAAGTTCTGGTGACTCTCTCCTAAAACATGTCCAGAATCCTTCTGTTCTCTCCTCTCCACTACTCCCGCCTTACCCAGACAACCTCATCTCTCACTGGATGGCTGCTTGGTTGGTTGCAGTAGTTTGTTAACTGCTCTCTGCCTCCGTTCCTGCTTTCTAAAACCTATTCTTCATACAGTAACCAGAGCTATCTTTTAAAAACATAAATCAGATCACCCCACTTTTCTGTTTAAACCCCCTCCAAAAGCTTCACGACACATTTAGAATTAAACCCACACCCCTCATTCTGAATTCCAAAGCCCAGTGTGCTCTGGCCCCTGTCCAGTTCCCTGGCCTCATCTCATACCACTTGCCTTCTCACTAGTCTGTGATCCACACACATGCTTGTTGCTGGCTGATAGACTTTGCACCTGGCTTTCCTCTATCTGGAATGTTCTTCCCCCTGATTTGTCCAAGGCTGGTTCCTTCTTGCCATTTATTTTTCAGTTGAAATACCGTTTACCTAGAGAAACCTCCACAATTCCCAAACCTAAAGAAGCCACACCATCATCAGTTATATTAACCTATTTTAATTTTCAACATAGCACTTACTATTAGCTGATACTTTCCGTGTTGATTTGTTCATTGTCTCCTCCCTCTAAAATGACAAGACCTTCTCTGTCCTGTCACTGTGCATCTCTAGGACCTAGAACAGTGCCTGGCAAAGAGCAGATGTTTGATAACTATTTATGGATTTAATAGGTAGCAACAGTAGCCCCTGCCACCCAGTCTTCCAACGGGACCACAGAGTCTCTCAGAGTGGTTGATGGGTATAGAGAGGAAGCTTCAGGAGGGCCTCAGTGGCTCATGCATGGCCCAGCTCCTGGAGGATGCTTCACAGAGACCAGGTTTATGCAGCCTCCTTCCAACCCCCAGTGTACTGCCATCCCTAGCCTTCTTGTGAAACCAGCAATACAGAATCAGACAGTCCTAAGGACAAAGTTACTAACATGCTTGGACGGGGTGGCGCAGTTCTGCTGCCATCGGTCAGGTCATTAACTCACGTTATATTACATTTGAATTTTCATCTTAGGGTCAGACTCAGAAATGTAGGCCAAGTTCCGGCATCACCAATTCCAAGTACTTGTATTAATGATTATTTTTTAAAATGAAGATGCTCAAATTTTTGAAGAGAGACTTAGAAATGGGTATTTAGGACCATCTAAATAAATGTTTTAAAGTTTGATTAGGGCTTTTAAAAACTCAATGTTATTAATAGGTTAAAAAACAAAACACTGAGGTGAAAAGGGAATTCAACAATAAATGAAATGATCTTTGTTTTCTTCAAAACTATTTGTTAATCTTTTTGGGTTTTTTTGGTACTTTGGTGTAGAGAATTGATTGTGTGCAGAGTTAGTTTGCTACTGAAATAAAACACTATGGTTGTGTGTAGTCAGCCCATTCATTAGGGAAATGGCAGCTTGTTTGACAGAAGTCTTTTTTATTCACTGTAATGAGATTTTTGCCTGTGGATTTCAATTTTTAAAAATTCAATAATATTGAAAAATCAAATTCCTGTGGGAGAAAGTGACTGTGAGGTCCCACTGTGCCGAGAGAAAGTGAGATGATTCTGCGGTACTGAGAGGCCGGGATTTGTGTGCTTCCGGCAGTGGGTGACCATTAAGGGCCTGAGACCACCCTGAGCCGTGCAGCCCGTGCCCTTGGACCCCAGTCAGGCTCTGAGCTTGGCGAGGGGAAGGAAGGCAAACATGACAGGCTGGTCTGTACCACGTCGCACCTGGACCTCGCATGCCCTGTGCTGGGAAGCCCACGGAGGAAGGAGAACCCTTGGCGGTATTGACTCGGGGTGTGTGAAATCTCCTTTTCATGATGGATGGATTCTCATCCATCGAGGAGATCACATCCTGTCTGAAGTCTCCAGGCTCTACCGCAGCACCCAGAAGAGTGGTGCCCTGAAGGCACAGCTGAAGGTGTAAGACAAGCACTGTGCATTTGCTCTGAGGTGGAAACTGGCAACAGGGAAGGTCATCGATAGGTCTACATTATGATGTCTGTGGAAGTGCTTAGTTTCTACCTTTTTATTTCTAATTCTTTCTGCTGTAAGTAATTTTTAGTGATCACTGCTTAGGACTCAAGCTTCTGGGATCAAACTTAGGTCACACAGGCTGGAGAAGGCGGTGGAGTCACCGAGTCCTCCCAGGTCCCGGGTGGGTAGATGACGCCTGGAGGACTCTCCCTCCCTTCCTCCCCTCTTTCCTGCTCTGCCTGGTTGGAGCCGACACCTGAATGCAGAGGGCTCCCTTAGGGAGGGCTATGCTGGAAGAAGCTGAAGTCTCAGACAAGGCAGCCCCCCTCAAGGAGGAGTGAGGACCAAGAAGGACACGTGAGTCTCACCTGAGCTGACTGAAGTCCAGCTCGGCCAGCCCTTGACATATCCAAGACATGTGCCCACAGCAATGAGAAGCGAGTAAGACTCAAAGCCATTCTCAGTCCACATCCACAATGCTGGGAAAGAAAAACCAAGTTCAATTTACCAAAATATCTGTATTATCTATAAAAATTGAACTCTAACCAGCCACTGCTACTAGAGGCAGCGTTATCCGGCTATGCTGGCTGCAGAAGCAGATCGCTGTGTTCCACCAGCCCACAGCCCAGTGCTGTGCTGAGTGGCACGTGGGCAGGCTCATTTGTAAGGCCTCAGAAACCTGGACACTTTGGAACGGAGCAATCGGATGAAGGATCTTGGAAACATTTCCCGGGACTCCTGGGCCGTGTACTTGAAATAGTTCTGGGGGTGGGCCAGAACGTCAAACAGAGCCTTGATCAGTTTCTTATCCTGAAAAGAACAGAATTTTGTTACTGGGCCAAAATATTTTAACATTATGACATTTTGCCAATGGAACTATAATGTCCCACTGTTAGGCGGTAGGTCGATCAGCAGAAAAACACTTTGTGAAAATTGTTTCCTCTGATTTTTATCTTTTTTCCCCCAATTTTTGTTTCCTAAATATCTATAAAGAGCACATATTACTTTTATTTTAAAAATTTAATATGTAAAAAATTGTTTTTCTAAACCACGTGATAACTTTGGAATTTGGGGAATATTTATTGCGTTAGTGATATGGCAAGTGTTTATTTATACTTATAAGTATCTAAAATTTGGTGGACTTCAGGCTTGAAGGATGAGCAAGGAGCCAAGAATCTTCAACTATTTGGAGAATGAGCATGGAAACATGAGTTGCCGCTGGCTTGGATTTCTGATAAACAAGTTTCCCACTGCTCCTCCACACATTTCCAAATTAAAAAATACAACTTTATTTGACAACACTACAAATGGCTCCTTGAGTTTTTTTTTTTTAAAAACTAAGTCTGGTGAAGATATAAAACTGACCTCAGCCCAGAGCAGGCTCAGTGTCTGAAAGGTAGCAAGAGGAAACCCTTCCTTGGTGGTGCTTGGCGAGCCCTGTGGGTGACTGCCATGGCCCCCTCGGGTACATACTCACCTTAAGTATTTCCTGATGGTTCTCTGATGCGTAGAGCCTGCCATCTCGAACTATGTCTTCAATGAGTTCCTGGTAGTCCTCTGTTTGAATAAAGGACATATTTTGCATTTGTATGGTTTAGTTCTTTCCAAGCTGACTCTTTCATTTTTCAAATAAGGTTCTGAGAAATGCCCCTTCTGTAGCTGCCAGCAGAACAATGACCCCTCTGATACTAAGCAGGCAATCAGAGAGGACTTCCACGGACTCACCCACCACCTCCTCTCACCCACCAGCATCTGCACCCATCTCTCCTCTTCCTCCCTCAGATGAACCTCTGTACATCCAGCCAAGACCCATCCCTCCACTTTGCTTACCAGCTCCATCTTCTCTCACCAAATCAAGGACGTTGTTCCACTAGTTCTGCCCTTCCTTTCCTACGTGATGAAGTTTTCTCTCTGCTGGTCTTTCACATCAGCATGCAAACATGCTGTTGTGTCTCCAATTTTTTTTAAAAAAAACCCTCTCTAGACCTCATTTCTCCCTCCAGCTTCCATCCCACGTCTCTGCTCCCCTTTGTAGCAAAACTCCTTGAAAGAATTGTCAGCACTCACTATCTCCAATTCGATTCCTTTCCTTCTCTCTCACACCCATTCCAGTCAACTCTGGCCCCCACCACTCCTCCAAAACTGCTTGTCGGGGTCACCAGTGACCTTCATGCTGCTCAACTCTTAGCCCTCATCTTCCTTGAGGCATCAGTAGCATTTCAAAGTCTAGCCTATTTCCTACAGTCATAATTCAAATCAAGCATATGCAAAACACAATCGTTTTTAAATTCCAGGCAGAAAAGAATGCCTCTTTGTATGCATATCATGTGCAACAAATCCAAACAAATCATAAGAACATCACTGGAACTGTGTGGGAGAAAAAGTTTCTCCTGGTCAAGTGATGGGAAATGGAAATTCATAGGATAATACTCGTAATTACTAATTTAATACATGTACAATATCGCTGGTCCTCTATTCATGTGGTTTCTTTCTTCTTATCCTTTCATTTTCGTGAATACAAAATCTATAAAATATGAATAAGGGTACCATTTTTTTTTTTAATCTTGAATTCCTCTGCTGCAGAGTCTCTACCTCAGAGAATTAGCTCCTTTTGATGAGGAGTTCACCATTAGGAATGCCTGTCACTGTTCTAGAGAGCTGTTTGCCACTATCCCAAATGCTTACAAACCACCGTCTTTTTAAAAAATCTTTCCTCTGCTTTTAAGAACTACAGTGTCGGGCTCCCCAGTGTCGGGCACAGTGGTTAAGAATCCGCCTGCCAATGCAGGAGACATGAGTTCAAGCCCTGGTCCGGGAAGATCCCACATGCTGCGGAGCAACTAAGCCCATGCGCCGCAACTATTGAGCCTGCACTCTAGAGCCCGCGAGCCACAACTACTGAGCCTGCGTGCCACAACTACTGAAGCCCGTGCGCCTAGAGCCTGTGCTCCGCAACAAGAGAAGCCACCGCAATGAGAAGCCTGCACGCCATAACAAAGAGTAGCCCCGGCTCACCGCAACTAGAGAAAAGCCTGCATGCAGCAACGAAGACCCAGTGTAGCCAAAACTAAATAAATAAATAAATTAAAAAAAAGAAAGAACTACTGTGTCTCCTCACTTGCTCCAACTGTCATGAGAAAAGCACTCCAGTGTTGTAGGTAAGAACTCAGGAGTCCCAAAGACCCCTGCAACTTTGTCCTGCTGTGCTCTCAGAGTGGCCTTATCTGTAAAATCTCCTAGGAGAGTCGTGTCCACTGTATGGGTGGCTGTGAGGAATGTGCCCTGTCAAGGGCACTTGGCATATGCCTGGTCCTCATAAGCTCAGCACATGTTGGCCGCAGCTACAGTGCTCCCTGCTCTCCAGGCCAGTGGGCTAGTCTGTAGCAGCCTCAGCTGCCCCTTCTCAATGTGACTGCTATTCTTCTGGGCTTGGAACCAGATATCAAAACTGTCTGAAATATAGGTTGAAAGAAAAAATTAAATAGGCTCTGGGGAAGACCTGAAAGGCTTCTGCACAGCCAAAACAGCAGTTTTCAATTATTTTCTGCTGTGACACTCTTTTTCTTTTTTTTAATTGGGGTTGTGTTAGTTTCTACTGTACAGCGAAGTGGAGTTCCCTGTGCTATACAGCAGGTTCTCATTAGTTATCTATGTTATACATATTAGTGTATATATGTCAATCCCAATCTCCCAATTCATCCCACCCTCACCCTCTCTTCTCCCCTTGGTGTTCATACATTTCAGACACACTCTTGTGGGCCTAACCAGGGTTATATGTCATTTCCCCTGGTTCAAGCTACAACCCTTTATTTGAATTAAAGAAAAAAATCAAGACGTTTTCATGTGTCACAGAGTTGAGAGCAGCCTGACTAAAATGTGTGAACTTTGGTGACATTTGTTCTGGAGTCTCTGTGGCTTTCTGGCTCCTTCCTGATCCTAGATGGGGGAGGTTGTTGGCTGGCTGCCTTTGGGGAGATAAGATGCTCTGAATCCCAGCAGAGCCACCTGGGAGCCATGTGTGTCCACCTAGGAGTCTGATACTAAGGGCCCTTGTCTTAGTGTTTGACATGGTTTCAGGCACCAGGATGATGATTCTAGAGTTTGTCACATGTTAGAAATAAACTATGCGAGGTGTTTTTAGGAACTCCATAGAATATCGTCTTTCCAAAACACCTACTTTTCACACCTGTCTGCCTAAAAACCTTCAGTGGCTCCCTATAAGATTAGGTCCAGGGCTTCCCTGGTGGCGCAGTGGTTGAGAGTCTGCCTGCCAATGCAGGGGACACGGGTTCGAGCCCTGGTCTGGGAAGATCCCACATGCCACGGAGCAGCTGGGCCCGTGAGCCACAACTGCTGAGCCTGCGCGTCTGGAGCCTGTGCTCTGCAACGGGAGAGGCCGCGATGGAGAGGGGCCCGCGCACCGCGATGAAGAGCGGTCCCCGCACCGCGATGAAGAGTGGCCCCCGCTTGCCGCAACTGGAGAAAGCCCTCGCACGAACCGAAGACCCAATACAGACAAAAAAATAATAAATAAATTAAAAAAAAAAAAAAATGTTCCCCCTCCTAAGCAGATTCTCTGGACACAAAAAAAAAAAAAAAAAAAAAAAAAAAAAGATTAGGTCCACCCTTCTGAGCTTGGCATTCGAGACTCTTCATAGCCTAACCCCACCTGCTTGTAATCTCATCTCTCACTGCTGAGCCCCATGCACCCTACCAACTGGCCAAATCATTAGTCCCCAACACGTCAGGTACTCCATTCTTTGGCCTATGTCATTCCCTTTTCCTGAATGTTCTTCCTCTTATTTATAAGAAAACTTACATATTCTTTCAAGACCCAAATCTCTTGAGACTTTGCTCTATTCTTTCCAAAAACCCATGCAAAATGAATGGCTGCCCCTTTTTCTGTCTCACACAGAGCCTTTTACATGCCCCGTTGTAGCATCTATGACACCATATTCTTTTTTGTCTCTCTGTCACTAACCGTGTTGTCTCCAGCACCTCACCCAATACCTGGCATACTAGATGCTCATTAAATATTTGTGGCATGGATGAATGAATAAGTTCACGATGAACAGATAACTCTTCCCCTGCTAGGTTATGAGGTCCTCCAGGACAAGGTCCAGTTCATTTTGTGTTCCTAGTAGATGTTTGTCACCCAAGTCTCAGAGCGTGGTAGGGCCCCAAGGCTCACACAGGCCACCCCTTCGTTTAACAAGAAGAAAATGAAACCAGAGAAGTCATCTAACTTGCCCAAAGTTACACAGCAAGTTAGTGGCAGAGACAAGACCAGAACTCAGGGCTTTTTCCTCATTCCCTAGGATTCTGTATTTAAAAAGCTGCAATTGTAGTAAGTTAATATTTATTGAGTATTTCCTATGTGCCAGGCACTGCGCCAAGTCCCTTACGGATTATCCTATTGAACTCTCACATTAAGTCTAATGATTATCCTCATTTACACACTGAGAAAATGGAGCCTAGAGATGGTAAGTAACATCCACAAAGTTGCAGAAGAGATTAAACCCAACCTGGCTGATTCCATCGCCCATGTTCTGACCCACAAAGCTATGCTCACTTTTATTTACTTTCTAAACATCTCTTCATCCTTGCAGTCAGTGTCCCCAAATGCCTGTTTAAAACTTGGCACCTGTGAGTCAGCCATGTCCTTTCTCCGTATCCTGCCTGCCTTTCTGAGCATGCGTGCTTGTCAGCAGTCTACCAGCTGGCCCAGGAGTTGATTCTGTTCAAAGCAGAGAACCTTCTTACGCGTGCTGCAGCCTGAGCTTCACAGTGCTTACCATCGTATGTCACATACGGGACCTGGAACCCTCTGGCGCTGTTCCCTTCATTGGACTTAAACTGAATCCACAGCTTCTTGGATCTGGAGGTGAAGGCGATGGGGCGTTCGTAGGTCTGGCAGGTTTCATACGTTGTCACAGAATTGGACGAAGCTGCCAAGGGAAGTTGGAGGGGATGGGGTTCAAGACTCATCACTGAGCCTGCAGACAATGAACACTAATCTTTTCAAATACTCACACCACAAAACAAGTTATGTACAAGGGCTCTTCAGGACCAGCTGAGTCCTCGTAAGGGCCACAGTTGTGATTGTGGGCCCCAGGGAAGGCTAACTGCAAGGCCCATGGCTGGCAAACAGCAGCAGCCCAGGCTGCAGCACTCACTGCAGGAGCTGAGGTCAGGGCCCTCACATTGCAGGGCCAACCTGCTGTAAGCTGGTAATAATCTCCGCCATTCGCTGCATGGTTCCTTAGACCAGGCGGTGTGCTCTGCACTTTATGGACTTTATCTCACTTAACCCCCACCCCCCCAAACCAGAGGAAGTTGGTGCAGTGGTTATCTCACTTACGGAGAAATTAATTACTTGCCCAGGGTCACACAGCCAGTATGTGGAAAAATCAGGATTCAAACCCACACCTGACTTCAGACATTGTAACCACTAATAAGAATGGCAAATACTTATGCAGTAGCCCCATGTGTCATTATTATTCTAAGTGCTTTACAAATAAAAATGCATTTATTCCTCATGATAACCCTATGAGGTAGCAACTATTATTATCCCCATTTTAACAGATGAGCACTCTGAGGCAAAGAAAGTTCCCGAATGTGTTCCCAAGATCACAGAACTAATAAGAGGTGGAGCTGGGATTCAGATCCAGGCAGAGCCCCCTCATGACACTGTCTCTAAGCTGCACTGATGACAGTATCCTTTTATGGACACTGGGTCATGCATCAGGATGGGAGGCGGGTCCCTCCTGGCTGGACCATGCCCTTGGTCTTGGTCAGTCCCTAAGCCATGAGTTGCTTCCCAGGGTGAGGCAAGTGTCTGGGGTCCTGAAGTCAGCCCTGCATGAGCTTCACTGACACTCTGTGTCCTTATGGAAGAGGGTTCCCAGTGAGCACAGAGGGAAGACTGACCTGCAGGATCGCTTCCTCTAGGGTTCAATAGGAGGCCTCAACCTGTGATTTTTGTCTAAATTTTGTTTTCTTGGCAAACTCCAGAAACTCATGTCCCATCTCTGTTCTAATACGAGGTGGCATTCTAGGCCGGCTTCTCCCATTTAAAGCCAGGCATAACCAACAAGGACCTACTGTATAGAACAGGGAACTATACTCAATATTATGTAATAACCTATAAGGGAAAAAAATCTGAAAAAGAATATATATACATATATATATATATTCACACACACACACACATATATATGACTAATCGCTGTGCTGTACACCTGAAACTTACATGATATTGTAAATCAACTATACTTCAATAAAAAATGTTTTAAATTATAAAGCCAGGCAGCGTGCCATCAGGCTTTCCAGCTGGCCTCAGAAGGGGAGGGGAGCAGACAGGTGAGACGCACCAGTTTTCCGCATCACCAGGTAGTCTCCACAGTCATCCTCTATGGGCAGGAAGATCTCAGGGACCACAATCAAGATGCGGCGCTTGGGGGGTGGGTTGATGGTCCAGGTACATTCTGTGTTGGCAGGGTAATTGCCTGGGTAGTTTGGGGATTCGATGTATCCAGTGAAATCACCTAGCTCCCCTCCACATCTTCTGTCTGGAAGAGAAAATGCCATGAGTTACAAAGGCACAACACAGCCATCATAATGTGATGGCCAAAAAATAATAATAACAATGATGGCATGGCCAGCCCCCGCTCAGCTGAGGAGAACCCTATTGCCCCTGGAAATGACACCATCGCAGGAATGAGTCTGCCCTGTAGTGCCCACAGCCCCCACTGGGAGCCCAACTACATTAACTTCCCACACAGAGCCCACCCCTCTGGGTTCCCAGGGCATCATTTTCTCATTAACTTGAAGGCATTCAAGGTCAGGGACAGGTGTTTGTGAAACAAAAGGATAACTTTAGTTTTTACTGTTTTGTTTACAAAGTCCAAGTGCCAGGAGAACGCATGGCACAGAACTTGTAGGTCTGTCAAAATAGGGAGAATAGAGCTTACTGCTCAGCAAAGGATATTTGAGCCTTTCCTAGAGATCTTTGATGAAGACATGACAGCCATACTCTTTCACTTTTCTCTCTGGTCAAGACCATGTTTTATTTTTAAGTGGGGAAGAGAATTCCATTCAGCTATCAGTCAGTATAGGTCATGCTGGATACTCACCTCTGGCACCAAAGGCAAGGAGCGTACACACGTGCATATACACACACACACACACACACACACACCCCACCCCACCTCAGCCACACTTCACTCACTGAAGCTCCACTCATCCAACAAATATTCTTTCCCTAAAGGAGCTTAATGTTTAAAACTGTCAGGTGAACCTGTTCAAGAGAAGATGTTGAAGGATTACCTTTGGCCTCTCTAGCTGTAACTGGGATTTATTATTCCCAGTAGGAAAAAAACCCAAAAAAACAAAAAACAGCCTTTCGTTCCTGGAAGAGAAGAGGGAGAGGAGAGAGTCATGGAGTCAAGAAAACTGCCTCCGAGCCTGACCGGCTACCTGAGGAACTGTGCCATGCAGCTCCTAAGGGCCAACCAAGGACCAGGGGTGGGAAGGCAAGGAAACAGATTTCATCTTGATGGGGAAAAGAATCTTCTTACACTGTGAACTTCCCAAGTTTAATCTACCAACAGACTAGGATATTATGAGCGGCAGTAAGCTTCTTATTAAGGCAGGTATTCAAGAAGACACCAAACAAAATGAAAAGACAACCCACAGAATGGGAGAAAATATTTGCAAACGAAGCAACCAATAAGGAATTAATCTCCAAAATATACAAAGAGCTCATGCAGCTCTATATCAAAAAAGCAAACAACCCAATAAAAAAAAATGGGCAGAAGATCTAAACAGATATTTCTCCAAAGAAGACATACAGATGGTCAAAAAGCATATGAAAAGATGCTCAACATCACTAATTATTAGAGAAATGCAAATCAAAACTGATATAATGAAGTATCACCTCACACCGGTCAGAATGGCCTTCATCAAAAAGTCTACAAACAATAAATGCTGGAGAGGGTATGGAGAAAACGGAACCCTCCTACACTGTGGTGAGAATGTAAATTAGTACAACCACTATGGAGAACAGTATGAAGGTTCCTTAAAAAACTAAAAATAGAACTATAATATGATCCAGCAATCCCACTCCTGGGCATATATCCAGACAAAACCATATTTCAAAAAGATACACAGACCCCAATGTTCACTGTAGCACTGTTTACAATAGCCAAGACATGGAAGTAACCTAAATGTCTATCAACAGAGGAATGGATAAAGAAGATGTGGTGTGTGTGTGTATGTGTGTCTGTGTGTGTGTGTGTAATATAATGGAATATTACTCAGCCATAAAAAAGAATGAAATAATGCCATGTGCAGCAACATGGATAGAACTAGAGATTATCACACTAAGTGAAGTAAGTCAGACAGAGAAAGACAAACATCATATGATATCACTTATATGTGGAATCTAAAAAAAAATGATACAAATGAAGTTATTTGCAAAACAGAAACAGACTCACGGACTTTGAAAACAAACTTATGGTTACCAAAGGGGAAACATGGGGGGAGGGATAAATTAGGAGTTTGCGATTGACATATACATGCTACTATATATAAAATAGATAATCAACAAGGACCTACTGTATAGCACAGGGAACTTTACTCAATACTCTGTAATAACCTATATGGGAAAAGAATCTGAAAAAGAATGGATATATGTATATGTATAACTGAATCACTTTGCTGTACACCTGAAACTAACAAAACATTGTAAAGCAACTATACTCCAATATAAAATTTAAAAATTAAGTTAGCAGAAGGAAAGAAATCATAAAGATCAGACCAGAAATAAATGAAAAAGAAATGAAGAAAACAATAGCAAAGATCAATAAAACTAAAAGCTGGTTCTTTGAGAAGATAAACAAAATTGATAAACCATTAGCCACACTCATCAAGAAAAAAAGGGAGAAGACTCAAATCAATAGAATTAGAAATGAAAAAGGAGAAGTTACAACTGACACTGCAGAAATACAAAGGATCATGAGAGATTACTACAAGCAACTCTATGCCAATAAAATGGACAATCTGAAAGAAATGGACAGATTCTTAGAAAAGCACAATCTTCCGAGACTGAACCAGGAAGAAATAGAAAATATAAACAGACCAATCACAAGCACTGAAATTGAGACTGTGATTAAAAATCTTCCAACAAAAGCCAAGGAACAGATGGCTTCACAGGTGAATTCTATCAAACATTTAGAGAACAGCTAACACCTATCCTTCTCAAACTCTGCCAAAATATAGCAGAGGGAGGAACACTCCCAAACTCATTCTATGAGGCCACCATCACCCTGATACCAAAACCAGGCAAAGATGTTACAAACAAAGAAAACTACAGGCCAATATCACTGATGAATGTAGATGCAAAAATCCTCAACAAAATACTAGCTAACAGAATCCAACAGCACATTAAAAGGATCATACACCATGATCAAGTGGGGTTTATCCCAGGAATGCAAGGATTCTTCAAT
The DNA here is from genome assembly GCF_949987535.1 of Balaenoptera acutorostrata. NCBI lineage: Eukaryota > Metazoa > Chordata > Mammalia > Artiodactyla > Balaenopteridae > Balaenoptera > Balaenoptera acutorostrata. The sequence continues at coordinate 48,111,893 of NC_080072.1, read as the reverse complement.
ATATGCAAATCAATCAATGTGATATACCATATTAATAAACTGAAGGATAAAAACCATATGATCATCTCAATAGATGCAGAAAAAGCTTTCGACAAAACTCAACACCAATTTATGATAAAAACCCTCCAGAAAGTAGGCATAGAGGGAACTTACCTCAACATAATAAAGGCCATATATGACAAACCCACAGCCAACATCATCCTCAATGGTGAAAAACTGAAACCATTTCCACTAAGATCAGGAACAAGACAAGGTTGCCCACTCTCACCACTATTATTCAACATAGTTTTGGAAGTTTTAGCCACAGCAATCAGAGAAGAAAAAGAAATAGAAGGAATCCAAATCGGAAAAGAAGAAGTAAAGCTGTCACTGTTTGCAGATGACATGATACTATACATAGAGAATCCTAAAGATGCTACCAGAAAACTACTAGAGCTAATCAATGAATTTGGTAAAGTTGCATAGTACAAAATTAATGCACAGAAATCTCTTGCATTCCTATACACCAATGATGAAAAATCTGAAAGAGAAATTAAGGAAACACTCTCATTTACCATTGCAACAAAAAGAATAAAATATCTAGGAATAAACCTACCTAAGGAGACAAAAGACCTGTATGCAGAAAACTATAAGATACTGATGAAAGAAATTAAATATGATACCAACAGATGGAGAGATATACCATGTTCTTGGATTGGAAGAATCAATATTGTGAAAATGACTATACTACCCAAAGCAATCTATAGATTCAATGCGATCCTTATCAAACTATCAATGGCATTTTTCACACAACTAGAACAAAAAATTTCACAATTTGTATGGAAACACAAAAGACCCCGAATAGCCAAAGCAGTCTTGAGAAAGAAAAACGGAACTGGAGGAATCAGGCTCCCAGACTTCAGACTATACTACAAAGCTACAGTAATCAAGACAGTATGGTACTGGCACAAAAACAGAAATATAGATCAATGGAACAGGATAGAAAGCCCAGAGATAAACCCACGCACATATGGTCACCTTATCTTTGATAAAGGAGGCAAGAATATACAATGGAGAAAAGACAGCCTCTTCAATAAGTGGTGCTGGGAAAACTGGACAGCTACATGTAAAAGAATGAAATTAGAACACTCCCTAACACCATACACAAAAATAAACTCAAAATGGATTAAAGACCTAAATGTAAGGCCAGACACTATCAAACTCTTAGAGGAAAACATAGGCAGAACACTCTATGACATAAATCACAGCAAGATCCTTTTTGACCCACCTCCTAGAGAAATGGAAATAAAAACAAAAATAAACAAATGGAAACTAATGAAACTTAAAAGCTTTTGCACAGCAAAGGAAACCATAAACAAGATGAAAAGACAACCCTCAGAATGGGAGAAAATATTTGCAAATGAAGCAACTGACAAAGGATTAATCTCCAAAATTTACAAGCAGCTCATGCAACTCAATATAAAAAAAAAACAAACAACCCAATCCAAAAATGGGCAGAAGACCTAAATAGACATTTCTCCAAAGAAGATATACAGATTGCCAACAAACACATGAAAGAATGCTCAACACCACTAATCATTAGAGAAATGCAAATCAAAACTACAAAGAGGTATCACCTCACAACAGTTAGAATGGCCATCATCAAAAAATCTGGAGAGGGTGTGGAGAAAAGGGAACCTTCTTGCACTGTTGGTGGGAATGTAAATTGATACAGTCACTATGGAGAACAGTATGGAGGTTCCTTAAAAAACTAAAAGTAGAACTACCATACAACCCAGCAATCCCACTACTGGGGATATACCCTGAGAAAACCATAATTCAAAAAGAGTCATGTATCACAATGTTCATTGCAGCTGTATTTACAATAGCCAGGACGTGGAAGCAACCTAAATGCCCATGGACAGATGAATGGATAAAGAAGATGTGGTACATATATACAATGGAATATTACTCAGCCATAAAAAGAAACGAAATTGAGTTATTTGTAGTGAGGTAGATGGACCTAGAGTCTGTCATACAGAGTGAAGTAAGTAAGAAAGAGAAAAAGAAATACTGTATGTTAACACATATATATGGAATCTAAAAAAAAAAAAAGGTTCTGAAGAACCTAGGGGCAGGACAGGAATAAAGACGCAGATGTAGAGAATGGACTTGAGGACACGGGGAGGGGGAAGGGTAAGCTGGGACGAAGTGAGAGCATGGCATGGACTTATATATACTACCAAATGTAAAATAGATAGCTAGTGGGAAGCAGCCTCATGACACAGGGAGATCAGATCAGTGCTTTGTGACCACCTAGAGGGGTGGGATAGGGAGGGTGGGAGGGAGACGCAAGAGGGAGGAGATATGGGGATATACGTATATGTATAGCTGATTCACTTTGTTATAAAGCAGAAACTAACACACCATTGTAAAGCAATTATACTCCAATAAAGATGTTAACAATTTTTTTAATTTAACGAAAAAGAGACTAGACAGTTACTTGTGAGGATGTTGTTAAAAGGGCTTCGTTGGGATAGACAGAAAACTAGATAAGCTTCCAGTCATAAATTCAAATGATTCACTGCCCCCTTCAATCCCCTACTCTTCCAGTTTGGGGAGGCCTCTTGCTCCCCTACACTGCTGAACCAGCTGAGGTTGTCAGCTGGCCTTTACTAGAGAATTTTACATAATAGTTAAAAACAAACAAGCAAACAAACCAAGTCCAAACAGCAAGTCCTTGAATGATTTACCTCCCCATTCCTACAGAATACAAACTAAGCTCTCTAGTCTGGCAGTCAAGACTGTCAATGAAAAAACGTTGGGCTTCCCTGGTGGCGCAGTGGTTAAGAATCCACCTGCCAATGCAGGGGACACGGGTTTGAGCCCTGGTCCAGGAAGATCCCACATGCCGCGGAGCAACTAAGCCCGTGTGCCACAACTACTGAGCCTGCGCTCTAGAGCCCACAAGCCACAACTACTGAGCCCATGCGCCACATCTACTGAAGCCCCCATGCTCTAGAGGCCGTGCTCCGCAACAAGGGAAGCCACCGCAATGAGAAGCCCCTGCACCGCAACGAAGAGTAGCCCCCACTCGCCGCAACTAGAGAAAGCACGCGTGTAGCAACAAAGACCCAACAAGACAAAAATAATAAATAAATAAAAATAAGTAAAATTTAAAAAAAGAAAAAACGTTGCCTGCCATATCAGTAAACAAAGGATGTTGCGACCATCAAGCCATCACACTGCAGCCACCCCAAATGATGCACCCTGAGGAGACTCAGGATGAGAAAGCACAGGATACTGGCCCCAGATAGCTGAGGTGCACATCAAAGGAACGATTTCAGTGAGCCCAGACTCTTGCATCTTCCCTTACATAGAAAAGCGCTAACTTCCTTACCTTGAGATATCGGGTCTTGTTTAATTAACAGTAATCTTGATGTTCCGACTACCTGGTCTTTGTTGCAAAAACTCCTATGTATCCTGGTTCCTCCCCTTCCTCTTTGGAGCAGTCCCTCAGAGCTATCAGAGAGGCTGCGTCCCGGGCTTACGTTCTCAGTTTTGTGAGCCGAATAAAACATAACTCTCAACTTTTAGGTTATGCTTTTCTTTTTTTTCAGTCAACAAGGCTTCCTTTCTTGGTCTGCTTCAGACTCCCTACAGCACATTCCATGATCAGGTCCAGGGGTCTCTTCCCATAAAGCCTTTCACTTTTCTGAGTCTGTGCTTCCTCCCAGCTGCTCTCTTGGGCATGAAGTTCTTTCTCCCACTCTCCCCCAACCCTCCCCATCAAAACCTTCTCTTGCCCTGTCGAAGCCCTTCCTTGTCTCTACAGACAGAGGGAGTAGCTCTTTCCTCTGCAGTCCCGCAGCCTGTGCTGCTGCAGGGCCAGAGACTGATTCTGCTTGCATTGCCTGGCACACAACAGGTCCTCAAACAGTGCTTGCTGAACAGGGCTGAACTGACATTTTACCCTTGGGAGCAAATTACAGCAAGTACAGCTTGTGAATGTGCCTGGAGAAGTAGCCTGGATCAATACAGGTGAGCGCCTGCAGGTCCAGCACTGATCTGCAGAGCCCTGAGCAGGGCTAACAACTGCTCCGCGGTCCTGAATGAACCAGGGACCCCTGCCAACCCGCCCCCCTAGATGGACCCAGGCGCTTGCCCTCTTAATCAAGGACTGTGAAAAGCCTTAGAGAGAGACCTACTTTTACACTGGGTTATGTTTGTGGAGCCATCAAAGTCAGTCGTGGTATTTCCTGGGCAGGAAACACAATTATTTTTTCCAAATTCTGGCTGGTATGTTCCTGCTGGGCAACGAATACATCGGTGAGTGGTGGTGTTGTAGAAATGTCCAGGTGAACATTGAACTGTAGGGGTGGGGGAAGGTGGAGAGAACGAAAAGGAAAAAAAAAAAAAAAGACTGTACTTTCATCAGATGTAACACGAAAGGTTTCGCAGTTTGTGACAGAAATGTTTATGCCCAAATGAGGTACTGCTTTCCTACTACTCTCGGGCTAATCAACACTTAATTCCCTAAATAGCCAGCTTGGGTGGGACTTGTGACTCATGACACTGAGAAAAACACAAAGGGAACGAGGTACAGGTGTATCTTCTGAGTTCACTGTCCGTGCCGTCGGGCGTGAACGCTCGCAGCTCTGTCTTCATGCACGGCGGGCCTGGGAGCGTGGAGGGGCGCAGAGCTGACCCCGGGCTTGGGGCTGGGCTCCTGCAGAAGGCAGCGGGGTGAGGCTCTGGAGAAGGCGTAGCGCCTGCTCCGGAGCGGGGAGGTCTAGGCAAGGGTGAGGAGCTAGAGGACGCCTGGAAGCAGGGAGCAGAGGGAGGCTGTGCACTACACCTGCCCATCTCTCCCCAGCTGTCTTGCAGTCAGCCCCGTTCGAAGGGGAGGACCATGTCTAGGGAGTTCCTGTGCTCCCTGCACATCCTGCAGGGACGAATGGCCCTGGGGACCTGTCCTCCCTGCCACTGGGGCCCACACAGGGCACCTCGGCTGAGCTTGACTGGAGCTTTACCAGACTCCCATGGTCCTCAAAAGGGGAAATTCAATTCCGGGAAAAGGCAAGCTGCCAAGTCCTCACCTCTGGTTTCACAGTCCTGGAAGGAAGTGGCTCCCAGGTGTTTGGTGAGGAGGCCTCCTCCACAGGGAAAGCAGGAAGTACGGCCAGCTTCAGGCTGGAATGTGCCCAGGGCACAGAGCTGGCAGGGTGCAAAGCCATCCGCGGAATATTCACCAGGTTGGCACAGACCTGGGGGGATCAATGACCTTAGGTGAACAAGGCCCCCGGGCAGAGCCTTTCCTGTCTCTCTGCAGATGAGATCAGAGAGATGTGGTCAGGCCTGTCGCCCTATGCGGACCTCAGCTCCCACCTCAGTGAGAGAAACTTTGTCCGGCCCTGCTGCGGACGCTGACGAGGTGGCATGTGGGTGCCTGATGTTTGCACACAGGGCTACACAGCACAGTGCAAAGATGGAGACAAGTGTGGACCCTTCTGAATTATGGAGCAGGCCTGGGTAGGCTGCAGGCTTAGGACTACCCAGGGCCCAGGCAGCCGCCTCAGTGCAGGAGCCCCTAGAGGGAGGGTTCTCTGCCTGCAGTCAATGTGGTAATTCGACCCAGAAGTACACCCTCACCCAGCTGATTACATCCTACTGATATAAAGACTCTTCTGGTCACGGAAGAGTCCCCACTTTTTACCAATTATATTTACTAAGTTACATCTCCTTACGCTGAGGTGTGTCCTGGCCTCCCTCAATTAGTGTACTAAATACAACCAATCCAATCCACATTGACAGAGGGACCCAGAGGCATTTATTTACTTTAAACACCTTACTTTATTATATTTTTTAAGTTTATGACAAGAATCACAGCCATAAACAAAAGGATTTCTGAAAGCACACGTTCCTTAGGAATTGGCCTGGCATTGGCAAGATGCTATAAAAATCTGCCGTCTCTTATATTCCTAATCATCTCTCCTCTATTAATTGTCATGGTTTTCTTTCTACCCGTAAGGTACAGATATAACGGCATTTAACAAACACACCTGAGGGAGGAGTCTGGTGTCTGTCAGACCTGGCTGCTGATTCCAAATCCTCCACTCTTCGGCTGTGTGACCTTGAATGAGTCTCTTTAACCTCATAAAGTTTTTGTAGTGATACAATAACCATATGAACAACTCATGGAATTATTCATGAATGCCTGCATGATGCCTGGTATAGGCAAGTATACAATAAATGTTAGCAATTATTATTATTATTACTAATATTCTGATTTACTATAAATATATCTTACTAAGGTCACACGCAAGTGTGAACAGATGCCCCAAAGTACCTCCTTATCAACCTCGCCGTTAGTTCCAGGATTTCATAACAGGCCAAAGTATGCTAGGAGTCACACAGTCAATGTGAGGATCTGATTTTTAAACCAGAAAAGGTCCTGCACTTGAGTTTGAAGTCATTTAGGTGGGAACTAAATCTGGCTCTGGGAATCACTAGAAGGAGAGGCAGGACTGCCAGAGCTCCGGCGCACTCTGCCGTGGACGTCACCTACAAATCGCCTCATCAAATCACACCTTCCATTTGAGCCCACAGAGTGTCAGTACAGCTGGCCCTTCGCCTGTTTAATAAAGACATTTACTAATAAAGTAAATAGGAAAGAAGCCCACAGAACCTAAGTAAGCGTGGCTCCAGGGTTAACATTTTATAAGAGACGATTAAAAACTCTTCACAAGAATCACGAACATAGAGAACAGGCTGGTGGTTGCCAAGGGGGAGGGGGTCGGGGGAGGGGTGGAGCGGGAGTGCAGGGTTAGTAGATGTAAGCTGTTATACATGGAATGGATAAACAACAAGGTCCTACTGTACAGCACAGGGAACTATATTCAATATCCTGTGATAAACCATAAAGGAAAAGAATATTTTAAAAAAGAATGTATATACATTATAACTGAGCTGTACAGCAATAATTAACACATTATAAATCAACTATACTTCAATTAAAAAACAAATAAAAACTAAAAATGCAACACACACACACAAACTCTTCACAGAGTTTTAAAAAAATAACCAGATGGATACTTTTCTAAAAAAAATCAATAAGCTCTGACTTTGAGACCAAAGCTAGAAAAAGAATCAGGCTACTTCCTCCATTTTTTGACACTTTCAGGTAGTCCCTACACACTGGGAGATCACTCAGGTCTCAGGTGATATTTACTTACGGTGATTGAACATGCAATTGCAACATTTACACATTTTTTTCCTGTCAGTGTATTCTATTAGACCTTCATTCATTTGTTCAGCATGTGTCAGGCATTGAGCTAGGTACTGGAGAGTCAATGATGAGCCCAATATGATCCCTGCTGGTAGGAATTCCATGGTGCAGTATGCATTGTCTGCACTGAAATGCACTTATGCCTTCTGCTAAACAATACCGGAGACTGGAGGAGTAAGAAGGGACAGAGGGCATTCTCACCTCCACATTCAGACGCATTCCAAGCTTCTGGAGTCTCCAGGGCCCCAGGATTTTCTGGTCTTGGGCATGGTTCGCATGTGATTTGCCCTTCCTCATTTTGGAAGGTTCCGTTTGGACATAAAATGCAGCGTTCTTGTACTCCATCGTAGTATGTTCCAGCCCTGCAACTGACTAGCCAAAGGGGGAAATGATCTTGTCAGTGAGGGCACAGAGGCCAAGGAAGGATGATGTGAGTGCTAGAGATGAAGGTAAACAGATGGCACTGACCCCACACTCCCCCATACAAACCCCCTGAATACAGAATGTGTGCCACCTCTGGGTTCCCTGTGCACACCTCTCTGCCATGGTCTCTGTCACCCACTGTTGGAGGCATTTACAGGTCCTCCCTCCCTAGACCATGAGCTCCTTGGGGGCAGGGATCACAGTGGTCCTAATTATTTTTGAACACAAGCACTTGATGACATTCCCTACTTCACAGGAGGAGTATAAAAGTGAAAATCATTCACTGAACACAGGACTGGTGCTGGAAGAATAGAGAGGAGGGGGCTATTAATTCTGGCCGGTGGCATCCTGGAAGGCTTCCTAGAAGAGGCCACATTCGTGTCAGGCCTTGAAGGATGAGTAGGAGCTCCCGAGAAAGGACGAGCGGCAGATTGTAAAGATTCATGCCTGACATATGGGAGGAAAGGGAAGAAAGGAAGGTTGGGGATAGATTGAAAAAGTCCTTGAATGCCAGGCCTTTGGATTTTATCCTGCAGGTAAAGGAGCCATTGAAAGGAGAAGAATAAAACCAGAAGCTGTGTTTTAAAAAGCTCACTCTCTGTTGGCTGTGGGGAGGGTGATCTCAAGGGTCTTACAGATGACCTCTGCAAAACAGCATGCTTCATATTTGTAATAAAATTGATACATTACAAAGAGCAAAGCCTAGTAAATGTCTCCTGAAAGAATAAACTACAAGGAAATTAATAAACTATGCTTCTGATTATATTTTGGTGTTCTTAGTTAAACATGGGCTCATATCTTATTTTAGGATATGAATACAAATATACTGGTGGGTTCCCTAGTATATTATTTAAAGAATATCATCATAACCACCAAAGCAGGCTTTCTGATGGTTGACGTTTGTTGAGTATGTATGATCTACTAGATAGTGTGCCACGAGTTTTACACACTTTATCTCATTTAGTTCTGGAAACAACCCAAAGGAGCTAGGCGCTATGATTAGCTCCATTTCACAGAAACAGAGACTTAGGGACATTAAATAATTTGGCCAAGGTCCCACAGCTAATCTGTGAAATACACCTACAATGAGATCAAGAGCTTTGAGTTTAAAGAGGAAAAAGGTCATTGAATAAAAGTGCCGACTGAATCACAATTCCAGACTTTGCCAAGGATTCTCTATGGGGCATTAGGGGAGCTTGACTGGAATAAAACACATTTTCTTTTATACCTAAGCTGCTAAGAAATAGAAAACAAAATATCACATGATAAAATTAGCTATTATAGCTCTTGAATGTGTGTAAGGGGGAATACTGGTTTTCATCCTACCCTACAAATGCAATTTGTACATGTACTTTTAGGGTTAAACATGGCAAAGTTCTCTACTACCAGTAATAAAAATGTCTTTTCATTATTTATTTACCCCATAATTTAAAGAAAACTGAGGCTTTTTAAAAAAATCATAGTAAGATGAAACATGCCACATTTCAAATATTATTTTTACAATTAAATGACAGCAATCAAAGTCTACTCTAAAGTCTAAATCTTAATACTTTTTTATATTGTTTGGATTTTCTTTTACAATATTCACATATCATTTTTAATTAATTTAATGACATTTTTTAAAAAATTAAAAGTGAACCAAACTCTTGGCAAACGACATTATAATGGGTATGAGGCACAGAACTCTGGCAGACAGAGCCTATAGTTCCAGACTTAGTCTCTAAATGCAGCCCTACAGGATAATGGTTTCCATAATTACTCTGGTTTCAGCTCACCTCCCATGAAAAGCTGGGCTGAATTATGTACTAGGAATTCATGGCTTTTTATCCTGTGTTCCACCTGACTATCCCAGTGCCTAAAGCACGCCGGTAAATGAGAGCATAACCCCTTCATGGCTCTAACAAGCCAGCTGTCATGAAGACTGGCAGCAAGAAAATAGAACTAGGGCTGTTAGGAGCTCCTCTAGCCCAAGCCATGTCCATTTTGGGAACGGCTG